>NC_045426.1:64885006-66085006 GCF_902635505.1 Sarcophilus harrisii | reverse complement strand
ATAAAAAGTAATATTATAAGCAAATTAGAAAAACAAAATATAGCTTATCTCTCAGATCTGTGGAGAAGAAATGAAATTATGGGCAAAGAGAAGTAGAGATCATTATTGATCACAAAATAGATAATTTTGATTATATTAAATTAAAAAGGTTTTGTACAAACAAAACTAGTTCAGACAACATTTGAAGGGAAGCAATAAGTAGACAAAACATTATTATATTCAAATGATTTTGAATATATATATAGCATTGAGTCAAATTTATGAGAATTCAAGGTATTCCCTAATTGATAAATGGTCAAAAGATATTAACAGGTGATCTTCAGATGAAGAAATTAAAATGATTTTTAGTCAATGAAAAGGTGCTCTGTATCACTATTGTTCAGAGAAATGCAAATTAAGACAACTCTGAGATACTATTACACACTTTTCAGATTGGCTAAGATGACAGGAAAAAGCAATGATGAATGTTGTAGGGGATGGGAAGAAACTGGGACACTAATAGAGAATTGTGAACAGACCCAACTATTCTGGAGAGCAGTTTGGAATTATGGTCAAAGGGCTATCAAACTGTGCATCCCTTTTGATGGAACAGTGCTTCTACTGGACATTTCAAAGAGATCTTAAAGGAGGGAAATTGACCCACATGTACAAAATGTTTGTGGTATCCCTTTTATGTAGTGGCAAGAAACTGGAAACTGAGTGGATGCTCATCAGCTGGAGGATGGCTAAATAAGTTATGGTATACAAATATTATGGAATATTAGTCTTTTATTTAAGAAAAAAACAATGAACAGGATGATTTCAGAGGCCTGGAGAGACTTACATGGTTTGATGCTAAGTGAAATGAGCAGAACCAGGAGATCATTATACACGGCAACAGCAAGATTATATGATGATCAATTCTAACGGATGTGGCTCTCTTCAACAATGAGATGATTCAAATCAGTTCCAACTGTTAAGTGATGAATAGAACCATCTACATCCAAAGAGAGGACTGTGGGAACTAAATGTGGATCACAACATAGCATTTTCACTCTTTTTGTTACATTATTTTCTTTCTCATTTTTTCCCTATTGATTTGATTTCTCTTTTGCAACAAGATAATTGTATAAATATGTATGCATATATTGAATTTAACATATATTTTACCATGTTTATCATAGATTGAATTACTTGTTATCTAGGGGAAGAGGTGGAGACAAGGGGGAGGAAATTGGAACACAAAGTTTTGCAAGGGTTAATGTTGAAAAATTATCTACACATATCTTTTGAAAATTGAAATGTTTTAATAACAAATTTTAAAAATTGATTTAGCAAATCATGATTTATATTTTCTAGCAACCAAACTTGACTGATACATGACTAAATTACTTCATATTGGAAAGTGTATTTTTAAATTTTTTTCGTATTCAATATGTCACGTGAAGTGAAAATCATGTACTATCTTATGAATAGTTTGGGGTATTTGGGTGGGTCTATCATTTCATCAATGTCAGTGGACTTCTTTATAATATGTCCATACCCCCTTATTCTAGCTCTTATTCTTTACTTTTCGGTGTTCGTTCTCAAATTTAAGCTAGCCTTAATGTCTAGTATACATAAGACATTTCTTATCCCAAAAGCTGGGATCTTTGGATTTGTCAAACACTAGATTATTAAAGTTTTGACTATTTTGTCCTTTGAACCTAACCTATTCCACTGATCAACTAGTCTATTTCTTAGCCAATACCAAATGGTTTTGGTAACTGCTGCTTTATAATATAATTTTAGATCTGGTACAGCTAGGCCACCTTCATTTGATTTTTTTTTCATTAGTTCTGTTGAAATTTTTGATCTTTTGTTTTTCCATATGAACTTTGTTGTTTATTTTTTCTAGGTCATTAAAATATTTTTTGGGAGTCTGATTGGTATAGTGCTAAATAAATAGATTAGGTAGTATTGTTATCTTTATTATCTTTGCTCGCCCTATCCAAGAGCATTTAATATTTTTCCAATTGGTTAGATCTTACTTTATTTGTGTGGAAAGTGCTTTGTAGTTTTGCTCATATAGTTCCTGATTTTCCCTTGGTAAATAGATTCCTAAATATTTTATACTATCAGTAGTTACTTTAAATGGAATTTCTCTTTGTAACTCTATAACTGTTGGATTTTGTTAGTGATATATAAGAATGCTGATGACTTATGTGGGTTTATTTTGTATCCTGCAACTTTACTACAGGTGTGGATTATTTCTAATAGCTTTTTAGTAGACTCTCTGGAGTTCTCTAAGTATACCATTATATCATCAGCAAAAAGTGATAATTTGGTTTCCTCATTACCTACTCTAATTCCTTTAATCTCTTTCTCAACTTTTATTGCCGAAGCTAGCATTTCTAATATAATATTGAATAGTAATGGTGAGAGTGGGTAACCTTGTTTCACTCCTGATCTATTGGGAATGGTTCTCATTTATCCCCATTACATATGATGCTTACTGATGGTTTTAAATAGATGCTACTGATTGTTTTAATGAAAAGTACATTTATTCCTATACTCTCAAGTGTTTTTAATAAGAATGGATGCTGGATTTTATCAAATGCTTTTTATTTTCAGTCCATCTTCATCTGGAGATTCATTGCATCAAACTCTGTTTAGAGGCTTGGTCTCATGTAGTTTTCTATGGTTACTGGGAAAGCTTGACCAACTTCCTGATTTTACTCTACAATTTTGGAATACTACAATTTCTGAAAAAAAAACACAATTTTAGTTATCTCAAATGATAATTAAGGGACATATGATAAGCATATTAAGTAGATTGTCATCTATTATTAGTAGTGACTTGTATATGAGGAATAATTCAAAGAATTTCACCTAAAAATGATGAAGGGGAGGAAGTCAAGGTTTGGTCACATATAAAATATAAGGGGTAACAAATAGAAAATATGAGTTAAAATATAGTAGCATTTATGGAATATTGTAAGAGCTGAACAAAGAGCTTCAGAATACTGTAGGGAAGATTTTTATTTTGAGGGACAGGAAAAATGTCAAAGAAGATAAATGGATAAATGATCTATGATCTGTACCAAGAGAGAAGACTTAACTTAAAAAGATCCTGTACCTAATGAAATATAGAACAACTGGAAATTGAAATACAACTTTGAGTTATACTCTAAAACTCCATAATTTAAAAGATCCTTGCGTTCTATGCAATTTCCTAATTATTAAATGAGACAAAACTGATTATAATTTATAGCTCATATAAGTCTTTTTACTCTTATTGTTTGAGAAAGATTTAAATATAAATGTATGCTAATAGCACACACACACGCACACACACACACACACACACACACACATAAAATTTCTTAGGCTTCCAGTGTCATTTTCTTTATAAGTTGATTGTGTGAAGGTTTATAGAGATAATTATTTAGAAGAAAAGTTCTAAGGCAGCTCAGGAATTCTTTATCACTATGGATTTGTAAGATCAAAAGTCAGATCCCTAACAGGGTGGTGCTGAGCATAGTCACAGTTCACAAGATTCTCAAAATAAAGGAATAAAAGAATAGTTTTGCTGAATACCTTCCCAGAGAAGACAGTGAGTAAGGCATATTTTTGAAAGAGAATTTTTAACCATCCCAACAATGCAGTGAATGTAGCAATCACTTGTAAACAGGAAAATAAGGAAGCCTCCAAAATATCAGACCATAAATCCAAAGAATCAAGAAGTCTCTGAGTTGGAATGGCCCTAAAATTCATCCAGTGCAATCCAGATCAAAAGAGTTAAATTATATTACAATAAATCATTTAGCTTTGCTTTGAACTCTGATAAAAAATAAAATACTAGATCCTCACTCAGCTCATTCCACTTTTAGATAGATCTAATTATCTTATTCAATTCTTAAATCAATGTGGTAACTTTTAATCATTTTGAGTACTATTTTTGGAGCCAGAAAGAACAAAACTATTCTATCTTACACAAGATTCTTCAAATGATGACTATTTTGTCCTCTAATTTATAACCTTTCTCTTATATATAGCCTTTGAATTTGTTAACGAATCTTTATATGTAAATCATACATATTCTGACAAGCTTTTTTGGAGGCATAACTCATTCTTTTTTCTTATTCTTTACAATTTTTACTGAATTTGCTACTGAATTGCTAATGAAACAAAGTCTCAACAATACTTTGAAAATATTTTCTAAGGATGTTGTTATCAATATTTTTGTGTTTTTTGATTTTGTGCTTTTTTTTTTTAATTGGAGACAAATGTCTCTGATTAGAAAATAAATTCCAGCTTAAGTCCTGTAAGCATTTCTGTTCTCATCAACATTTACTTTTACAATTTTAAAATATATTTACAACAGAGAACTAAGAACAGATTGAAACACACCTACGAAGCAGTCTCTCCACTTCATGTTAGCATCATACTATGATCACAGGAGCAGGAATGAACATATATGTTCACTGTTAGAGAGGACACCCATAAAAGGAAATTCTATCAATGAAGTTGTACCTTCTCAGTAATTTATGTTCTCAAAAATCAATCTAGAATACTGAGATGTTTAATGACATTCTTGTGGTCACACAAACAGTATGAGGCAAAATTAAATTCATGTCTTCTAGTCCTAAGGCTGATTCATGATCTTTTCTCAATCTTTATCCAATTTGGTATTCATTTGTTTCAGTTGTGTCCAGGTCTATATGACCCCATTTGGGGTTTTCTTAGCAAAGATATTTAAATGGTTTTCTATTTCCTTCTCTAGCTCATTTTATAGATGAAGAAACTAAGAAAACAGGTTTAAATTGCATGCTCATTGTCAGTTAGTAAAAGTCTGAAGCCAGATTTGAACTCACAAAGATGAGTCTTCCTTACTTCAGGCAATGTGCCACTTAATTTCCCTATTCAACTTCATGCTCTATTAAAATGACATAGTTGACCATTTCCTACTTCTAGATTTTTCACCGCCTATCTTATTTCTTATGACATTGATTTTTCTTGGTTATCTTACAACTCTTTATCAGTCTCCTATGAAAGAATATCAACAATGATTTGAATTCTAAACTTAATTCTGCCCTAGATATCTATATTTTGGGATCTTCATTCTCTGTACTGTATCTAAATGATCCCATCTGTTACCATAGGATCAGGTATCATTTCCATATGGATGTTTTCCAGATCTGTATATCGGGCTACAATCTTCCCTATGAGCTCTAGTCTGCACTGCTAACAGTGAGCTGGACTTCTCCCTCAGATATTCCTGTAACATTTCAAATTCAAGATATTTCAACCAGAATTAATTATTTTATTCTCTAAACTCATTTGCTTTACAAATGTTCTTATTTTGTTTAGAGAAAATAAATTCAGAGAAGGAATTGTTCTTAGTCTATCTTAATCCATCTACTTCAAACTCCTTGTTTTACCAATAAGGAAACTGAGGCCAAAGTTAAGTGATTTATCCAAAATAACACAAATAGTAAGTACAATAGATGGGATTTCAACCAGATTTTTTCATTTCAGCCTTGCTTTTTTCCTACCAAAACATATTACTTCAAAGAATTGTTATATTCATACTTCTAGTAACTCAGATTTCCCATGTCAAGGATATCCTTGATTCACCAGAGTACCTTACCACTTTCATATTTCATTAATTCTTAAGTGTTGTAAATTCCATCTTCATAATGTTTCTCACATTTATACCTTTTTTTCTCCACAAAATACTACTTAGTTTAGGATGTTATGTGTTTTTGTTTGGATCAATTGTTAATATCCTTTTAATTTTACTTATTCAAATAATTTGATTTTCCAAATAGTCCAATGCATTGCTTAAAACCATATGCAATTCTTGAGTGATGACACATACTGGAGAGAAGGCAGGAAGTTGTCTGAGCTCTCCATAATGCAGGTGGTACCTAGACAAGCCAGTGGGAAACTCTCAGCCACAGCACAGATCAGCAATTGAAACCTCACTCCAGAATTATTTTAGGACTTGATTTATTGTGAAGTGATTTGAATCCACAATAAGAGGGAGTGAAACAGATTTCCAGTTCAAGATAACTTAGGAGACTAGAGAAGGTCTGTCTTAGTGGAATAAAAACAATTTTCAAAAGTCAACAACAATAATAACGACATCAAAATGAAAATAAAAAACAACCCTCCCCCCCCCCAAAAAAAAGGAGCCCTGACCATAAAAAGCTACTATAGCAACAGGGAAGATCAAAACATAAACTTATAGGGGATGAAGCCAAGATGGCAGAAAGCAGACACATCTCTATATGAGCTCCTCCTAATGTCCTTTGGATCAACATCAGAATAAGCCTCTGAACTGCTTTTGGAGTAACAGAGCCCACAAATATTTAGAGAACAACAAATTATTTCCTGAAGATACTTTGGAAGAACTTCAGAAAAAGTATATTTTAATCAGATAGGGGGAGAGGCTTCTGGGCTCAGACCACAGCCCAGGGAGCCCAGGGCAGAGAACTGTGGCAGTGAGCAAGGGCACTGTGGTGTGCACGCACCAGGGAATCTATTGCAAGGCTCTTAGGATACTGTGTCTGGGTCACAAGCCAGTGGTTCAGCAGATTTGCTGTGAGATACCCAAAGCAAATACAAAAGACAAATAGTAAGCCTCTGAACCCTAGAATAGCATGGGACATGGTCATGTCTACGCAACACTAGTCCATCAGCAACACCAAACCCAACAGAAACTAAAGTGTCTATCATGCCTATTCCTTAAGAGCAGGCTTCAATCTTTAAAAAAAAAAGAAGATCTAAAAAGCAAAAAGAAATGGGATCATAGACAGCTTTTATAGAGAAAACAACCACAACAACAACAATGCAGATTACAAACCTTGAGGATGCTAAAAGCAAGTCAACTCCATATGAAGTTCCAAAGGGTGATATGACTTATTCCCCATTTCACAAGTGTCTCTTGGAAGAATTCAATAAGAATCTTAAAATAAAGTTAGAAGAAATGTGGGGAAAAATAAAATGAGATCTTTACAAGAAGGAAAGGAAAAGGAAAAACAGAAATTATCTGAACAAAACTTAAAAATAGATTTGAGGAAATGGAAAAAGCATATCATTCCTTACAAATTAGATATGAAAAAGAAAGCAATTGATTGAAAAACAAAATCTCTGAAATGGTAAAAAAAAAAAATGCAATGATCAAAACACAAACTCAAAGTAAATGGTCAAAGGATATGGACAGACAATTTTCAGATGATGAAATTGAAACTATTACCAGTCATGAAAGAGTGGTCCAAATCACTATTAATCAGAGAAATGCAAATTAAGATAAGTCTGAGATACCACTACACGCCTGTTAGATTGGCTAAGATGAAAGGAAAAAAATAACGATAAATGTTGGAGGGGATGAAGGAAAACTGGGACATGGATGCATTGTTGGTGGAGTTGTGAATGAATCCAACCATTCCCTGGAGAGCGATTTGGAATTATGCCCAAAAAGTTATCAAACTGTTCATACCCTTTGACCCAGCAGTGCTACTACTGGGCTTATACTCCAAGGAGATACTAAAGAAGAGAAAGGGACCTGTATGTGCCAAAATGTTTGTGGCAGCCCTGTTTGTAGTGGCTAGAAACTGGAAAATGAATGGATGACCTTCAATTGGAGAATGGTTGGGTAAGTTGTGGTATATGAATGTTATGGAATATTATTGTTCTGTAAGAAATTACCAGCAGGATGAATACAGAGAGGTTGGAGAGACTTACACAAACTGATGCTAAGTGAAATGAGGAGCACCAAGGGTCATTATATACCCCAACAATGATAGTTTATAAGGATGTATTCTGATGGAAGTGCATATCTTCGGCAAAGAGAAGATCTAACTCAGTTCCAAATTGATCAAGGATGGACAGAAGCAACTACACCCAAAGAAAGAACACTGGGAAATGAATGTAAACTGTTTGCATTTTTGTTTTTCTTCCCAGGTTATTTTTACCTTCTGAATCCAATTCTCCCTGTGCAACAAGTGAACTGTTTGGTTCTGCACATATATCATATCTAGGATATACTGTGACATATTCAACATATATAGGACTGCTTGCCATGGGGGCGGGGTGGAGGGAGAGAGGGGAAAAATTGGAACAGAAGTGAGTGCAAGGGATAATGCTGTAAAAAATTATCCTGGCATGGGTTCTGTCAATAAAAAATAAAGTTATTATAATAATAATAAAAAAGGAATATCCATGGAAAATAAAAAAAAAGAATTTAGATGCTGCATCACTTGGTGCATACATGTTTAATATTGATACTGCTTCATTATCTATGCTACCCTTTAGCAAGATATAGTGCCCTTCCTTATCTCTTTTATAGATCAATTTTTGTTTTTGCTTGATGGCTACCCTTGCTTTTTTGACTTCACCTGAAGCATAGTAGATTTTGCTCCAACCTTTTACCTTTATTATGCATGTATCTCCCTGCTTCAGGTGTGTTTCTTGCAAACAACATATTGTAGGATTCTGGCTTTTAATCCATTCTGCTAACTGCTTCCTCTTTATGGGGGAGTTTACCCCATTCACATTTATGATAAAAATTACCAATTTTGTATTACTTGCCATCTTGTTAACCCCTGTTTATGCTTTTCTCCCTTCTTTACCCCTCCCCCCTTCCCAGTATTAAACTTGTGAGCACCATTTGCTTTTCACAGTCCTCCCTTTTTAGTATCCCTCCCCCCCAACACTTTAAAGTACCTCCCCTTATCTTACTCCTTTGCCTCAGTTTCTGTATTCCCTTCTGCTTAGCTTATTCCTTCCCTTTTTATTTTTCCCTTTTCACTTTTCAATGAGGTGGGAGAAGTTTCACCATAAATTGAATATGTCTACAATTTTTCTCTTAAAGCCAATTTTGATGGCAGTAAGATACCCACTATATTCCTCCCCCTCCATTCTTTCTCTCAGATATAATAGGTTTCCTTTGCCTTTTTGTGAGATGTAGTACCTCCACTTTACCCTTTTTCTGGTAAAATGTCCTTTTCACCTCTAGTTACTAGAAAAAGCTATATATGTATTCTTTATACATCTTTACAAAAGAAATATAGTTCCCAAGATTTCTTTTTACCTTTTTTAGTTTTCTCTTGAGTTTTATATTTGTAGATCAAACTTTTTGTTAAGTTCTGTTTTTTTCATCAAAAATAGGTGAAATTCACTTATTTCGTTGAATGACCATTTTCTTCCCTGGAAAAAGAGGCTCATTCTGGCTGGGTAAGTTATTTTTGATTGCATACCAAGTTCCTTAGCCTTTCAGAATATCATATTCCAGGCCCTTTGATCTTTTAATTGGATGCTCCAAGATCCTGGATTATCCTTATTGTGACTCCTCTATATTTGAATTGGTTTTTTTCTAGCCACTTGGAGTATTTTTTCCTTCATTTGAGGGTTCTGGCATTTGGCCTCTATATTTCTTGGTTTTTTGATTTTAGGATCCTTTTCAGTAGGTGATCAATGAATTTGTTCAATGTCTATTTTACCCTCTGTTTCTATGACTTCTGGGCAGTTCTCTTTGATAATTTCCTGGAAAATAATGTCCAGGCTCTTTTTTTCATCATATTTTTCTGGGAGTCCAATAATTCTCAGATTTTCTCTCCTGGACCTATTTTCCAGGTCTGTTGTTTTCCCAAAAAGGTATTTCACATTTTTCTCCATTGTTTAATTTTTTTGGTTTTGCTTGAGTGATTCTTCTTGTCTCCTCGAGTCATTCAATTCCATTTGTTCTATTCTGATTTTCAATGAAGTATTTTCTTCACTCACTTTTTTTATATCTTTTTCTAATTGTCCAATTGTGTTGTTTTGTTCTATGGAATTTTTTTCCATTTCACAAATTTTATTTTTTTAGAGAGTTATTTTCTGTTTCCAGTTCACTAATCCTATTTTTCAAGGATTTGATTTCTTTATCCATTCTGTCTTTAAGTGAGTGGAATGACTTCCCCAGACTCTCTTGCCAAGCCTCCCTCTCCTTTTCCCATTTTTCTTCTAGCTCTCTTGTGAGAGCCTTTTTAATTTCTTCTGTGAGATTCATCTGTGCTGAGGAACAGATGATCTCATGTGGGGATTCAGCTGGAGACAGTCTGTTTTTAGTTTCCTCAGGGTTTAGAGTGTGCTCTCTATCCATATAAAAGCTGTCAGTCATTAAGGTCCTTTTCAGTTTTTTGCTCATTTTGTCAGAGAAGAATCAGACAAACTAGCAAAGGAAAAAAAAAATGGAATCTGCTTTTTTGGGGGGAGGGATTGGGTGGTGTAACCAAGCTTCCTCTACAGACTGCGGGGGCAGCAGCGAGGCACTAGCAGGACTGTGCTGCCCCTGTGTTCCGAGACTCTGAGAGTGTGCTGAGATACTGTGGGGGAGGGGTGGCCAAATCCTGAGTAACTCCAGCTGTTTGGGGTTGTATTCTTCACCCCTGGTGTTTTTAGCTTCTCTGCTGGGCTACTGACTTGCTGCCAGGGCAAAGTATCCAAGTCTGTAGCAAAGCTCTCCCCACAGAGAAGGCTGAGATCACATCCCAACCCCTTCTGGTCTGCTTGGCTATGAGCTGCCTGCCAAGTTCCCAGTGCCGCTGCCTGCCCTCAGCCTGTGCTTGATCTAAAACCGTCCTCGCCCTTGAGCAAAAACAGACCTTTCCTGGTGAATCTCAAGGACGTCTTCTCTTGGTAACTATTTGTGGGTTTATTTTCAGTCACGCATTAATTCAGAGGCCTGTAACGAGATGGATTCTGAGAGAAAATGCAGAGCTTACACAACTGTGTGCCTCCTCTAAGCCATCTTGGCCGGAAATCCTTTACATATACTTTCAAAAATAACATTTGTGCTGTATATTCTCCTGACTTAACTATTAAAAAATAGTCAAAGCTTCCTTTCAGTCCACTCAGCAGAATGAGTTGTATGCAATTTTGCTAGCTCTTACTTATTACTCAGGTGATGTAAATATAATACCTGATTCAGCTTATTCATTAGTGTGGTACAAAGAATTGCCAAACCCAGAATAAAATTTGTAGCGTCTTAACATAAATCAGTTTTTTAAGGAACTTCAGGAACAAGTGAGAAAATGTCCTGGTAAGTATTACTTCTTGTATATCTACTCTCAAAGAAGACTTTTAGGAACTGTTTTTTTTTTTCCTTTTAATGGAAACTCAAAGGTAGATCAACTTCTCACCATGTTAGCTAACACTTTTCTATCTCAGGCAGCCCAAGAATCTCATTCTAAATATCATCAGGCTGCAACGAGCTTTACATCTAAACCTAGGAGCATAGTAAAAGCCTGTACAGATTACCTTCCTTTCTATGCTCTCTCCAGGGAAGAATCCTCATGGTTTGAGACCCAATGAAATTTGGCAGATGGATGTGACTCATTATAAATCTTTTGATCATTTGTCTTTTATCCATGTCTTGGTAGACACCTTTTTAGAATTTACTTTTGTAGTATCAGCAGTAAAAGAGATGGCCCAGGTGGTCCCTGAATTCCATACACAGGCCTTTGCAGTTATGAGTGTTCTACAAACATAAAAAAACTGATAATATACTTGCATATACTTCTAAACATTTTGCACACTTTTGTGTACAGCATTAAGATTTTACACACCACTGGCATACCCTTCAATCCTCAAGGACAGGCAGTTGTAGAGAGTAAAAACAGAGACATCAAGACTCTCCTCCAAAAACAAAAGACAGGGAGAGCACAGGTAACCCTAGAGGATTTCTCAACCTAATACTTTATGCTATTTTTTTCATTTTTGATGAGAAGACACTGGTTCTGGCAGGCAGGTTTTATAATCCACTGGAAGGGCAGTGTCCAGTGCAAACAGCTCCACTATCTTTAGGTAATTGCCAGGTGATGTGGAGAGATCTGGAGAGTGGTGAATGGAAGGGACCAGACAGACTTATTGCTTTGGGTAGAGAGTTTGCTTGTGTCTCTACAGATGCAGAAGGAATCTGATGGGTGCCAATGAACCATACCTGCCTTGTACATCAGAGAGAGAAAGGAAAAGAGTAGACCTTTTAAATAAAAAGACCCAAGAAACGTCAGTGGTGATTCCATCTTTGACTACATCTGCCACTGAAAGAGCATGGCAGTTAACTATATATACATATGAACTGCCCCCTGATTTCTCAGGAAGGTTAAAGTCCTAAGGGGAGATAGGGGAGCGGCAATTGGCTCATGAACGTTATCATGAATATCAAAAATAATTGTTAATGAGACTGATACAGGACTTCAAAACCTGCAGGAATGATTGGATTCCCTGACACATGAAGTGATAGACAATAGATTGGCTTTGGGCTATCTCTTGACTGAAGAAGGAGGTATATGTGTGATAGTGAATTGATACTTACTTTCTATATATTCCTTCTGGGACTCATGGAAGTCTTTTATAATATCTTGTTTATTCATATTATTTGTGATGTTATTACTTGCTTGTGTGATATTACTTCTTGCTTGTGTGATTACTCCCATGCTGATGGATTTAACCACTGATGTATACCTGCTTTAATTAAAACAAAAGAAAAGGAGATATATAGAGGGCCACAGATAGTGGGGGAATTCTGGTTAAGATATAAGATCCTTCAGCCCAGAGGGAACCTGCTGACAATGTCTTGCTCAGCTCCCCTATCTCCCCTTAGGACTTTAACCTTCCTGAGAAATCAGGGGGCAGTTCAAATCTGTGTTGCAATTAAAGCAGAGGGATTCCAAGTGTCAAAGAGTCATCTACATACAATAGCAAGTTGTTTATGGGGTCTCACATGCACAGTGTGGTTAAATAAGGGTATTTAGGTATATATGGCTGAGAGAACTTGGAATAAATGGACTATATGTTTGACCATCCACATGAGTTTGAACTCTTCACTTTTAAGACCAAGGACTAGGGCTGGTACTGAGGTCCTCCAGAGAACTAGTCCAGGTACAACAAGAGAGGAAAATATTCATTGAATGAATCCATCAATCACGTCTGGTAAGAAATCCCACAAAGAAAACCCCAAGGAACATTGTTTTGAAACTCCAAAATCATAATCTCAAGAAAAAAATACTATAAGCTGCCAGACAAAACAATTCAAATATCAAGGAGCAACAATCAATATTACCTAGGATCAGGCAGCTTTCTTTTTTTTGTTTGTTTTTTTTTTTTTTTTTTTTAGAGAGCATTTTAAATCATTATTTTGCTTTCTCAAATCATACCAATATAGCTTCTAGGCATCAAAAATCAATTTTTTCCTCCTTTCCTGCAGGTCATGGCTAGATGTATGTTTTTTTAATAACGTTTTATTGACAGAACCCATGCCAGGGTAATTTTTTACAACATTATCCCTTGCACTCACTTCTGTTCTGATTTTTCCTCTCCCTCCCTTCATCCCTTCCCCCAGATGACAAGCAGTCCTATACATGTTAAATAGGTTAAAGTAAATCTTGGATACAATATATGTGTGCAGAACCGAACAGTTCTCTTGTTGCTCAGGGAGAATTGGATTTAGAAGGTATTAATAACCCGGGAAGAAGAACAAAAATGCAAGCAGTTTACATTCATTTCCTAGTGTTCTTTCTTTGAGTGTAGCTGCTTCTGTCCATTCTTGATCAATTGAAACTAAGTTAGATCTCTTTGTCGAAGAAATCCACTTCCATCAGAATACATCCTCATACAGTATTGTTGTTGAGGTATATAATGATCTCCTGGTTCTGCTCATTTCACTCAGCATCAGTTCATGTAAGTCTCGTCAATCCTCTCTGTATTCATCAGATCAGGCAGCTTTCACAATAAATGTTTGAAGGGCCTGGAATGCCATATTCAATAAATCTAAGGACCTGGGATTACAACCAAGAATTAACTAGCCAGTGAGAGAGGTTTGGCAAAGAATTGTAAATTGAAGGTATCCTGTCACTTGGGCAATGGCTGAATAAGAAGTGATATACAAATGCAATGGAGTACAAAATTCTATAAGATAATGAACAGGCAAATTTCAGAAAAAATCTGGAATGACTTCGGTGAATTGGTTTTGAGTGAAGTAAGTAGAGCCAGGAGTACATTGTACACAGAAACAGCCACATTATTCAATTATCATCAGTGATGGATTTAGTTGTTCTTAGAGATATAGTTATAAAAGACATTTCCAGAACTCATAGTGGGAAATTATATAGACATCCAGGGACAAACCTAATTGCATATTAAAGCATACTATTTTCAATTTTTTAATAGTTTTTCTTCTTTCTTGTGGTTTTTCCCTTTTCTTCTGATTCTTCTTTTACAATATAATTATATTATGGAAATATATTTTACACATTTTTACATGTATAAGCCAGAGCAGATTGCTTACTGCCTTGAGAATGGAGAAGGGGAAAGAGGTTGATATAAAATTTGAAACTTAAAATCTTATCAGAATGAATATTGATAACTATCTTTACATGTAATTGGAAATAAAAAAAAAACTATTATTTACAAAAGAAAAAAAAAACTCTTAAAATATAGACCTGTCCATGTGCCTTCTTGCTCAGGAAACTTGAGCAGCTTCCTATTATCTTTAAGATAGCATGCAAATTCCTTAGTCTGTTAAATAAATCTCTTCACAATGTGTCTCCAAAATGCCTTACTTGAAATTTCATGTTTTCTTCTTCAACACAATCTGTATTCTGGACTAAATAGCTATTCCTGGAAATTGACATTTTATTGTCCATCTTTGATCCTTTGCACATTTTCCCATGCCAAATCTTAAAACCCTAGCATATTTCAATGATTAGTACCACTTAGTCAAAGTCTATCCTAATTCATCTTATCTCAGTTTTTAGTGTTCTCTTTGAGTCTAAACTGTCTTAAGTTTACTGATCTGTGAATGTATTAATGCCAATAATAGAACAAAAGTTTCATAAGTAAAGAGACGGTATCAACTTTGATATTTTGTATGTAGTTAGTATTTGGCATAGGGCTTTTATAGAACAGGCATTTAATAAATGTTGGCCAAATTGAATTGAAATAAAAATTAGAAATCTAATGAATACTTTTTAGTCTAGGCTTTTTTTTTTCTTTGACTAGCCTAGTAACCAACTTCTGAAAAATTAATTAAATCTCCATACAATTCATTTTATTAAGCCATTAAACTATTCTAGATTAATTGCATTTTGATCTTTCTTATTCATCATATAGAGATGGCCTATAGACACAGGCATTACCTATAAAATGTACAATAATTGGTTAAATTTGGCATACTTATTCTCAAAAAAAAATAATTAGCCTCATTCTCTGACACATATGTCAATGAGATCAAAGAGTTCACTCCCTGAAAAGACTAATGGTAAATCAGTGGTCTTCTTCAAAAGTCAGTTCTGATGAGAAGTGCTAAAAAAAGACAGAGACATAGTCTTCTTATACTTGAGAGTTCTCTTCAGGTCAGCATTTTGCTCTAAAGGCATAGAAGGAAAATACTTCAATAATCCTTTACTAACGATTTGGATAAAAATAAAATGTACATATGTAATCAAGGAGAAAAATAATATGAAACATTAAAATGCTATTAGGTATTTTAAAGTACATTTACCTTAATTCACATTAATGGACATGGAAATTTGTTTTTAATTCATTACCAGAAAAACAGGAAAAATGAATCCAATCCAATTAGGTTTTTCCCCATTTGTATAATGGATAAAAATTAGGTTTCTTCTTTTGTAAAAGAAAAATATAAATGGTTTAATTTTCCTGAAGAGACTGTTAAAATTCATTGTTAGTTTTACATAATTTACAAAAATCAAATCAAATTAGGTCATTCCTAAATTTTCATCACCTTAGTGCATTTCACCTTGGTAATTGACAAATACTCTTGATGCATTCATGCTTTTGAATACATATGTCTTTTACAAAATAGCTTACATCAATTCATTACTTTAAGAAATAGTCCAGCTGACTTTCTGATTGTGACAAAACAATAATAATTTGGTGAATACCTAACTATTTTTAAAAGATTCATTGTGGAAGAGATTGAAGAGAGATGATCTCAGAACTGAAAAGACTTCAAGTCCTGATACTTAACATATACTGTGATTCTCAGAAAGTCATATAACCTTTCAGTACTCTATCAAATCCTGAAGACCAAAAGAGCTTATCTGCCTTAAGGGGTGGAATTTTCTCACACTGGAGTTTCCTGTGCTAATGAAATCTAAGGCCCACTATCTATATATTTTTTTCTTTGTTAAGATTTACAAATTTACAATTTGAAAAAAAAATTACTTATCCCATGTGGTCTGGGATGAAAGAATATGCCTGAATAGTTTAAAATTCAACTCTTTAAGCATTGACTCCTTATTGCTATAAATCATTTTATGACAATTTTCCTGAAATAGGCTTTACAGTCTCCTGTCAGAAATCAGACATTGAAGGAAATTGTGAGGTAATGTGTGTAGAAACTATTGCTTCTAATAAAAACTTGATATTCTAGATAGCAAAATCTAGTTCTGTGGGTCTTCAATTTTCTGATGTTTCTGGGCAATATTTTATATAAGTGGATTTTCTTGATAGCATCTTCCAGACAATTAAACACAAACAGAAAATATTTCTAATTTTTTTATACTTTGCCTGAAGGAATATTTCTTTTCCTTATAGTGTTTATAGTTTTTGTAGGGATAAAATGATATCTTGAAAGTAAAACTCTTGATAAACCTATAGCTGGTATTAAAATAAAGTTTTGGGGAATTCATTAAGTCATAAGTGAGGTAACATATATAATATAATCTTCCCATCCATTATCTCATTTGATTCACACAACAATCCTTTAAGGTAAGTACTATTGTAACTCTCATTTTATAGATGAGGGAACTAAGATTAGTAAGTGGACCTAGGTTATATAATGACAAAGTTTCTGAAATAAGGTCTGAACTTCAGGCTTCTTTGTGTAAAATCAAACATACTTTCTACTATGACACATACTTCTCCATAGTAAATAAGATTGAATAATCAGTTAGCCTCATCGGGATGGTTTAGTTTCCTTTGTGAATATTAGTTAAGTTCCTTAATGCCTTCAAAGGCTTTTTTACAGTATGTAAGAGTGTATATGGGGGCACCTTGGTGGTGTACTGGGTAGAATACTGGAAGGAAGAAGGGAAATGGCAAATTGCTTCTGTATCTTTGCCAAGAAAACCCCAAATGGATCATTAAATGTGAGACAGTACTAAAAATGACCTAATAACAACAACAAATGAGTCTCTGTCTGTGTATACACATGCATGTACTTAAATAAATTTAAATTAAAAATCATGTATAACTGTAGGTTGTGCAATTAAGGCTTTCCTCAAATATAATTAAATAAGTTCCTAAAGTAATAAGTAAGAATCAGATTGATATAATAAAAAAGAAGAATGCATCTGTAAGTATACCTGGATTACAGTCCCAGCTCTACTATTTACTAACCACATAAAAAATGCTTTTTGACTGACCAAATAGCCTAAATGCATTTGGATAAGTTGATTACCTAACTGAATATTTTATAGTTTTTTTTTAATAAAATGAGTGACTTGAATTAGGACCAATATTATCCTTTCCTAATCTATATTCTATTGTATTTACATCCTTTCAACAAACAAAAGAGATTGAAAACATCTGAAACTGATAAAGAATTGACTGATATGCTATGTTAGTAAAATGATATATACCAAAAAGATGCCATATTGAATGTTTCTGATAGGTCGAAGATACTGAAAAGCACAATAAATGAAATTTTCTAAAGGACATAAATGCATTTTGCAAAAGTCTCCTTCAACTTTGGAGGTATTCACTTTATTTTTTAAGGAAGGTATCCATGAACAGGTCAGGCAGTTACATGTCTTTCATTTCATTGGGATAGATGAGGCAAGTAAACAAATTCAAAGCTAAAACATGAAAATTTCAGGAAATTATATTCAATAATAATTCCTATTGGTAGTATCCATATAATCATATAACCCATGGCTATACCCCATTCAAAACTGCTATGAGAAAAGTTTTCTTTAAAGTTTAAAAAGTGAAAAAGTGCAAGTTTTACTGGTATTATTGAGTGATGAAACATCCATTTGTAATGACCAACTCCAGTGGAATAAAAAAGGGTACAATGATCTCAGCAGCTCAAAGAATCACAAAGGAGAGGTGACATAAGGGAAATTTCTGAGAAAATATGTAATTGAAAAAATAAGTAAATACTTTGCATATTTGTGCTCTATTAGTGTCTTTTGAGTTAAAATGAACTTTACAAAGGCATTTAGCATCCCAGGAAAACTTCCTTATGGAAAATGTATGGATTAATAAGGTAGAAGAGTGGTCAATGTAGACAGGAATAGATTAGTAGTGATTTAAACTAATGGAATTACTACCCACATTGATGATATCTCATTTTTTTGCATTATTAGAATATTATAAGAAATATATTATGGGAATTCAATTAATTTGTCCCTGAAAAGTTCAAATCATCTCATATAAAATCTAGGATAACAAAGTAATTAAATTAGTTGATGTTTGGGCAAAACTGTATTTAGTAAACTATTAAAATAAAGCGAGAACACAATTTATAGAAGCCCCAAACCCTGCAGATTCAATGAAATAATCATCCTAAGAGGTGACATGTTCAAATCTACACTTTAGGAAAATAACTTTAAAATGTAGGGGAGAGAGCTATGGAAGTTGACCCAGTTGACTATTGAGATAGTCAGTCTGGTAAGAAGTTATGTGGCCCTTTACTATGGTGATAGCTCTGTCAATAAAAAAAAAAAAAAGTAATGAATGTACAAGATGTGAAGGAAGTAGATTTGATCACAGATTGAATATGTAAAGGGAGTAAGAATGAGGCATTATAGAACACTGAAGTCTTGTTACTGAGTGTGGTACCATGACAAGGGAAAAGAAATTGAGAAAGAGAGGAAAATTTAGAGGGAACTTTGCTAAGTGCTAGGATAAGAGAGCAATGTAACAAAAACATATAGAAGAAAATTTAAGAGAACATAATGATAAACAGTGGAAATTGCAGAAAGAAGTTTAAGAAATATGAAGAATAAGAAAAGGCAATTAGATTTGGTAGCTAAGATAACATTTATAACTTTGGGAAAAGCTGTTCAATTAAATGATAATAGTTGGAAACCAGAATACAAGAGTATTTAGAAGAGGATGAGATGAGAGAGGAAATTGTTTCATCTAGTGTTATTTGGGTACTTCAAGAAATCTAGTCAAGAAAAAGAGAAAAGATATAGGATGACTGCTATGAGAATGGTTGGATCAAGTGAAATTTTTTTTTCAAGAATTGAGATCAATAAGGAAGAAATAGAACTAAGATGGTGAAAGTGCTCTTCAAAGACTTTAAAATACAAATAAAAAGGTAGGAAAAAATGAGAAAAGAAATGAGAGATGTAACAGAGTTAAAAGCTTGCAAAAAGACAAATTCTTAAAAAATACAATTGACCAAATGCACAAAGAAACCCCAATGATGAAAACAACACCTTGAAAAGTAGAATTAATCATTAGAAAAAGAGATACAAAAACTAACTGAAGAAAATCACATAAAAACTAAAACAGAGCAAATAGAAGCTAATGACTCTATGAGACATCAAGAGTTAGTCAAACAAACCAAAAACAATGAAAAAATGAAAGAAAATGTAAAATACCTCACTAAAAAATTGAAAACCAGAAAAATAGACAATTTTAAAATAATTGTTCTACCTGAAGTCCATGACAAATAAAATAGTCTGGATAGCATTCTTCAAGAGATCATTAAGGGAAACTTCCCTCATATACTAGAAAGAGAGAGAGAAATATTCATTGGGAGAATCCATTGAGCATCTTCATAAGAAATCACACAAAGAAGATACTAAACAACGTTGTTGTGAAACTTCAAAATTATAATCTCAAGGAAAAGATGCTTCTACCTGCCAGACAAAAATAATTCAAATATCAAGGAGCAAATCCAGAATCTTGCAGATTCTACTATAAGGGATTGGAGGGCATGGAATATCCTATTCCAAAAGGCAAAGGACCTAGGGTATAGGCATAAAGGGAAGTTTCCTTAAAATAATAAGCAGTATTTATCTAAAACCAACTACAAGCATTATTTGTAACAGAGAGAAGTTTTATTTGATCTTTGTCTATTCCAATTCCTTTGTTTTTTTTTTCTTTTCTTATTGTTAAAGGCAACATTTCTACTACTATGCTGCATAATAGTGGTGATAAAGGGCATCCTTGTTCCACTCCTGATCTTTTGGGGAATGCTTCCAGCTTCTCTCCATTACAAATAATAATTGCTGTTGGTTTTAGATAGATGCTGCTTATTATTTTAAGGAAAACTTCCTTTATCCCTATGTTCTCTAGTGTTTTTACCAGGAATGGATGCAATGTTTTGTGTAAAGCTTTTTCTGCATCTATTGAAATTATCATATGATTTCTGTTACTTTTGACACTGTTATGGTCAATTATGGAAATAGTTTTCCTGATATTGAATTAACCCTGAATTCTAGGTATGAATCCCACCTGGTCATAGTGTATTATCCTGCTAATAAACGGCTGTAATATTTTTTCTAAAATTTTACTTAAAATTTTTGCATCAATATTTATTAGGGAGATTTGTGTCATAGAAGGAATTTGTCAGTTTTCATTCTTTACCTATTTTTCCAAATAGTTTACATGGTTTTGGAATTAACTGTACTTTAAATCTTTGATAGAATTCATTTCTGAATCCATCTGGCCCTGGAGATTGTTTCTTAGGGAGATCATTAACAACTTGTTCAATTTCTTTTTCTAAAATAGAGCTATTTAAGTAATTCATTTCCTCTTCTATTAATCTGGGAAATTTATATTTTTATTAATATTCATCAATTTAAGTTAGATTGTCAATTTTGCTGCTATAGTTAGGTGAAATAATTCCCAATTATTACTTTTTTTCTCATTGTTCGTACATTCAGTCTTTTCATTTTTGATGTTAGTGATTTGTGTTTTTTCCTTTCCTTTTTCTAATAAAATTAACCAAAGATTTATCTATTTTGTTGCTTTTTTATAAAGCCCATTCTTGGGGGCGGAGCCAAGATGGCGGAGAAGACACACGCGACTTTCTAAGCTCTTCTCTTACCCTCGTTACCAATATTATATCGAGCCTCAAAAATAGTCTTGACTGCTACAATTCGGAAAGATAAGAAGTAGAACAACTCACCGCCAAAGAAAATCTGCAGTCTCGCCAAAAAAGGTTGGTTACGGAGGCCAGGGGATCGGCGCAGACGGGAGAGAAATTAGGTTCGAGGAGAGTCTCAAACCGAGGGTGAAAGCACAGATCTCAGCACAGTGCGCAGCCCCAACCGCAGTAAGGGCTTTTCCTTGGGGCTAGTTGTGATCCTGCACGGCAGGAGGACGCAGCCCGGGTTAGCTCCAATCTGCATGCAGTGGGGAGCTCGGCTTGGGGCCATAGAGCTTTCCAGGGCCGATTTGCATTGGGCAGAGACACTGGGGCAGAGTTCCGGCGGTCTGTGGTCTGAGGTCAGCTGCCTAATACTCACAGTCCCACAAGAGGCTCCGGCCTGGGGCAGTGACACTTTCGCCACTTAGTCTCTAGCCTAGGGCACTCGATAATCCCCTCAGCCCCACTAAGCCGTTTGATAGCTCGGCCAGTGCTGAATCCACTTCCTGTTGGGGAAGGAAAACTCTCACCCAGAGCACTCCCATACCTCGAGCTGAAATCGTTTTAGAATCTTTCCCTGCTCTGCAGAGGAAGCTGGTAACCCCCTAGGAGACCTACCCAAAGGCTTTAAAACATGAATAAAAGATGAAAAGAACAATCGACAGCTTCTATGCAGAAAAAGAGCAGGTCAGCAAACCTGAAGAGACCTCAAACAGCAAAATGCATCAGACTGTCCTCCTTACATAATGCTCCTTATAGAAGAGACCATTAAAAGTCTCAAAAGAGAGTTAGAAGATAAATGGGAAAGGAAAGAGAAGCTCAAAGAGAGCAACAACTTCCTGAAATACGAATTGAAAAGTTAAAAATTCCCAGGAAGTGCAAATTGGTGAATTGGAAAAATAAAAAATCACAGGAAAGTAAGAATTGTGAATTGAAAAATAAAGAATTCACTAGAAAGTAGGATCCTGAATTGGAAAAGACAAAGAACACGCAAGAAAGTAGGATCGGTGAATTGAAAAGAAAATAATTCACTAAAAAAAATTAGTGAAATGGAAAAAATTCCAAGACCAAAACAATACATTCAAAAACTCAATTGACATATACAGAAAGAAGTAAAAAAAGCTAATGAAGAAAATAATTCTTTAAAATTAGAACTGAACAAATTGAAACTAATGATGCATTGAGACAGCAAGTATCAGTCAAGCAAAACCAAAAAATGACAAACTGAAAAAACCATGAATTATCTACTTGCTAAAATGACAGACTTGGAAAATAGATCTAGGAGAGTAATCTGAGGATTATTGGACTTTCCGAAACTATGATGAAAAAGAGCCTGATACTATTTTACAAGAAATCATCAAAGAGAACTGCTCCAGATGTAATAGAATCAGAAGGTAAATAGGCATTGAAAGAATTCATCGAACACCTTCTGAAAGAAACCCTAAAATAAAAACACCAAGGAATATTGTGGCAAAATTTCAGAACTATCAGATAAAGGAAAAAATTTTACAAGCAGCCAAAAAACCATTTAAATACCGAGGTTGCACAATAAGGATCACCAGGATCTGGCTGCCTCTACATTAAAGGAAAGAAGGGCCTGGAATATGATATTCCGAAAGGCACAAGAACTTGGGATGCAGCCAAGAATAAACTACCCAGCTAAGTGAGCATTTTCTTCCAGGGAAGAAGATGGACATTTAATGAAACAAATGAATTCCATTGTTTCTGAAGAAAACCAGAATTAAACAAAAAATTTGATTCTCAAGAATAGAACTCAAGAGATGCAGAAAAAGGTAAAAATAACTCTTGAGAATTGTATTTCTAGTTGGATATACAAAAAAATACATGTAAAATTTGATAGTATGATATAACATAAAAAGGGAAGTAGATATGGAAAGGGATGATGGCAGAATAAGGTGGGAAGGAGGGATAAAAAGAGGGAAACCACATCCCACAAAGAGGCTAAGGAAACTTATATCTGAGGGAATTTAGAGAGGGGGAGGAACATTGTGTGAATCTTACTCTCATCAGAGTTGGCTCAAAGGAAAAATAATTGACATTTGTTTTAGAGAAAATTCTCTCGCCTCATTAAAAACGGGGGAGAGAAAAGGAAAAGAAAAGAGTAATAAGGGAAGGAAGGGGAAAAGACTCAAAGGGGAGGGAGGGATTATAAAGAGGATAAGTATCGTGATACAAGAGGGGTACATAAGTTTAAAAGGGGAAAGAGGGTTGGGGAGGCAAGAATAAGTAAAGCACAATCTGGGGTTATTAGGATGGCAGGAAATACAGATTTAGTAATTCTAACCGTAAATGTGAATGGGATGAACTCCCATAAAGAGGAGGAGATAGCAGACTGGATCAAAGTCAGAACCCTACAATATGTTGTTTACAAGAACACATTTAAAGCAGGGGATACATATAGAGTAAAGGTAAAAGGCTGGAGCAAAATCTATTATGCTTCAGGTGAAGTCAAAAAGCAGGGTAGCCATCCTTATCTCAGATCAAGAAAGTAAAAATTGATCTAATTAAAAGAGATGAGGAAGGAAACTACATCCTGCTAAAGGGTAGTAAACAACGAAGCAATATCAATATTAAACATATATGCACCAAGTGGTATGGCACTCAGCTTCCTAAAGGAGAGTTAAGAGTTGCAAGAAGAAATAGACAACAAAACTGTAATAGTAGGAGATCTCAACCTTGCACTCTCAGAATTAGACAAATCAAACCACAAAACAAATAAGAAAGAAATTAAGAAGTAAACAGAATATTAGAAAAATTAGGTATGTTGGATCTTTGGAGAAAATTGAATGGAGATAGAAGGAATATACTTTCTTCTCAGCAGTTCATGGAACCTATTCAAAATTGACCATATTAGGACATAAAGACCTCAAAATTAAATGCAAGAGAGCAGAAATAGTAAATGCTTTCTTTTCAGATCATGATGCAATAAAACTACATTCAACAAAAAATTAGGGGAAATAGACCAAAAAGTAATTGAAACTAAAAATCTCATCTTAAAGAATGATTGGGTGAAGCAGCAAATTATAGATACAATTAATAATTTCACTCAAGATAATGACAATGATGAGACATCATACCAAAATTTGTGGGATGCAGCCAAAGCGGTAATAAGAGGGAATTTTATATCCTTAGAGGCTTACTTGAATAAAACAGAGAAAGAAAAGATTAATGAATTGGGCTTGCAACTAAAAAACTAAAAAGACCAAATTAAAAACCCCAATCAAATACTAAATTGGAAATTCTAAATTAAAAGGAGAAATTAAAATATTGAAAGTAAAAATCTATTGAACTAATTAATAAAACTAAGAGTTGGTTCTATGAAAAAGCCAATAAAATAGATAAGCCTTTGGTAAATCTGATTAGAAAAAGGAGGGAGGAAAATGAAATTAGTAGTCTTAAAATGAAAAGGAGAACTTTCCACCAAGGAAGAGGAAATTAGAGAAATAATAAGGAGTTATTTTGCTCAACTTTATGCCAATAAATTTGATAACCTAAGTGAAATGGATGACTACCTCCAAAATATAGACTTCCAGACTAACAGGAGGAAGTAATGTTTGAATAGTCCCATTTCAGAAAAGAAATAGAACAGGCAATTAAACAACTCCCTAAGAAAAATCCCCAGGACCAGATGGATTTATTGTGAATTTTACCAAACATTTAAAGAACAATTTCTAATGCTATATATAAATTATTTGATAAAATAGGGAATGAAGGAGTCCTACCAAATTCCTTCTATGACACAGACATGGTACTGATACCTAAACCAGGTAGCTGAAAACAGAGAAAGAAAATTATAGACCAATCTCCCTAATGAATATTGATGCTAAAATCTTAAATAAGATATTAGCAAAAAGACTACAGAAAATCATCTCCAAGATAATACACTATGATCAAGTAGGATTATACCAGGAATGCAGGGCTGGTTCAATATTAGGAAAACTATCAATATAATTGGCCATGTTAATAACCAAATTAACAAAAACCATATGATCATCTCAATAGATGCAGAAAAAGCATTTGATAAAATCCAACATCCATTCCTATTAAAAACACTTGAGAGTATAGGAATAAATGGACTTTTCCTTAAAATAATCAGCAGCATCTATTTAAAACCATCAATA
This sequence comes from Sarcophilus harrisii, assembly GCF_902635505.1. Classification (NCBI taxonomy): domain Eukaryota; kingdom Metazoa; phylum Chordata; class Mammalia; order Dasyuromorphia; family Dasyuridae; genus Sarcophilus; species Sarcophilus harrisii. Next base: position 66,059,782 of record NC_045426.1, on the reverse strand, counting down.
AGCATCATATGTAATGGAGACAAACTGCAACCATTCCCAATAAGATCTGGAGTGAAACAAGGTTGCCCACTATCACCGTTACTATTTAATATTGTATTAGAAACGCTAGCTATAGCAATAAGAGCTGAGAAAGAGATTAAAGGAATAAGAATAGGCAATGAGGAAGCCAAATTATCACTCTTTGCCGATGACATGATGGTATACTTAGAGAACCCCAGAGATTCTGCTAAAAGTTATTAGAAATAATCCACAACTTTAGCAAAGTTGCTGGTTATAAAATAAACCCACATAAGTCATCAGCATTCTTATATATCACTAACAAAATCCAACAGTCAGAGTTACAAAGAGAAATTCCATTTAAAGTAACTACTGATAATATAAAATATTTAGGAATCTATCTGCCAAGGGAAAATCAGAAACTTATTGCAAAATTACAGACCACTTTTCACACAAATTAAGTCTGATCTAACAATTGAAAATATTAAATGCTCTTGATAGGGCGAGCAAATATAATAAAGATGACAATATTACCTAAAATAATCTATTTATTTAGCGCTATACTAATCAGACTCCCAAAAACTATTTTAATAACCTAGAAAAATAACAACAAAGTTCATATGGAAAACAAAAGGTCAAGAATTTCAAGGGAATTAATGAAAAAAATCAAATGATGGTGGCTTAGCTGTACCAGATCTAAAATTATATTATAGAGCAGCAGTTACCAAAACTATTTGGTATTGCTAAGGAATAGATTAGTTGATCAGTGGAATAGAGTAGGTTCAAGGGATAAAACAGTCAACAAATAGCAACCTAGTCTTTGACAAACCCAAAGATCCAGCTTTTGGGATAAGAACTTACTGTTTGATAAAATTGCTGGGAAAATTGGAAACTAATATGGCAGAAACTAAGCATTGATCCATACTTAACGCCGTACACCAAGATAAGGTCAAAATGGGTTCATGACCTAGGCATAAAGAATGAAATCATTAATAAATTAGAGGAACATAGGATAGTTTACATCTCAGACCTGTAGGAAGGGAAGGTCTTTATGACCAAAGCAGAACTAGAGATCATTACTGACCACAAATAGAAAATTTTGATTATACCAAACTGAAAAGTTTTTGTACAAACAAATCTAATGCAGACAAGATTAGAAGGAAGCAATAAACTGGGAAAATATTTTTACAGTCAAAGGTTCTGATAAAGGCCTCATTTCCAAAATATATGAGAATTAACTCTAATTTATAAAAATCAAGCCATTCTCCAATTGAAAAATGGTAAAGGATATGAATAGACAATTCTCAGATGAAGAAATTGAAACTATTTCTAGTCATATGAAAAGATGCTCCAAGTCATTATTAATCAGAGAAATGCAAATTAAGACAACTCTAAGATACCACTACACACCTGTCAGATTGGCTAAAATGACAGGAAAAAATAATGATGATTGTTGGAGGGATGTGGAAAACTGGGACATTGATTCATTGTTGGTGGAGTTGTGAACGAATCCAACCATTTTGAGAGTAGTTTGGAACTATGCTCAAAAGTTATCAAACTGTGCATACCCTTTGATCCAAGCAGTGTTACTACTGGATTATATCCCAAAGAGATTATAAAGAAGGAAAGGGACCTGTGTGCACGAATGTTTGTCAGCCCTTTTGTAGTGGCTAGAAACTGGAAACTGAATGGATGTCCATCAGTTGGAGAATGGCTGAATAAATTGTGGTATATGAAAATTATGGAATATTACTGTTCTGAAGAAATGACCAACAGGATGATTTCAGAAGGCCTGAGAGACTTACACGAACTGATGCTGAGTGAAATGAGCAGGACCAGGAGATCATTATACTTCAACAACAATACTAGATGATGACCAGTTCTGATGGATCAGGCCATCCTCAGCAACAAGATCAACAAATCATTTCTAATGGAGCAGTAATGAACTGAACTAGCTATACCCAGAAAAGAACTCTGGGGATGACTAAAACCATTACATTGAATTCTAATCCCTATTTTATGCACCTGCATTTTGATTTCCTTCACAAGCTAATTGTAAATAATTCAGAGTCTGATTCTTTTGTACAGCAAAATAATGTTTTGTCATGTATACTTATTATGTATCTAAGTTATATTTTAATATATTTAACATCTACTGGTCATCCTGCCATTTAGGGAGGGTGGGGGTAAGGTGAAAAATTGGAACAAGAGGTTTGGCAATTGTTAATGCTGTAAAGTTACCCATGTATATATCCTGTAAATAAAAGGCTATTAAATTAAAAAAATAAAAAAAAAAAATAAAGCCCATTCTTAGTTTTATTTATTAGTTCAATAGTTTTTTTTTTAATTTTCAATTTAATTAATCTCTTTTTTGATTTTCAGATTTTATAATTTGGTATTTAATGGGGGTTTTTAATTTGTTCTTTTCCTAATTTTTTTAATTGCATGGCAATTCATCTCCTCTTTCTCTATTTTATTCACATGCATATTTAGAGATATAAAATTTCCCCTAAGAACTGCTTTGATTGCATCCCAAAGGTTTTGGTATGTTGTCTCATTATTGTCATTCTTCAGATGAAATTTACAGATTGTTTCAGTGATTTGTTGTTTGACCCGCTCATTCTTTAGAATTAGATTACTTAATTTCCAATTTATTTTTAGTTTACCTTCCCTGCCGTTTTATTGAATATCATTTTTGTTTGCATTGTGGTTTGTAAAGGAAGCATTTACTATTTCTGCCTTTCTGCATGTGATTGTGAGATTTTTATGCTCTAATACAATGTCAATTTTTGTGTAAGTGCCATGTACTGCTGAGAAAAAGGTGTATTCCTTTCTGGCTCTACTAAACCTATTTTTAGTTTCAGTAACCTATGAATGATGTTTAGTTTTTTTTCAATTATAAATGTAGGCAATAAACATTGTTCTTAAAAAAGAAGCCACAGTCTTCCCCAGACAGCTAAAGGAGTTACTGACACATAAAACAGTAAGAATCCTTTTCCTGAAGTCACTGAGTGAATTATGTGCTAACATATAATTGGAGACCCACAGCCCTACCTCATACAAAATCATACTTTATTTCAATTCAGAATTAAAAATATTTTGCTTAAAATTTTCTGGACAGGATGATAAAATTTGACACAAGGGCCACACAAATATAACAATTTCAGACATGGAGGAGGGGAAGAGGAAAGAGACATAAATAAGAAGTGGTGAATGCCATACTACCTACACTATCCAAAAGCCTCCAAAAATGGTTCTGTTCCTTGAATTACAAAGAGAATACTGTTTTTCTTAATCACTAGCTTTCAGAGTAGATGTGGCAAAAAAAAAAAGATAATTATGATGCATAAAAAGCCTATTCCACAAATCCATAATGTTTGTACTTTGGCTTGGGGGCACATTCATGTGTTGTAATAATCATAGCTCTGTATGGTTCATTTACCTTCTAATAATTTTGACCAAAAAGCAAATGCATTTTAACAAAATCATTTCTTGCCTTAAACCACCACCCTTCCAACACCATAACTTCAATGTGTTCCCTCCTAATCTTTTCCTTTTGTAATTTTCATAATCTTACAACTCTCAGCAATTATCTTTTTAGTTAAAAGAAGTCATTATTAATTATTTTCATTTAATTTAGTGGAGTGTTCTCAAAGTAAAGGTCATTGGTATGATTCACCTATGGTCCAATTACCATGGTTATATAGATTCAGAACAGTTATTACTAACTCTATGAAAGCTTTATGCTCTCATCACTACCTATCTAGCATTATAATTTTCTGTTCACATGTTATATTCTTCTAGAAGATTCTAGGAGTATTTGAATAGTAGCACTGTTTCCTTTTGTCTTTGCAGTTTGAAGTCTAGTAAAGTACCTTAAATAAAATGACTGAAATGAATTATTTTATTCTAGTCTACTCTCCATGCCATTGCTTTTTTTTTTATCAAATGGCTCTCTAAAGCTAATTCAGAATACATGTCAAACTAATTTGAAGATGGTAATTAATGTGTATGAATAGCTTTTTTTTTCTTGCTGTTATTTGTTTTATTTTACCTATGGATCACATCATTACATGTTTAGAATATGACAGAATTGCAAACTTCATTAAGTTCGTTCTTCAGTTGAGAATTCTGGGGATTATAAAGCTAAAGTGATTTCCTCAAGCTCACAAAGGTAGGAAGGAAGCAGCTAAATCATTATTGAACCACCACTCCTACATGGAGGTCAGATACCATTTGTAACAGATAAATGAATTTCTTATTTCAGGTAGAATTTGGACTAGATTATCTTTAAAGTCCCTCCCAAAACTGACATTCCGTGATTTAAAAAAAAATTGCAGTGCATAAGAATGAAGTTTTTGGAGATAATTTTAGAGATGATTGGGAGATAATTTTGGAGGTAATTAAATGCTGGACTTAAATAAGGAAGTTCCAATCCAACTTTTAAAGAATAATTAATCATTTTATTCTGGGCAAGTCACTTAATGTCTCATCCTCAGTATAATCATCTGGAGAATGAAGGATTGGCTTCTAAGGCTTCTTCCAACTCTAAATGTCTAATGTTATAACTTTTGCCCCAAAGTTAGGAATTATTTAACTGTAAAAACACAGATCTGAATTTCAATGAAATAGTTGGAAATCTTCAAGAAAATTTATATAATTGTCCCTGCATTGGTGTACAGAAAAGTTAAAATCATTATCTATCCAAAAGGGTAGACTTCAAAAGAAGTTTCATACATCCTAACATCTTATAATTGACCATCATAAGATTTCAGAACTTAAAAAGGCCTTAGAAATCTTCTAATTCAATGTCTTTACTTCAATATCAGAGAAACTGAGACCTAGAGAAAGGAAATGGCCTGCCCTAAGATTGCATAGAAATAATGGAGTCAGGATTTCAACAAGTGTTTTCTGATTTATGGTGAATAGAAAAAAGAAAATTAATATAAAAAAAGTCCAGTGTCATCACCTCTCCAAAGGGTTAAAAAAACCATCACAATGAGGTTGATTAAGCTTTCCACATTTTCTAAAATAGAGAAATTTAATTTAACTTTCATCCAGAAAAAAAAATCAAGCTTTAAAAAAAAAGCACAGAGGTTCTACAAAACAAACTAGATACCTTTGATAAAGAGAAATTCAAGAGCTTCCCCTTGGATTATGATTTAACTTATTTTGTAACATCATAGTCATATGTTCCCCCAAAGAAAAAAATCCAATTTAGATAATCCATATGACTATTTTGTAAAAATCATTCCTGAAATCACTTTCAGGAGTCAAAATTATGGAGTAAGCAGTAAATTACTGTGATTCTCCCACATTTAACTGCAAACAGCTATACAATTATGACCTAAAACAAATCATGCAACAAAAGAACAATCAAAGGGTGGAATGAAAGAATATTTTAGCCTCGAAACTTGGAAGAGTGACAAAAAAAGTTCTGTCATGCTCAGGTGAAGGGGAGAAGCAGTGTAGGACAAAAAGTGATCTAGAAATCCTGAACCAAGGTTTATCTCTACAAATCATCAGGAAATTTTGAACCTACTATAGTGGAGCAGCCACTATACTCCACTATACCAACACTAGGACATTCCATATATCTTAGCATAACTAGGGAAACTGACAGGCTCCAACTCTGAGAACCACTACACATTTAATTAGAGCTCTGAGCAAACAAACATCTTCTATTAGACAGATTTCCATATGCTTTAACATAACATGGGATAAACAGGCAGCTTTCAAAGATAAGACCACTATATGCTTAAGTGTAGTACCTCAACAATGCAGAAACACTCCACTGGTTTCAGCTCATGCCAGACATTACCACTAGCACTTTGATCAATATTATCATGTAAGCTGTCAGATTCCTATACCCTCCAGAAGTCCCAGCAAACTTCCAGCCTCATCAGTGCAACACAAGACACAAGAATCCTTCATGGACCTCAGAGAATTATCATTTCAACACCCAATACATAGCCAGGGCCAGCAGGCACAAGCTCAAGAAGAGACAGAAAATAAACATTTTCTGACTTATGGTGAATAAAAATAAGAAAATTAAAATTAAAAAAAAATCTCCAAAGGGTGGGAGCAGAGTTTAAATAAAAAGAAAAGAAAAAGGCCAAGAAAAAAATAACAAAAACTAAAAAAATCTGACCATAGAAAGTTATGACAGGGAAAAATTGAGACATGATTTCAGAAGAGGACAACAAAATCAAAACATCTATGAACAAAGTCCCAGAGGAAAAAGTGGTTGCAAATCCAAGAACTCATATAAGAGCTGAAAATTAGATAAGAGAAGCAAATAAATTAGATAAGAGAAGAAGGAGAAAAAATATGGGGGGGGGGGAAGGAGAGCAATATAAGAAAATCATGAAAAAGAAAAGAAAAGAATCAACAATTTGTTGTTTAAAAATGGAATTAGTCAAATGGAAAAGGAGATACAAAAAAAGTATAATTGACCAATGGACAGTGAAATATAAAAGCCAACAGGGAAAACCAACTCTAAAAGTCTGAATTGGGAAGTGGAAATTAATGACTGTATGAGACATCAAGAACCAATCAAATAAATTCAAAAGAATGAAAAATCAGAGAAAATATTAAATACTTTGTGAAAATAACTTACTTAAAAATAGATTCCATAGAGAAAATATCACAATCACTGGGCTACCTGAAAATCCTTAAGCAAAAGGAAGATCTGAACAGCACCTTTCAAATTTCAATGCTTGAAAATATTTATTTTATTTTATGTCATGCTATACTATACATACAAAAAAATTAAAAAATAAAAAATAAACTTTATTGAACATTCAGTCATATTTCACAAGTATCATGTCAAGGAAAAAATACTGTAAGTGACTAGAAAGAAACAATTCAAATATCAGGGGGATACAATCAGGATTGCACAGGATTTAACAACTGCAAATTAAAAGATCAGAGGTCATGGGACATGATATTACAGAAAATAAAAACTAAGACTACTATTAATTACTTCTACAGCAAATACTCCAAGAGGGAAAAAAAATGGTCATTCCTTGACATAGAAGGATTTCAAGCATCCATAAGGAGAAGACCAGAATTGAACAAAATACTTGCTCTCCAACATCAAAACTCAAGAGAAGCATAATCAGTTAAAAAGGGAGAAGAAAACAAAAGGACCTTAATGGAGTTGTACTGTTTATATCCCCACAAGGAAAAAGCGTTCTTTAAGTTCTTTAAATTTACATAGCATTTTATTTTCTCATATTACATATAAAAACAATTAAAATTTTTCTTTTTAAAACTTTGAGTTCCAAACCCTTTCCATTCTTTCCTCCCAACTGCCACATTAAAAATGCAGGTTATTCAACACAGATAACTATTCAACATTAGATAACTGTAGTTATGAAAAATATTTACATAATACATGTTGTGAAAGAAAACATGGACTCTCCCATCAGAAAAAATACTCAAGAAAAATTAAGTAAATAAAAATAAGTATATTTCAATCTGCACTCAAACACTATCAGTTATTTCTCTGGGTCTGGATAGCATTTTTCTTAAGTCTTTCAGACTTGTCTTGGATCATTGTTTGGCAAAGAATAATAATATCATTCTGAACTGATCATCTTACAATATTATTACTTTGGACCTAGTGCATTTGACTTTGCATCTGCTTATACAGGTCTTTCCAGGTTTTTCTGAGAACATACTACTTGTCATTTCTTATCACACAATAGTATTACAGCATAATCACACAACACAGTGTATTCAGCCATTCCATAATTGATGGACATCCCATCAATTTCTAATTCTGGGTCACCAGAAAAGAGCTGCTATAAATATTTTATACATATAAGTTCTTTTCATTTTTATTTTTTATCTCTAGGGATATCAACCTAGTAATAGTATCGCTATATCAAAGTGCACACATGATTTTATAGCCCTTTGGGCACAGTTTCAAACTACCCTACAGAATGGTTGGCCTCAGTTCACAACCTCACCAATAATGCATTAATGTCTCATTTTTCTCATTTTCCCTCCAACACTTGTAATTTCACTTTTCTTTCCTATTAGCCCATCAAATAAGTATATGATAGTACTTCAAAATTGTTTTAATTTGCATTTCTGCAATCAATAGTGAGTTAGAACATTTTTTCATATTAACATAGATAGCACAGTTTACTTTATCTGCAAACTGTTTCTATCTTTTAATCAACTATTACTTGGGGAATAGCTTTTATTTTTTTTTATAAATTTGAAGCAATTCTCTATATGTTCAAGAGATGAGACCTTTTATAAGAAATCTGCTTAATTTTTCTTTTACAATTATTCTTGGTAACTGTGTTTTCCCCTTTTTAATTCTATTTAATTCTATTTATTCTATGTTATTTCATCCAGCCCCTCTTCAAAAGTTTTTTTGCTTCTCACTACTCACTCCCCAATCTGATCTCTCTTCTATTGTGTCCCCTTATTCCCTTCCTCTTCTATAGGATAAGATAGGTTTCTCTGTTCAGTTGAGTGTGCATGTTATTCTGTCTTTAAGCCAATTGTTTTTTAATTTATTTAAAATTTTTGTTTTTCCCAAATTACATTTGAAACAATGATTTTACATTTGTCTTTAAATTTTTGAGTTCTAGTTCTCTCCATTATTCTCATCCTCAGTTCTCATTAAGAAAAATCATGTGAAATTATCTAAAATAGTTCCATAAAAGTCATGTGAAATAAAACACAGATCCCCCCCAAAATAAAGAAAAATAAAATAAAATTAAAAAGAGACAGAAATGAGGAGAGAGAGAGAGAGAGAGAGAGAGAGAGAGAGAGAGTGCACTTCAATCTGAATTTAGACACAATCAGCTCTTTCTTTGGATATGGATAGGATTTTTCATGATAAATCATTTAGAATAGTCTAGGATCATTTTATTGCTGAAAAGAGCAAAGTCATAGACAGCTGACCATTGTAAAAACATATCTATTACTTTGCAATGGAATATTTCACTTTGAGTTCATAAAGGACTTTCCAATTTTTGAGAGCATTCTACTCATAATTTCAACCATAATCACATACTATGATTTATTCAGCCATTCTCTAATTGGTGGACATCTCCTCAGTTTCCAATTTAAAAATAATATATACAACATGTAGATATATAGATATATATATACTTAATATACATATAACAAATATTATATAATATAAATATAAATATTTTTGAATATATAGGTCCTTTGCCTTTTTTAAAAATTTCTTTTGGGAGTGGTATATTAAAGGACATATATAATTTTATAGCCTTCTTGGCATATCATTTCTTGTTTATATCATTTGATCATTTATCAACTGGGACCTGGCTCTTTTTAAAAATAAATTTGACTCAATTACTTTATGTTTGAGAAATGAAGCTTTCTTCAGAGAAATTTGCTTCAAAATTCTTTTTATAATTAGTACTTCTCCAGCAGCAAGAGATACAAAGAGAAATTTTATTTAAAATTACTGGAGATAATATAAAATATTTGGGAGGCTACCTGCCAAATCAAAGTCAGGAATTATATGAAAAAAATTAACAAAATAATTTCTACACTAATAAAGTCAGATCTAATCGATTGGAACAATATCAAGGGTCCATGAATAGTCCAAGCAAATATAATAAAAATGAAAACTCTATCTAAATTAATCTACTTATTCAGTGCCATAACAATCAAACTCCCAAGAAATTATTTTACAGAGCTAGACAAAAATAATAACAAAGTTTATCTGGAAGAACAAAAGATCAAGAATATCAAGGGAACTAATGAAAAAAAAAGTTAAGCAAAAGTGGCCTAGCTTTGTCAGACTTAAAGCGATTATTATAAAGCAGCAGTCATCAAAACCATTTGGTACTAAGAAATACAGTAGTCAATCAGAGAAATAGTTTCAGTTTACAACATACAATATTTAATCACTATAGTAATCTAGTGTTAAACCCAACCCCCCTAAAATAGTATAAAAACCCATTATTTGACAAAAATTGCTGGGAAAGTTGGAAATTATTATGGCAGAAACTGGGCATTTTCATTTTATCTTGGGATAGAGAGTTAGATGTGTGGCATTGACACACATCTAACTCTCTATCCCAAGATAAAATGAAAATGGGTTCATGATTTAGACATAAAGGGTGATACTATAAACAAATTAGAACAAGGGACAATTTACCTCTCAGATCTGTAGAGAAAGAAGGAATCTGTGGCCAAACAAGGACTAAAGTACATTATGGAATGAAAAATGGATAATTTTAATTATATTAAGTTAGAAAGTTTTTCTGTAAACAAAACCAATGCAGATAAGTTTAGAAAGGAAGTAATAAATAGAGGAAATTTTTACATCCAAAGTTCCCGTTAAAGGCTTCATTTCTAAAATATATAGAGAATTGATTCAAATGCATAAAAATTTGTCATTCTCCTATTAATAAATGGTCAAAGGATATGAATAGTCAATTTTCAGATGAAGAAATTAAAATCATTTCTAGTTACATGAAAAGGTGCTTTGAATCATTATTGATCAGAAAGATGCAAATTAAGACAACTCTGAGTTACAACCTCACACCACTTAGATTGACTAAGATGACAGAAAAAATAATGATGAATATTGGAGGAGGTGTGGAAAAATTGATATACTAATACATTGTTGGTGGAACTATGATCTTATCCAACCATTCTGGAAAGTAATATTTAACTGTGCCCAAAGGCTATCATGTTGTGTATACCCTTTGATCCAGTAATATCTCTATGGAGCCTTATCCCAAAGATGTCATAAAAAAGGGAAAAGGACCTATATGTGTAAAAATGTTTGTAGTAGCTCTTTTTGTAGTGACAATGAACTGGAAACTAAGTGGATGCCCATCAATTGAAGAATGGTTTAATAAGTTATTGTATATGAATGTTATGGAATATTTTTGTTCTATAAGAAATGATCACCAGCATAATTTCAGAGAGTTCACTTTATGAACTGATGCTATGTGAAATGAATACAACTAGGAGAACATTGTGCACAAAAATAGCGAGAATATACAATGATCAAATCTGAAGGACATGGCTCTTTTCAATAGTGCATTGATTTAGGCCATTTTCAGTAGTCTTATGATGAAGAGAGCCATCTGCATTCAGGGAGAGGACTGTGGGGATTGAGTGTGGATCATAACATAGTATTTTCACTTTTTTGTTGTTTGCTTGCATTTTGTATTCTTTCTTGTGCAGCATGATAATTGTGAAAATATGTATAGAAGAATTGCACATGTTTAAAATGTGTTAGATTACGTGCCATCTAGGAGAGAGTGGGGGAAGGGAGGGAGAAAAACTTGGAACAAAAGGTTTTACAAGAGTGAATGTTGAAAATAATATATGCATATGTTTTTAAAGCTTTAAAATAAAAATAAAATAAAATAAAAATTTTACATCAAAAATTCATTTTAAAATTTGAGTTAAAAAAACAATTACTATTGCTAACTGTATCCTGCCCATTTATTCTATTCTCTCTCTCCTTTCACTGTCTTTCCTCAAAAGTGTTTTGCTACTGACCATTCCCTCTGCCAATATGACATCTCTTCATTCATTCTCCATCCTTCTTGTATCCCGTTCCCTATTTTTCATTTTTTTCCTATAGAGTAAGATTGATTTCTATATTCATATTCAGTATGTAGTTTATTTCCTCTTTCAGCTAATTATGATAAGAGTAAGATTCACTCACTCTTTCCCTCTTCTGTAAAAAAACTTTCCTCTTTTATGGTAGATAATTTATACCATTCCACTTCTCCCTTTCCCTTTCTCTTTCTTCAAATATCTTCCTCTTACCTCTTAATTAAATATATATACATATACATATATATGTATATATATAATACCTTTATATTCAATTTACACATGTCCTTTGTCTATAAATACTCCTGTTATAATAACAAGAAACATCTAGTGAGTTACAAGCATCATCTTCCCATGTAGACTATAAATAGATAAACCTTATTAAGTACCTTATGAGATTTCCTTTTCCTGTATTTGAAATTAATTTTTCCAATCATCTCTGATCTTTTAACATGAATGCTTGAGAATCCTCTATTTCATTGAATTTCCACCTTTCACCCCTGAAGGAGTATACCCAGTTTTGCTGGATAGATCATTCTTGCTTGTAATCAAAGCTCCATTACTCTCTGGATTATCAAATTCCAAACACTCTGATACTTTAATGTAGAAACTGATAAATCTTGTGTTAACCTGACTGTAAAAAGGCTTGTATAAAGTCATACAAAATGAAAAGAGCAGAATGAGAAAAAACATTGTACACAGCACCAGCAGCATTGTATGATGATAAAATATAAAAGACTTAGCTCTCCTTAGTAATGAAATAATATAATTCAAAAAGACAAATAATGAAAAATACTCTCGCATCCAGATAAAGAACTAATGAAATCTGAATACAGATCAAAGCCTACTTTTTTCACTTGTTATAGTCTTTATCACGTTTTATTTTGTTTTGGTTTTCTTTATGTCTGTTTCTTCTTTCACTACTATGTATTTTCACTACTTTCACTACAATTCTTTCAAATTGCCTATCATTTTCAGAAGAACAAAGGGGAGAGAAGAGAGAAAAAATAAAACTCAAAATCTTGTAAAAGTTATTGTGAAAAGTTTCTTTATATGTAATTGTGGGAAAAAATAAAGTATGTAAACAAAATAGAACAACATTCTATATTATTAAAAGCATTCAATGATGATCAACTATGAATTCACTTACCTCTTCTGAACCAAACAAATATCCAAGATAAATACAAAGGCCTCACAAAGGAAAATGCTATCAATATCCAGATAAAGAAATGATAAACTCTGAATGCAGATCACAGTATACTATTTTCATTTACTTTATCATTTTTATGTGGTTTGTTTTTCTTCTTGATCTGTTTTTTTTTCCTGTAACAACTGTGACTAATATTGAAATATGAAATTGAAATATGAAATATGGTAGCACATATATAGCTTTAGCCTATACCACATTGCTGATCATTTTGGATAGAGAGAAGGGGAAAGCAAAAAAAAAAAAAAGGGACGGGAGAAAAATTTGGAATGCAATAATCTTTTAAAAATCAATGCCCCCCCCAAAAAAAAATTTTGACAGGCAATTTGAAAAAAAAATACCACTTAAAAATAATTTCTGAAATTATTTGAAAACATTGGAAGTAAAAAGAACATAATGATACAAACTTTTACAACAGGAAAAACAATAAACTACTAGGGAAGTCATATTTGTAATTACAGAACATGCAGCTTATGATGTTCAGCTCTATCCTAGAAATCCCTATAGCTAGATTCAGGGCAGGCCCTTCGTGTATGGAGTCCTACCAATTGCTTTTGGTTGAAGGAAGGATTTTCCCCTTGTGGCTAATGGAATGTACATTGATTTCTTGGTTAGTTGGTACATATACTGCCAGCTGGCTTGTGTTTGAAATCCCATTGGTCACTTCTGGAAGAGTTCCAACTGCAGAATCATTTTATATTGTCATTAGTTGGTCAGAGGAATGAAATAAGACTGAGGTGCCCACAAAGAAAGTATTAGAAAGCATCTTAAGAATCATACAGGATAGCTTAAGGAATCTCTGGAAAAAATATTTTTGCAATTAAATTTTGTTCAGTTCCAGATCACTCAAAAAATCAAATGTAAGAACAAATGTGGGGACCTAATTGAAACAAAGGAACAGTTTTCACTTCTCTGAGGTACTTGAAATAGAATTTTTCCCTCTTTATCTCAGAAATGTTAAGTATTTTTTTTATATTCTTGCCATTGAAATAGCTCTTTAATTTGCTATCCATAGCTTTAAAACCTCTGCAACTGATAAAAACATAAGATATTGTGCCTTACTTTAAATATCTGCATAGAATTTAGAAAACAAACAAACAAACAAAAATGATTATTCTCTTTGAAAAAAATGTTTTGTTCATCAATAAATCTTCTTAGTGAACTTTTATAGTATGTTTGAAACATGATTTAATTTGCCAAAATTTTAAAATGAGTTTATGAAATTTTATATAATTCTACAGTTATATACCTGGTATACATGAAGCAAATATTGATATGAAGTGGAAAATGCTATCAAAGATATTCACCTAACATGTACAGGGAAATTTATTATAGTACCTTACACATAAAAATGTTTAATAAATATTTATCAAAATTGTATTATTCTTATTAATAAAATAACATTTATATGATATATAAATCTCTGATTTATAAATATAGAATAGGGACTAGTATTGTGATTTCATTAGTAGAGAGAGTTTCCAGGAGTTAGAATTCCATCTAGCAAGGAGAATCAGCATTTTACTCTTTTAAGAGAGCCTAAGGAGATAAGATGTTTAATACCTTCCACAGGCTCACAGAGCCAATATTTGTGAGAGGTGAGATATGAACCCTGGTCTTTTTAATCCTAAGGTTAACTCTTTCTCTCCTATCTCATGCTGCCTTTCAATTTACAAGTGTTGATTATGTATTCTTCACCAATCTGAACACAATTTTTCTGTAAGTTCACACCCATTCCTCTGATGTATTTCAAAATATCTAAACAGTACAAGAGAATTTCCATGTTTCATCTAAAACCTATGATTTTTATGATTCAGTATGAAAGAATTCTCAATTAGTTAAAGGGGCTATTAAAGGGCTATTAAAATTGTAAGACTCACCAAGCTTAATTGAACCACAAAGTCATTATTTAATATTTAGAGATGGACATAAACATGGTACATCTATTTAGAAAGCATTAATCTATTTCTCTAAATGATAATTGCTTTCCTAATGTGAGCAAAACTACTATGGGATCATAATAGCTCTAGAATAGCTCTAGAATTAGAAGGAAATTTAAAGGTTGTCTAGTTTCCATGTTTTAGATAGAATCTATTTCCTTCTGAAAAAACAACTTTTTCTAATTCAAAGTTCTTATCAATCAATGTGCATCCTAATTTATAATTTCAAGATTCCATTTTCATTGATTTTATTTTGTTTTTGCATATCCTGTCATGTACTAAACCATTAACCAATTATATTAAATTGTGACAAATGGCACTAATGACATTTCCCCTTGACATTTTCATAGACAAAAAGTAAAGGAGAAAAAAAAAACTTTAAGAAATCAACTCTGCAGTCTGAGTTGCTCTTCAAATAAATCAAATATCTGTCATGTGTCAAAAGAAACACATTCTATAGAAACCAAATCTGACATTTTTCATGCACTAAAGAGCAGGTATTTTAGCAAAAGGCAATTGTAACAACAATTGTATGTTTTCTTAAGCTATTTTATAGTAGTAATCTCATCACATTTTTAAGACAGGTGTCTGAACAGAAGACAAAATATGCTATTTCCATCTTTGTGATCCATTAGTATTTAAAAAAACAATATTCATGTAACTTATAATAAGATTGCTTTGATAAAAATGCATTCCCCAAACAAAATACTTCAAAGGAAGCTCAGCTGAACCTTCATTTTTGCATAGATAATGCTTTTTTATTGCAACTATTCATCACTTTTTTACCTTTCAGATGGTTTACAAAACATAATTACACAGTTGTTAAAACTGGTAGAAATGAATACATTTTCTTTCCAAGAAAGGTCCCTTTCTGGTCTCAATCTATTCAAGAAAATATCATTTCTATATAACAAATTGGATACTGTGATGTAATAAATGTGATTAACAACATGAAAGTGGGCTGACTTCATTTGCCAGCAGATGTAGAAACATTTCATATGTCAGGTGTAAATACTGTAGGATTTTCATATTGAATAATTTGAATGCCTAAGACATTTTATAGTGTATTCCAAATTATAGTCATTACAACTCTTGGAATAGCCTGCTTAGGATGAAGCTGAGCATCTCTCATTACAAAACAAGCAAAATGATTACTTCTACAGAGTTTTGCTTTCATTCATCTTGTTCCAGCAGTTTTCCATTATATAGAAAGATTTTTAAAAAAATAGATGCAGAAGATGTCAGATGCCCTGCAAGTAGAAAATCACTTCAAGTTTCTTTTTTTTCATACTTAGGGAAGTTATACTTAAATTATAAATTATAAAAAACTAGATCACGTAAATATGTCATTCTAACTTCAGTTCTTACATGTATGGAATAAATATGATAGTGCATTATTCAATATGGGTAATAGAAGAGAGAGAGAAAGAGAAAAGAGACAGAAATAAAGAAAGAGCAGAGAGGAAAGAGAGCTGCACAGTCAGATGGAGAGGCAAAGAGAGAGAAATAGAGAGAGAGAAGGAAGAGAGAGAAAGCGAGAGTAGCAAGATGGGGAGCAAGACGAGAGCAGAAAGGGGGAAGGAAGGAGAGAGAAAGGAAAGCAGAGGGAAAAATACAGAGAAAAAAAGAGGGAGAGAGAGAATGCAAAAGAGAGGTATTACTAATGCAAATAACTATATTTTTAAAAGAAGGAAATAGCACAATAAAAAAAAAAAAAACACTGACATTGAAATCAGGAAGACCTGAGTTCAAATTTGGTTTCAGATATTTAATAACTATATGACCCTAGTCACTTCCTCAAATAAATATCTTTAAAGGATATATGCTTTCGTTTGTTATGGTTTTTTTTTCCTAATAGTCATGATAGATTTATAGTTGACTTTTTGTTTGGTGAATAGTTCACTTCAAAATGAAGTCGATATAGTCATGGAATTGGGCCACAGATGAAGCAAGCTAATGACCTTTACTTTGAGAGCCCTATACTAAATCCAATGAAAATACTTAGTAATGGCTGTTTTTAACTAAAAGATAATTATTTGCAATTTTAAACTACATTGTTTTATGAAAAAATGTTAAAAAGTGTGGAGGAAGACTTCCAGTTCATTGGGTAGATTTTTTTCCCTAATAATATTTTGTAGTTCATCAACAACAATAGTATCAATAAAGCTATACAAGATGACTGCAATATGGACACATGGCTAGAGGAAATAGAATAAATATGATCATATCTATTGATAGATCTTAATCAACTTAAACATAAAATTAAGTCTACTATTTCCACCTTCATTGTTTTACTGATGCTATATATAGGTGGAATATAAAAAACTCATTCAACTCTCTCTAGGGGACCACTCGGTGGAGGGAATATACTATTGTGCATTATTAAATCAGGCATGCTATATTTTGAGAACCTATCTTTTAGGAGATGTTTTACATGGCATTACTTCTTATGATATCCTTGACAAGGTCTTCCCCTTTGATAGATTTTCGTCCCTCGTATTTCCAAATTTATTTGTTCTAAAAACAAGAATTTCATAGTTACACCTGTTCTGACAATAAGAGTTTAAAGTTATCATTTTTAAATGATTTTCATTCATGATAATTAGCACATTTCCAGAGGCTTCCCCTGCAACCTGGGAAGTTGTTTTCAAGAACAAGGACCTAAACCTTAGGATATCTATGTGTATAAATGTGATGCTGAGTTTTCTCAGTTATGATACAGCAATGATCTCTGCACTCTGATTTTGTTTCTCATTGAATGATATTAGTGTTATTGTCCTGAGACAGGGTTCTCTGGCACCTTCCTTTAACCACAGATTCATTTTGAATGTTCACATATATTTAATGAGTGTGATATCTATATCTATCTATCTATCTATGTATATATATATATACAAGTCATTTGAATCACTGAAGTTTTTTTTTTTTTTCTGTCAGTTCAAACTTGTTTCTTGATTGCATAAAAGTACATTCATTCATGACAATTGGACAATGCTCTATTAGTGTATGCTTGGAAAATGGCCCACCTCACTATTCTGTACTGGCTTGATCTGTTGGTGTAAAGAGAGATTTGGAGGAGGGATTAGAGAGTGGAGTAAGACAAGTGAGTGTGAGTCCTGGTAGAGTGAGGAAGAAAAGACTCCTGTGTCCATTCCTCTCATTTTTGACCAAGAATAAAGACCAAGGATTTTTGCTTATCCTGACTCTGACTGATTCTAAAGTATCCAAGGTGTTAACTCGGTCCTCACAATATTATTTATGAAAAATAAGATATTGCATCTTAAATGCTTTGTAAATCTTTATGATTTCATACAAATGTGAGTTATTAGCATCTATCAAACATGCATTGTAACTATTTTAACTTAATAACTCAAAGAAGCATTCAAAAAAGAAGGCCTACTTGCTTAACAGAGACTATTTAGACAAATTAAAGAGCAGAATAAGCCACCTTTTTTATTTCTTGATAGTATTATGTAGTGATAAGATAGTTGGCTTCAGATTTAAGTAGATCTTATGTCTCTTCTGACACATGCTGGTTGTGTATAACACTGTATAAATCAGTACTTCCTGATATGTATCAGAAGAGCCTGTCTCTTACCAGGAACTCACTCTACTATTGAAAATACATTTTCAGAGGTTCAATAGCAACATGAAAACAAATGCACCCACAAATAGATAAAGGACTTTTTAAATGAAGGGGCAAACAAAATCTACCCATGTTGTTCCATGAGAAGGATCCAGTAGAAGTAGAAGTAGAAGGCTCATTAATGGAGATATGATTCTCCTCATTGGTGGAAAAAATTATTATAATTCTATATTTTCCTGAAGTTTAGGTTTAGGAAAAGCTAGACAAAGAAGAATTTTATTTCTGGCTTTGTTTTTCAGAGAAGACATCTCTATTCAGGAAAATATCTCAGAAGGAAGAGAAAGATTTAGTGAAGAGATCAACATGAAGAAGACATGGTACTTTAAACATGTCCCCATTTCCAGTTTCTTACACTAGAGATTTTAGGGTCTTTCCCCTTGAGGGAGGTCTTTCTCCTATTAAACTGAGATACCTTGACCCAAATGGATATTGCATTCATTCTATATATTATACACCAGTATATTTCATTTTTATAAGTTTATATGTTTTAGTTTAGCCATTTTTCTGTCACGACCTACTATTCATCATCCTTTTTGAGATTTTATTGGCAAAGATATTGCAATGGTTTGCCATTTCTTTCTCCAGTTCAATTTATAAATGAATAAACTAAAGCAAATACTATTAAGTCACTTGCCCAGAATCACACAGCTAGTGAGTGTCTAAGCTTAGATTGAAACCCAAGAAGAGTCTTTCTTGTGCCAAGTTTGGAGTATTATACATCCCTTGTTGCCTATCACTTTATATTAATATTCCTATAAACCTACTTTCTTTTTTTCTATCAACTTGGATAAATGTTTTTATTTGGTTGATTAGACTTTGAACTCTTTCAGAACAGAATTTCTTTTTATTTCTTTAAATGTTACAAGAATTTAGGATAATGCCTGGTACAGAGTAAGTGCTTAGCAAAGCCTTATTACCTTCTCTTGACATGTGAAAAATTTCATAGTTAATTAACTAATAGAACTGGGATTTAAATCCTGTTCTGACTTCAAATTCAAAAATCCTTTCACTACATCACTACATCACAATGGCCTCTTCACTGAACACACTTGCTGTAACTGTGAATTTTTTCCTTAAGCAGAGGCTTCTTCTATTAATTGAATGTGACTGCTGTAAGGAACTGAGAACTAGGGGATATTGCTTAGACACATACAGCTTTCTGTCCATGCTCCCAACTCATAAATAACACACACACACACACACACACACACACACACACAAATCTCATTTAGAAAAGCATATGTAAATAATGCACATAAAATGAGTCTTGGTGCCTTATAGACTCCTAAGCCTGTTTTAAGTAGATATATCTATCCTGTCTCAGGTATACCTCTCATTTCCTGATGCTTTTGTTGCTGTTAGCTACCGCTCCCCCAGTAGATATTTCTAATATTGCAGAAGGCACCTCTGAGTCTTTGGTCTTTTCAGAGTTCAAGAAGACATGTCTTATTAAGTTTCTTATCTGACCTTTTCTTTTCTTTTCTTAAAGTTATCTTTTCTCAAAAGACTTTGTGTTTACAAACACAATGTCTATCCCTATGCCCAGAAAGATGCATTGTCTTTTAATAGGTCAATCTTTCTTATAACATGGTCACTGGGGACAAAAATAAAAGGAGGAGTTAATTTCTCTTTTCTCTAGCATGGATTCCCTTTCAGTGGAATTCTCAGTCTTCTCTCATTCAAATGACTGGCTCCAAGCTAGCCCTTTGTTTTATACATAAATAGGAGTGAGTTGATCTTAGTAAACCAATCACTGGATAGTTTCTCTATGTCATTATTTGCCTGTATCACAATGAACCAAAAGCCTTTCAAACATTTCAAATTAATTAAAAACTTATTCATACCTAGTTTACCTGTCTAGAGGTTCCGATTAATTGGGGTGAGGGAAGAATCCAATCTTATCCTGAAAATTTGCATATTCTTCAGGACAGGGATTTCTTTCACTCTTTCAGGTGATGGGAGCTTATGCTGAGCAGCCTGGCAGAGAATAATACTGGACCAAAGCAATGGCATCAAGTTATGTGGAAGACCTGGATAGAGAAGATATAGGACATGATGGCTATACCCAACTCAAAGAGAGGTTTCAATAGTTCCAACATGTATGAGCAAGCTGACCCACTGCTCTGACATAGATCATAAACCCTCTTTATCTTGGTAGATGGTCTTAGAGAATTGGTGAGGGTTGAAAAATTAATTGTTCTGTGACCAGGGTGTTATTAGGGCTTGAATGACAATTCCCACCAGAATCATTTGAATTATTTCTAGGTCAATAGGATGAGCCAGAGTTTGTTTGTAACTGATATTCTCTTGAAAAACTAAAAGTTTCTCTATTTAAATGGAGACAAATATCTTTAAAGTATGAAGTACATTCAGGATGCTTGTCATTGGAAATAGAAAAGTAGGTAGTACATGAGGAAAACTGTTTCAAATATGTTCTGCCTAAAATGTGTTCATAGGTAAAAATATAATTTCTGTACCAGTGAGCAAAAAGAGAAGGCAATAAGCACCTGCTATAAGCTGTGCACTCTGCTGAGTGTTTTATAAATATCTAATTTAATCTTCATTGCAGCCATATGAGGTATTACTGTTACTGTCTCCATTTTAGAGTTGAGAAAGGTAAAATGACTTGCCCAGAATTATCCCAATTCTGAATTCTAGAATTAGAAATAATTCTAATTAGTATCTGAGGTCAGATTTGAACTTTGATTTTCCTAAGTCCTGGGCTACCTCACTAAACACCATGCTACATAGCTGTCTCAAGCAAAAAGACAAAAGGGAAAAAAAACTCCTGGCTATAAGCAATATAAACCTATTTGTGGAGTTTAGAAGAGAATAGCTTTAAAAAGATTGCTGATGGGGAAGAAAAAGTATTTGAAAAGACAGATTTTACTTCCATAAACACTTTTCATTTTAATTAGTCATTATTCAGAAGATTTCAGAATGATAAATGGTACCTGAATCTAGGTCTTCTACTGGAGGGACTAATTTACCTCTGACTTTGCCCTATACTTATTACACAACCAGCATATATTAGATGGTTAATAACTCTTTGTTTTATTTATTATCTAAGAATCAGACTTCTCTGAACATCAGTTTAAGGACTTCAATCATATTATTTTTTTTTTTTGCTTTCTTTTTTTTTTTTATTTAATAGCCTTTTATTTACAGGATATATGCATGGGTAACTTTACAGCATTAACAATTGCCAAACCTCTCGTTCAATTTTCACTCTACCCCCTTCCCAGATGGCAGGATGACCAGTAGATGTTAAATATACCAAAATATAAGTTAGATACACAATAAGTATACATGACCAAAACGTTATTTTGCTGTACAAAAAGAATCAGACTCCGAAATACTGCACAATTAGCTTGTGAAGGAAATCAAAAATGCAGGTGTGCATAAATACAGGGATTGGGAATTCAATGCAATGGTTTTTAGTCATCTCCCAGAGTTCTTTCTCTGGGCATAGCTGGTTCAGTTCATCACTGCTCCATTGGAAATGATTTGGTTGATCTCGTGGCTGAGATGGCCTGGTCCATCAGAACTGGTCATCATATAGTTGTTGTTGAAGTATATAATGATCTCCAGTCCTGCTCATTCACTCAGCATCAGTTCGTGTAAGTCTCTCCAGGCCTTTCTGAAATTATCCTGTTGGTCATTTCTTACAGAACATTAATATTCCATAATTTCATATACCACAATTTATTCAGCCATTCTCAACTGTGGACATCATTCAGTTTCAGTTTTAATAATACAAAAGGCTGCCACCAAACATTCGTGCACATACAGGTCCCTTTCCTTCTTTATAATCTCTTTGGGATATAATCCAGTAGTAACACTTTGGATCAAGGGTATGCACAGTTTGATAACTTTTGAGCATAGTTCAAACTCTCTCCAAAATGGTTGGATTCGTTCACAACTCCACCAACAATGCATCAATGTCCCAGTTTTCCTGCATCCCCTCCAACAATCATCATTATTTTTTCCTGTCATCTTAGCCAATCACAGGTGTGTAGTGTTATCTTAGAGTTGTCTTAATTTGCATTTTCTGATTAATAATGACTTGGAGCATCTTTTCATATGACTAGAAATAGTTTCAATTTCTTCATCTGAGAATTGTCTGTTCATATCCAGCCATTTTCAATTGGAGAATGGGTTGATTTTTATAAATTAGAGTTAATTCTCTATATATTTTGGAAATGAGGCCTTTATCAGAACCTTTGACTGTAAAAATATTTTCCCAGTTTATTGCTTCCTTCTAATCTTGTCTGCATTAGTTTTGTTTGTCAAAAACTTTTCAGTTTGTATAATCGAAATTTTCTATTTGTGATCAGTAATGATCTCTAGTTCTGCTTTGGTCATAAAGACCTTCCCTTCACAGGTCTGAGAGGTAAACTATCCTGTGTTCCTCTAATTTTAATAATTTCATTCTTTATGCCTAGGTCATGAACCCATTTTTGACCTTATCTTGGTATATGGCATTAAGTATGGATCAATACTAGTTTCTGATATTAGTTTCAATTTTCAGCAATTTTATCAAACAGTAGTTCTTATCCCAAAAGCTGGGATCTTTGGGTTTATCAAAGACTAGGTTGCTATATTTGTTGACTGTTTTATCCATGAACTTAATCTATTCCACTGATCAACTAATCTATTCCTTAGCCAATACCACTAGTTTTGGTAACTGCTGCTCTATAATATAATTTTAGATCTGGTACAGCTAAGCCACCTTCATTTGATTTTTTTTCATTAATTCTACAATTCTTGACCATTTGTTTTTCCATATGACTTTGTTGTTTATTTTTCTAGGTCATTAAAATAGTTTTTTGGGACTCTGATTGGTATAGTGCTAAATAAATATATTAGTTTAGGTAATATTGTCCTCTTTATTATATTTGCTTGCCCTGTCCAAGAGCATTTAATATTTTTCCAATTGGTTAGATCAGACTTAATTTGTGTGAAAAGTGGTCTGTAATTTTGCTCATAAAGTTTCTGATTTTCCCTTGGCAGATACATTCCTAAATATTTTATATTATCAGTAGTTACTTTAAATGAATTTCTCTTTTGTAACTCTGGCTGTTGCATTTGTTAGTGATATATAGAATGTTGATGACTTATGTGGGTTTATTTTATAACCAGCAACTTTGCTAAAAGTTGTGGATTATTTCTAATAACTTTTAGAGATCTCTAGGTTTCTAAGTATACCATCATGTCATCAGCAAAGGTGATAATTTGGTTTCCTCATTTCCTATTCTTATTCCTCAATCTCTTTCTCAGCTCTTATTGCTAAAGCTAGCGTTTCTAATACAATATTAAATAGTAACGGTGATGGTAGGCAACCTTGTTTCACTCCAGATCTTATTGGGAATGGTTGCAGTTTGTCTCCATTACATATGATGTTTACTGATGGTTTTAAATAGATGCTGCTGATTATTTTAAGGAAAAGCCCATTTATTCCTATACTCTCAAGTGTTTTTAATAGGAATGGATGTTAGATTTTATCAAATGCTTTTTCTGCATCTATTGAGATGATCATATGGTTTTGTTAATCTGGTTATTAACATGGCCAATTATATTGATAGTTTTCCTAATACTGAACCAGCCCTGCATTCCTGGTATAAATCCTACTTTATCATAGTGTCTTATCTTGGAGATGATTTTCTGTAATCTTTTTGCTAATATCTTATTTAAGATTTTAGCATCAATATTCATTAGGGAGATTGGTCTATAATTTTCTTTCTCTGTTTTCAGCCTACCTGGTTTAGGTATCAATTACCATGTCTGTGTCATAAAAGGATTTGGTAGGACTCCTTCATTCTCTATTTTATCAAATAATTTATATAGCATTAGGCAATTGTTCTTTAAATGTTTAGTAAATTCATGATAAATCCATCTGGTCCTGGGGATTTTTCTTAGGGAGTTGTTTAATTGCCTGTTCTATTTCTTTTTCTGAAATGGAACTATTCAACAATTACTTCCTCCTCTGTTAGTCTGGAAGTCTGTATTTTTGGAGGAGTCATCCATTTCATAGGTTATCAATTTATTGGCATAAGTTGAGCAAAATAACTCCTTATTATTTCTCTAATTTCCTCTTCATTGGTGGAAAGTTCTCCCTTTTCATTTTTAAGACTACTAATTTCATTTTCTCCTCCTTTTTCTAATCAGATTTACAAGGCTTATCTATTTTATTGGCTTTTCATAGAACCAACTCTTAGTTTTATTAATTATTTCAATAGTTTTTACTTTCAATATTTTAATTTCTCCTTTTAATTTTAGAGTTTCAATTTAGTATTTGATTGGGGTTTAATTTGGTCTTTTTAGTTTTTAGTTGCAAGCCCAGATTCATTAATCTTTTCTTTCTCTGTTTTATTCAAGTAAGCCTCTAAGGATATAAATTCCCTCTTATTACCTTTGGCTGCATCCCACAAATTTTGGTATGATGTCTCATCATTGTCATTATCTTAGGTGAAATTATTAATTGTATCTATAATTTGCTGCTTCACCAATCATTCTTTAAGATGAGATTGTTTAGTTTCAATTACTTTTTGTCTATTTCCCTAATTTTTTGTTGAATGTAGTTTTATTGCATCATGCTCTGAAAGAAAGCATTTACTATTTCTGCCTTCTTGCATTTAATTTTGAGGTCTTTGTATGTCTAATTATGGTCAACTTTGAATAGGTTCCATGAACTGCTGGGAAGAAGTATATTCCTTTCTATCTCCATTCAATTTTCTCAAAGATCCAACATACCTAATTTTTCTAATATTCTATTTACTTTTTAATTTCTTTCTTATTTGTTTTGTGGTTTGGTTGTCTAATTCTGAGGTGCAAGGTTGAGATCTCCTACTATTACAGTTTTGTTGTCTATTTCTTCTTGCAACTCTCTTAACTTCTCCTTTAGGAAGCTGAGTGCCATACCACTTGGTGCATATATGTTTAATATTGATATCCTTCGCTGTTTATGTACCCTTTAGCAGGATGTAGTTTCCTTCCTTATCTCTTTAATTAGATCAATTTTACTTTTGCTTGATCTGAGATAGGATGGCATACCTCTTTTTGACTTCACCTGAGCATAATAGATTTTGCTCAGCCTTTTGCTTACTCTATATGTATCTCCTGCTTTAAATGTGTTTCTTGTAAACAACATATTGTAAGGTTCTGACTTTTGATCAGTCTGCTATCTGCCTCCTCTTTATGGGGGAGTTCATCCCATTCACATTTACGGTTAGATTACTAAATCTGTATTTCCTGCCATCCTAATACCCCGGTTGTGCTTACTTATTCTTGCCTCCCCAGCCCCTCTTTCCCCTTTTAAACTTATGTACCCCTCTTGTATCACGATACTTATCCTCTTTATAATCCCTCCCTCCCCCTTTGGTCTTTCCCCTTCCTTCCCTTATTACTCTTTTTCTTTTCCTTTTCCTCTCCCCATTTTAATGGGGCGGAGAATTTCTCTAAAACAAATGTCAATTATTTTTTCTTTGAGCCAACTCTGATGAGAGTAAGATTCACACATGTTCCTCCCCTCTCTAAATTTCCTCAGATATGATAAGTTTCCTTAGCCTCTTTGTGGGATGTGGTTTCCCTCTTTTTATCCCTCCTTCCACCTTTTCTGCCATCATCCCTTTTCCATATCTACTTCCTTTTTATGTTATATCAATACAATCAAATTATACATGTATTCTTTTTGTATATCCACAACAGAAATACAATTCTCAAAGTTATTTTTACCTTTTCTGCATCTCTTGAGTTCTATGCTTGGAGATCAAATTTTTTGTTTAGTTCTGGTTTTTTCTTCAGAAACCAATGGAATTCATTTGTTTTATTAAATGTCCATCTTCTTCCCTGGAAGAAAATGCTCAGCTTAGCTGGGTAGTTTATTCTTGCCTGCATCCCAAGTTCTTGTGCCTTTCAGAATATCATATTCCAGGCCCTTCTTTCCTTTAATGTAGAGGCAGCCAGATCTTGGGTGATCCTTATTGTGGCACCTCAGTATTTAAATGGTTTTTGGCTGCTTGTAAAATTTTTTCCTTAATCTGATAGTTCTGAAATTTTGCACAATATTCCTTGGGTTTTATTTAGGGTTTCTTTCAGAAGGTGTTCGATGAATTCTTTCAATACCTATTTTACCTTCTGATTCTATTACATCTGGGCAGTTCTCTTTGATGATTTCTTGTAAAATAGTATCTAGGCTCTTTTTCATCATAGTTTCAGAAAGTCCAATAATCTTCAGATTATCTCTCCTAGATCTATTTTCCAAGTCTGTCATTTTTGCAAGTAGATAATTCATGGTTTTTTCCAGTTTGTCATTTTTTTTGTTTTTGCTTGACTGATTCTTGCTGTCTCAATGAATCATTAGTTTCTATTTGTTCAGTTCTAATTTTAAAGAATTATTTTCTTCATTAGCTTTTTACTTCTTTCTGTATATGTCAATTGAGTTTTAAATGTATTGTTTTGGTCTGTGGAATTTTTTTCCATTTTACTAATTTTTTTTTTAGTGAATTATTTTCTTTTTCCAATTCACAGATCCTACTTTCTTGCCTGTTCTTTGTCTTTTCCAATTCACAGATCCTACTTTCTTGTGAGTTCTTTATTTTTTCCAATTCACCAATCTTGTTTCCCTGCACTTCCTGGGAATTTTTTAAGTTTTCCAATTCGTATTTCAGAAAGCTGTTGTTCTCTTGTAAGGCTTCTCTTTCCTTTCCCCATTTATCTTCTAACTCTCTTTTGAGACTTTTAATGGCCTCTTCTATGAGAGCATCATGTATAGGAGGACAGTCTGATGCATGTTTGCTGTCTGAGGTCTCTTCAGGTTTGCTGACCTGCTCTTTTTCTGCATAGAAGCTGTCCATCGTTCTTTTCATCTTTTTATTCATGTTTTAAAGCCTTTAGGGTAGGTCTCCTAGGCAAGGGGGTTACTAGCTTCCTCTGCAGAGAAGGGAAAGATGTAAACCGATTTTCGGCTCCAAGGTATGGGAGTGCTCTGAGTGAGAGTTTTCCCTTCCCCCAACAGGAAGTGGATTCAGCACTGGCCGAGCTATCAAAGTGCCCAGTTGGGATGTGTGGATTAGAGATTGCCCTCGGCTAGAGACTAAGGGGTGAAAGTGTCACTGCCCCAGGCCGGAGCCTCTTGTGGGACTGTGAGTATTAGCAGCTGACCCCAGACCCCAGACCGCAGCAAACTCTGCCCAGTGTCTCTGCCTGATGCAAATCGGCCCTGGAAAAGCTCTATGGCCCCAAGCTGAGTCCCCCACTGCGCAGATTGGAGGCTAACCCGGGCTGTGTCCTCCTCCCGTGCAGGATCACAGCTGCCCTAAGGAAAAACCCTGTACTGTGGCTTGGGGCTGGGCGCTTGTGCTGAGATCTGTGCTTTCACTTTCGGTTTGAGACTCTCCTGGGAACCTAATTTCTTTCCCTGTCTGCGCCTATCTCCCCCCTGGCCCCGGAACCAACCTTTTTTGGCGAGACTGCAGATTTTCTTCGGCCGGTGAGTTGTTCTACTTCTTATCTTTACAAATTGTAGCAGTCAAGACTATTTTTGAGGCTCGATATAATATTGATAAAGAGGGTAAGAGAAGAGCTTAGAAAGTCGCGTGTGTGTTCTCCGCCATCTTGGCTCCGCCCCCCAATCATATTATTTTTATAAGAAATGTTTGAGGACACATACAAGTTCACATTTAAAAGAACAAATTATTAGATACTTTGAGTATTCTCATATCTTTCCAAGACCACAGTGGTAAGGAAGAAGAAAGAAACTTATTTTGTTTTAGATGGAAACATGGAACAAATATTAGTAGAGAAAGATAATTACCCAAGAGAAAATTATGAAAGAATAACCTAAAAGATCCTAAATAAATTAGTTAACAGTAGAGGATATTTGGTATAAGTGAAAGAAGGTATTTAAGTGTGAATCAACAAGGTCCTTGTTTCTACCATATTCTAAATAAAAAGTAAAGTTGTGAATATTTTTGTTTTGTTTAAAAAGAACAAACATTTTATTATCTCTAGTATAGTATTAACCTATTATTGATGTAATTTAGAAGTTTCTGAAATGTAAGAAAATTGTATCAATTCAAGATAACAGAATGGTTTTGTCTCAATTTTATCCATTTTATTTAGAACCATCTATTCAGATCTTTCCAGAATTAAGGAGAAACATATTACTAAAATTAAAAATACACAGAAAGATTACAAAAGAATCAAGATTCTATGATGGATGGCAAATAACTATTTGACCAATTTAGGAAGAAAAAGTATTAAATGATTCTAGCAGTGATTTTAAATCAGTATTTTTATTGAGAGAATATTTCAGATTATTTCTTATTGATTAGTTATAAATCCAACTCTATTGATGGAATAACTAGATAAAATTTGATTCTGCATAAAGGACA
The DNA here is from genome assembly GCF_902635505.1 of Sarcophilus harrisii. NCBI lineage: Eukaryota > Metazoa > Chordata > Mammalia > Dasyuromorphia > Dasyuridae > Sarcophilus > Sarcophilus harrisii. Next base: position 66,031,015 of record NC_045426.1, on the reverse strand, counting down.
AGTGTTAAAATTGAAAAGAAATAACAATTTAGTTCAGTGATCTTTTGTTCCATAAAACTTAAGAAAAGCTGATGTAGACTGTAGAAACCAAATAATCTCCTAACCTAGACTGTAAGTCACCAGACAGCAGAATTAAAAAAAAGAAATCATTCTCCTCTACATATTTAACTTATCTCCTAGCAGGCTGCTTTGCAGTAGTAAACAGTAATAAATATCTATTGACAAAACTTCTAGAAGTAAAACTGAAAAAAGGTTTGTAGAGAAAAAAGTTGTGTAAGGAAGATTTTATTGAACTATTTATTGAATGACGTCCATTTTTTCAGAATAGTTATTAATTCTCTTTTATCAAAAGATATACAAATAAAAGTCCAATTTCTTGACTTATTGTGGCTTGAAGATGACATAAAAATCTTTAAGGATACAATTTAAAGATTACACTTTTCAAATTTCTACCAAACTTGTTAATTGACAGACCTAATGTCTACTTTCCTAACATCATTGCCAGCTTGGATGCACGTTAATTCAATTTTAGCCACAGATAATCTTAGAGTTCATCTATGAAGGATTTCCAATTTGACATTGGTTGTAGTCTGCTCAACAGAATTATAGATGCTCAAAATACTAATCAAATTTCATATTATATATTCATATAATACATAGTGTTATTTAAAAAACTAATTTTGGTATGCAATAAGAGGCAAATCATGTGGCTTTCTTCACTTCAGGTATAAAAAATAGGATGATCTGAGTCTATTATTTTCTTATTATATTTGTTATTGAAAAGAATTAATAAAATGTCCTCAGCAGTTATCTGGTTGGATGGAAGATTCATGTTCCATAGTTAGGAAATATAACTAAATGCTATCATCGCTATCCTCTCAATCAGATAATTTTAACTGTTCCCTTTCTCTTGTTATCAAATTGCTACTAATTGATTATATTTACTAATTTCTAATATACATCTTTTCCTGTATAAATTCCATTACCCAAGTTTAAGCCAACATTGTCTCCTATCCATACTATCATGATGTTCTATCTTACTTGAGTTTCTCCAGTGCCTTCAATTTGCAATTCCTTATACATTCCTACCAGAGTAATAAACTGAAAATTCACTTCTGATTCTGCTGCTTCATTGTCTAAAACATCTTTAATTTCTTGCATAATACCTTTAACATAATATGTATATTTCTTGACCTGTCTTTATTCAAGTATACAGTCTAATCTCAATGATCTTTTAGAACCTTATATATTCCATTTCTTTCCTCACTTTACTTTATCTCTTATTAAACTAGATGTAGGAAAACCAAATTAATCATTTTCCCCCAAATATGCTATGAAAGCTTTTGTTTTTTTGTAATATTTTTCCAACTAGGGATGTCAATTGTTATATAAATAACACTTTGTCTTGTTAGAATTGAAGCTTTCTTAAGAACATAACTTTGTCACCTCACAAATTTCAGTGCAGAGATATAGTAGGATTTTAATAGATTATTGTTGTTCAATAATTTTAGCCATGACTGACTCTTGGTTTGCCATTTCCTCTTCTAGTTCATTACAAAGATGAGAAAACTGAGGTAAATATGTTAAATGAATTGCCTATAGATACACTAAGAACTAATAAACCTCTGAGGCCAGATTAAAGCTTATGAAGATAAGTATTCCTGACTCTAGACCTGACAGAATATCCACTTTCATCTAATTGCCTATTTCAATAAATGACAATTGAATTAAATAAATTAAAAGATAAATGAAATGATGATTTTGCAAACATTGGGAAATGATTGATATGGAAATTAAATATATATATATATAGGTAATAAATGACCCCACAAAATGAAAGAGATCTGTAGGATCTCATTAAAGAAGAGGAAAGGGATTCCAAATTGTAGTAAGGATCCAATGGACAAATAGATGGTGTCAGTAGCCATAGGCCCTAATTTTAGGGGCTTAAGATTAAAATGGGAACTCACCAAGGGAGTGACATTGTTCTTTTGTAAGCAATATGCAGCCAGGTCATCCATTAATTTACAAAATAAAACATAAGAATATAAGAGTTGTCCCTGTGAATGACTGCTTTTTTTTTTTGGAAGCAAATATAATTGGCTTGCTAAAGGTCAGATAGCTAGTAAGTATCTGATGCCAGTTTTGAATTAAAGTCTTCCTGATTCCAGGGTCAGCACTTTATCTACTGTGATACCTACCCTTTTCTATGGGTTCTTAATTTTTATAACCATTAACCCATTTCTATTCACATAGAGAAAACAAATATACTATTCATATAGAAAATAGTTTTAGCTACCTACCACCCCTTTTTGTTGCTGCTATTGTTGTTTATTTGTTTGCTTGTTTGTTTTCCAAAGAATTAAAAATTTATTCTGAAAAAAGGGAAGAATATACACAAAGAACTAGAACACTAAGTATAAAGAATTCTTAGAAATTTGAGTAAGAAAATATTATTTCCTGGTAAAAACAAAAGAATAAATATTTCTTTGAGATAGGGATAATGAGGAGGGTCTGAGAAAAGGCTCTAAGCTTGTGGTACAATATGTACAGAGAGAAAAATACAGAAAAAGATATACAGGAAGCAGAGAAGAGAAACTACAATAATTTAAATAGAACAAGGGCCATATGGAGAGGAAAATCTTTGGTAAATAAATTGTAAACATTTTCACGGTACCCTTTCTAAAATTCATTATCTAAATTACTAATTTAAGGGAGGAGGTTTTTAATTCCTCTCTACTTCCTCCAAGAAGCAGTTGATAAGCTCATGGGATATAGGTTTAAAGGTAAAGATTTAATGTATTTTAAAGCTGTTAATACCTTGGGATCCCTTTAAAATGTGTGAAAAACTTTTTCTGGTGAGTCAGAAGAGAGAAAACTCTCTGGATTAGCAAAAAGTGGTCACAGTTTTATACAGCTTTAAATAGCTAACCATGGGAGAATTTCAAGAGATTTGTTTTTCCCCTTGGGGAAGATTGGAATCATTATACAGCAGGAAAGAAAATAATAACTCCAGTTTTCACCTTTTATTTTATTTGGGAAGAAGGGAGAATAGTTTTCTTCTCTTTCCTATTTGACATGTCATATATTATTAAAGATGATCAGTGAGAGAACATAACCCATCCATTAGTTATCAGTCAAGTTAGTAAAATCCTAGGTGACTTCTTGAGGTGAAGCCAAAATGTAGAGTGAAGCCAGGAAGCTGCTCAAACTCTCTCACTTTCCCTCAAAAACCACATGAAGACAAGTCTCTGAACACAGTCTGACAGAATGAAATTACTCTCCAGCTCATGATAAACTAGAAAAACTTCAAGAAAGATTGGTCTCACTGGGGGTGAAAAAGGTATTCAGCCCAGCTCAGATGGACTCTGTGAATGCCAGTGAAAGGATTTTAACCACAGCAAATCAATGACAAGTCTCAGTCTTGGCTCAATAGAGGAACAAATCAATGAGACAGTCTCCAGTACCACCTCAGAAAGCAAACTCGGAGAAATTAGGCTGTTTCTGGAACAGAGCAGGTAAAGCTATCCCCTGCAAACACAAGGGGCCCCTGAGCTCAAAGCCAAGCTTCAGAGTTGTGCAGGAATCTTGGAACAGTACCCACTTTATACCAGGAGCAGAGCTCAACCATAAAAATTAAAAAGAAGAAATACCAAAAGAAAAGGAAAGAAAATGAGCAAGAAACAAAAAAGAACCTTGACCATAGAGAGCTACTATGGTAACAAGTAGACTAAGAAACAAACTCAAAGACAAAATGTACACATAAGAAATCTGAAAAAGTGATATGAATTGATCTGAAGCCCAAAAAAGCTTCTTGGAATTGCTCATAAAAGACTCTAAAAGAGAGGTAGGAGAAAAAACTGAGTAAAAAATGAGAGATATGCATGAGCGTGTCAGCAGCTTGGAAAAGGAAGAAAAAAAATATCTGATGAAAACACCACCTTCAAAAGTAGAATTAACCAAATGGGAAAAGAGATACAAACGCTAACTAAAGAAAATCAGTCATTAAAAATTAGAACATGGCAAATGGAAGCTAATGACTCTGTGAGACAGCAAGAATGAAACCAAAAAAAAAAAAAAAATTAAAATGGAAGAAAATGTGAAATGCATTATTGGAAAAATAGTCTAATTGGAAAATAGACCCAGAAGAGACAGTTTAAAAATTATTGGCTTATGTGAAGACCATGACCAAAATAAGAGCTTGAATAGCATTCTTCAAGAGATCATTAAGGAAAACTGCCCTAATAGTCTAGAAATAGAGTGGGAAATACTCATTGAAAGAATCCATCAGTTGCCTTCAGAAAGAGATTCCATAAGTAAAACCCCCAAGAACATTGTTGTAAAACTCCAGAACTACAACTTCAAGGAAAAAAAGACTGCAAACTGCCAGACAAAAACAATTCAAATATCAAAGAACAACAATATGGATTACCCAGGATCTGGCAAATAAAAGGATCAGAAGGCTTGTAATACCATACTCCCGGAAGGCAAAGTACCTAGGGTTACAACCAAGAATTAAATACCCAGTGAAACTCAACATCATAAAAACTGAGCATGCAAAGGAAAAAGAACCCAACCAAAGAAAATTACTATGGGAATAAGGAAAAGCCTCTCCTACTTTAAAAAGTAATATTAAATAGTAACCTGTCCATAAAGAACTTATACAAGAACTCAAAAAAAGACTGTAAAGGTCAGAGAGATTAAGGGTGAAAATCCTTAAAGAAATCCAAGAAAAACAAAATTACAAAAAAGTCAACCAACTAGAAAAGGGAATGCAGAGTATAAAAGAAGAAAATTATTTTTTGAAAACCAGATTGAGGCAAGGGAAATGAAATAAACTTATAAATGACTAAGAAATAATAAAAGAAAAAAAAAGAATAAAAAATAGCAGCAAATATGAGACATTTAAAAAGAAAAACAACAGACCTGTAGAATAGATTAAGAAGAGAAAATATAAGAATAATAGATTTACCTGAAAACTATGACCAAAAAAGGACCTTGACATGACATAATGAGAAATAATTAGAAACAATTTTTCTGAAGAGATAGAACAAAAGTGGAAAGTAGAAATAGAAACAATCCACTCACCACTACCTCAAAGAGCTTTTACAAGGAAAGTATTAAAGAATACCACTGGTAAATTTTGAAACCCCCTAGATCAAACAGAAATTCTTATAAGTAACAAAAAGAATAAAATGAAAATATGCTGGAGTTACAATATGAATTGCACAGGAACTTTCACCACCTATATTATACTATAAAGATTATATTATATAGCAACAATCAAAAGAACTAGGGTTGTAGCTGAAAATATTATATTGAAGAAAATTAAACAAATTATTGAATAAAGAAAAATGGATAAGTAATGAAATGTCAGATTTTCAGGATTTTGGCTCAAACAAACTTGAACTTAAAAGAAAATTTAGATTATAATAGTCAATATCAAAGCCTAATTTCAGGGGACTCAATATAAACCATATGTTTAAGATTGTCATTACTCATGGGTAGTCCAAACAGAAGACTGGAGTAAAGCTAAGTATGATGTCATTATAGAAAAGCAAAACCATGCAGGAAAAGCAAAACCATTCAGTGATTGTTCTATAGGAATGTGGTACAAAAACAAGAACCAATGCAGAGGAAGAAGGATGATGGCTCTGAAATCCCACTCACATCATGAATGGGCAATACTTATACATCCAGAAGGGAAGATCACTCTTTAAAATATATAATGAATTAAGAAGGGAAGGGAATATGGAAGTTTAAGTGAATGGAATAAAGAACGAGGTGTAATGGGCTGAGGCTTGAGTTGATGCACTGAGGTCCCAAGCACATGAGGCTAAATAGTATTCTATTACTATATATGCTTGGAGAAAGAATGGTCCCCACCCACTCTCTGTGCAAGTCCTGATGTGTTGTATAGGAAATGACAATTTTGGTGGGTGGAGGCAGGGGGGCAGCAAGAGAGGTGGAGAGAGCCTGCTGGCCTGGTTCTGCTCTGGTGGCTTCTGGTCTCGTGGCTTCTGGTCTGGTTGGCTTCTTGAGGCAGCTGCTGACATTGCTAATCTCCCTTTACCTCAGATTCCCTTTTACCTCCAATCCTTCTCCACTTCTACTGAGAATAAAGATTGAAGATTTTCCCTTAACCTGAATCCCTGACTCCGGCTGACTTTAAAATACGTGGTCATCACAATGAGGAAAATGAGACAGGGAAAGATAAATGAGGAATCCATGGTGGGGGAAGATTAAGGAGTAGCAAAGTAAATTAACATCAGATATCAGGAGAAGAGTTAACAGGGATAGGAAACAAGAGATATACACAACACAATGATTATGATGGGGGTAGAATTTACTAAGGAAAAAAGTAGTAATCATTGCTCTCAAAGTCAAACTTGAAAATGATTCAATCAAGTGAGAAAGCTACATTATATGTCGGCCATATTAGTGCTTTAAATTGTATGTGCATATGTATGTTTGTGTATGTGTGTGTGTGTGTGTAATCATATGTATGGGTTTGTATATGTGTGTGTAGGTGTGAATGAGTATATATTTATATTGACGTGCTTGCAGATGTGTGAGTATCTATAGATATATGTGTATAGATGAATTTATGTATACATATATTTTTTAATGCTTAACTGTAACCTGCCTGGGGGAGATCAAGGGAAAATAATAGGAGGGGGGGGGGCGACAGAATAAAACAAAAAAGTAGCCAACAGAGAACAAAAGGAAACCTACAAGGAAGCAAAGAAAAGCAAAGAATATGATGTTTTCTATTATTATATGTTTCCTTGAAATGGAAATTTGTTACATATTTTGAATCCTCCCTTATGTTCTGCTGAGTACATTAGAGTGTTTGTGGGGTTTTTTGTCATTTTTTATTTTATATTTAGATTTAAAGAATGAAAAATAAAATACAATTGTATTTGTAACATTTTCTCTACCACATTCTTAAGACTAGGGTTCATACAGAATAGCATGTAAGACCCTAATTTGTAGCATTTACCAATTTCTGATGTATGAATGTTCACACTGAAATGGAACAACCAGCACCTACAAATGAGTTGAATACAATATTATATTTGTGCCTTTTTTTCCCATTAGTACTGTCTGTATTTGTGGGAGAGGAAACACGCTAATGGAGAGAATGTTTTAACATTCAATTCAACTTGCAAAGACACATTTGCTAAATGTCTACAGGCTGATTTTTAATTAGAAGTATATGATGAGAGGGAACAAACTATAGTTTTAGAAGTGGATACCCTCAGAAAACCCTCTTGAACATGGGACAATAATACCCTTTGGGAATCAAACTTGTGATTGGGAGTGACATTAAAATTGAAATAGGAGCCCAGAGGATATAATAAAATAAGAGATAATCTATTGTCCTATATAATGAAATTATATTGTATTATATTATTATTCATATATATAATATTAATATTAAGCATATTAAATATTTAATAAATCATTCGATATATAATTATTAATGTATTATATTAATTAATATAAAATAATATAATTAATATATTAATATAGAATAATAATAAATATGTATAATTATATAAAATAAATATTTAATAAAAAATAATAATATATTAATTAATACATAATAGTAATTATATTTTTTAAAAAGGATTTTGCCTTTTATTTACAGTGGTATTAACTTTACTTTTTAAATTTTCTCCCCACAAAGAATCAATGGGGCATTTTCCAAATTCCATACAAGTTTGTTGTGTCTTCTACTATCTTTTGAGCTAAGAATGTGTAGTTTGATATTGTTTACCTAAGAGAAATGTTCATTATACAAAGATTTGATGAAGAGAGAGTTGAAATCTCTTAACATTTATGGAAATTTTTAAATTGTAAGTCTTGGAACAGAAATATATAAGAAGTGACATGAAAATTCAATGTAAAGCTGTAATGAGTTTAAGCAGTTGTAGACAAACTATGCCCCAAGGCCCAAATTTAACCTACTATCTATTTTTTTGTGTAGCCCATGAGATATACTAAGTAAATGTTATTCACATTTCAAATAAAGACTACATACATTTTCATTCTCTCATGTTTTTCATGGTTGCTTTTGAGCTATAATAGTAAAGTTGATAGTTACAAAGGAGAAAGTTTGCACTATTGTATAGAATACTAAAAATCATTGATACCATTGTAACTTGACAATTCTCTGAGTGTCACCTATCAGCCTACTGTGATATTATTATTATTATCAGTATTACTGAACAAACCCTAAAGAAAGAAAAAGAAAGAGGGGGAGAGAGAGAGAGAGAGAGAGAGAGGGAGGGAGGGAGGGAGGGAGGGAGGGGGGGAGAGGAGGAAGAAAAGGACTTCAGAACTGGAAACTTAGGCAATGGCCATCAGTTGAGGAATGACTGAATAAGCTATGGTATATAATTTAAATGGAACATCATTGTGCTATAAAAATGACAAGCAAGATGGTTTCAGAAAAACCTGGAAAAGCATTAATGGATTCAAAGTAAAATGAATAGAACCATGTGAACATTGCTTAATGAAGAATTGTGAATGACTTAGCTATTCTCAGACTCAGCTATTCTTATAGTGGTCTAAGGCAACCCAAAAGCATTCATAATGAAATATGCTATCTGCTTTGAAAGAAAGAAAGAAGGGATTCTGTCCAACTACAGGCTGAAGCGTGTGTTTTTTTTTTTTTTAACTTTCTTTCTTTCATTGTTATTTTTAATTCAAATCTTCTTGTTCAAAATGACTAATATGGAAATGTTATACATAATTGCACACATATAATCCACATACGATTGATCACTGTATCAGGGAGAGGACTGGGGAAGGAGGGATGGAATCTGAAACTTAAAACTTTTTTTTTTTTAAATGTCAATTCTTTTAAAATGTAAATAAGAAAAATAAAATATTATACAAGGTCAAAAAATTTGGGGAAAATAACCCAAAATAATTCTTTCTTGAGTCAGGGAACATGAAATGTGAAAACTGTGATTTTAGTAGGTCCTTTTAAATATAAGTGCATTTATTTGGGTCCTGGATATGTGTGATTGCATATACTCTTTCATAACTGCCTCTGAAATGCTACCAATGAATTAAAAGACTCTAAAAATAAAGATCTGGCTTTTGCTCATTGCTTCAAAGTAAAATGAAAGAGAAATGTAAAAATAATTACAAAATTATTTTTATGTCAAGGTATCATAGACTTTATTACTTCTCAAGGTTGATGTGAGGAACTCAGATAATGTTCATAAAGTGTTTTGCAAACATTAAAGTGCTTTATAAAGGATAGGTGTTATTATTAAAATAGAGGGAATTATATACACACACATATATATGTATATATATGTAATATATATGAGTAATATCATGAGGGGAAAATTATATACTTCAAATGGCTATAGTTATTTATTTATTGGGGCCTAATTTTCAGATGTAATTACAGTCCCATAACCCTTTGCAACTATTTAATATTTTCATCTATTGTTAAATTTTTTTAATTGAAAGCTAAGAGTTATATGTTCTTTGGAAAAAATTAAAAAGTAGGAAAAGGGGAAAAAACAAATTCTTCTCCATACGTACCTGAAAAAAAGGAATCGTGGGGAATAATGAAAATGATAGTAGATATATTACAGGTGAAGAGATCTTTAATACCCTGTGGTCATAATAACCTGACTGAGGAAATAAACAAAACAAAACAAAACTGTGATCAGTGGATCGACTGGAGACCTAGCATTGTATTATATATAAGTCCATAAATAACAAACTTCTCCATTTTCCTCACACCATTGTGAAGAACTAAGAGACCTGGCACTCTGATTAACTCTATTTAATTTTGCAAATGAATAAAAAAATCTCAAAATCACACAATAATAGATTTGCAAAACTGGGAAACAAGATCAGTCTCTGATTGGATGGCTTATCTATATTTCAAAGCATAAATTTAGAAATGATCTTTACTCAAAAGATGAGATATATTATTACTACCAGTGAATATAATGGTGCAGTGAAGGTTTTAATTTGATATGTAACAGCCAACAGAGAAATGGAAAGAAAACAGATCAGGAATATTTTTCATGCCTGGCATATGTAGTCTAATGATTTCAGGGCTTTTGCCATTTTTTTTCTTTTTGGTTTTTGCTTCCAACTTGAAAAACAAACCCTCCATGGCCATCTGCTGCATCATTAGCAGATACTATTGCCCTACGGGTCAACTCTCTATTCTTTGAAATGTGTTGAGTTCTTAGCATTTGGATGTCCTGTCTTGGCAACTTATCCAGGATGGCAAAAAACCTTCCTGATGACATTTGAGAAAATGTTATCAGTTTATCAAATTAAAAATGAATTCTGAGGAAGGGCCGGAAAACCATGATGTCAGAGTCTATGCTCTCTCTCTCTGTCTCTCTGTCTCTGTCTCTGTCTCTCTTTCTTTCTCTCTGTCTCTCTCTCTCTCACACACACACACACACACAGAGACAGAGAGAGAGAGGAAAGAGAGAGAGAGAGAGAGAGAGAGAGAGAGAGAGAGAGAGAGAGAGAATCTGGAAAATTATTCCAGAATCAGATATAGAAGTATATATAGTACATATCCTTCTCAGGTTTCAGGAAGTATCTCCTTATATTAGTGGGAGACCATACGAATGAAAATATTAGGAGGATGAGAGGAGAATATGGGTGGAGGAAGAAAAGTTGTCCATGAAATCATGGACTGATCTAATTTAAACCTTCAGCATCCCATAGCAAAAGCATCCTATGTATGTATTTTTCCCTCAACCTCAGTTTCCTGATTTGTTAAATAATAGCACTGCCATTCTTATGTTATTATGAGGATCAAATGAGGCAATAAATATAAAGTTCTTTGCAAACCATAAAGCTGTTTTTAAATTTTCATTGTTATTATTGTTAGGATACATTTGTATAGTCTCACATTTGTCTAGGTCTCCAACCTCTCTATTCCTGGTAACAATCTCATTGTTTTGTTTTGTTTTGTTTTTTAGTGAGTGGCAGTTAACAATAGTGTAGCTACCCAGTAAATTCACTTACATTTTATTTATGTGACCATTTATGTGGCTCTCTTGTGGACAACTCCTACCCTACCACTGCCTGTAAGAAACAAACTATCTTACCAAGTACTCCACTGATTCATTCACCAATGAAAGCAGAAAACTTTTTTTTTTCTTTAATTTTTGGAAGAATGGGTGTCTAAGTGAGTAGACAGATCTTTGAAATTCCAAAGGCAGCATTTTATTTCCTATCCTGAAGCACCAATCCCTCCCCTTATTCTCCATTAACTGGATGTTAATAGAAGTTACATGACATGAATCTCCATCCCTTTTTATGTTGCCAGTCCTTGCCCTAAAGGAGCTTACAAAAGAGCTCCCCATTTTAAGTGGGGAGGGGTAAGGACAAAGAACAAAAAAATTCTTTTCAAATTTTAGGCCACCACTCCTGACCACAAAAATCAGTTCCTGTCCCCAAGGAGCTTAGTTCCTTTGGGGGGGAAGATAATCTCCATCCTCTATTATTCCTTTATATTCTTGTGGGTTTGAGTTTTCTATCTATGTTTCATTTCTCCAATTTAATTTTCATAACAGTGGGAAAAAATTCCCATCCATTTCTCATTATTTCCCCTTTTATTTTTTTTAATAATTTAGTTTCAACATTCTTTTCTCACCTCTCAAATTTGGCTAATTTTTTTTACATCCCACTTCATAGGAGTCTCTTAATCCTTGTACAAATCTCCTTATACACAATGAATAATTAATCTTTGAAATCTCTGCTAATTCTTCTGACAATGATGTACTAGAAGTGAAACTACCTCCAATTTTTCCTCCTTTTTGTCAATAACTTTTCTAGTCATTCTGTTTTCCCATGCCATTTTGCGAGAGGCATCTAAATATCTGCTACTCCCTTCACTACCTATCTGGTGAAATATCCAATAATATTTCCTCACCAAAGTAAAAATGACTCAAATCCTGAAATACCTAGATTTCTAGCCTTGAATTCATCAGTTTCTATGTATTGACTTAATTCTTCCTGATTTAGCCTTATTTCTTTGAATGCCAGGGCAAAGGAATAGTCAACTGAGTTGGTGTACAGGTGCCCATTCAGTTCCCAGGCAAAGCAAGTTTGATAGTGCTGCCCCTATAATACCACCAAAGATTGGGATATTCTCATCCCTGAAAAATTGCCAGAGTTTCCAAGCACAGACACATGCCACTATAGTCCCTAGATTTAGGAATCTTTCACCCTGCCAAGAGAGGTAAACTGACTGATCTCCAGTCTTAGGGGCTAGTATAGACTAGATTATTCCCTCACCAAAGGGAAAGGTAAAACAAAGCATTGCAAATCTCCTCAGTAATACTATTTTGAGAAACTTTCGTGTTTTTCCATACTCAAAGTGAAAAGTACTATATGAGCATGAGGAAATCCATAGCCCAGACATAGAAATCGTTTTTTGCTCAGACTCTTAAGAAATATTTTATCAATTCTACCCAGGCATTGGTGTCTATGTCTTGTCTTAAGTCCTTGATTTGATTCCAAATCTTCCTAAGAGATCTATCTAAATGCCCCTTGTAACAAACCAAGCGTTATTCCAAATTGGACAGGCACTTTCATAAAATCCTTTCTCTATCAGGACACAACTACCAACTAGTTGTCTATGGCTAGTCAAATCTCTACAATTTATAATTTAATAAGCACTAAACTGAATCGTTTTTGGGGTTTCAGTCATATTAACCCAAATCTTTACTCAATGTTCCCATCCTATTGCATCAAGGGAGTATTATTAATTCTATATAATCACCCCCTCTTCACAAAATTCATGGACTCCTTACAGGGAACCTACCAAAATTCTGGGTAGTTTGGAGTCCGTTTACCAAACAATTCTAGTTCCTTCCCAAACAGAAGGGGTCATTTTGGGGTATGAGGACGATCTCATCTTCTGAAACTATTTCCTCCTGAGAATGGACACTGAGCTGGATCATCCTACAAGGTCCCATTTAGAGGGTATCAGTTGATTGGACATCCAGGGGGTTATATCAGATCCTTGATAGTGGTCAATATAGCTATCTAGAGCTGGTCATTTGAAGGTGAAATGATCAAAGCTTACAGGAAAACAAACTTTAAAAAACTAGAGAGAAAGAGCATTAAAAACAGAACCCTCATTATTAGGACGTGGTTATACCTTCCCTGAAGATTCTGTAAATAGTTAGCCATCATCTCTTTTAGTAGAGAATACATTATAACACAAAAGTAATTTTCAGAAAAAGGAAATCCCATCAGAATAACAGAGGTATTCACAAAACCCTTCCATAACAGGTCTCAATTACCTGTACAAAGAAGGATATAGAGAGGTTACCCAGACTTCTGCATGACACATATGTGAAAAGTCTCTCTGCCAGTATTTTTTAAAATCACTCAAAGAACAGGAGAAGAAGATATTTTCCCTCTTGCTAGATTCTGTTGTAGGATGGACTGGGAGACGCCAATATAGATTGGTCAGCAGTTTTTATAGAGAATTTTCAAAAGAAAACATGCTTGTGCCACAGTACATACTGTACAAACAAATGTTATTCTCACATTAGTAACAAACTTTTAAAAATTGACTTTCCTATTGATGTAACAATATTCCATAAGTTGCATCCCTCTAAGAAAATCTGAATACACTAAAATAATCTTCTCTAAACCCTACTAAAGATGTTTCAATATTAGTTTCAATAATCCATAAAATTACATTTAAGTCCCACAGACACTTGGACCAATTGTTCTTATATTCTAAAACCTTTAAGTGCCCTATTTCATAGACATATACATCTAGCAAGATATAGATGACTAAGCCAAATACTCATTTTCCTAATTATACGATATAATGACTACATATGTTAAAATTGAAAACAGCAAGATATTACATATTTGAACTATGCTTACGGTTTCTATTGATCACTTACTCTGATTATATAAATTTACTATAAAAGGAAAAAGCAGGGGCATGATTATAATAGCATCAAAATTGATTCTTCAAGGTTTCAGACTAATGACATAATTCACAGCTGACAAACAATCATGTAGTTACAATCCCACCTTACAGTCAACTCAGCTCTCAAATGGCAGATTACAAATTTAGAAATTCATCAGAAAATCATTTGCAAATTCAAAACTCAAAACAGTATCAGGCATAATCTCAAGAAATTTCATCTTCATAGCAAATTTCACTAATCAAAGGTTTTAGATCCTAAAATATCTATCCCATGTACCTGCAAAGCACAGCCAAAACTAGATGCAGGATTTTCAGGTTGAAATCTTGCTCTAGGTACTTCAAGAAAGCTATGGATCACAACATATATTCACAAGAAAATAACAAAACAGATTTTAAAGAAAGAGAAAATAGAACAGAATGTGAAAAATCTTAGAAGAAAAATGACAGATCTGGAGAACAGATCAAAAAAAGAAAATATAAGAATCACTAGAGTGCCAGAAATTTGTGACCAAAAAAGAGAGCCTCAACACAATAATGCAGAAATAATGTAAGAAAATTGTACTGAAGTGATGGAACATGAGGGGAAAGTAGAAGTACAAAAATAAAAATATCACCAATCACCAACCACCTTAGCTAGATCCTTTGTGGAAAACACACAGGAACAGTATTGTCAAATTTCAAGTCCCAGATGAAAGAGAAAAATCTGCAAGAAACTTTTTAAAATATTTTTTTAATGTTAAAAATATTCAAATATGCTGGAACTACAATTAGAATTATGCAGGACTTATCAGCAGTTACCGTAAAGGATCACAGTTCTAGAATCTTTGATATGAAAATATGACAATTAAAAAAAAAAAAAAAAACCTAGACCAGGGGCCAAAGACATCATTTCTAGCAAAATTATCTATAATTTTGAAAGAGAAAAATGCATATTCAAGGAACTTATATATTTTCAGGATTTCCTATCAACCAATCCCAAACAACGCAAAATTTAACATATAAGAGCCAATCTCAAAAATCAGTTTTAAAGAACTCTACATGGACAAACGGTTTAAACATGGACAAAGTGTATATGTCTTTTATATGGAAATGTAAAGTATATATTTAAGATTCACATCAACAATATGGTAGCTCAAAAGAAAAATTAGTAGCGTTAAGGGAAAAATAGTAATCATGTTGTACAAACAAGGTAAAGAGAAACAACAGTTAAAGAGCCTTTCAAGGGGGGAGGAGAGCTCATAGTACTGAAAACCTAGTCACATTGGGAATGGGTTCAATAGGCAACATTACATATATACCATGAAAGTATAGCACTCTCCAAAATATATGAAGAAATAAGGGGTAAGGGATGGACATATGGGGATGCAAAGGGTGTGGGAAGAAGACAAGGAACGAATCCTCAGGTGGGAGGAGGTTAAGTAATAGCTAGGTAAGTTATGAAGCAGAATTTAATTAAAGACGCAGCAGAGATAGGAAAAACATGTGCATGTGTGTGTATGTATATATACATATGTATACATAAATATATCTTTTCTTAATTGTAGCTTGTTGGGGAGAGGGGAAGGATGAAAGGGAGGAAAAGAATACAGTAAATAAGGTGTGCAGCAGAGAACCAAAGAATAATTTACAAGGAAGTAAAGAAAAAAAAATGAACATTAATGGATATAATTTCTTCTGTTGAATATACTTTCTAAATCTGATAATTTTTAGTTATATAATTTGAATCTTCCCTGATATTCTGCTGGACACATGACAATATCCTCTTTTGTTTTGCTTTATTTTGTTTTGTATTCCTTTTCCATTTTTCTTTTATTCTTACTCCTTTTTCAAATAATTTTTTTTTAATTTAATTATTCCCTCATATCATCTCAACCCACTCCAAGCCTCTCTGTCTCTGAGAAATAGCAGTACTATTTCTTTCACCTATGTTAAAAGGCCAGTCATGATTTTTTATACTTCTTTCCCCAACATTTGTGTCAAGGACATATTATGATTTAAATGTTTAAAAGTTCATTCGATCACTCTTGATTAAGGAATGGGAAAGGAAGAGTGAGGTTATCACAGACAACATTTCAGTATTTCAGTGTTGACTAGTCTTTATAATCACAAGATCTATTGAACTTTGTAGATAACAGAAAATTGTGTTCTTGTTTCTTGACTATAAAAATACATAATTCAGTAGAACTAAACATGTGAAGACCGCGTATTTTAAAATCAGCCAGCCGGAGTCAGGAATTCAGATTAGGGGAAAATTGTCAGTCTTTATTCTCAGTGAAGAAAGATCGGAGGTGGAAGAGAATGGGCAATAGCAATGTGTGTAGCTGAGTCAAGAAGCTAGCTAGACCAGAAGCCACACGACCAGCAGCTGGGAGTATGGACCCAAGGTCAATCTCTCTCAGTTTCTCTTCCTGTCTCTCTGCCTCCACCCACCAAAATCGTCATTTCCTATACAACACATCAGGACTTGCACAGAGAGTGGGCAGGGACCATTCTTTATCCAAGCATGTATATTAATAGAGTATGGTCCAATTACTATTTAGCCTCAAGTGCTTGGGACCTCAGTGCATCAACTCAAGCTTCAGCCCATTACACAAACACTATCTTAGAAGCTATTATCTATCAAGACTAGATATGTCAAAATTATGCAAGTTTAGATGAAAAAGGAAACAAGGAAAAAGTCCTTGTTAGAAAACTGCCTGAACAAGAGTCAGTTTATTGAGTACAATGGAATGATTTCACTATTACAAATCAGTGTAAGTTAAAATTTAGCAACTTAATTTATTACCATAAAAGAACTGTATTTCATTTCATGGTTATGCCTTTTTCCTATGTGATTTTGTATAAATCACTTTAGTTCTTTAGCTCTTTCCTACAAACCTCTTCTGTCCTGTCTCACTCCAATGTTTCCCCCCTGAGGCAATTGAGGTTAAGTGACTTGCCCAGGGTCACAAATCTAGGAAGTGTTAAGAGTCTGAAGCCAGATTTGAACTCAGGTCCTCCTGACTTCAGGGATAGTGCTCTATTCACTAGCTGCCCCTCCAAATAAATTTTAAAATATATTTTATTTATTATTAAATATTTCCCATTTACATGTAAATATTTTAAAAATTGATTTGTTTTTATTTTTCCAATATTATTCCAATATATTATTCCAATTTCCCTCTTTCCTACTCTTTTTTTTCTTCTACTCCTCATTCACTCGTCCCTTCTCCTTCAGTAGACAAGTGATTAATGTCAATTGCATGCATGAAATCATGTAAAACATATTTACATATGTTAGATGGTATGAAAAAAAGACAAACAAAAATGCAGGCAAAAAAATAAAGTTTTAAAAGTATGCCTCTGTAATGGGATAGAACTCAGGAGAAGTACTTGAAACAATGATTCTTACAATAAGGTGTTAACTCAGTGAAATTGAGAAGACAATGGTTATCTAGTTTATCATGGTCATTAATAGTTTATTAGTTCAGTACATGTACTTAGTACTTAATATAGTTCTACAAGATTGACACCTATTCTACAAGATTCACACCTACAATAATGTAATAATAATAGAGTATATAAGAGCCAACAAGGTCTCAGAGTCAAGGAGCACCTTTGTGGTGGCTGGAGATTGGAGCACAAGCCCTCGGACTCAGAGATTCATGTCATTTCCCAGTACTGTGTTGGCTGATTGATCTTCGTTCATTTCTCCACTGAAATCAAAGCCCACCTGAAGGCCATGAGAAAGCTAGCTGGACCCCTGGCAAGGAGACAAACTGAAGGAGACAATAAAGAAATTGGACTTTATCTATGACTATTCTCATGGTGATTACTCTGCTGAAATGAAGGCTGGTGCAGAGACCTCCAAAAAACTAATCAGAACATTACATGCATCAATCTGTATTTGGAGTTGTTCTGCTCTCTCACTTCCTTTGGAGATGGATAGTATTGTCAACATGTGTTTGGGAATTACCCTAGATCACTGTCTTGATCCAAATAACTAAATATTTCCTAGTTGAACATTATAATATTGATTTTTCTATATACAATTTTTCCTTGGTTCTGCTAACTTTGCATTTATTAATGTGTCTTTCCAAGTTTTTTTCCTTATTTCTTATAACACAATAGCATATTGAATATATATAGCACATGGTATATGATATATATATATATATATATATATATATATATATATATATCACATCCCCTCAAGTTGCAAAACTTTTTCACCAAAAAAAAAATAACTGTTATAAATATTTGTTATATAAATAAATCCTTTTCCCTTAAAAACTTTTGAGGATACAGAACTCATAGTCATGCTGTTGGGTCATGGGTTGCCTAAAACTAACCTTATATGCTACCAAATTAGTTTAGATAAAATTAAAGTTCTAGATATAAGAGTGGAGTGGGCCTAAAACCTTAGTGTAGAAATTGAAATTCACAAGACAATTTGTAGTCAAATTCATAATTTGATGTGCTGAACTGGAGTAAAACAGCAGGTATTACTATGACAATGATCAGGACAAAAATTATGATGACAACTATGACTATTTCTATGGTTATGTCTATAATTACTGTGACTAGTAGAGCAACTATGATTACAATTATCTCATTCTCATCTTTTTCAATGAAGTTCAGATAGAAATGATTGTGGGACAAGTTGCTTTTCTGCTATTATTCTTTTACACTTAAAGTTCTATAGGCCATTTCATGTACAAAAAGTTTTTTATTGTTAATAAATGAATTAGGGGGTGAAATGTATTTCTGCTGGCTCAGTGAAAAAGCCACAATATAAGTCTAGTAGCAGAGGAAACAAGAGCAAGATGCATTTCATCTCTTTTTCTTATATATTGTGAGTATTTTTCCCTGCTAGATTATTATAATTTGAATTCTTTACCTCATACAGTTGAGAAATTGTTTGCATTTGTCCAAATGCATTAAACCCATCATTCTTCAATTTTTTTGTGAATCAATGTGATGTCCAGGAAATTATTAACAAGTTTAATTGAGGAAAAAAAAAATAAATAAATAAAACCTGTCTTAGTTCTCCAGAATATTTTGATATCTTTACTTTAATATTGGGATTTCATATCTTTCATTAATGCATAAAAAACAGCAATCTAACAAGCAAAGGCCTAAAGCCTGGATGTTGTAAATTGCCTATCTTCTAAATATATATTTTGTATACTTATTAGGAATTAATTAGAATATTCAAGGAGTTATCATCATCATTATCATCATCATCAATATGAAGTTTTCTTCTGATTTTATAGAGTTCTGATAGAAATTGCCCTGACATATTCACTATGCTGGTATTATCTTTTATTACATGGGTAATGAAAATAATCACTGAATCAAAGTATTAGGATGAACCTCATTTATTGCTGCAATAATAATACCTCTTGGATAATTATAATTATTTTGCTCTTGCTCTACCTTCTCTTCCCTTTTCTCCTCTTCTTCCTCCCCTTCCTCCTCCACATCATCATCATTATTATCATGCTTATCTTTTTTCAGAGGAATCATTCCTAGGATAATGTGATATATACATACGCACACACACACACACACACACACACACACATATATATATTATACATATATGTATATACACATATGTATATAATATTTGATGTTCTGTCAAATATTGCATAAGTTGATCAAAATAACTTTTTGGAATTGGATAAAAGTACTGAGATAATAGAGCATCTACTAAATTCTAACAAAAAAACATCAACCTCATTATTAGCCATAAGAAATAAGCCAAAGTAAAGATGCTAACTACTATATATCACAGATAAATTTAATTATTACAAAACATTCATCACAACAAGGAGGCAAAACAATCTCAGAAGCAGCTTTAGGCAAGAAAAAGTTGGCCGTGTTGTCAATTGGCAAAATAGGGTAGCCAGAAGAAAAACTGATTTTGTGTGCTATTTCTTTTTAACTATATGAATGTTGATGGTAAAAAAATTTTTTTGAAAATCATTATCTATCTAAATAGCAAATAACATTTGAAAATAAAATAAGCTTTCCACGATGTTGGCATGAAACTCAACTAAGTCAGATTATCCAAAAAAATTTTTTTTAATGAAACTGGAAGGAGGACAAAAGGATATGAAATAAAATAGATTTCTTAGTGTTTCCATAGCAACTCATTCTAATTATTAATGGCAATGAACCAACAAATTTGTACTCTACTACCTCAGTGCACTTTGTGCTAAATGAGGAGTGTAAATAGCACTTGAAAAGGTGAAGTTAGAAATATTGCCTGGAACTGACCAAATATATAAAGAGGAAAAAATCCATGCTGGTGTTGATGTAATTTTAAATTACACAAAGGCCTTTACTGCCATTAGAATGCACTTTTTCCCCCAAACTACATAGTCCTTTGATGAAGCGTATGACTACAAATCACAAAAAAGCACAATTTCAGAAGAATTAAAATTAAAGGGAACTCAAAGGCAATCAGTCATCTATCATTTATTAACCAATCAATAAATCAATAAACACTTGTTAAATAGTTACAATATACTAGCAAAACAATATTCAAACAACCACATACACAGATGAATTGATAATAATATTATTATGATATATGTTAAATATATAATCAAATCTGTATATATGACTAAATATGACAAATAATCTCAGATTGAAGGCACTAAAGTAAAGAACAAGGAAAAGTTTGTTGAAAAAAGGAAAGATTTTAGTAAAGTATAAAAAGCCAGGAAATTTGGATGATGAAGATGTGGAGAATAGACAATGAAAAAACACTGGTGTCCAGATATCAGAGTGCTTTGTGGAAGGAAAAACAAAGACTAATAGGATCTTGAAAGGTAAGAAAGGAAGTAAAGTGTCAAAAGATTGGAAAGATAAATTTTAAAAAGATAAATAGTATAAACAATCTGTAGTATGCTAGAAATATTGAATTGTCACTGCTCAAACAAAACATTATAAAGCACAGATGTGAGAAAATGGATGCAAACCAGTTATAAATTAAAATGAAGGAGAACAGATTGTTACTTTGAGCATTCAATCAAGCATTGAAAAAAAAAAATGGTAAGGCCCAAGCCCATTGGTAAATCCCAACTTCTTAAATTGTGGATTATAACACCATCTGGGGTCTCCTAACTGAATTTGGAAGTTGTCCAATTATGATTTATTATAAGTATTTGCTTTATATACCTATTTTGCATACGTATATTCTCAGTGTCTCACACAATTAATAAATAAAACTAAGATTTGGTTTTATGAAAAAACCAAAAAAATAGATAAACCTTTAGTTAATTTGATTAGAAAAAGGAAAAAAAGAAAATCAAATTGTTAGTCTCAAAAATAAAAAGGGAAAACTTTCCAGTAAGGAAGAGGAAATTAGAGCAATATTTAGTAATTATTTTGTCTAAATATATATCAATAAATTTGATAATCTAAGTGAATTGCAGCAATGTCTACAAAAATATAGATTGCAAAGGTTAACAGAAGAGAAATTAATTATCTAAATAGTCTCATTTTAGAAAAAGAAATAGAACAAAATTTTTCAGGGACATTTCAGGGATGTGTGGATTCTATCAAACATTTAAAGAACAATTAATTCCAATCCTATGTAAACTATTTGAAAAAAAAAAGGTAAAGGAGGCATTCTAACAAATTCCTTTTGTGACATTTATGTGGTGCTGATAGCTAAATCAGGTAGAGAATAAAACAGAGAAGAAAAATTATAAACCAATTTTCTTATTGGATATTGATGCAAAAATCTTAAATAAAATAAATCAAATATTAGCAAAAAGAAACAAAAAGTCATCCCCAGGATAATTCAATATAAACACATAGAATTTATACCAGTGATACAGGACTGGTTCAATATTAGGGAAACTATAAGGTTAATTGACCATATCAATAACCAAATTAACAAAAATCATATGCTTATCTCAATAGATGCAGAAAAAGCATTTGATAATATCCAACACCCATTCCTATTAAAAACACCAGATACTATGGGAATAAATGGACTTTTCCTTAAAGTGGTCAGTAGCATTTATCTAAAACCATCAGCAAGCATCATATGTAATGGGGACAAACTAGAACCGTTCCCAATAAAACAAGCTTGCGCACCATCACCATTGCTTTCTATAATATATTAGAACTGTTAGCTTTGGCAATAAAAAGTGACTAAAGGAATCATAGTAGGTAACAAGGAAACCAAATTATCACTCTTTGCAGCTGATATGATGGTATTCTTAGAGCACCCTAGCGAATCAACTAAAAACTACTACAAACAATTCACAACTAATAAAATTGTAGCTTACAAAATAAATCTACATAAATCATCAAAAATTTTATATCACCAACAAAGTCCAGCAACAAGAGATATAAAGAGAAATTACATTTAAAGTAACTGTTGATAGTATAAAATATTTGGAAATCTATCTACCACAGAAAAGTCAGAAACAATATGAACACAACTACAAAATACTTTCCACACAAATCAAGTCAAATCTAATCAGCTGGAAAAATATCAAGTGCCCATGGGTAGACTGAGCTAATATAATAAAAATGACAATACCATCTAAATCAATCTACTTATTTAGTACCATATCAGTCAAAATTCCAAGAAACCATTTGTCTAATCTAGAAAAAATAATAACATAGTTAATCTGGAAGAACAAAAGGTCAAGAATTTCAAGGAAATTAATGAAAATGCTAGTATTCCTTTCAATTTCACATAGCTAGCAAAACTGTTGATAAAACTAGCAAAAAATTGATTATTTTGTACCAAAATACGAAGAGATAAAAATGAGACATGTCAGTCATTTTTGGGATGGAGGATGTTTCTAGGACTTATTTCCAAATATATTCATTAAGTTCAATCAGGTTTTATGATAATTTTGTAATAGAAGAAATGAATGTGAGTTTAAGTATTATAAAGGCCTTTGATGATGGACAGTTGAGATTCAATTCAAAGGCTTAATGATTTCTAAAAGCTCTAGTATGAGCAGCAGTTTACCTTCTGACAGAATGATATGTGATTTTCTAAATTATACAATACAAGTGAAAAATAAAAGAATATAGAATACTGATTTATTCTGAGTGAAATCATTGAAATAGTTAAATAGGAAGTTTATCTAGGAAAACTGCATTTCATCTAACAAAAGACTTTAAAGGTGTTCTAGAAAAACTGTCCACTCCTTGATCAACTATTAAACTTTATGATCAAAACTAGATAATTCTTATAGTGATCTAACAGTTAATGGAACTTAGAGAGGTCCAAAATAAGTCTAACTACTTCATTATTCTATGTGCTTTTCTAACTTATATAGGAAAATAATTTGAAAAATGAATGTTGAAGAATTGATGATTCATAGTAGCTTAATAAGTCACTCCTGTAAAATTCACTTTTTTCACCAAAGTCAAAGGTGTCATTTACTTTTATAGAACCATGATCTCATTAATAACTTCTTTTTTTCATCAAGTATTTTGATTGCCTGAAGAAAAAGTATCAGGCCTGGAGGTAGGAAAACAACATCCCCAATTCAAATCTGATTTCAGATACTTATTAGATGTGTAACCTTGGGTAAGTCACTTAACCATGTTTGCCTTTGCTTTCTTTGCTGGAGGAGAAAATGGCAAAGCATTCCAGTATTTTTACAAAGAACATCCCAAAGGGGGATCACAAAGAAATCCTCCATTCCATGCCAATTACACACAAATGGTCATACCTTTAGGATCTTCACACGACCCAAAAATCTGTCACTTCAATGGTCATGAATTCTGGAATTCCTATATGATCTCAATCTGTTATCAATCTACTTATCCCTCTGTTTTACAACCACTAATTCTGCTCTTCATCCTCACTGTTACTTTCAATATCTTCCTCCCTCAGAACTTTCTCAGGCTCTCACCTCTGCACTGACTACACTCTCCTCTCTTCACCATCTTAACTCCTTAGTAAAACGATAGTTTTAGAAATTTGCTTTATGGCTTAAAGATGTTGTAATATAGCTAGTCACAAAGTCATTATGTTTTAGCATTGGGACATGAATCCAGTTTTTACTGACTTATTCTTATCTACTACCTGATAAAAAGTAAGACACAGTTCATCCTACTAACCTCCAACATGGGAACATATTTCTATTTATAGAAAATGCCATATTTTTATTGATTGTGGAATAGCATTCACAATAACTTTCTAAGTCTGATCAATTCTTTCCCAACAGATCTGAAAATGGAAAAGAAAAGACTAAAATCCAGGTCACTCTTGAATATGTGAAAAATCACAAAACCCTTTTTATGTCATATGTCCCTTGGAATGGCTAAGTTGAAAAGCAGGCAACTTTATTCAGATTACAATCAACAGTATATTAGAGTAGGAAAAATAAAAGTGTTAGGATGATATTTTGGAAAGATCACCAGGTTGGGAAGCTAGCTATTTAGATTCCAATAAATTGTCTGCCCTGAGCTTGGCCTTTGACTTTGGAATAAACATTTCATCTCCTTGGTTATTAGTTTTCTGATCTGTAAAATACATATGATATTAATCAATTTACCTACTTCACAATAAAAACTCTAAAGCATTTTTGAAACATGAACTATTCTTCTTTCCATTAAGCAATGAAAATTCAGCAATATGACCATTTTGATCTAAAGACCCTCCAGGAATTAAATCACACACTATTCATTATCTCCCATTGATAATAGGAAAACAGTCTGAAGTGTGATTCCATCTTCCCTAAATGGCATACTGATGAAGGAAGAGTGTGATAAAATTATTATAAATTAGCATAAAGTATATGTTAGAAGTTAGATGACAGACATCTTATCATTAATTAACAAAATATTTTATCCTTATGAGAATTAAAATATTCATCATGGTGTTCATTGTAGCAAAGTGAATGTGTCTACTACAGTTGTCCTCCAAGTATTACTCCATCAGTTCTATTGTTGAATAGATGTGACTCTTGATTCTCATTTATGACTGTAAAACTCATTCCTTGAAAAGTTCCATCATATTCTGAAGATCTCAAGTATCTCTTCTGAGATAGTTTGGATGTTTATAATTTAAAGACAGATATCATGAAGTTGGCCATATGATGACATGTTTAGTAATAATAATGTGCGTACAATAGAATTTGTTATTATCTGGAGTAATTATTTAAAGGAATTTGGAACAGTTTGGGGGAGAGATCGTTCCTGCCTTTCCATCTCCATCTTGACTCTACCAAGTTGTTGTTGTCTCTATTAGTAAAGGGTCTGCCAATACCAAAGAAATGAAAGATACTTGATATAATGAAGTAACTTCTATATGCAGAAAGTTCAGGCATTTAAAAGTTTTGTTGCTTTTTTTTCTTTATCAAATGTCCAATAATTTGAAGTTTAATTACAATAAGTCACAAAAGTTAAGAGATAAAAAGTTATTGGGAATTTATCTAATCCCACCCTCTAATTTTACAAGCAAGGAAAATGAAGCTTAAAAAGTTAATATTTTCCCCATAGTTATATAGGAAATTAAATAATAGAGCTTTGGCATTATACAACCTTTTTCAAAGTCGGGGGATTTTCTATTCCATTTTCTTAAAATAAATAATAAGCCAAAACTTCATACACTTCCATTATGTCCAGAAATTAGGAGATTGACTTAGGGAACATGTCTACATTATACCAAATGAATGGTAAAAGGCAGAAATAAATGATTAATTTAATTGACTATGGGGAATTTTAATGATAAAGCTAAAAGTCCACTATTTCATTTGAGCCATGGCTCAATTGAGTGATTTATATCTTACTCTGAACACTTTATTCTGACCTACAAAAACAGCTGCATTCATTTAATTGGTTTTACTCTGAAAAACATTTATTTATTGGCTCATTCTCAATTAATCAATGGGAGGTCTATAGCTGAAGAATATATGTATTTTAAACCACCCATGCAGGATATGGCAAAGGTTAGTTTATCTTTGTTTTGTGTCTCTTGCAAGCACTGTAAAATAGGGTTTTCTGAAGCTATCCTTTTGAAAAATTATACACAGGATTCCCAATCAACCAAGAAGAAGGATAAAACTTTTTGACTACCTAAAACATATGATGGAGTTTCATATTCGGATCCTATTTAGGAGCTAAGAAAATTGTCAGCCAAAATCAGATATTAGCATCATAAGTGAAAGACAATGAACTACTTCTACATCCATAATCATTTGCTATTGTAAAGTTATTCATTGGCCTATTCCACTAAAATTAAATCTCTGTTCTTTGCATCTTTGAGCTTGTTCTTTTTTTAGGTGGACTATTAGAAGGTACAGTGATTTTGCATGTTTCACAAAGCAAGAATTGCTAGCCACTTGAACTAGACTCCATGGCAAATTTTATCACTACCTGAGAGGGCAAGAATCAAAGTCCCTTACAAACTGTTTGACCTAATAAAATGGAAGGCTATCTAGTGGGAGCAACAGTGATTCATCCATCAACTATACTATATTCAGCAGTGAATTGTAGGATGAATGTTCATAGAAGCCTCATTAAGTTTATGACCACATTTTTCAGGATCCAAGGTGGATGAGTGTAACTATGTAGTGCTAAGGAAAATACTTGTACTACTTTACTTGTGATACTTTCTCAGTAAATATACTTTTGTAAAAGCTAATGAATATTAATTGGTCAAATGGTCCTGGGATAATAATGATTAGTTGGTATTAGGAATAGCAAATTAGAATAATCAATAACTTTATAGAGTAATGTTCTCAAGCCCATCACTGTCATTAAAACTTGAGATATAGCAAATCTTGCTTGAGGATCTGTCTCATTTGACAGAGTAGTATTAGGAATAAGTATCCTTAGTACTTATGATTCAATTCATTTATAATTTCAAAGTTCTTTTACTTTGTTGAAGCCATTTTATGAACGATTTTCAAATTAAGAAAAAACAGCATGGTTTCTATAGGAATCTTTCTATTTTATAATTTTGGATAAGATAAGAAACCATCTTCTCGTCAAATGATATGCTCAGAATTGAAGAAGATGGTATTTTTTAGATATATTTGGATTTTTCTTGCATTTTCCTATTTTTGATCCTGGAAAATGAAAGCAATGTGATTCTGATTGGCATTTTTACATGTGATATGTTCCTTTTTGATTATTTATAAATCATTTCATGATAATTTTGCAGTCTAATGACAATACAGCTAAATGAGTTCATATAGTATTCCATTCATATCTGTTGATTCTATTTAAATAGTATTTTTATTTAAATTCTCTTAATTAAATTCTTTTAAATTCCTAATTTGAGTGATAAAATAAATTAAAAGAATTAACTACTGCTAAATTGTGTTTTGAACTCAGGTCCTCTGATTTGAGGGCTAGTTCTCTATCCACTGCATCACCTCACTGCCCTTCCTTTGAGAGATGCTTAAGAACATAGGAATATCATACTGATTTCTAGAGCATTTATTAAAATTCTTTCATTATTTTTTTCTTCTGATATCTTCATTTTATTTTCATTTATTCCATAATGTGTAGTTCTCATGTTGGAAACCATATGTGGTTAATTATTTGTGTATTTAATATTTTTTATTAAGAAAATTGATTTTCATGTGATTATTTTGTTATTTTATACTTTATTTGAAATTGTTGCTACTGAGGTAATAAATAGGAACTTACCTATTTATTAGCATCATTATCATCCTGGACTACTCTGACTTTAAAGATTACTTGTTTATTTTTTGTAAACATGACAGAAAATATGAGCGTTAGCATTTTGTCAATTACAAAAATAAAATTTATCAAATTTCAGCTTTTAGATTCTATCATATTAACATTTTGAAGATAATTTTATTTGCTCCTTTTTAATCTGGTGGCATGTGCTTCCTCCCCAGTATCACATATTCATTGAGAAATTATATTTGAAACTTATTTCATGATGTAAATGGGGCCTAATCATATAATCTTGTTGAAAGATATTATATTAAGTTTTCTTCATCTTAAGAACTTTGGTGGCAGGAGGCCCAGAATATGCCTGGATAGTTGAAATGTTCTACCAGGGAAAAAAAAAATCATTACTGAAGTGGAAGGGCATCTCTAAGATTCTGATGTTCTCTTTAGTTACTTTCTTTCTAAGTGCATTATAGGATATACTCATGATTATACAATTTCTGTTTCTCTCTCTATGCTCTCTAAAATGTTTTACCACTCCAGTACCTAGATTTCATAATGTAAATTTATGTTTTGTTTCTTTTGAATAAAGTGTGCCAATCCAGAATAAGGCACTATATGTCCAAATTGATCTCCATGCTCTGGCATTTTTAAGCTGCTTTGCTATTTAGTCCTATCTTGCCTCTTTGGGAATCTAACATCATGGAGTTTATTGAGGGAGCTATTGGTATAATGGATAGGGAACTAAGTCTGAAGTCAGAAAGACCTGAATCCAATATGGAATCAGACACTCATATGTCAATTCTGGGCAACTCATTTAGCCTCTGTTTTCCTTGTGTCCTCAATTGTAAAATGGGATATTTGCAGCACTTAACATTGCAAGATCAAATTAAATAATAAATGTAAAAAATTTCTTAGTACAGTGCCAGTCACAGAATAGACAGTTAATTCACTTCCCTATTTCTGAATTATTGCCCTTCTATTATTCTTTTGTTTCCTTATGTAATATGCTTAGCACACAATACAATATAACGATTGTTGTTTGTCTTTCATTTATCAAAGATGATAATAATATCAGGGAGGTGAGACTATGACATACAAATCAATTGGATTTAAGTATGGGAAGGCTGTGCCAAGTCACCCTCCTCACTTTCTCCTCTAGAATCAACTGGGTCCACTAGTAAGACATAAATCAGGATAACCGGAGATGGATTAGAATTCCATGGAAACACTATTAAACCAGAACTATCCTGAGCCTCACTTTTCTGCACTTTCATTTCAAAGATCATTCCCTTTTGAAAACAAGAAAAGTAAGAATTAAATAATTAAATCTTCTAATTTTAAAAATCTATTTTCATTATGTGATCTATCAACACCTATCTTATCCCTTTTTTTATCCTCCTTTTTGAATCAAACTAAAAAGAAACAATAATTTTTGTGGTTCTTAGAATTTATTGACAAATTTAGCTCATTTTGATTATCATTCTAGACAGCAATTTTCAGATATATTCCTCTGTGATTTCTAGTCCTGTCTTCTGTTCATTTTTTGGCATTATGGCTGTCACCCTCTATGTAGCAATTTTGTCAAATATTTTTCTATAAGGTTCTCTTCTTCTTTCCCCTTTTTATTTTAAAGGCTTCTTGATAATATTCATGAGAATTTGAGTAGCCAGTTTCCATACCAATAAATTGCTATCAAGGATCTGGACTCTTCCATTGGGGAAATAAATAAGGTTCAAAGACATAACAATTATTTAGATAACAAAACAAATATGCTGTATTATCTATCCATTGCTATTAGTGCTTTAATAGTTCTTTCTTTTGATGTTTGTATTTGTTAATTTTAAGAAGCTGATTAATTATATGTACATGTATCATTTTTTTTTTTACCTCCATTCAGGCCACTGTTATGTTTATTTGGGAATAAAGTTTCCTGTCTTCCTATCAACATCTGTGATTTCTAATTACAGTTATTTTTCATGCATTATAATAACTATTTTTCTTTTGA
The DNA here is from genome assembly GCF_902635505.1 of Sarcophilus harrisii. Taxonomy (NCBI): domain Eukaryota; kingdom Metazoa; phylum Chordata; class Mammalia; order Dasyuromorphia; family Dasyuridae; genus Sarcophilus; species Sarcophilus harrisii. The sequence continues at coordinate 66,001,418 of NC_045426.1, read as the reverse complement.
AATGCATAATTTTTATAATTCTTTTCTACTGTGAATGAAGAATTAAATGGAGAGTAAATAAAATTGAAATGACAAAAATGGATTGTGATATATATAAAATTAATAATTTTAAGTAAAATTCTACTCAACAGAATATAATGCTCATATCAACCCAAATTAATGTTTATATGAAAGAAAATGAACAGAGGCTTCTTAGATTTAAAGTTATCTATTAATATTTCATATGTGTCTTGTGCTTTTCCATTCAGTAGTTGAATGAAGTAAAGCTGTATGCTTATTTTCATACTTCTATGCTTTTTTGGATGATCTTTTCAGCTATGTTGTCAGATGCCTTCAAAAAAGAATCATATGGAAAAGATGCTCCAAGTCATTATTAATCAGAGAAATGCAAATTAAGACAACTCTAAGATACCACTACACACCTGTCAGATTGGCTAAGATGACAGGAAAAAAATAATGATGATTGTTGGAGGGGATGCGGGAAAACTGGGACATTGATGCATTGTTGGTGGAGTTGTGAACGAATCCAACCATTCTGGAGAGTAGTTTGGAACTATGCTCAAAAAGTTATCAAACTGTGCATACCCTTTGATCCAGCAGTGTTACTACTGGACTTATATCCCAAAGAGATTATAAAGAAGGGAAAGGGACTTGTATGTGCATCAATGTTTGTGGCAGCCCTCTTTGTAGTGGCTAGAAACTGGAAACTGAATGGATGCCCATCAGTTGGAAAATGGCTGAATAAATTGTGGTATATGAATATTATGGAATATTATTGTTCTGTAAGAAATGACCAACAGGATGATTTCAGAAAGTCCTGGAGAGACTTACACGAACTGATGCTGAGTGAAATGAGCAGGACCAGGAGATCATTATATACTTCAACAACAATACCAAATGATGACCAGTTCTGATGGACCTGGCCATCCTCAGCAACGAGATCAACTAAATCATTTCCAATGGAGCAGTAATGAACTGAACAACTATGCCCAGAGAAAGAACTCTGGGTGATGACTAAAAACCATTACAATGAATTCCCAATCCCTACATTTATGCCCACCTGCATTTTTGATTTCCTTCACAAGCTAATTGTACAATATTTCAGAATCTGATTCTTTTTGTACAGCAAAATAACGGTTTGGTCATGTATACTTATTGTGTATCTAATTTATATTTTAATATATTTAACATCTACTGGTCATCCTGCCATCTGGGGGAGGGAATGGGGGTAAGAGGTGAAAAATTGGAACAAGAGGTTTGGCAATTGTTAATGCTGTAAAGTTACCCATGCATATAACCTGTAAATAAAAGGCTATTAAATAAAAAAAAGAATCATATGTAAAGACTACAAGTCAAGACTAAAGTTGAACAAAAGTTAGACAATTTTATCCATCTACTCCCCAATGAAGCAAATAGTTCTCTCTTTATATTAGCCTGTGATTGATAAATGAACATTGGTAGTGCAGACGTCTCTAAATTTGCACATCTCAAATTTCTTTTCTACTATGGTAATTCTGCTTTGCTCATAGTGCACAGAAATGTGCTGAATAGAACATCACTGTCTCAGATATCACAATTGATTCTTCAGAGAGACCTCGAGAGTATTTTTGTGTCACTTCTTCTGATCTCCAGGTAAACACCTGTCGTGTGAATATTCAGTAAAATAGTCTTTTAGGCAAACATAGAATTTGGAATTTGGAATTTAAACCACTTGGCTATCCATTGAGATATTCTGTGAAACAGAATATGAATGACTAGTAGTTAAGCTCAGGAAAAGACCTTTTGTCTGATATTTTATCTTGCTTGATACTCTTCAAAATCTTCCTAAGACAAATCAAATGAAAATGATTCAGTTACCTACTGTGTTGTTTCACAGGCATATGAACAATGAGGACGGTGTTACAGCTTGATAGACCTTCAGTTTGATAGGTAGTTTAATTCATCTACTCTCCCATGCTTTCCTTAAGAGTCTCCCAAACCCTGAGCTGATTCTGTTAATGTGTGCATCAACTTTATCTTATATATGTACATCCCTGGAAAGTATATTTCCTCGATATTGGCACAGCCTTGACATTTTCTTCATATATTGCAAATATTAATTCCATGTTGTGGAAGAAGTGACTGGTGAAGAACTTCTGTTTTCTTAGTATTAATTGTTAGGCCAAAATTAGCAAAAACTGCAGAGAGGCAGTTTATAATTTGTTGCATGTCAACCTCAGAGGCTGTATTAAATGTACAGTCATCTGTCAACAAAAAGTTTACCAATTCTTTTTCAACTTTAGTCTTCACTTGTAGTCTTTACATGTGATTCTTTTTGAAAATATCTGATAGCATAGATGAAAAGATCATGCAAAAAAGCATAGAAGCATGAAAACAAGCATACAACTTTATTCATTCCACTATTGACTGGAAAAGCACAAGAGCATTGTCCATTATTTAGGATTCATGCAAGCACACCTTTATGAAATTGACATACAACACTGATAAACTTCTCCAGCCAACCAAATTTTGCCATAATTTTTCACAAGACCACAAAACTCTAGTTTCAAAGGATTTGGTCAAATTAATTAATATTCTGTATAGTGATCTCTATAATGCTCTTGACATTTCTCCTGGAGTTTTCAGGCAGGAAACAGTATATCAATTGTTGTGTGGCTCTTTCTGAAGTTGTACTAGACCTTAGGCAAATAAAAATTTTCCAGGTGAAGAATAAGCCTGGTAAGGAGAATTCTGGAAAGAATCTTGCTGGCAATTCATAATAGAGAAATGCCCCTGCCTTGTGATTGTAAGAACAAAACCTATTTCCTTTTCCAACCTGAGTCATATAGGTTTAATCAATGATCATTTTCCTCTTGTGAAGGTTTTTCTAAAATCAATCAGTGTATTTCTGTTGTAAGCAAAATTCTTGCAATAGGCTTTATGATTTCCCTCAAACTTTCATCAGTGTTAAAGTGAATCTAGCCCTTTGTGTTATCTCTTCTGATCTTAAACCTTCCTACTATATAAAAACTTTTTTCTAAAGAACAAAGTAATGGAAGTGATATTATACTTGTCTGAAAAGGTATGTTTATAAAATCTAGTCTTTGGAAAATTACTAAAATTTTGAATGTATAAATCAAAATGCATTGTGGAATGCATAATCCAACCCTAAATTCCCTGGCATTTCATTTAGTTTTATTTTATTAAATCTCATGATTTCTTGAAATTAATCATTCTAAAATAAGTGGTTATCCTTACCACGTCAATTAACATGACATTAAGCTTTTGGATAGAAGTTCTAAATCAACTGTTTGCTTTCTAAACTCAGACTATTTTTTCTTATTTTAAATTTATTGTGAATCTGGAATGACTAAATTATATTACTCTCCAGAATTAATTTCCTACTTTGAGAGTTCTATGGTTATTATTTTACTATTTCTTGTCACATTCATTTAGATATTATATTGTATAATTTTATTGACCAAATACAATTGATTGAAATGAGCAAACTCAATCTTTGGTTCTACTGAGACAAATGGCAAGTTGTTAGTAAATGTCTTACTGAACATTTCCAATAATGAACTTCTTATAATTTCATGCCATTACAAATTTCATTGATGATTAAAAAGAAATAGCAGTTTCCTTCTATATATTCTAATCTTTGGTTCTGCTTCTTCCCTCTGCCATCACAGAGAACCAATATAATACTCCCAATATAATACCTCTTCCAAACAACGGCTCTTTTAATACTTGGAGATCACTATCATACTTGCCACAAACTCTTCTCTTCCCATCCTAAGCATTTACAGTTTAAGAGATATGATGGGATTTTGAACTATCTTCTTCTCTCTGACAGTCCTGGTTTTTCTACATGCTATAAATTCTGACATATCTATGTTACAATTAAATTATGGTTCATTAAATACCCCAGACAAAATCTGAAGAGTCCAGGATACAATGAGGCTATTATTTCCATTTTTATTAGCTTTGAATAACTCACTTCAAAATTCTGAGCCTCAGTTTCCCTATTTGTTTTTAATTTTATTTAATAATTAATCTTACCAATTACATGCAAAAACAAATTCAAGTTTTTTTTTAAATTTTGAGTTCCATAGTCTTCCTTGTTTTCCACTTTTTCTCTTATTGAGATGGCAAGAATTTTGACATAAGTTTTGCAAGTGCAGTCATGCAAAACACATTTCTTACTGTGAGAGAAATAGATACAGCAAAAGGGAAAAGAAACAAACAAAAAAAAATATCCTTGATCTGCATTCAGGATCTACTAGTTCTTTCTCTGGTGATAGACAGCACCTATAATAATAAGTCCTGCAGAATCATCTTAGATCATTACATTGCTTAAGAAAAAAGTTATTATTCATAGTGAATTATCATACAATATTGCTGTTACTGTGCACAATATTCTTCTGTTTCTACTTATTTAACAATTCATGTAGTCTTTCCATGTCTTTCTGAGAGTATGCTGCTCATCATTTCTTAAAGCACAATAGTTTTCCATTATAATAATATACAACAACTTGATTAGTCATTTACCAGTTGATAGATATCCCCTCAATTTCCAGTTCTTTGAAAAAGGGGCCTACATGTGCAAAACTTTTTGTCGTAGCCATTTTTGTAGTGACAACAAACTGGAAAACTGAGTGGATGCTTGTCAATTGGAGAATGGCTGAATAAGTTATGGTATATGAATGTTATGGAATATTATTGCTCCATAAGAAATGATCAGCAGGATGATTTCAGAGAGACCTAGAGACACTTAAATGAATGAATGCTAAGTGAAGTGAGCAGAACCAGGAGACATTATACATGGCAGCAACAAGATTATATAAAGATCAATTATGATGGACATGGCTCTCTTCAGCAACGAGATGATTGAGGCCACTTCCAATGATTTTGAAAGGAAGAGTCATCTATACCCAGAGAGGACTATGGGAACTCAGTATGGATCAGAACAAAGAATTTTCACTCTTTTTGTTGTTTCCTTTCATTTTGTTTTCTTTCTCTTTTCGCTTTTTGATCTGATTTTTCTTGTACAACAAGATAATTGTATAAATAGTATACATATATTGGATTTAATATATATTTACCATGTTTAACATATATTGGATTACTTGCCATCTAGTGGAGTGGGTGGAGGGAAGGAAGGGGAAATCTGGAACACAAGGTTAATATTGAAAAATCATCCAAGCATATATTTTGAAAATAAAATACTTTAATAAAAAATGTAATTACTTATTTTGTATTTTATAATGTTCCCTATCTCTTGTTTAATCATAAATTATTCCCTTCTCCACAGATTTGATGAGTAAATTAGTTGCTGAACTCCTAATTTCCTTATGGTACCACCCTTAATATTTAGATTGTGTACCCATTTTGACCTTATCTTGGTATAGGTATGTGATGTTGGTTCATGTCTAGCTTCTGTCATACTATTTTTCACTTTTCCTGGCAGTTTTAGTGAAATAGGGAGTTCTTATTACAGAAACTGATATCTTTGGGTATATCAAACAAAATATTTGGGTATACATTTCTTACCATTTCTTGTGTATCTAACCTATTTCATTGATCAATCACCCTATTTCTTAGCCAATGCCAAATAGTTTACCTAATTCCTATCTTGTAATATAAATATCCAAGAGGTAAGACATCCTTCTTTGCATTTGTATCATTAATTTGCTTGATATTCTTTCTTTTATTCTTCCAGATGAATTTTATTTTTTTTAGCATTGTAAAATGATTGTTAGTATTTTGACTGGAATGGCACTGAATAAGGAAATTTATTTAGACAAATTTGTCATTTTTATGATATTAATTTGGCATACTCATCAGCAACTAACATATTTTCAATTTTTAGGATCTGAGTTTTTTGTGTGAAAAGTGTTCTGTAGTTGTGTTCATATAGTTCCTAGGTTCGTCTTGGAAAGGTGATTACAAAATATTTTATATTTTGTTATTTTAGTTATTTTAAAATAGTTATTTTGAATAGAATTCCTTTTTATATCTTGCTGCTGGGGTTCATGGTATTATATACAAATGCTTATGGTTTATTTGGGTTAATTTTATTTTCTGCAATGTTGCTAAAGTTGTTAATTGTTTCAAGTAGTTTTTTTTTTTTTCCCCAGTTGATTCTCTAGGATTCTGTAAGTATGCATTCTTATCTTCAAAGAGTAAAACTTTCTCCAATGAGTATTGTAATTCCTTCAACTGTTTTCTTCTCAATGCAAACATTAAACTCTCTTATACAATATCGAGTAATAATGATAATGATGGCTATGCATGATATATTTATTGATTGATTTATAATCTATTTTGTTTGTATTTTTTTCTTTCTGCACTTCATACTATACTATTTTTCCCAATTACATGTGAAGAAATTGTTCAACATTCATCTAAGATTTTGAGTTCCAAATTTTTGTGCCTTCCTCCATTAACTTTGTCTTCTTCAAAACAGCAAATTGGTACTGCTGAAGGAAAGGATACAAACAATTTTATAGTCCTTTGGTCATAGTGTCAAATTGCTCTTTAGAATAGTTGCATCAGGATACAATTTCACCAAAAGTATGTGTTGTACTTTGCCATATCCCCTTCAACATGTCATTTTTTTTTTGTCATAATAGCCAGTTGGACAGATGTAAGGTAATAATTCAGAGTTGTTTTAATTTTCATTTCTCTCATCAATAGTGACTTAGAGAAGTTTTTTCTTCATTGATTTTTTGACTCTTTTACTATTTGGTCTATTCTATTTTTAAAGTTGTTTTCTTCAGTATTTTTGTGACTTTTTTTTTTTAACTAAATCATTGACTTTTTTTCATGATATTCTTTTCATTTCTTTCCCCAGTTTTTCTGTATTTCTCTTATTTGATTTTTAAAATTCTTTTTTGAGCTTCCCTTGGCCTGAGATTAATTCATATTTTTGGAGGCTTTGGATGCAGGAATTTTGATTTTGTTGTTTTCTCATGTTTTGATATTCCTTGTCACCACAGTAACTTTTTTTTTATTTTTTTCTCATTTTCCCAGTATATTTTTTGACATTTAGCTGTATGCTAAAATGGAGCCCTGTTTCTCAAGTTTAGGGGGCTCTGTCTCAAACTTCAGAATTTTTTGTACAGTTGTTTTTAGAGGTAATTCTTGGAATCTGTAAATTTACAGCTCTTCCAAGGTGGTATGATCTAAAGAGAGGAGGGTTTACAACTCTCCTACACTGTGCACTGATTTGTGAGCAACTACAAGCACTGTTTTCAATCTTGCAACTGTGACAATGATTTTTGCTCTCCTGTGCTCATAAACTCTTTTGGGTTAGTTCCTCTAACTAACCTCCAGGATTGTGACCCAGATACAAACATAAGTAATGCAACTGAGTCCTGCTCCTAGTAGCAGCAAAGAGATGGTTTCAAATATTCTTCTCAGCCACTGTCTTATTCTTACTATGTTGGCTGAGAAGTCTGGAAACTGAAACTACTGCTACTGATTCAGTTATCCTAAGGCCATATCCACAGACTCAGTCTGGAAAAGTACATCCAGTCACTGGAATGCTCTGGTCTGTGTTACCCCCTCACCCTGGTGCAACAGACCTTTTCTGTTGACTTTATAAAGTTGTCTTGGGCTAGGAAACTGTTTCATTCCATCTTTTTTTATGTGTTCTTCCACTTTAGAATCTGTTTAGAGAAATTATTTAAAGGTGTTTTGGGTATAGCTTGAGAAGAAGAGTGGTGGACAAGTGGAATAAGTTAGATATATACACACAATAATCAAGGCCTATAGTAATCTAGCATTTAATTAACACTCCCAAACATAGAACTCATGATTTCACAAAAATTTTCTGGGAAAATTGGAAAATTATATGCCAGAACCTCAGCATAGACCTACATCGCATACTCCATACCGATCTAAGGTTAAAATGTGTACATGATTTGGACATAAAGGGTGATGCCATAACCAAATTAGGAAAGCAAGGGATAATTTAACTATCAGATCTTTGGAGAAGAAAGAAATGTATAACCAAAGAACTATAGAACATTACAAAATGTAAAATGGACAGCTTTGATAACATTAAGTTAAAAGTATTTTTGCACAAACAAAACCAACACAAATAATATTTAAAGGGAAGTACAAAATATGGGAAAAAATCTTTATAGACAGATTTTCTCACAAAGGTCTCATTTCTAAAATACGTAAATAACTGTGTCGTATTTATAAGGATACAAGTCATTCCCCTGATGAATGGTTAAAAGTTATCAGCTGACAAAATTAAAACCATCTCAAGTCATATGAAAACTTATCTAAATTGCTATTGATTAGAGAAGTGCAAATTAAAACAACCCTGACCACCTCATACCTCTCAAGCTAAGATGACAGGAAAAAATGATGATAAATGTTGGAAAGAATATGGGAAAACTGAGACACTAATGCATTATTAATGGAATTGTGAAATGATCCAACCATTTTGGAAAGCACTTTGGAATATTGCCCTAATTGTGCATGCCTTTTGACCACTACTGTGTCTGTATCCCAGCGAAATTATGAAGAGAAAAGGACCCACATGTGCAAAAATATTCGTAGCTTCTCTTTTTGTGGTAGCAAAGAATTGGAAAATGAGTAGATGCCCATCAATTGGAGAATGGCTGAATAAGTTGTGGTATTTGAAGATAATGAAATATTATTGGTGTATAAAAATGATGAACAAGCTGAATTAGAAAGGCCTGGAAAGATTTATATGCACTGATCCTGGGTGAAACAATCAGAACCAAGAATGCATTGTACACAGTAACAGCAAGATTATGAGATCATCAACTATGGTAGATTTGGTTCTTCTCAGTGTTTCAGTGATCCAAAACAATTCTAATAAACTCTGGATAGAAAATGCCATCTGCAGCCACAAAAAATTACTAAGGAAATTGAATGTAAATCAAAACACGCTACATTCACTTTTTTTTTTTTTATTTTCCTCTCTCATGTTTTTTTCCTTTTTGTTCTTATTTTTCTTTCCCAACATGATACATAAATAAATGTGTATTAAAAATGTTAATATGGATGTATAACCAGAAAAAAAATTAAAACATTTTTTAAAAAGGTATTTTGGGAGATTTGAGAGAGAACTGAGGCAAGCCCCTGCCTTTGCTCTGCCATCTTGGCTGTCTTCTCTTCCCCATTTTTAATATGACCAACTTACATAAGATGTTCTATAATTTCTTCAAGTTCTATGACTCTATATCTCTGGAATTCTATGATTCTGGCATCCTGGGCTTCAATTAAAGCAACCTATTGAATGTTTTGAATCCTACATCAGATCTCAAATACATAGATATTGTTATTGATAGAATTGCTCTATCATTTTTCACATGATTTGCTTTAGAAAGGACTGTCAGAATATTAATAATACACTAGTAATATGATCTAGGTTTTGTGTTATTGTTTTCAAACTGATTTAATCAACTTTCATGAGCTCTGGAAAGATTCTAATTTTATTAGGTTCTAACTGGGGAATCAAAAGAAAGAAGACATGAGAAATAAAGGTAAAGAAAGAAATATAAATAAGCATGCAGGTTATTGATAAATCATTTCCTGTATTGAGACAGAGCATCAACCCCATTCTTCTCCAAGTAAATAACTTCTAGTTGATTCAAGGAACTGGTTCTGTATTTGTTACTAAGAAATTTAATTGAGACAGAAAAAATTAATGAAAATTAATGAAAGGATATACACCTATACTGATTTGGCATATTTTTACATGATTCAAAGTTTTGATATATATGGAATCACATAAGAAAAGAAGGGAAAGAGAAAAAGAAGGGAAAATAGACTAGAAAGGAGGAGGGAAAAGATAAAAGAGATAAAAAGAGAAAGACCTAGGGACTAGCTTCAATTCCTCTAATGACTAATCATGTGATTTATATTCTCTGAAAACTTTTGACTTTTCATCTATGAAGATTAAATGTGTTTTGGTTTTTCTGAAGTGATATAAATCATATTTAAATGCTTTGAAAATCATAAACTTCTGTGTAACAGTAAGGGTAATATTATTCTTTTCACTTTAATGTTCTAAATGCCCCCCATGCTCTAATCAAAGTACATTACTCATAGTTCCCCAAATATAAAGATGCTTTCTTGTCACTGTGCCTCTTTTCAAGTAATCCCATTTACTTTGAATTCTTTTCATAATTATCCCTGTTTTGTTTTAAATACCAGTTATAATGCAATTCCTAACATGCTATGTCCACCTTCATTCCCATTATATTCTCCTCTGATCTCACTGTGTATAAGAAGTATTTTCTCCCTTTTAACAAATCCAAATACTGTTGAACACCCTTCCATTCTATCTTCTTTCTAGTTTTTTTTCAGGACATAGCCCTTTTTAATATTTCTTTTCCTATCTGCTTTCTTTTCCTCAGTCTCTTTTTTGTATCTTCATTGATATTACCTCGTCTAATCAAAGGTGTACCATAAGATTCTGTCTTAGACCTTCTTCTCATTTCCCACTATACTACTTTATTTGATAAATTCATATAACCTTTTTAAATTGCCATTCCTATTCCAACAATTCTCAAATTCGTCTTTGTAACTTCTCTCATGACTAATTTTGTGTCTCCAATTCCTCTTAAGACATCTTGGATTTCAGTCCAGTAGATATTTTCATTAATATATACAAAAGGGATTTCATTATCTTTCCCCTAGCATCCTGCCAAATTCACCTATTATTATCAAGGGCAACATCAACCTTACAATTCTTCAGACTTACAACCTAGATGTCCTTACCTCCTCAATATCTCTCACCCCCTATATAAAATCTGTTGCCAAGGCCTGTTGTTTTATTTTTCAATATCTTTTGAATATGCTTCCCTTTCTCTCCTCTTACATTTCCATCACTGTAGTACAGGCACTCCTCACCTCACAACTGGCCCATTGAAATAATTTGTTGGTGCATTTGCCAGTCTCAAATCTCTCCTATTCCAATCATTTCTCTAGCCACTAAACTGTTTTTAAAACAATGTCTGACCACACTATCTTTCAACTCAATACACTCCAGTGGCTTCTTATTATTTCTTTTTTTTTTTTTTTTTTTTTTTTTTTTTTATTTAATAGCCTTTAATTTACAGGATATATACATGGGTAACTTTACAGCATTAACAATTGCCAAACCTCTTGTTCCAATTTTTCACCTCTTACCCCCCACCCCCTCCCCTAAATGGCAGGATGACCAGTAGATGTTAAATATATTAAAATATAACTTAGATACACAATAAGTATACATGACCAAAACATTATTTTGCTGTACAAAAAGAATCAGACTCTGAATTATTGTACAATTAGCTTTTGAAGGAAATCAAAGATGCAGGTGTGCATAAATATAGGGACTGGGAATTCAATGTAATGGTTTTTAGTCATCTCCCAGAGTTCTTTTTCTGGGTATAGCTAGTTCAGTTCATTACTGCTCCATTAGAAATGATTTGGTTGATCTCATTGCTGAGGATGGCCTGATCCATCAGGACTGGTCATCATCTAGTATTGTTGTTGAAGTATATAATGATCTCCTGGTCCTGCTCATTTCACTTAGCATCAGTTCGTGTAAGTATCTCCAGGCCTTTCTGAAATCATCCTGTTGGTCATTTCTTACAGAACAGTAATGTTCCATAATTTTCATATACCACAATTTATTCAGCCATTCTCCAACTGATGGACATCCATTCAGTTTCCAGTTTCTAGCCACTACAAAAAGGGCTGCCACAAACATTCGTGCACATACAGGTCCCTTTCCCTTCTTTATAATCTCTTTGGGATATAATCCCAGTAGTAACACTGCTGGATCAAAGGGTATGCACAGTTTGATAACTTTTTGAGCATAGTTCCAAACTACTCTCCAAAATGGTTGGATTCGTTCACAGCTCCACCAACAATGAATCAATGTCCCAGTTTTCCCACATCCCCTCCAACAATCATCATTATTTTTTCCTGTCATCTTAGCCAATCTGACAGGTGTGTAGTGGTATCTTAGAGTTGTCTTAATTTGCATTTCTCTGATTAATAATGACTTGGAGCATCTTTTCATATGACTAGAAATAGTTTCAATTTCTTCATCTGAGAATTGTCTGTTCATATCCTTTGACCATTTTTCAATTGGAGAATGGCTTGATTTTTTATAAATTAGAGTTAATTCTCTATATATTTTGGAAATGAGGCCTTTATCAGAACCTTTGACTGTAAAAATATTTTCCCAGTTTATTGCTTCCCTTCTAATCTTGTCTCATTAGTTTTGTTTGTACAAAAACTTTTCAGTTTGGTATAATCGAAATTTTCTATTTTGTGATCAGTAATGATCTCTAGTTCTGCTTTGGTCATGAAAACCTTCCCCTTCCACAGGTCTGTGAGGTAAACTATCCTATGTTCCTCTAATTTATTAATAATTTCATTCTTTATGCCTAGGTCATGAACCCATTTTGACCTTATCTTGGTGTACGGCGTTAAGTATGGATCAATGCCTAGTTTCTGCCATATTAGTTTCCAATTTTCCCAGCAATTTTTATCAAACAGTAAGTTCTTATCCCAAAAGCTGGGATCTTTGGGTTTGTCAAAGACTAGGTTGCTATATTTGTTGACTGTTTTATCCCTTGAACCTAATCTATTCCACTGATCAACTAATCTATTCCTTAGCCAATACCAAATAGTTTTGGTAACTGCTGCTCTATAGTATAGTTTTAGATCTGGTACAGCTAAGCCACCATCATTTGATTTTTTTTATTAATTCCTTGAAATTCTTGACCTTTTGTTTTTCCATATGAACTTTGTTGTTATTTTTTCTAGGTCATTAAAATAGTTTTTGGGAGTCTGATTGGTATAGCGCTAAATAAATAGATTAGTTTAGGTAATATTGTCATCTTTATTATATTTGCTCGCCCTATCCAAGAGCATTTAATATTTTTCAATTGGTTAGATCAGACTTAATTTGTGTGAAAAGTGGTCTGTAATTTTGCTCATAAAGTTTCTGATTTTCCCTTGGCAGATAGATTCCTAAATATTTTATATTATCAGTAGTTACTTTAAATGGAATTTCTCTTTGTAACTCTGACTGTTGGATTTTTTAGTGATATATAAGAATGCTGATGACTTATGTGGGTTTATTTTATAACCACAACTTTGCTAAAGTTGTGGATTATTTCTAATAACTTTTTAGCAGAATCTCTAGGGTTCTCTAAGTATACCATCATGTCATCGGCAAAGAGTGATAATTTGGCTTCCTCATTGCCTATTCTTATTCCTTTAATCTCTTTCTCAGCTCTTATTGCTATAGCTAGCGTTTCTAATACAATATTAAATAGTAACGGTGATAGTGGGCAACCTTGTTTCACTCCAGATCTTATTGGGAATGGTTGCAGTTTGTCTCCATTACATATGATGCTTACTGATGGTTTTAAATAGATGCTGCTGATTATTTTAAGGAAAAGTCCATTTATTCCTATACTCTCAAGTGTTTTTAATAGGAATGGATGTTGGATTTTATCAAATGCTTTTTCTGCATCTATTGAGATGATCATATGGTTTTTGTTAATTTGGTTATTGACATGGCCAATTATATTGATAGTTTTCCTAATATTGAACCAGCCCTGCATTCCTGGTATAAATCCTACTTGATCATAGTGTATTATCTTGGAGATGATTTTCTGTAGTCTTTTTGCTAATATCTTATTTAAGATTTTAGCATCAATATTCATTAGGGAGATTGGTCTATAATTTTCTTTCTCTGTTTTCAGCCTACCTGGTTTAGGTATCAGTACCATGTCTGTGTCCTTATTATTTCTAAGGTCAAATAGAAAGTGCTCTGCAATTCACTTCTTATTACCAAGGGTATTGTTCCCTTTCAGTTTTCTTATACCTTATACTCTACTTTCATACTCTTTCATACACCAACACCTACTGTCTGGTTGTTCTATGAACACGACATTGAATTTTGCATTCTGGTCATTTTCTCTGGCTTCCCCCTCCAAACCTAGAATGTTCTCCATCTCTATCTACCCTTTCTTCTTTTAAGTACTAATCAAAATCTCATACTTTTTTTTACCTTTGTTTTATTCCACTTATTTCCTCTTGATCATGGATGTAGCTTATTTCTTTTTTATTAGAGCTTTTATATTTTCAAAACATGCGCATGGATAATTTTTCAACATTAACTCTTGCAAAGCCTTGTGTTCCAATTTTCCCTCCCCTTTCCATATCCCCTTACCTAGATGGCATGTAATCCAATATATATTAAGCATGGTGGAAATATAGGCTAAATCCAATATAAGCAGAAATATTTACACAATTATCTTGCTGCACCAGAAAAATCAGATCAAATTGGAAAAAGTGAAATGCAAACAAACAAATCAAAAAGAGTGAAAATGTTATGTTTGTGAGCCACACTGAGTTCCTACACTCTTCTCTCTGGGTGTAGATTGTTCTTTTCATCACAAGATCATTGGAACTGGTCTGAATCATATCATTGTTGAGAAGGGCCACGTCCATCAGAATCGTTCATAATGTAATCTTGTTCTTGTCATGTACAATGATCTCCTGGGTCTGCTCATTTAACTTAGAAGCAGTTCATGTAAAGACTCCAGATCTCTCTCTCTCTCTCTTTTTTTTTTTTTAATAACTTTTTATTGACAGAACCTATGCCAGGGTAGTTTTTTACAACATTATCCCTTGCACTCACTTCTGTTCTGATTTTTCCCCTCCCTCCCTCCGCCCTCTCCCCAAAGATGGCAAGCAGTCCTATACATGTTAAATAGATTGCAGTGGATCTTGGATATAATATATGTGTGCAGAACCGAACAGTTTTCTTGTTGCTCGAGGAGAATTGGATTTAGAAGGTATAAATAACCCGGGAAGAAGAACAAAAATGCAAGCCGTTTACATTCATTTCCTAGTGTTCTTTCTTTGGGTGTAGCTGCTTCTGTCCATCCTTGATCAATTGAAACTCAGTGGGATCTTGTCTTTGTTTAAGAAATCCACTTCCATCAGAATACATCCTCATACAGTATCGCTGTTGAGGTATATAATGATTTCCTGGTTCTGCTCATTTCTCTCAGCATCAGTTCTTGTAAGTCTCGCCAATCCTCTCTGTATTCGTCCTGTTGGTCATTTCTTACAGAACAATAATATTCCATAACATTCATATACCACAATTTACTCAACCATTCTCCAATTGATGGGCATCCATTCATTTTCCAGCTTCTGGCCACTACAAACAGGGCTGCCACAACATTTTGGCACATACTGGTCCCTTTCCCTTTTTTAGTATCTCTTTGGGGTATAAGCCCAGTAGAGACTCTGCTGGATCAAAGGGTATGCACAGTTTGATAACTTTTTGGACATAGTTCCAAATTGCTCTCCAGAATGGCTGGATGTATTCACAATTCCACCAACAATGTATCAGTGTCCCTGTTTTCCCACATCCCCTCCAACATTCTGCATTATCTTTCCCTGTCATTCTGGCCAATCTGACAGGTGTATAGTGGTATCTCAGAGTTGTCTTAATTTGCATTTCTCTGATCAATAGTGATTTGGAACACTCTTTCATATGAGTAGTAATAGTTTTAATTTCATTATCTGAAAATTGTCTGTTCATATCGTTTGACCATTTATCAATTAGAGAATGGCTTGATTTCTTATAAATTAGAGTCAATTCTCTATATATTTTGGAAAGGAGTCCTTTATCAGAACTTTTGACTGTAAAAATGTTTTCCCAGTTTATTGTTTCCCTTCTAATCTTGCCTGCATTAGTTTTGTTTGTGCAAAAACTTTTCAATTTGATATAGTCAAAATTTTCAATTTTGTAATCAATAGTGATCTCTAGTTCTTCTTTGGTCATAAATTCCTTCCTCTTCCACAGGTCTGAGAGGTAAACTATCCTATGCTCTTCCAATTTATTTATGATCTCATTCTTTATGCCTAGATCATGAACCCTTTTGACCTTATCTTGGTGTACGGTGTTAAGTGTGGGTCAATGCCTAGTTTCTGCCATACTAATTTCCAATTTTCCCAGCAATTTTTGTCAAATAATGCATTCTTATCCCAAAAACTGGGGTCTTTGGGTTTGTCAAACATTAGATAATTAAGGTTATTGGCTGTTTTGTCCTTTGAACCTAACCTATTCCATTGATCAACTAGTCTATTTCTTAGCCAATACCAGATAGTTTTAGTAACCGCTGTCTTATAATATAATTTTAGATCTGGTACAGCTAGGCCACCTTCATTTGATTTTTTTTTCATTAATTCCCTTGAAATTCTTGACCTTTTGTTTTTCCATATGAACTTTGTTGTTATTTTTTCTAGGTCATCAAAATAATTTTTGGGAAGTCTGATTGGTATAGCGCTAAATAAATAGATTAGTTTAGGTAGTATTGTCATCTTTATTATATTTGCTCACCCAATCCAAGAGCATTTAATATTTTTTCCAGTTAGTTAGATCAGACTTAATTTGTGTGGAAAGTATTTTGTAGTTTTTCTCATAAAGTTTCTGATTTTCCCTTGGCAGATAGATTCCTAAATATTTTATACTATCAGTAATTACTTTAAATGGCATTTCTCTTTGTAACTCTGACTGTTGGATTTTGTTAGTGATATATAAGAATGCTGATGACTTATGTGGGTTTATTTTATAACCAGCAACTTTGCTAAAATTGTGGATTATTTCTAATAACTTTTTAGTAGAATCTCTGGGTTTCTCTAAGTATAGCATCATATCATCAGCAAAGAGTGATAATTTGGTTTCCTCATTGCTTATTCTTATTCCTTTAATCTCTTTCTCAGCTCTTATTGCCATAACTAGCATTTCTAATACAATATTAAATAGTAATGGTGATAGTGGGCAACCTTGTTTCACTCCTGATCTTATTGGGAATGGTTGCAGTTTGTCCCCATTACATATGATGCTTACTGCTGGTTTTAAATAGATGCTGCTGATTATAAGGAAAAGTCCATTTATTCCTACACTCCCAAGTGTTTTTAATAGGAATGGATGTTGGATTTTATCAAATGCTTTTTCTGCATCTATTGAGATGATCATATGGTTTTTCTTAGTTTGGTTATTAATATGGCCAATTATGCTGATAGTTTTCCTAATATTGAACCAGCCCTGCATTCCTGGTATAAATCCTACTTAATCATGGTGAATTATCCTGGGGATGATTTTCTGTAGTCTTTTTGCTAATATTTTATTTAAGATTTTACCATCAATATTCATTTTGGAGATGGGTCTATAGTTTTCTTTCTCTGTTTTCAACCTACCCGGTTTAGGTATCAGTACCATGTCTGTGTCATAGAAGGAATTTGGTAGGACTCCTTCATTCCCTATTTTATCAGATAATTTATATACCATTGGGGCCAATTGTTCTTTAAATGTTTGGTAGAATTCACATGTAAATCCATCTGGTCCTGGGGATTTTTTCTTAGGGAGTTGTTTAATTGCCTGTTCTATTTCTTTTTCTGAAATGGGACTATTCAAGCAATTCACTTCCTCCTCTGTTAGTCTGGGAAGTCTATATTTTTGGAGGTAGTCATCCATTTCACTTAGGTTATCAAATTTATTGGCGTAAAGTTGAGCAAAATAACTCCTTATTATTTCTCTAATTTCCTCTTCATTGGTGGAAAGTTCTCCCTTTTCATTTTTAAGACTACTAATTTCATTTTCCTCCCTCCTTTTTCTAATCAGATTTACCAAAGTTTTATCAATTTTATTGGTTTTTTCATAAAACCAACTCTAAGTTTTATTTATTAGTTCAATAGTTTTTTTAGTTTCATTATAAATTTCTCCTTTTAATTTTAGAATTTCAAGTTTAGTAATTGATTGGGGGTTTTTAATTTGGTCTTTTTCTAGCTTTTTAAGTTGCAAGCCCAATTCATTGACCTTCTCTTTCTCTATTTTGTTCAAATAAGCCTCTAAGGATATAGTTTCCCCTTATTACCGCTTTGGCTGCATCCCACAAATTTTGGTATGATGTCTTACCGTTGTCATTATCTTGAGTGAAGTTATTAATTGTGTCTATAATTTCTGTTTCACCCAATCATTCTTTAAGATGAGATTATTTAGTTTCCAATTACTTTTTGATTTATTTACACCTAACTTTTTGTTGAATGTAGTTTTTATTGCATTGTGATCTGAAAAGAAAGCATTTACTATTTCTGCCTTCCTGAATTTAATTTTGAGGTCTTTATGTCCTAATACATGGTCAATTTTTGTGTAGGTTCCATGAGCTGCTGAGAAGAAAGTATACTCCTTTCTATCACCATTCAGTTTTCTCCAGAGATCTATCATACCTAGTCTTTCTAATATTCTATTTACTTCTTTAATTTCTTTCTTATTTGTTTTGTTATTTGATTTATCTAAATCTGAGAGTTCAAGATTGAGGTCTCCCACTATTATAGTTTTACTGTCTATTTCTTCTCGTAACTCTCTTTAACTTCTCCTTTAGGAAGTTAGATGCAATACCACTTGGTGCATATATGTTTAATACTGATATTGCTTCATTGTCTATAGTACCTTTTAGCAAGATATAGTTTCCTTCCTTATCTCTTTTAATTAGATCATTTTTTGCTTTTACTTGATCTGAGATAAGGATGGCTACCCCTGCTTTTTTGACTTCACCTGAAGCATAATAGATTCTGCTCCAGCCTTTTACCTTTACTCTGTATGTATCTCCCTGTTTTAAATGTGTTTCTTGTAAACAACATATTGTAGGGTTCTGACTTTTGATCCAGTCTGCTATCCGCCTCCTCTTTATGGGGGAGTTCATCCCATTCACATTTACGGATAAGATTACTAATCAGATCTCTCTAAAATAACCCTGCTAGTTATTTCTTACAGAACAATAATATTCCATAACTTCCATATAGCACAACTTATTCAGCCATCTCCAATTGATGGGCATCCACTTACTTTCCAGTTTCTTGCTACTACGAAAAGGGCTGCCACAAACATTTTTCACATGTGGGTCCTTTTCCCTCCTTTCAGATTTCTTTGGGAAACCCTGCTGGGTCAAAAGGTATGCACAGTTTGATAACTCTTGAAGCCTACTTCCAAACTGCTCTCCAAAATAGTTGGATCTCTTCACAATTCCATCAGCAATGTATTAATGTCCCAGTTTCCCCACAAATCTCTCCAACAATTGTCATTATCTTTTATTATCATCTTAGCCAATCTGAAAGGTGTGAAGTGGCATCTCAGAGGAATCTTAATTTATATTTCTCTGATCAATAGTGATTTATTTAGAGCACCTTTTCATATGACTAGAAATATTTGCAATTTTTTCATTTGAAAATTGTCTGTTCATATTCTTTGACCATTTATCAGTTAGAGAATGGAATGTCTGGAATTCTTAAAAATTTGAGTCAATTTTCTACATATTTTGGCAATTAGACCTTTATTAGAACTAATCAATGCAAAAATATTTTCCCAGTTTATTGTTTCCTTATGAAACTTATATGCATTAGTTTTGTTTGTACAAAAGGTTTTTTTTAATTCAATATAATCAAAATTATCCATTTGGTACTCAATAATGAGTTCCAGTTCTTCTTTGATCTAATTTCTTTCCTTCTCCCCAGATCTGAAAAGTAAATTTTCCTCTGTTCTTCTAATTTGCTTATAATATCACTCTTTAGGTCTAAATCATGAACCTATTTTGGCCTTATCTTGGTATATGGTATTAAGTGTGAGTCAATGCCTAGTTTCTACCATAGTAGTTTCTAATTTTCCCAGCAGTTTTTATGAAATAGTGAGGTTTTATTACAGAAGCTGGGGTCTTTGGGTTTGTCAAAAACTAGGTTGCTTTAGTTATTGACTATTTTGTTCTGTGCACCTTATTTATTCGACTGATCAACTACTCTATTTCTTAGCCAGTACCAAAGGTTTTCATGACTGCTGCTTTATAATATAGTTTTAGATCTGGCACAGCTAGGCCTCTTTTATTGGCATGTTTTTTCATTAAATACCTTGAAATTCTTGACTTTTTGTCCTTCCAGATGAACTTTGTTATTATTTTTTCTAGGTCTGTAAAATAATTTCTTGGGAATTTGGTTGCTATGGTATGATAAAAAAGGAGATTAATTTGAGTAGTATTATCATTTTTATTATATTTGCTCAGCTTACCCATGAGTGCTTGATATTTTCTGATTAGATATGACTTTAATTGTGTGGAAAATGTTTTGTAGTGTTCATATGGTTCCTGACTTTCCTGTGGCAGATAGATTCTCAAATATTTTATACTATTGACAGTTATTTTAAATGGAATTTCTTTTTTTAAAGTGGATCTGCTAGGTCCTGGGTAATCCTAATCGTGGCTCCACAGTATTTCAATTGCTTCCTTCTGACTGCTTTCAATATTTTTTTTCCTTGATCCAATATTTCTGAAATTTATCCATGATATTCTTTGGAATTTTCATTTTGGGGTCTCTTTTAGGAGGTGATCAGTGAATTCATTCAAGGTCTACTTTATCCTCTGGTTCCAGAACATCAGGACAGTTTTCCTTGGTAATTTCCTGAAGAATGATTTCTAGGTCCTTTTTTACATCATGGCTTTCGGGAAGTCCAATAATTCCAATAATGCTTCAATTGTCTCTCCTAGATACATTTTCCAGGTCAGTTGTTTTTCTAATGATATATTTCACATTTTCTGCTATATTTTCTTCATTTTAAAACTTTTTCTTTGACTGATTATTGAAGTCTTGTTGAGTCATTCATTTCTATTTGTTCAATTCTAATTTTTAGTGCATTATTTTCTTCCTTTATCTTTTTTAGTTCCTTTTGTATGTGGCCAATTGAATTTTTAAATGAGTTCTTTTATTCATTGCTTTTTTTTTCCCATTTTACAAATTTTGTTTTTCAATGAATTGGTATCTTTTTCATACCTATTTTGGAAGGCATTATATGCTTTTTCCATTTCATCAAATATATATATATATATATATATATATATATATATATATATATATATATATTTTTTTTTTTTTTCCTGAGGCAGTTGTGGTTAAGTGACTTGCCCTGAGTCACACAGCTAAGAAGTGTTAAGTGTCTGAGGTCAGATTTTAACTCAAGTCCTCCCAACTTTAAGGCTGTTTTTTTTTTTTTTTGTTTTGTTTTTTATTGTATTATAGTAACTTTTTATTGACAGGATCCATGCCAGGGTAATTTTTTTTACAACATTATCCCTTGCACTCACTTCTGTTCCGATTTTTTCCTTCCCACCCTCCACCCCCTCCCCTAGATGGCAAAGCAGTCCCTATATATGTTGAATATGTCCTAGTATATCCTAGATACAATGTATGTGTGCAGATCCAAACAGTTTTCTTGTTGAACAGGGAGAACTGGATTCAGAAGGTAGAAATAACCCGGGAAGAAAAATAAAAATGCATACAGTTTACATTCATTTCCCAGTGTTTTTTTTCTTTGGGTGTAGCTGCTTCTGTCCATCATTGGTCAATTGAAATTGAATTAGGTCTCTTTGTCCAAGAAATCCACTTCTATCAGATTACATCTACATACAGTATCGTTGTTGACGTATATAATGATTTCTTGATTCTGCTCATTTCACTTAGCATCAATTCATGTAATTCTCTCCAAGCTTCTCTGTATTCATCTTGCTGGTCATTTCTTACAGAACAATAATATTCCATATTCATATACCACAATTTACCCAACCATTCTCCAATTGATGGGCATCCACTCAGTTTCCAGCTTCTAGCCACTACAAACAGGGCTGCCACAAATATTTTGGCACATACTGGTCCCTTTCCCTTCTTTAGTATCTCCTTGGGGTATAAGCCCAGTAGAAACACAGCTGGATCACAGGGTATGCACAGTTTGATACCTTTTTGGGCATAATTCCAGATTGCTCTCCAGAATGGTTGTTTTCGTTCACAGCTCCACCAACAATGTATCAGTGTCCCAGTTTTCCCACATCCCCTCCAACACGCATCATTATTTTTTCCTGTCATCTTAGCCAATCTGACAGGTGTGTAGTGGTATCTCAGAGTTGTCTTAATTTGCATTTCTCTGATTAATAATGATTTGGAACACTCTTTCATATGAGTGGTAATGATTTCAATTTCATCATCTGAAAATTGTCTGTTCATATCCTTTGACCATTTATCAATTGGAGAATGGCTTGGTTTCTTATAAATTAGATTCAGCTCTCTATATATTTTGGAAATGAGGCCTTTATCAGAACCTTTAACTGTGAAGATGTTTTCCCAGTTTGTTGCTTCCCTTCTAATCTTGTTTACATTAGTTTTGTTTGTACAGAAGCTTTTTAATTTGATGTAATCAAAATTTTCTATTTTGTGATCAATAATGGTTTCTAGTTCATCTTTAGTCACAAATTTCTTCCTCTTCCACAAGTCTGAGAGATAAACTATCCTATGTTCCTTAATTTGTTTATAATCTCATTCTTTATGTCTAAATCATGGACCCATTTTGATCTTATCTTGGTATATGGTGTTAAGTGTGGATCCATGCCTAATTTCTGCCATACTAATTTCCAGTTATCCCAACAGTTTTTGTCAAATAATGAGTTCTTATCCCAAAAGTGAGGATCTTTGGGTTTGTCAAACACGAAATTGCTATAGTTGACTATTCTGTCTTGTGAACCTAACCTGTTCCACTGATCAACTAATCTATTTCTTAGCCAATAACAAATGGTTTTGGTGACTGCTACTTTATAATGTAGTTTTGGATCAGGTACTGCTAGGCCACCTTCATTTGATTTTTTTTCATTAATTCTTTTGAGATTCTTGACCTTTTATTATTCCATATGAATTTTGTTGTTATTTTTTCTAAATCATTAAAATATTTTCTTGGAAGTCTGATTGGTATAGCACTAAATAAATAGATTAGTTTAGGGAGTAATGTCATCTTATTATATTCGCTCGACCTATCCAGTAGCACTTGATATTTTTCCAATTGTTTAAGTCTGATTTTATTTGTGTGGAAAATTTTTTGTAATTTAGCTCATATAATTCCTGACTTTCCTTTGGTAGATAGATTCCCAAATATTGTATGCTGTCGACAGTTATTCTGAATGGAATTTCTCTTTGTATCTCTTGCTGTTGGATTTTGTTGGTGATATATAAAAATGCTGACGATTTATGGGGATTTATTTTATAACCTGCAACTTTGTTAAAATTATGGATTATTTCTAATAGCTTTTTCGTAGAATCTCTAGAGTTCTCTAAGTATACCATCATATCATCTGCAAAGAGTGATAGTTTGGTTTCCTCACTGCCTATTCTGATTCCGTTAATCTCCTTCTCAACTCTTATTGCCGAGGCTAATGTTTCTAATACAATATTGAATAATAATGGTGACAGTGGGCAACCTTGCTTCACTCCAGATCTTACTGGGAAAGATTCCAGTTTTTCCCCATTGCATATGATGCTTACTGATGGTTTAAATATATGCTCCTGACTATTTTAAGACAAAGTCCATTTATTCCTATACTCCCAAGTGTTTTTATTAGGAATGGATGTTGGATTTTATCAAATGCTTTTTCTGCATCTATTGAGATGATCATATGGTTTTTGTTAGTTTGCTTATTGATATAGTCAATTATGCTAATAGTTTTCCTAATATTGAACCAGCCCTGCATTCCTGGTATAAATCCTACTTGATCCTAGTGTATTATCCTGGGGATGATTTTCTGTAATCTTTTTGCTAATATTTTATTTAAGATTTTAGCATCGATATTCATTAGAGATTGGTCTATAATTTTCTTTCTCTGTTTTCAGCCTACCTGGTTTAGGTATCAGTACCAGGTCTGTGTCGTAAAAGGAGTTTGGTAGGACTCCTTCAGTCCCTATTTTTTCAAATAGTGTATATAGCATTGGGGTTAATTGTTCTTTAAATGTTTGGTAGAATTCACATGTAAATCAATCTGGTCCTGGGGATTTTTTCTTAGGGAGTTGGTTAATAGCTTGTTCTATTTCTTTTTCTAAGATGGGACTGTTTAGGATATTTACTTCTTCCTCTGTTAATCTGGGCAAGCTATATTTTGAAGGTATTCTTCCATTTCATTTAAGTTGTCAAATTTATTGCCATAAAGTTGGGCAAAATAATTCCTAATTATTGCTCTAATTTCCTCTTCATTAGTGGCGAGTTCTCCCTTTTCATTTTAAGATTAACAATTTGATTTTCCTTTTTCCTTTTTTAATCAGATTTACTAAGAGTTTGTCTATTTTGTTGTTTTTTTTCATAGACCAACTCTTAGTTTTATTAATTAATTCAATAGTTTTTTTACTTTCAATTTTATTGATCTCTCCTTTTATTTTTAGAATTTCAAGTTTAGTGTTTGACTGGGAGTTTTTAATTTGTTCCTTTTCTAGCATTTTTAGTTGCAAGCCCAATTCGTTGACCTTCTCTTTCTCTACTTTATGCAAGTAAGTCTCTAGAGATATGAAATTTCCCCTTATTACCGCTTTGGCTGCATCCCACACATTTTGATATGATGTCTCATTATTGTCATTTTCTTGGGTGAAGTTATTAATTATGTCTATGATTTGCTGTTTCACCCAATCATTCTTTAGTATAAGATTATTTAGTTTCCAATTATTTTTTGGTCTACTTTCCCCTGGCTTTTTGTTGAGTGTAATTTTTATTGCATCGTGGTCTGAAAAGGATGCATTCACTATTTCTGCCTTACCGAATTTGAGTTTGAGGTTTTATGTCCTAATATATGGTCTATTTTTGTATAGGTTCCATGAACTGCTGAAAAGAAAGTGTACTCCTTTCTGTCTCCATTTCGTTTTCTCCAGAGGTCTATCATATCTAACTTTTCTAGTATTCTATTTACCTCTTTGACTTCTTTCTTATTTATTTTGTGATTTGATTTATCTAATTCTGAGAGTGCAAGGTTGAGATCTCCCACTATTATAGTTTTGCTGTCTATTTCTTCTTGCAGCTCTCTTAATTTCTCTTTTAAGAATTTAGATGCTACACCACTTGGTGCATATATGTTTAATATTGATATTGCTTCATTATTTATGCTACCCTTTAGCAAGATATAGTGCCCTTCCTTATCTCTTTTAATTAGATCAATTTTTGTTTTTGCTTGATCTGAGATCAGGATGGCTACCCCTGCTTTTTTGACTTCACCTGAAGCATAGTAGATTTTGCTCCATCCTTTTACCTTTATTCTGCATGTATCTCCCTGCTTCAGGTGTGTTTCCTGTAAACAACATATTGTAGGATTCTGGCTTTTAATCCATTCTGCTAATCGCTTCCTCTTTATGGGGGAGTTTACCCCGTTCACATTTATGGTTAAAATTACCAATTCTGTATTACTTGCCATCTTGTTAACCCCTATTTATGCTTTTCTCCCTTCTTTCCCCCTTACCCCCCTTCCCAGTATTAAACTTGTGAGCACCACTTGCTTCTCACAGCCCTCCCTTTTTAGTATCCCTCCTCCCCACCTTAGAGTTCCTCCCCCTATCTTACTCCTTTCCCTCACAGTTTCTGTATTCCCTTCTGCTTAGCTTATTCCTTCCCTTTTCACTTTTCCCTTCTCACTTTTCAATGAGATGGGAGAAGTTTCACCATATATTGAATATGTCTAAAATTTTTTCTCTTAAAGTCAATTCTTATGGCAGTAAAATACCCACTATATTCATCCCCCTCCATTCTTTCTCTCAGATATAATAGGTTTCCTTTGCCTCTTTGTGAGATATAGTACCCCCACTTTACCCTTTTTCTGATACAATGTCCTTTCCACCTCTAATTTCTAGAACAAGGTATACATGTATTTTTTATACATCTTTACAGCAGAAATATAGTTCCCAAGATTTCTTTTTACCTTTTTAGGTTTTTCTTGAGTTCTATATTTGCAGATCAAACTTCTTGTTAAGTTCTGGTTTTTTCACCAAAAATAGGTGAAATTCACTTATTTCGTTGAATGACCATCTTCTTCCCTGGAAAAAGATGCTCATTCTGGCTGGGTAAGTTATTTTTGGTTGCATACCGAGTTCCTTAGCCTTTTGGAATATCATATTCCAGGCCCTTCGATCTTTTAATGTGGATGCTGCTAGATCTTGGGTGATCCTTATTGTGGCTCCTCTATATTTGAATTGGGTTTTTCTAGCCGCTTGGAGTATTTTTTCCTTTGTTTGAGGGTTCTGGCATTTGGCCACTATATTTCTTGGTGTTTTGATTTTAGGATCCCTTTCAGTGGGTGATCGATGAATCCTTTCAATGTCTATTTTACCCTCTGTTTCTATGACTTCTGGGCAGTTCTCTTTGATAATTTCCTGGAAAATAGTGTCCAGGCTCTTTTTTTCATCGTATTTTTCTGGGAGTCCAATGATTCTCAGATTGTCTCTCCTAGACCTGTTTTCCAGGTCTGTTGTTTTCCCCAGAAGGTATTTCACATTTTTCTCCATTGTTTGGTTTTTTTGGTCTTGCTTGACTGATTCTTCTTGTCTCCTCGAGTCATTCAATTCCATTTGTTCTATTCTTATTTTCAATGAAGTGTTTTCTTCACTCACTTTTTTTATATCTTTTTCTAATTGTCCAATTTGTTCTATGGAATGTTTTTCCATTTCGCCCATTTTATTCTTTAGAGAGCTATTTTCTGTTTCCAGTTCACTAATCCTATTTTTCAAGGATTTGTTTTCTTTATCCACTCTGTCTTTAAATGAGTGGAATGACTTCTCCACTCTCTTGCCAAGCCTCCCTCTCCTTTTCCCATTTTTCTTCTAGCTCTCTTGTGAGAGCCTTTTTAATTTCTTCTATGAGATTCATCTGTGCTGAGGAACAGATGATCTCCTCCTGTGGGGATTCACCTGAAGATAATCTGTTTTTAGTCTCCTCAGGGTTTAGAGTCTGTTCTCTGTCCGTATAAAAGCTGTCAATCGTTAAAGTCCTTTTTAACTTTTTGCTCATTTTGTCAGAGAAGAATCAGAGACAAACTAGCAAAGAAAAAAAGGAAAAAACCCCAAATGGAATCTGCTTTTTTGGGGGAGGGGCTGGGTGGCGTTACCGAGCTTCCTCTACAGACTGCGGGGGCAGCAGCGAGGCACTAGCAGGACTGTGTTGAGCCTGTGCTCTGAGACTCTGAGAGCGTGCTGAGGCACTGTGGGGGAGGGGTGGCCGGTCTCAAGGAACTCCAGCTGTTTGGGGTTGTATTCTTCACCCCTGGTGTTTTTAGCTTCTCTGCTGGGCTACTGACTTGCTGCCAGGGCAAAGTATCCAATCCTGTAGCGAAGCTCTCCCCGCAGAGATGGCTGAGATCACACCCCAACCCCCTCTGGTCTGCTCGGCTGTGAGCTGCCTGCCAAGCTCTTGCTGCTGCTGCCTGCCCTCAGCCTGTGCCCGATCTAAAACCGTCCTGCCCTTGAGCAAAAACAGACCTTTCCTGGCGAATCTCAAGGATGTCTTCTCTTGGTAACTGTTTGTGGGTTTTTTTTTTTTTCAGTCAGGCATTAATTCAAAGGCTTGTAATGAGATGGATTCTGAGAGAAAATGCGGAGCTTACACAGCTGTGTGCCTCCTCGCCGCCATCTTGGCCGGAAGTCCTCAAGGCTGTTCTTTCATCCACTGTACCACCTAGCTGCCCCAATCAAATCTATTTTGGGGATGTTATGTACTTTTCCCATTTTATTATATATATTTTGAGTTTTCTTCAAATAAAATTTGTTTTTCCTTTTCCATAGCCTCTTGAAAAGAGCTCATTTCCTTTCCCCATTTTTCCTCTGACTCTCTTTTGAGATTTTTTTATCTTCCTTTGAGGCTTCATCTGGAATTGATTTGTCTTTAGGAATCTCAGTATTTGAGGTCTGTCCTTCTCTCTCCAAAAAAGGGTCAATTCTAAGTCATTGAGAGTTGTATATTTAGGACAGCTAGATTGTGCAGTGTATGATCAGAGTTCTTTGAGCTTTTTTGCTCATTTTTAAGGGTTCAAATCTGCTCTTAATGCAAAGTGACAGCAGCTTTAGTTTGCCCAGGAACAGTTCTGACTAACTTACATTCCCGGGAAATTATGGCCAGATCCCATGTTTTTCCGGGTCTCAGCAGCTTACAATTTGCATTTTGTATTTGCTCTCAGGTATTTTAAAGCAAATCTGCTAACAACCCACTTGCAACAGTACAGAGTAACCTAAGACCCTCACAGAAGATTCCCTGGTGTGCGAACACCACAACACTCTGGCAGCTCACTCCAGCTCCTTAACCCAGGATCCCTCACTGCAGTCTGGGCTTGGCAGCTTCTCCTCCTGCTCAATTGAAAGAGACCTCTTCTGATGTTCTTCCAAAGTATCTTCTTCTGGAAATGTGTTGTACTCCAAATATTTGTGGGTTCTGTCACTTCAAAGTCAGTTTAGAGGCTTAATCTGCTGTTGGTTTGAAAGAAGGTCAGAGGAGGTCATATACATCCAGATCTACTCTCCATCTTCTTGGCTCCATCTCCCTGTAGCTTATTTCTACATTAAATTATTTATGATTTCCCCATTAGAGTGTGAGTTCCTTGAAGACAAGGAATGTCTTTTATATCTTTTATATGCCCAGTATTAAGCATAATGTCTGCACACAGCAGACACTTGTTAAATATTTATTGTTTGATGACATAATATGTTTTGATCACTTATATATATATATAGCATATTACTAATTAAATTATAAGAAACCTGAGGACCAGAACATCTCTTCAAGTTCTTATACCTTACTCCCATTCATAAATAATACTTCTATAAAGCATTGCACTTTAAAGAAATTCAAAGAATAAGTGTTGAGTAAATGACATAACACATGTGTGTGTTTTTGCTCACTCTCAAAATATTATCAGCTATTTTCCAAAATGGCACATTCCCTCATAACCAAAATGTAAATCCCCAAGTATGTCCTGCAGGCTATTGTGAACAATGCCTGCCAACCTTCCAGATGGAGGAAAAATAAAGATGTCCTGTGAAACATACTGAAATGCAAAAGTAATGAAAATCAGCATAGTTCTTCCATTGCTAACCTAGGGCTGATGAGCCTAAGGCATTGCCTACTAACTGCATGATGTGTGGGAGTTTGGTATACAGTACTATTATTGAGAAACTTGGAGCAGCTTCTAGACCCATCATCTGGTTATTCTACCAGTGCCATGTGTTTTGACAGGGTGCAGAATTATGTGAGATTGTTTTGGCTTCCCAACTTGGCAACTTCTCCAGCCCCAGATCCCATAACTGGCTATGAAATCTTGCCTTAGAACTCAAAAGTTATGCAGGTTCAATTCATAACAATCCCTTAAGATGAGAACCTGAAACCTCCTGGACAACCTAGACACTTGCCAAAATAAATATATTTATATATAAAAAATAAATCTCTAAAATCATCTTGGGAACTGTTTCATAGTTAGAATGAACATCAAAAATTTAAGAAGTTGAATGGTCATGATGAAGCTAAGAAATTAGAATTCAGATGCCAATTTTTTTTTTATTTTGTTCGTTCATTTATATCAATATCATTTTCAAATATGCCCTTTGGGTTTGTCAAACACTAGATTATTAAAGTTATTAACTATTTTGTTCTTTGAACTTAACCTATTCTGTTGGTCTGTTTTTTATTCAATACCAAATGATTTTTGTAACCACTGCTTTATAAGATAATTTTAGATCAGGTACAGCTAGGCCACCTTCATTTGATTTTTTTTTTCATTAGTTCCCTTGAAATTCTTGACCTTTTATTTTTCCATATAAATTTTGTTGTAATTTTTTCTAGGTCATTAAAATAGTTTTTTGGGAGTCTGATTGGTATAGCGCTAAATAAATAGATTAGTTTAGGTAGTATTGTCATCTTTATTATATTTGCTCGCCCTATCCAAGAGCATTTAATGTTTTTTTTCCATTTGGTTAGATCTGACTTTATATGGAATCAGATTTTTTTAAGTCTCTCAGGATTAAAAATCAATTAATATCTACTGAGATTCTATTACGGTATAAACCATATAGGGAGTACTAAGGAGTATAAAATTCATTTTCTGCTCTGAGAGAGCTTACTCTCTTCCTCTAGGACATAATTAAACAAAAAAAAAATCTCAACTAAATGTTTATTTTAATAGCATTTTATTTTTCCAAATATATATATAAAGATAGTTTTCAACATTCAATTTTATAAAACTTTGTGTTATAAATTTTTCTTCCTTCCTACCTTACCCTGCCCCCTATGACAGCAATCTGATATAGATTAAATATGTGTAATTGTTTTAAACATATTACCATATTTGTCATATTATGCAAGAAAAATCAAACCAAAAGGGGAAAAAAAACAAAAGAAAGAAAACAAACAAACAAAAAGGGGAAAATACTATGCTTCAATCTATATTCAGTCTCCATAGTTCTATATCTGGATGAAATTGCCATTTTCCATTCTAAGTCTCTTGATTGCCTTGAATCACCATGTTGAATAAAGCCATGTTTATCCCAGTTGACCATCACATAATCTTGTTACTTTTTACAATCTTCTCTTAGTTTTCTTCATTTCACTCAGTATTAGTTGATGTAGTTCTTTTCAGCCTTTTCTGAAATCAGCCTGCTTATTATTTCTTATAGAATAGTATTTCATTACCTTCCTATATCATAATTAACTCAGCCATTCTCCTATTTATGTGCATACACTCAATTTCCAGTCCTCAAATAAATATTTAAAAGTAAATAAAAAATTCCAATTGAAATATATGTTATCACTACAAGACTTGGGGAAGAAGAAAAGGAATGATTGTTAAAGAAGGACCAGTCGGGAAAGGTTTAATGGAGAAATATAAGCTAAGTCTTAAATCATGACCATATTTTCAACAGAAAAAGAGGATGAAGAAGAGTATGACTGGAGAAGGAAAATAGTAAAGCAACCAAAGGCATGTGTATATTGAGAAAAATGAAGAAACAATTTTGGTTGGCAAATACATGCAAAAAATACATGCAAAAAAAAAAAAAATCAAGATAACCTTTAAAAGAAAGCCTGCAGGTAGATTGCAGAAGTACTTGAAAAAAGTTAAATTGTAGAAGGCTTCAAACTTCATCTTATAGGCAAAGGGAAACTATTGAATCATTGGGAGAATATGAAATATGATTTCTGAAAAATGATACTTTAGATACATTATTCTGGAAGTTGTGTGCCTGGCAATTTGGAAGAATGAGAAACTACTACAGTAACGATTTGAGGGGTTTCAAAGTATATCTTACTTATTTTACAGTCAAATCAACTGAGACTCAAAAAATTAATGTCTTTTACTGGGTCATTACAAAGCTAGTAAGTTTCAGAGTCTTGGCTTTGGAGCCAACATTCTGTCTCATGTGATATGCAGCACAATAGCTTAATTAATATTTTCATATTGTACATAAGGACACAGAAAAAACAAAGGTTAAATGATTTCCCCAGAGTCCCTCAGAGAGTTAGTCTCAGAGATATCCTTAAGCTTCAAAGTATTTCCACTGTACTACTGTGATTCTTATCTTTGTCCATTTACACATTCAAAAGATTATTTTCATCTCTGATATTTTTGTCTTCTTTTAATCACTAAATTCTATTGATTCTTTTGTTAAACCATCTTGTATCCAACTATCAAGTAATAAATATCAATTAAGTACTTATTTTGAATAAGGCACCTTTTCTAAGCATTTGAGATGTGGATATGAAAAAAAAATCACACTCCCTAGCCTCAAGGAGTTTACATTTAATATTGGAAAGTAAATATATTCATTAGCACATATGAGATAAATACAAAGTATCTAAATGTTAATCCTAAGGGAAATGACACTAACAGCTGGAAAGACTGAGAATTGCCTCTGGATTATGTGATACACTAGGTAAGAATTAAGGGAAACCAGTGATTTGAAGAAATTCTAGTAGAAAGAGTATTTCAGCTATTTAGGAAAAGCTAGTGCAAAGGCATGGGGATAAACAATGGGGTGCCATAAATGAAGTATATATTGCCAGCCAATATTGTCTACATTGTACAATAAGTATGAGAATGTAGAAAGGGACCAAGTTGGAAAGAATTTTAACTATCAAACAAATGATTTTATGGTTCATCTTAGTAGCAGTCATTGATACTCGTCACGGCTTTTTAAACCTGCAACAAGCACTTTACCTCTGATATTAATAAGTTGTGTAATTTTGGAAAAATCATTAATTAATTAATTACATTTAATTACATTTATGTTTCTTTAGAGTCTGGGATGCTTCATGCCTCATTGTCATATAAAAATGCTAATATTCAATATATGGAATTTTGTTTTCATGGGATTAATTAAGGTTGGTAAGAGAACTTTGCAATTTCTCAAAGGTAATCAAGCTTGATCTGTAATAATTATACATTAATTGCATAAAAGTAACTAATACATCAAACATCAGACCCAATATACTCTCTAGTGTAATGCACATAAAGGGAAAAAGAAAAATTGAAATTTGGGAAAACTAAACATTAAGTGGACAAGAAACAAAAGAATAGCTATTAAAAAGATAGGGAAGCAGTCATTAAAGAACTGGGGGAAAGAGCCAAGATAGTTTAAATTGATAAAAGTCAAAGGAGAAAATAATTTCATGAACAGAGAAGTCAAATTTTCCTGTAGATATAAAGCAATATAATGATTGGAGGGAGGAGAGTTAATGGATTTATCCATTAGAAACCATTGAGTTCCATATCTTTCGAGTATATGAGATAAAAAGAGAGAATCAATGCAAATAAAAACTCCTGGTTTTTGCTCTAAAGAAAAGAGGCAACCTGTAATTTTTTTTCCTAGAAAGAGAGGAAATCTAAGTGTAGATATATTGATGTTGCTTTTCATGGAAGAAAATAAAGCAAGAAAAAGAAGAAAAGACACGTATGGAAGCAACCATTTAATAGTGAAAAGGGTTGGAGATAGTAAAGCATGTTAGAAAGAGCACCAGTTTTGGAGTCAAAAAATGATATTTGATTCCTGTCTCCATTCTATTATTTGTCTCTGTGTCTCTGTACTCTCTCTCTCTCTCTCTCTCTCTCTCTCTCTTTTTCTCTCTCTCTCTCTTTCTCTCTCTCTATTTCTCTCTCTCTCTCTGTCTTTCTCTCTCTTTTTCTCTCCCTTTCTCTCTTTCTCTCCTCTCTCTCTTTCTCATATATACATATAGATATATAAATATATTTATATATAAATAAGATAAAGATATATAGAAATCTGTGTGTGCATATGCATGTTTTTGCAATGAAAACTGATCTTGAAAAAATCTAGTAGAAATATTTTAAAAATAAGTTAACTGTACCTACAGAAGATAGTAAGCTAGATAAAACATGTGTTCAGGGTTTGCTACTTGCCAGCCACTGTGTTTATATGTTTTCTGCCCCATTTTAATGGGGAAAAACACTTATATAATGAAGTTTAAACTATGATTATATGTAACTGAAGGAAAATAAAATATTATATATTTTAAATTAAAAACTGAGGTAGAATGTAAGACAGTAAATGCACAGTAAATAAGTAGTTCAAGGAATTATGGAATAAAATAATTTTTGAAATATGTATTGTGAATATGAACCCTTCTTCAAATAAAATTCTAGGAAGGAACTTATGAATAAGAGAGGAAGATCATATGGGTGGAAATATCACTATAATAACTTGAAAATACCACTGAGATACAGGTGGAGAAATCATCCAGTAATTATACAAGGACCAAATCAGGTTTTAAGGGAGAATAATTGGAGTAAGAAATTCCACAAATGGAAATTGTAGAGGAATCAAACCAAAGGAGGAGGTTGTAGAGGTAAAAGATTTCGTTAAATTGAAACGGCCTCTGAGCATTTGCTGAACCAAGTTTGAGATGAATGAGAAGATCCAGAAAAGAGTTAAATAATTTCTCTAAGGTCAAAAATTAAACTGTCTCAATTCATTTACAAGTAGTTGACATAAGAGGTTGGAATTATGTATCACCATTTTTAAAACATTTGAAGTTAGTCAAAATAAGGTGGAATTTGAAAAATAATTCAGGTATTAAATATATTTGAGAAGGGGGAAATATTATTTGTTTGCCTGAATTATTTAGATGCAAGAGTTACTTAATTAAATTCACTATATATTTTATAATTATTTTACATTTATAACAATATATTCCACTATTTTCTTGACAAGAGACTAATTAAAGACTAACGACATAGTTTAGATAGATTAGTTAATTAATAATAATAAGTGAAACACAAAAATTCTTATTTATTGTTCACTTGTGAAAGGAAGGAAGGAAGATAGAGACAGAGAAAGAGACAGAAATAGAGACAAAGAGACAGATAGAGATAGGGAGAAAGAGAATGCCTGGCCTAATGTCAGGGAGACTTCTTCAGGAGTTCAAATCTGACCTCAGACTCTTACTAGCTTTGTGACCTTGAAAAAAATCACTTGAGTATATTTCCCTCTGTTCCTTTATCTGCAAAATTAGCTGGAAGAGGAAATAGCAAAGCACTTCAATATCTTTGTCAAGAAAACCCAAAAAGGGGTTACAAAGAGTCAGGTATAATTTAACAACAAACAACCATTTTGTAAGTTACTGTGCTACGCATTGCCAATGCAAATTCAAGAAAGCAAAAAAGTTCTTCTCTGGACAGAGTTTATATTCTAATGGGATATGATGATAAATGAACATCTGGACAAAGTTGCTGGAGGGAGATGTGGTGTGATGATGACTAGATGATGACAATAAAGACCTGATTCCCCTTCAAAATCGTTCTTTTGTTTTTAGCAGCTTTTTTTAATTTTAATTTTGAATTCCAAATTCTTTTTTTCACTTAATCTCTTCTCACAACTATTAAAAATGCAATGATTGCAGTAAATGTGCTTCAAAACCTCCGCCATGTCCCACCATCTGAGATCCAGGTTGCAGAAAAGGCAGAAAATGAGGTTGATGATCAAAATATCGTCACATAATATGAAGATGTCTAAGAAATGATGACCATCATATTCTTCATATTAACAAAATTAGTTACATATCTTTGATTTTAGATTTTTATCCTTTTAGGATGAAAGCTAAAAAGCAAATTTCATTTTTAATTGTTTAGAGTCTCCACACAATGAACATTGCACAGTATGTAAATATGCAAATATGTAAAAGATACAAATAGGAGGAAATTCTGGCTCCAGTCAGAAAACCTCAGTGAAATTCCCACCTCTGATACTTCCCATGGTACTTAAAGCAATTCATTTAACTTCTCAAGGCCTCAGTTTCCTTATTTATAAAATATTGGGATTGTACTAGATCAT
Organism: Sarcophilus harrisii; assembly: GCF_902635505.1. NCBI lineage: Eukaryota > Metazoa > Chordata > Mammalia > Dasyuromorphia > Dasyuridae > Sarcophilus > Sarcophilus harrisii. The sequence goes on along the minus strand of NC_045426.1, from coordinate 65,966,213 downwards.
CACTGAGGCTACTTCATATTCTAAGATTTTTATAGTTTAGAAAATTATAAGTTTAAGGACCCTTTTCAAAAGGTAGAAGACATCAGTTTATGACTGTATGCATCTTATGAAAACCCTTAAGGAACATTGAGTTTAAAGGAGCTGCATAAAGCCACTGAGTTAATAAATATCAGAGGTAGGATTAAAATTTAACTCTTTCTGACCTCAATCCTACCCTCTATCTTCTGTGTCATGTTGCCTATTCAGATTCATTGCTTAATAAATGCTTATTGTTTGATATACCTAGAGAGTGAATAAGAGGAAGTGAAATTGGTCTACATAAGAATAATTTATTCAATTTAGTGACATTTCATGTTACTTCTAGAAGGTTTTAAATTCTGTATTTTCTGAATTGGAATGTGTGATTATTGGTTCATTATGGTCATTATGGTTCATTATATTCCACCCCTCAGAACCGAATTTATTTCAAAAAATATCAAATAGCAAAGAAGTAAGGTGTCTTAAGTCTGAAGCTCCCAATGATCCAAGTAGTGTTAAGACAGATGATTTTAAGTAAATATTCAATTTAACATCTTCCCTCTGATTCTTGTTGGGTACAATAAAAAGCATGCAGAGGTAACTTATACACTTCTATAATTGCTTTGAGCATGCTTAAATGGTGGTTGACAGCTTTCCATGCATTTTCTATGCCCTGGAGAATCATGTTGATTTGTTATAAATGTAGTAAGTCATTTAAAATAAAGGCCTATAATGAGAAATGTCCTCTTAACCATTTAATAAAGGAAGTAGTTACTAAGTGAATTCTTTCTGGCTGGGCCAAAGAAAAGATACAGACTGATGAAGACAGTATAGGATATAGAAAGGCATCTGAGGGAAGAATCCATTTCTAAAAAAGAAATTGAGTCTGGAGCCTCTTTATCTCAAAGTAATAGGATTCTTATTGAGCAAAGATAAGTCTCTTTCCCCATTGGTAAGTGTACTATTGAGTTCTATAAACAAAACTGCCATGAAAAGAAGGTGTGTGTTAATAAATTGTGATGTGGGACTTCAGATCATTGGCTAAATACAAACCTGGGGATTTATAGGCAAAATGAATTTGTGTAAAGCAACAACTGCCCATTATTAAAGCCTACACATACTCATCTTCCACATTTGTAAAATGTGGGTAATAATACTCAAATGATAAATATATCATGAAGTTCAAATGAGATAAGATTTAAAAAGCTCTTAAATACTATATAAATGCTAGATATATTATCATAAGCATTTATTAAATACTTATTGTGTGTCAGGCACTGTATTAAGTGCTTACAAGTATTATCTCATTTGACCCTAGGGAAAAATATATGCAAATACCCCCAATAGATTAGAATTAACAACAGTTCAAATATTAGACTGAGGACAGAATAATACATAACACATAAAATTCCAGAACAGTGCTAGTTATAAATGCTTACATAACATAAACCTACATATGAAATAGCCATTATAAAAAAAATAGTCTCTATAATATAGAAGCATCACACAAGAAAAAAATAATATTGCATATCTAATATCAGAGACATAAAAATATAATATGATACCAGAGCAGTTGCTGCAGTTATATACAAGGTACATGTGACAATAGGAATCATTTTGCTACATGGTTAATTCTTCTTATTCCTCTTAAAAATTCAAAATCAAAAATAGATTTGGAACAAAAAAACCTTGGATTTCTACTGTAACATCCTGTCCTTGTGGATAGTTCAGGGTGGCTCATAGCTTTCACAGACCTATTGGCCTATAGTACTGCTCCAGAGAGGCCCAGAAAGTATGGGTGTTTTGGTTCCCTCTGAGTTCCCACAATTGTAGTACTATAGTGGGAAAAGGATATTTCTGGGTTAAACTCTCCATCTAAAGTTAAATAAATAAATTTAAATGGTTGATTTCCTTGAAGAAAGTTTATATTCTTTGATCTACCAGTTAAAAGCAAAGCAATAATAGCATTTTTGCATCATGTACTATGTGCCAATAACTTGTGCTAAGCACTTTGCAAATATTATTGGATGTTATCTTCTAGGCAAATCTGGGAGGAAGATACTATTATCCCTTTTATACAGTTCAGAAATGTGAAACAAAAAGCACTCAAATAAGTTCTTCAAGGTCATTCCATTAGTGACAGAGACTATATTTAAACTCAAATCTTCTTGATTCTAGTTCCAACTTTCTATTCATTGCTCCACACAGATGCCTCTCATTCTCAGGAATCTTTTGTTTAATTTGTTATTTCATTCTTGGTAACCTTGGCAGTTTCAGTTATGTGGTAGAGTTAAAAAGCATATGGGAAAGGAATGAGAAATGAATGGAATGGAAGGAACTGGAAATAATAGATCCTCACTTTTGGCTGCACTTTCATATGAAAGAAATCAGGTTCCCTACACAGTCTATATTACATTTATTCACTCCTTTTTATAGATATCATAATTTTAATTCATTATATGACCTAAGGTATTGGGCATCTGTCATCACATTAGTTATTCCTGAACTATATTTCATGTTGAACTCATAATTGGTTCATACTACTATTATTTTCTGATAGGCAGCATCCTATTAAGAATTGACAAAATTTGTAAGTGAATTGTTGTGAATACACACTTGAAATTAAGTTTCATAGATAGATAAATGGACAAATAAATAGATATAGCATCTTTCTCTAATTATCCCTCTAGCTATAGTTTCAGATTACTGAAAGACCATTTTTGGAACACAGGTCTCTCATATTTGTCTGCTTTCTCTGTCAGTAAGATCTCCATGAGCATCACTCTCTTGGCACAAAAATGTCCCCCAAAATCCTTCTTTTTGTCACTGGAAAGCATAAAGATTTTGTCTGAGTTAGCAACCCTGAGGCCTGTGTATATCAGTAAACTGTCATTAAAACCTATTCACAATTTCAAGGGGTATCCAAATCACATTAATAGTTCAAGACAGTATGACCTTTCTTGAATTTGTCCTTTTAATTGTTTCAAAATATTTAACTATAAATCAGATCATTGGATCACGTTTCATCTAGCATGTTTCTTCAAACCAAATCATATCGATTCTCTAGCTCTCAAGGATTCTTTGGCAATGCTTAGCTAAGAGTAATCTAGTTGGTATGATGAAATACAGCACACTGAATTGAAATAATTAAAGGACAAATGAAAGGAAAACTAATTCAGATAGAAGATGTGTGGTAGTTAGAACAAGGACAGTCTGAAGAATAGCATTATAAAAAAAAAAAATTCTGGGTTACTATCTCTTAAAGTGAGGGAATAGCATAGCATTTATCCATTTAGCATTATACCCTGCAGCTATAAACTATGTTACAGTCTAATATTGGCCCAATCTATACAGGTCATCTTTTCCTCTAATATCTGTACTCCATTGAAAAAACTTGGCAATATATGTGAGTATCAAGTGATTTATTTTTGAATTGTATCAAATACATGGTAACTGATACATTGAAAAGATAAAAGTTTCTGATTTTTTAAAGAATGGTTTTGCTTATTAAGTGATGAAATGCAAACCAATGCATTTTTGATCAGCCAACCTATTTCCAGAAATTTTCTTCTTCCTAAAACTTTCAATCTCATGGAGAATTGGATGTGACAAGAAATAAAATTGCTTTTCCTCTAAAATTTCAAGGTACATTTGCCACATTTGAGGGTTGAATTATATTAACTTTGTCTAAATGTAATTTTGAAATTTTGGCTATTTTTAAATCGTTAATGAGTAAAGTCGAATAAATAATGCTAAGCTGCCTCCTCTTTGAAGATATGGTTTAAGAAAATAATCTCAGAATCTCTTCTATAGTTGATTGACATGTAGAATTTAATATAGGAAGCCCCATCAAAGTTTGTTTTTAATTCCATCTAAATTAAAACATTGTGATTAGATTCCATGTCCATCCAAAAAACACTAATAATCTAAAATGTACTATCAATTTATATTTTGGGGCTTGGGAACTCATGGAGGAAGGAGAATCATATGGTGATAAAAGATGTGTAAGAATGTCTATTCTCATTTCTTGGAATAGGAATAGTCTCAGACAAAAGATTTTAAATAGATATAGTTTGCATTTTGAATATCCCATCTCCATTTTGATAATCCTTGGCTCATATTTTATTCTATCATGGTTACAAAATCTGAAGGCACAGTCACCATACATCAGCATCCTATGCCACCATCCTCATGAATTAATTGCCCTACTCAGTAGTCTTGTAAGAAGAAGGCATTCTGGGAAATTAGTCTTTATTTGAATAAGTCTGGTCAGTATTATACATTAGTAATGATTCCAATTGTTAGTTACTATATAAAATGAGCAAGGGGGAGATCAAAGAAGTAACTGATGCAAAATTACACTCAGAATCATAAATATATATCTGGGGTAGCTAGGTGGCACCGTGGAGTTAGGAGCCATGAAGTTAGGAGCACCTGAGTGCAAATGTGGTCAAAGCACTTTATTAATACAGACAAATAAGCATTAAATGCTTTCAATGTGCTAGGCACTAGGGAAATAAGGCAGAGGAGGGGGAAGGTATAATCTTTGCCCTCAGAGTTCTGTTCAGGACAATTCCTCTCTTTTCCCTCCATACCACTTCATTGAGGGATTTTACCAGCCCTCAAGGATTTAATTAACATCTTTATTTTGATAATTTTCAAATCTACTTTCCCTGCTCTGATTTTTCTGCTTTATTTCTAATCTCTCATTTCCAATTGCCTTTCAGACATCTTGAATTGGATTTCTAGGGGGTATCTTAAATTCAATATATTCAAAATGGTAGTCATTATCTTTCCCCTAAATCTTTTCTCTCCACCCCCCAAACACACTTTTTCTGTTTTTATAGAGAAAAATGTCATTCACCCAGTCCTTCAGAATTGCAATTTCGAAGTCATCCTGGACACCTCACTATCTCTCTATCCATCCACATGTATTCTGTTTCCAAGGTCTGTTTATTTCACTTTTTCAATATTCCATTTTTCACATATGTTTTCTTCTTTCTTCTGTTACTATTACTGCTCTAGCATAGACCCTCATTATTTCATGTTTCAATTATCGCAATAGCCTTTTGGAAAATCTTCATGTCTCAAGTCTCGCCCAATCCAAACCACCCTCAATTCAGCTAAAAATATGATCTCTCTCTCTCTCTCTCTCTCTCTCTCTCTCACACACACACACACACACACACACACACACACACATACACACACACACTCAATAAACTACAATAACTCCCTATGACCAAAAACACAATACTCCATATGGCATTGAAAGACTTTAATAACATAGTCTCTTCCTGCCTTTCTAATTTTTTTTTTTTAATACTTTACTCTTTACCATTTTCTTTGATCTCCTGTCATTTGTCTCCTAGGTTATGCAGTAACAAGACACTTCACAGATTGCTTCTGGAGATTTTCTCTAGATGTCCCATATATCTAGAATGTTTTTCCTTTTCCAATCTGAAAACTGACCTCCCTAATTTACTTTAAACTCCAATTAAAATCCTAATTCTACCAGAAACTTTTGTCCAACCCTCTTAAATCCAGTACCTTCCTTCTCATAATTATCTTTTTAAGTTGCATTTTTCCACATTTGTTTTTATGTTGTCTCCCCAGCTTATTTTAAGTTCCCTGAAGACAGAAATTTTCTTTAGTTTGGAATAGGGTGGCATAACCCCACAACCTCTTAAAATTAAACTATCTGAAAGCCATCCTTCATAAAAGAAAACTATGTTTATTTTGGATTTTTCAATATTTAGCATTCATTGCAAAGGCAAAAACTCTTGGTAGGAAACAGTTGGTTTATGACTTGCTTGGCATATGCAATGGGTTAGAAGGGAAAGGCACTATCATTGTTACATTTTACAAAGAATCAATGAGTTTTTACCTGTGTTTCAGAAATATTTTGTTGGATAAGAGCCTTTAAGATTTATTTTACTCTGAATGATTTTTCTTAATAGTCAATTTAAAAAATAAGCAGAGTGTAATCTGGCATTTTCTATCTATAAATGAATGCTTTTATAAGATATAAATAAGGAAACGCTATTCCTCTTTAATATCTCCTTCAACCTTTATTACAAATGTTTTCAATAATTATATTCATTAAGATTTTTGTAGAGGTAGAAAATTTAATGTTTTTTCTATTGCCCCTATTGAGTATTAATATTACTGAGTAATATCCCCTAGGGAAAGAAGATAAAATAGCAGCCTATGAAATAAAATACCCTTTCTTGTTAATCCCTTGACTCAAATAAAATAACTAAATATTTTATATATACATAACATTATGCAAATATATTTTAGCTATACCAAAAATGAAGAAATACAACTAAAAATGTCAGGACATACAACCACTATAGGGCCTAGATTTAAGATATAGGTATATATAGAGATACACACACACACACACACACATATATATATATATATATATATAATATGCATATATAGATATATGCCTTTGAGAGATATATGTATACATACATATATGTTATAAATATAAGTTATAGATATCAAATCAGAAAAATGAATATATGTATATGAGTTTATAACTATACACACATATACATATATTCTATTTCTTTCTGACTATATATTAGGAACTAGTAACTCCAGATGGATCGCCCAAGTGAGAGCTGAATTACTTTGAATAAAAGATGGATATAGGGACTAAGGAGCAGTTAATAATAATAATATGTATTAATAAGAATTATTAGGTAACATCTAGATAGCCCTAAATGTTTATAAGATACTTTATGTTTATAATATATTTAATGGTCTTTGAGACAAGTATTTGTAGGCAGGATGTAATATGTCAGTGTAGGCCTTACATTTTGGTATCTACCATCTTCTAGGAAAGTATGCACAATAATCCCTTTTCGGCAGGTAGATAAAACTGGATTCTAACCCTAGAGAAGATTTGCCATAAATTTCTAGCATGTGCTACATTTTCTCATGATGTTCTCACTCACTTTAGAAAATAGGCTTATGCTCAGTTTCCTTTTTAGGAAAATGTTGAATTTAGGATAGTTATGTACACATAGATCATACAGAAAACACAGAAGGATTTTTGTTTTTTCCCCAGGAAGTTGTTCTGCTTCTCAGTGAACAAACTGAGGAACCATTTTAACTAAATATGCATAAAATCAAATTAGAAAACATGTGCTTGTGAGGAAGTGGAAACATTATGTTAATTTTATTTATTTACATTGAAGATACTAAAACAAGTTGGAAATATGCAAAGTATGATAATGTTGCATCATTATGTAAAACCCATTACTTCAAACTATTTCACTTGGAAAATTTTGAGGTGATTAGATATATCCAGAAAACACTGACTATTAAGTGGCATGGGTATTTGTGCCTTTGGATGTGAAAACAAAAATGACTGAAGAAGAAGGGTTTATTCTTTTTTATTTCTTCCTTTTTTTTTTTTTTTTTTTTTTTTGCCAAGGTAATTGGGATTAAGTGACTTGCCCAGGGTCACATAGCTAGGAAGTGTTAAGTGTCTAAGATCTCATTTGAACTCAGGTCTTCCTGACTTCAGAACTGGTGTTCTATCCATTATGATACCTAGCTGCACCAGAAAAGTCTGTTCTAAAAAATAACAATTGTCTGGGGCTACAGTACTTGTGCCCAGGTTCATTCAGAGAACCCTAAAGGTAAGGGAGTGGGAAACAAAAGTCCCTCACTATTCTGTTCTGTATACTTGTAATTAATTCAGAACTGGTAGACTGGCTGTTGGCAAAAGGTTCATGAATTTTATTAGTCTTATCAAAAAAAAAAACACTTTTTAGTTTGGGCTGCCATATAATCTTTTCAAAAATTTTTCCATTTTTCTAATTCTCTAATTTTAAATGTATATATTGATGCTTATTTTGATAAGTTTTGTTTTCTTTTTTGAAATGCAAATTCTTTTCATTTATTTTTAATGTACGTAGTTAATGGATTTATTTTTTCCTGAGGATTATGTTATTTTAATACAGAAATTTGGGTATGCTCTTTCAAAATTATCATTTTCATACACATAAATATTATTTTAACAAGCTGCAAGGACCTTAAATTATAATAAAGGGTCTATAATATTGCACTTTCATGAAAACTGGAAGATTTTGTACAATGAGGATTATTGATTATTCTGGAATGTGAGATGTTCATTTGATATTTTTCCCTATATTCTCACTAGACAATATTGCAAAAAAAATTCATTTTCAGTGGGGATGACTGTTAATTATAAAGGTAATTCTGGATGGCTTTGGTTTCTGCAAAATGTAAATACTTTTACAACAGTGTCTATTTTTAAAAAGGAATTATATGTTTTATTCAGATTAATAGCACTAATTAAGAATTTAATTACTTCCTGTTTTACTTCCTAAACATTTAGTTTAGCAGGAACCAAAGTGGTGTCTTTTAAATTTTCAGCGATTAAAGAAGTTAATTTGCATTCCTGTTTTAAAGTAATTATTTCTTTTTAAAGCCATAGATTGTAAAAGCTTGGACAATATACTTAATTTAAAAGCTTTTTATCACATATTCCTTTTTGTTCTTAATTTTCCAGGAGCTACTAATATATATATTGATTTCTATGGAACCTATATCTCCTTTTATCTTCTCTCCTATTTCTCACATTTTGACATTTCTCAGTTTGATACCATTGCTACTAGATACTCAGTGAAGGAAGAAAAAGCAAGTTAAACACAAATTATTTAGTGAATTCACTAATCTGTGACTTTATAAACTTTGTCCAAAAATTTGATGAAACACAGCCATATTTTTCCCCCTCAGAGACCTATTAGTTCCTTTTATTCCACTAACATACTTTGCCACTAGCACAGATAATTCTGGTATGTTTCTTTTTGAAATTCTTAAAAAAAAAAAAAAAAAAAAAACTTCTAAAATAGCAAAGAAACATTGAAGATTGATGATGTGGCATGAGATTTAAAACCCTGGAGTGTTTGCAACTAAATTAAATTCTTACTTTCTCAGTGAGACAAGCTAAATTTTTTGGTTTCAAATACTTTGGGGAGGCAATGACTTAGATGTATCTTCTTTGTGTTAATTTATCTCTATTTTAACTATTATTTCTCTATATACATGAATCTCCTGATTCTAGTCTTTTTTGTATGCTTCAGCAATTTCTGTTACCCCTCTCCTTTTAAATATCTTGCTATTACTTTAACCCTAAGAAGTATAAAAACTTACTCTCCATTTTGACAATGATCATACAACTATTCTGAGCAATACAATGATCCACAACTACTTTAAAGTTTGAAAAGTAATGTATGTGTGTATACATACACACACACACACACACACACACACACACATATACATACGCATGCATGCACACACACACACTTGAAAACTTTAAGGTCAATCACTTATTCACATAGATTTTTGAAAACATTCAATGAATGAATAAATGAAGTTAACAGTTATTTATTAAATGTTATATATGTACCAGACACTGTTCTGAGACACAGAGGAATACAAAGATCAAAATCAATATGTTTTTGAAGAAACTTACATTTTATTGGGTGAGTTATCACATATAGATATAAGTAGGTATAACATTAAATCATATTCATGGAATAGAAAGACAATGTAATAAAACTCCACATACACACTCTAATTTTATAGATGAAGGACCAAAAAAATGTTCCAAATAGAAGACAGCATTTGAGATGAACTTTGCCTGTATGATAAACATATAAACTGAAATGTAAACATTAATCAAAACCCAATTTCCTGAACAATAGAAAAGTATGGAATGAAGTAGAAACCCACTATTATCTGTTTACCCTCATTTCACATTTGCAATATTTAGTAGCTGCTCCTTTCCTATCCTTTCTTACAGAGTTTATCACATTTCCCCCTCTCTAAGTTGTATAAATCCCCAGAGTTGTTCCTTTCCTTATCCCATTAAAAAATAAATGAAAACTATCAAACATCTCAGCTCCATGGAAGACACATGAAGCCCATGGGAGTTTCAGTTTAAATTAACACCTTTCCTTCCATAGGATTGAATTTAACACATTTCAGTACCCATTAGGTGGCCTGTCAGCTTGACTTTTTTTTTTCTTTTGTACCTAAAAACCATTTACACTTCTTAAAGTTCACCACAAGACCTAATTATGCCCTACTTCCTTTTTATTATATCTCCTGATGCTTTTTAATTAGGGTAGTTGTTGTTATTTTTTAAATAACATAAACACCATTTAGTACAAGCACTATCACAAAGTGCAATAGGTAACACTACTTTAAAAAAATTCATTAATTTGAGCATTTCATTATGCTTAAGGTCATGCCTGCATGGGATAAATATTCAAACCATATTGTGTTGTTTGGCCCCAAACATTTGTTTTTCTTTTCAATCAGCCTGCCTGTGCCATTGAGATTAAAAGTAACAGAAAAACATTTTTGGGAACAAGTAATTTGGCATCTTTTATAGTTATTTTTTGCTTAAAGTAAAATGATTAAACTGGACTTAGATTACATCAAGATTCTTTTCAGTTTAATCTATTTGTGGATTTTTCAGGTCTTTGAATCTAAAGAATAGCTCATAATTATGAATTATGGAATCCAGTAATAACCTTGCTTGTCCCAGAGATGTGCCTTAGAGAAGCTTCTCAAAAAGAGCTGCTAGAATTTAGTTCTTCCAAGATTATTGGGATGTGTGTGCATGCGCATCCGCATGCGCATATGAATATGTATGCATTGGTGTGTTTTCATGTATGTTTTTGTGTAAATGTGCAGTACACATGTGTGTTTGTGTGCAAAAAATTAAGCCTTTGAGCAAAGATCATCAAAGATCTTGGGTCACAAGTTGGGAGTAATATAGGAGGGAGAAAATTTGAGGAGTCAATGACTAGAATTAATATTTCCAAATATAAACCATGCTAGTTAAAAAGGTTCAGGTATTATGTGCCAATGAATGAGCTTGATCAAAGATTTAATGTAAATAATAAAGCTCTTAAGATCACAGATTTAAAGATAGAAATCTTTAAAGCAGTACAAGGTTCAAAGATAATCTAATCCAATTTCTTAGTTTACCAAATGAGAAAAGTAAGGCTCATAGACTTTACATGACTTAAATTACTTATTTAAGGTAATATAAAAGTATGTGGCCGAGGAAAAATTCAAACAGAATGTCATGTAAACAGGGATTTTTATAATAAAGCCTCTTTTTATCCTAGATAAAAGTGATTTCTTTTACAATTTGAGGTATCTGTCTTAATTAAGAATAAGAGCTTTGTTTTTTTTTCTTATTTCAATTCTTTTGTTTTATATTTATGAAGCAGAAGAGGCATCTCAAACTCAACATATAGAAGAATATTATTTGCTCCTTAGCTCACACCTGCCTCTAAACTAAACTTGTCCTGACAAAGATACTACCATCATTTCAGCCATGAATGATTGCAATTTTGGTGTCATTTTTTTTCTTCATTCTCCTTCACCCGCATTTGCCATTTGCCATTTGCCAAGGTCTTGTGGATATTTATTTCATATTATCAATATATCTCATATCCATCCTCTCCTCTCCATTTCCATGCCCCCATTCCATTTCAGACTCCCACCACCAATTCTCTATACAATTATAATCATTTCTTAATTGACCTCTTTACTTGTAGTCTCTCCAATCTCAAATCTGTTTTGCACAAATAATTTCATTCCCCCCTCAAAAATATAGATTGTATCCCTATAGCTACTAGGCTAACATAAGTTTCCTCATTTTTTTTTCTTTTAAAAATGTTTAAGAACTTCTGAGAAGCAAGATGGTAGAGTAAACAATAAATCACCTAACTCTCCAATAATCATTTCTATATAACCATAAAATAGTTCCTCAAACCAAATTCTAGAAAAGCAGGAGCAGCAAAAATACAAGAGGATAGAGATAGGGGACAAGCAATCGTTCAGCCTGTAAAACTTGGAACATCAGCAAGAAAGTTATTAGTCAGATAAAAGGGGAGCAAAATCCAGAACAAGAAGTTTCCCAAAAGACCAGCAGCAAGCCTCATCTCAACAAACCACTCATAAATCCTGAGCCTGAGCATAAATCCTGCTCTACCTGCTTCCATTGTTGGAGCAGGAAAACATCATTACCAAGACCCCTGACATGTCTCATAATAATGAGAGGTAATGGCAAACTCCAGGTCTGAGAACTGCCTCATGCTTAAGCATAGCTGAGGGCAAAGAGGTATCTTCTAGTACCATAGCCCTGGACAATCAAAAAATTTCCAACTTTGTCAGCATCTGAGCCAACAATCAGAAACAGTTTAAAGGTCCTGCCACATGTTTCAGCACATGCTGAGAAAACAGTCAGACAGCCTGAGTATAATCCCCCCCCAAAAAAAAAATGTAGAAATAACTTAATGGTCTCAGAATGTACCAGACACCATCACCGGGACCCCAGTTCAGCACCAGGTAAGCTGTTACCACCCTCTGGCTCCAGGAGAATGAGCCACCTCAGATCTTACCCCACCCAACCACAACATCATCTGAGTTGACCCAAAGACAACATCAATGAAGCACCTGGTGAACAGCTAGGATCTTCAGTCCCTGGCAAAAGAAGCCTAAGAGTGTCCCTCTTCCCACCATAGAAGGAGGGCTCAAATTTGAATGAAAGAAAAAGGACCAAAAAAGATATGGGAAATATTTTTATTTGACCATAGATGTATGGATGTATGACCCTGTGCAAGTCACTTAACCCCAATTGCCTCAGCAAAAAAAAAAAAAAAAAAAAAAAAAAAAAAAAAAAAAAAAAAAAAAATGATTATAGAAAGATATGATGGCGACAAAGAAAATAAGACACAAACTCAGAAAAGGACAACAATATCTAAACACCTATGGAACAAACTGCAAAGAAAAATGGAAAGTGATTTCAAATCAGAAATAACTCCAAAGGGAGTTTTAAAATTACATCTCAAGTAGAAGACAAATTAAGAAAGAAATGAGTGATGCAAAAGAATTATGAAAAAAAAAGTCACCAGCTTAGAAAAAGAAAACAACTGCTTAAAAAATAGAATTGACCAAGGAAATTCAAAGATCCATCTATTAACCAAAAAGTAGAGTTGACCAAAGAGAAAAGAAGGTAATAAAGTAATCGAAGAAAAAAATTAAAAGTTAGAATTGGGCAAATGAAACCTACTAATGTTATAAAACATCAAGAATTAATCAAACATATTCAAAGTAGTGAAAAAATAGAAGAAAATGGAAAATATTTTATGGAAAAAAGAAATGGAAAATAAATCCAGAATCTTGGAATACCTGGAAACCATAATCAAAAGGAGGATATGGGACAACATCTTTAAGGAAATTATCAAGAAAACTCTTCTGATATTTTGGAATTACAGACAAAATAGGCATTGAAGAAAAGCTACAAATAATTTCAGGAAAGAGATCCAAAAAATAAAAACCCCCAGGAACATTATAGCTAAATTACTAGAGCTATTAGGCCAAAGGGAAAATATGCAAGTGTCCAGAAATAAACAATTCAAATACTGGGGTGGGGGGGAACAATCAGGATTACAAAGAACTTCAAAATTACAAAATTAAAAGATCAGAAATAATGAAATATAATATTCAGGAAGGCAAAAAAATTTAAACTACAACTTAGAATAACTTACCTCGCAAACTTAAGCATAATACATCAAAGGGAAAATGATCAAACAATGAAATATAAGAATTTTCTCTCTTCACAACGAGAAGACCAGAATTAAACAAAAATTTGCCTTTCAATATTAAGACTCAAAATTTAAAAGATTAAAAAGATTGAAAGCAAAAAAAAAAAAAACTATTGAGCTCATAAATAAATCTAGAAGTGGGTTCTATGAAAAGAAAAACAATAATATAATAGAAAAACCATCTGTTAATTTCACTGAAAAAAAGAAAAAAAAGTATAAAAATGAATGGATGAAATTACCATCAGTGAAGAAACTAAATCAATTTAAAAATATTTTGCTAATATATGCCAATAAATCTGAGAATCTGAGCAAAATTGATTAATATTTACAAAAATATAAATTACTTAGATCAACAGATCAGGAATTAGTATACCTAAATCTAATTGCCATCTTAGAAAAAGAAATTTAATAAGACATTAATGAACTCCCTAGGGGGAAAACACATCCCTAGAGCAGAAGGTATATGGGTAAATTCTACTAAAACTATTTTGGGTTTTTTAAATAGTTCCAATACTACATAAAATATTTTGGGAGGAAAAATGGTGAAGAAGAAGCCTACCAAACTCCATTTAATGGTGATATCTAAACCAGAACCAATTAAAACAGAGAAAGAAAATCATAGACTATTTTCACTATTGGATATAAATTTTTAATTTTTGAATAAAATATTAGCAAGGCAATTAAAACAATTATCATAAAGAATTATACACAAAGACCAAGTGGGATTTAAACCAGGAATGCAGGATTGGCTTAATATTAGGAAAACTATCAACATAATTGCTCATATAAAAAAAAAAGACAAGAAAAACAAAATCACATATGATTATGACAATAGATTCTGAGAAAACACCCATCAAATAGATAATTGCTGACCAAATTGTGGCATATAAATATAATGGAATATTGTTGTGAAATAAAAAATGAAAAACAAGAATAATTCCAAAATACCTGAAAAGACTTCTACAAACTGATCCAAAGTGAAATGAGCAGAACCAGGATAACATTGTACACAGTATAAACAATATTATGTGATAATCAACTAAGAATGACTCAGTACTTAAAACACAATGATCCAAGACAAGTACAAAGGATTTATAAAAGAAAATAGCATCTGCTTCAAGAGAGAGAATTGACAAATTTTGAATATTGATGGAAGCATACTTTTTTTTTTGCCTATTTTATTCTTTTTCATGATTTTACCCTCTTAATTGGTGTCTCCAGTCACAATTATGAAAAACATAGAAATATGTATTTCATGCATCAAATTGCCTACCATTTTCAGAAGAGAAGAGGAAAGGAAAGAAAAAAAAAATTTGAAATCAAAATCTTATAAAATAAAAAAATGAATACCATGAATTGTCTTGACATGTACTTGAGGGGAAATTCTACATTAAATTTTTTTTAAAGTCAAAAATATAAAAAGAAAGAAAATTTGATTCTGAAGTTAAACACAAATAATTCAGTATATAGATATAAAAGTAATTCTCTTTAGTTTTTAAAAGAAACTTAAATATACTTGTAAAAATATTACATTTATCAATAGTAATAAAATTTTCTCTATTCATTTGTCTGTCAACCATTTCCTGGTTGCTCTTTTTGATGATGATTTCTCTCATATATCTCATGATAATTTATCAATATTATTGCTCTATCTTTTGCTATCCTTTTTCTGATTTTAAGATACTTGAGGGTAGGGGCTATTTTTCCTTTTTTTTTTTTTTTTTCAAATCAACATCTAGCCAATTGTCTTTCTCATAATACACTCTTAATAATTGTTCTTTTCAGAGGAATATAAGACATAGGAGAGAGAAAAAATGTGAGCTTAGTTCTGTCTATGGTGACGCTATAATCATTTGCTTCAGTGACAAGGGAGAGAAATAACTTATTATCATGTTACTGAAAATAGAGATAGATTTGTGAAGTTCATGTATAGTTATAGTGACAGTGGACCAAGAAAGGTCCCTGGAGATGGGTCAGGAACCATAAGTTACTATGGTAATGTACCATGAATCAAACATGGAAGCTTTCCTTGTTAAGGAGTGGAGGCAAGAGCCTTTTCTGAGACAGCAAATTGAACAATTCCATATCTACAAAATTTATATGGTGAGTGAGGCTGCTGGACCAGTGCTGTACTGCCTGAAACATTCAAAGTAAAGTGAACATATGTAAATCATCAGAATAGATCAATTAAGCCCCAGGAAAAAATATATTTTGGCTCAATAAACTGAATTTTTTAGAGGAAAAATTGGATGGCATCACTAGATTGATAATTACTTCATTTCTATACTAAGACACTCTATAGAGCTGCAAATTTGCTTAATTGAAATCAATGTGATTCTTCAAATTTTTAAATGATAGATTAATATGAATTATAAGAAATAGAATCCCTCGATTGAGGTCAGACTCATATTAAGTACAATGGAGAATCACTTGTAAGGAAGATTTTTATATCTTCCTTACATCAAAAATAAATTTGATTCTTTGCAGATTCTGCATCAGCTTTTTGAGTAAGTCAACTTAACAAGTATTTACTAAATACCCACTATGTGCCAGGTGCTGTGTTAAGCACTGAACAGATCTAAGAAAAAAAAAAAAAAAGGCAACCTCTGCCTTTAAGGATTTTTTAATCTGGGAAAGAGTGTAAGATGACACATAAATGAAGATGAAAAAGAAGTGGGGAAAGAGGTGCTCAATTACATGATGCACTGGGGAGAAATTAGTCAGAAAAGTCCCAAAATAATGCAATCAAGTGAGAAAGGAGATATCTGAGCTATTTCCTTAAATGCAAGTTTATAGATGATGATCCTACCTTCCAATTAATGCGGCCAAGGATAATAATGAGATGTTATACCAAAGCTGAGGAGATCTTACAGGATGACAAGGATATCCCAATAATGATATTCCTATATAGTAAAGTCAGTGGGAGAATTCCTAATGTAGTTCAGTTAGTTTAGTTGAAGAAAAAAGCCAAGTCCCTCTTCAAATTGCAGTTTTTCACATTATTAAATACAGCTAGCATATCCTGCCTAGTCTTTTCTTTTTTTACCTAAATAAAAAAATCCCTAATTCCTTCAATTGGTTTTGATATGATATGGAGACAATTGCTTTCTCTTCTCGAATTGTCATCCTTTAGAGATGAATTACAATGTATTGATGTCCTTCAATTAAATAGGGAGAACAGTGGATTGAATGGGGGAGAGGGGCAGAATTGAATTCAAATCTAGCCTCAGATGAGTACTAGCTATATGACTCTGCAAATGTCACTTAATTTCTCTGTGTTACAATTTCCTCATCTGTAAAACTGAGATGAGATTAGCACCTACCTCCTTGGATTGTTGAGAGAATCAAATGAAATAATTCTGAAGTGCTTGGCATAATATCCAGTCCATGGGAGCTAAATAAATGCTGTTGCCTTCCTTCATTCCCTTCTTAAGCTATCATACTTAGAATTGGGCATAATACAACATAATCTAGGGAAAAGCACATTGGGACTATCACATCTTATTCCTGAAAGTTTGATTGGCTTCCATATGGTGCTTTACTCACTCTGAACTGAAAACCCATCAATGGTTCCAGTTCTTTTTATCAAAAAATGTGTGTCTATGTGCATCTTATATGTATACATATATGTATAATAGGTGTGTATTTATATACACTACTTAATATCTTTCCTTTTGTTTTTAAGAAGGTATATTTTGGGGCAGCTATGTGACATAGTGGATAGAACACCAGCCCTGAAGTCAGGAGGACTTGATTGCAAATCTGGTTTCAGACAGTTAATATTTCCTAATTGTGTGATCCTGGGCAAGTCATTTAACCCAATTGCCTCAGGGGAAAAAAAATGGTACATTTTTAACCAAATGTAAGATTTTGAATTTGCAAAGTTATAAATTTACTCATACTGCATTTAACCTAATTAGATTCATCCCAGTGTTCTAGTCAGACAAAATCATTTTGGATCCTGGTTCTACATTTTAGTTATGCCCCCAGATTTCTATTATACATAATTTTTATATGGGTGCTGTGCCATTTAAGGCCTTTATCCAAGTCACTGATAAAACACTTTAAAGAGCCCAGAATCAAGCAAAGATCCCAGTAATTCGCTCTTAAAATAAACAAACAAACAAATAAAAAATAAAAACAAGCCTAAGAGTCCACATTTCTTTTTTAACAGATTCTTATAGGGTTAAAGTGAAGAATTTAATAATTTCTACAGTCCTCTCTCCAATAACACTTGACTACAATTTCTACTTTAATATAAGTAAATGTTGCGTCCAGTGGTGGCTATATAAGTAAAGTACAATACAAGCAAAAGCAAGGAAGGTGCTATATGACAAGAGGAAGGAAAGAGCTTTATTCAGTCTAAGAACAATGAGAAATGAGACAACTTAAATATTTCAAGGGCTTAAGTAATCTATCTCCTTAGAAAATAGCATGGTTGAAAATTGAGATAAGGAAATTATCTTCTGAAGTGGAAAAGGATATTCTAAATATCAGACACATAGCAAAGACTCTTCATCATGGATAACAGAAAATAGAATTGCCTATTGGAAATAAAACACCTATTTGGTAAAAAATAATGTGAGACTGGTGGTGGGGGTGAAGGGAAATGTGATATAATTATTTCAATCCCTTCTTTATTTCTCAATATTCATAGCATTTATCAAAATTAAAAAGAATCCTTCAAAGTCATCTAGTCTCAATCAAAAGCAGATCTGGAATTATTAGCTTTCTCCCTGTCTGAATACCAATTATTGATATAGCATTTCTCTTTTAATTGGGGACAGGAGAGGAGCAGTACTTTTTGAATAAGATGAAGATCAGACATCCAAGAGTAATTCAATGAATCTGAGTCCTGACCCTGTCACTAACTGATTCTGTGACCTTGCACAAATCTCTTTGGAATTTCTAGGCCTGTTCACACAGGTACATTCTAAATGAAAAACAAAAATCATTAGGGAAGAAGTACCAGTGTGTTGGGTAAATCTTCTATGAAGGATTTGTTGTGAAACTTAGATATGAACCACATAGGACTGGAAGGCATGGGAGGGGGGTGGTTAATGATCTAATTTTGGAGAGAGTACCCACAGAGATGAAACCATGGATTACTCAAACTATCAAGTATGGAGCAATCAGACTGTTAACTATAGGTCAGCGGGAGGCTCCGTGTGACAGTGTTTTACAACTTGCCAGCATTAATCTATTATTTGACCCAAAATAATTCAACACTGTCTTGCTGATTTCTGCAGTGAAGTGTAAAGGAATGTGAGAAAAAATACAATGAAATTGGAAAATTCCTTGTTCTTGTGGATAAAATGTCAATAGAATCACTTCAAAAGGGAATACTTCCTTGCTCCCACCCCCAGCTCTTTGGGCAAGAGATTTGAATAGAAAACATGAAACACTTGTTTATCTCTTGTGTTTAAATGGTTCAACATTTCTGTGTCTTGAAGATAGCTGAAAATTCAAACTCAAAGAAGAATACATAAAATTATAGTGCTTCTCTGAATATCATAACAAAATTTAGAAGAAAGTTTGAAGGAAAAGTTAACAAAATCTTTTTCATATAAGTATGCATTATGATTCAGCATGAAATATATCACAGGTATTTAGTAATACAGGACTAAAACTCAGGAATGTTGATAAAGATATATATGTAGTTATGAAGTCATCCATGTCAGAGTGATAATTAAACACATGTGAGTTGATCAGGTCATCAAGAGAGTATATTCCGCAAAGAGAACTCAAGATAGAGCCTTATAATATAATTACAGTTAGAAAGTATAATATGAATGATGATATAGAAAAAAAAGTTTAAAAATATTTTCAGAAGCTATTAAAGATAATATTTTCACCTAATTATGTATGAGAGTGCTTTAAATCTAGAAACAAACTAATCAATTTTTATATCTACTATTATACTAGAAATAAGAAGAAATTAAAATTAAAATAATACTTGGAATTACCATTGCAAAGATTATTCCATTAAACTATGGAATCTCATATAATTAGGATTTATTGTGGAGCCTTGAGGACCTTCAGAACCTGCTCTGTCAATGTAATAAAACAGGAACCTTAAATCAAGGAGCAAAGCATTTTATTGGAACACAATAAGAAAGTACAAAGGAGGAATGGGGAGACTCTAATTAATAGGTTGATTCCCTATACTTACTAGAGGAATGTGCAATAATAATACTAATTTTCAAAGTGTGCTGGTCCACATGGTCTTCACTTTGTTAATGATTTTATTCAATCACTAAAGTCAGGAAGGCTATGATCCCACCTGCTTTAAACCATATCTAGGAAAACCTCTTTTTGATTAAGTTCTCATGTGTTTAATGTCTCAGTATACAATTGTGTATTAATGCTGCCTACAAGTCCTTCTCACATAGAGACTTGTTAAGGATCGACACTACCATTGCCACTGTTACTCTCTTCTCACGGCTGATATCCACTAAGAATATGCTGCCTTCTTTTCTCTGCCTTCTAAGTTTCCTCTCATTGCATCCTCTGGTAGATAAAGCAGGGTGGGGTTGGGAGAAGAAGTAATGAAAAGATTTGTAGACAAAAACGATCATATAAAGGTTTACTCCAATCAACAATATCAAAAGAAACAAAAATCAAAAGTGTGAAATCTCAATTTAAAAGCCCAGAAAGTTACAATGGTGGAAAAAAAAAAAAAAAACATGGAAAAAGTCAAGAAATCAGGATGAGGCAATCAGGGCCTAATCAAATGCCTAAATAAATATTGGCCTAGGACCTTTTGTTGGCCAATAGAGACCAGGATGATTTTGCCCCTGATTGCTTCAGAATGAAATGTAAATGGCAATTGTTGCTCTTTGGGCCAGAAATCTTGAGGATCTTTTCTTAGGCTGAAGTTTTGTTTTGTTTTGTTTTGTTTTTTGAACTAGATAAAAAAGACCTCAGTCAAATTGAGACCTGTTAAAGACATTAGCTTAAAAAGGCCAAATTCTTCCATTGTATCCAGGCCACCTCTAGGCTTTTGGATCTATATCTAGTCACTGGACTTAGGTGACTCTTGAGAAGAACATAAGACTTATGTCTTTACATAGCTCTCCTTCAATTAAGTTCAAGACCTTACATACACTAGCTTCTAATGTCATAATTAATCTTTGACTACAAAAGACAATAACAACATTGACTTAGTTTGGAAATATAATATTTTCTATTTTTA
Organism: Sarcophilus harrisii; assembly: GCF_902635505.1. Classification (NCBI taxonomy): domain Eukaryota; kingdom Metazoa; phylum Chordata; class Mammalia; order Dasyuromorphia; family Dasyuridae; genus Sarcophilus; species Sarcophilus harrisii. Next base: position 65,945,318 of record NC_045426.1, on the reverse strand, counting down.
TGGGGTTTTATATATGTTGTTAAATATTTCCCAATTACAGTTTAATCTGGTTTGGAATATGACTAGAAGTTCTGTGGAATGTATGTTTGACACCTTTGACCTAGGGAACTAAATGGAATATTATTCATGGTACAAAAATATGTAATTATGCACAGATCTAGATCACTCTGGTTATAAATATGTCCCTATCTTTATGGTCTCTTTTACTCCATAACTTCAGAACTTAAAAATGTAAGAGGAAGTTAAGTTTTGTGCTAGACTTAGTTCAGTACAGTTCAAATCCCTCCTTAGAAACATAATTGTTTCATGACCCTGAACTTAATTTCTTTCAGCCACAGTTTCATTATGTATAGAATGGAAATAATTATGATATCTACTGACTGGCTGGCTTAAACAACTGGATAACATGGTTTCTTATTGTCAATGCCAATTCTTTGCTTTGGTATTATTCTCCTTTTGAAGAATTTTGTCAAAGAATAAATTGAAGACTTCCTCATACAATGTGGATTCATTGTTGGAAAATATCAACACTGGGTCTTTTGTGGCCATTTTTTGGCCTATTATTTTACTTTATTTGCAACTATTTTTTTTACTGGGCCCTGTACTTTAAGTCAATCATCAACATTGATCTGTAGTCACAAAAGTATGCAGGCTATGAACCTAAGTGTTGTGAGTTTGCTGGACCAGCTCTACGTAAACCAGCCTCCAGCAGGTCTGAGCTTTAAAATTTAAAGAGCAGTGGGGGCTGCCATGGAAATGAGGGTAAGGAGTTTGGGGGTGTTATTTTTAGGTAAATAGTGATACAAGGAGCTGCTTTTAAAAAAGCTCCACAAAGTTTTTTCTTGGAATGGGAAATAGGACCCAATATTCCCAAACAAGTTTATTCAGATTCTAGAGTAGTGATAGTTGTGACATAGTATAACTACCTCATAAAGGTGTTATCAGATTTAATGAGATGATGTCTATAAAGGATGATTAGGGATCCTCAAAGAAGAGGCAAAATAAGGAACTAAGTTGCATGTGTTTGCTTTTCAACAACCTTCTGAAGCCTAGTTTGATAAAAATGACAAAGAATTTTATTTGAAGTGCTAATTATAGGAAAATAAAATCCTACTGGGGAAGACCTTGCTTACCAAATGTTTTCAATAAGCCAACTTTTAGTCATGTATGACTGTGGTCTACTATAATCATAGACAAATAGCTGCAAAGTGGAAGTATAGTGTGGAAAATGTTGTCTTTTCAATGAGTTCTTGGGAAACATCATAGTGAAAACTGCTGACATATTACCTTTTGGCCAATTTTAAGCAATGTTTTGTGTCCTTTTATTTGAAAAGAGACATTGAACAACTTTGAGCAAATCATTTTTTTTCAAAAAGAAGTGAATGTGTGACCAATTTCAGGATTATATTTTTGTATAAGAAACATTTGATAATTAATTCATACTGTATCATGTCTTTGTGGTATGGTATCTGTACCAAAAAAAAAATATATATTGTAAATATGGAAGGAAAAGAACTATGGTTTTTTTTTTTTTTTTGTTCATGAAAACAACACATGTGTATAAGAATGATGTATGAGAACAGGACATAAAGTGATAGATGATTTCTATCCAAAAAAGTGACTTCTTGAACCATTATTTGATCCTCTGTATCATGTCTTAGAAGTGAAGATTTCATATTTATAAATGAAAGTTTCAAAAAAATTACTTAAAGCAAAAATAAAGGGCTTTTTAAAAATAAAATAAAATAAAATAATCACCTCTACCTTGAAGAGTTGTTATGAGATTCCAAAGATATAACATATAGAAAATATTTGTATGTTTTATACACTTTTATATATTATATGCTATATATGTTATATAACACATATAAATACTTTTTTTAACTTTTCATATTTAATTTTTCCCACTTATGTATAAAAACATGTTTTTTTTCATTCATTTTTTAAAGTTTTGAGTTCCAAAATCTATTCTTTGTTCTTTCTCCTTCTCCATCTTTGAAAGGGTAAGCAGTCTGATATAGGTCAGAAATTTACAATCATGTGAAAGCAATTTTAAAATGAAAAAGGCGAGAGAAAGAAAGAGGTAATATGCTTCAATCAGTTTTCAGGCAATAACAGTTCTTTCTCTGGAGGCATTTACCATTTTTCATCATGAGTTCTTTGGGATTGCCTTTGATCATTATATGGCCCAGAATAGCTAAGTCATTCACATATCTTTGCAATATTGCCATTAATATGTACAATAATCCTCCTTTGTTTTAGAAATGAAGCCATTTTCAGAACAGTTAAATGTAAAAATGTTTTCCCAATTATTCTGGTGCCAATAAATTCACTTAGCATCAATTCATGTAAATCTTTCTAGGATTTTCTGAAGTCATCTGGCTCATAATTTCTTATAATACCATAATATTCCATTGAAATCATATACCATAACTTGTTCAGCCATTCCCAACTGATAGGTTTCCCTTCAGTTGTTTCTACTTCTAAAAAAAAAAAAAGAGCCACTGTAAATACTTTTGTATAAATCAGTTCTTATCCCCTCCTCATTTTTAGTATTTTGAGGATGGAGACTTAGTAGTTCCATTGTTGGATCAAAGAGTATACACAGTTGTATAATCCTTTGGGCATAGTTCCAAATTGCTCTCCAAAATGATTGGATCAGTTCACAATATCAACAATTGTACTTTAGAGTCCTAATTTTTCCACATCCCCTCCAACATTTATTATTTTCCTTTTTTGTTATATTTAGCTAATATTTTAATAACATACTTAATTCAGCACAACTATGGCAATAAAAAAGGAAAGACAAGTGATTCAACATGCTCATTATAAATCTGTGTGCCCTCAATCATCTCATAAATCTGCTACTTTTCTTCATGTTATTTCCACAGGTAACGGGAGAAAATTCCTGAACACTCATTCCCACAGTTCATGTAAAGAAGCAATTGAAGAGAGTTGATAGTACCAGCACATGCATATCTAGCTCATGTAGTATAGAAAGTGAAAGCAAGAGTGCACTGGAAACAACTCTCAGTTTACCAACCCAACTAAATGCATAAACTTTAATTTTTGGCATTTGGGATCCTTTTTTGATATTACTTCTGCTCCTGCAACTATCCATGGGAGAAATATCTTCTCCCTAGCACTAGTCTTTCAACATCTCAGTCAAAAACTAGTGATGTCTCAGGCTACAGTAACAATGAGCAAAACTGCCTCATAGAAATACCACAGTCCCAATCCAATGAATGGCACCTGAAGTTCCCCTGTTGATATTCCATGGCCTTCAGTAAGTCTGATCCTCAAATGACAAGTAGGCTTTAAGATAAATAAACCAAAATGATTCATTCAACTTATATTTAATTTATTTCACAATTATTAAGTACCTACAGTGTGCTAGACACCGTGAGGTACCAGGAATGCAACACCCAATAATATAAAGAGCTTAGTCTCAAGAAGCCGATAATCCTTTTTTTCAAAATTTTTAAATAGTATTTAATTCTTTCAATTTCATGTAAATATAGTTTTCAACATTTATTTTTGTAAGATATTGAGTTCCATTTTTTCTGTCTCCCTTACTTCCCACTTCTACAAGACAACAAGCAATCTTATATGTTATGCATGTATAATCATTTTAAACATATTTCCATATTAGTCATGTTGTGAAAGAAAAATTATAATAAAAGGGAAAAACCTTGAGAAACAAAAAGCAAACAAACTAACAAATAAAAAGGATGAAAATAGTTGCTTCTATTCACATTCAGTCTCCAGAATTCTTTTCTTGATGTAGATGGCATTTTCCATCCTAAGTCTATTGGAATTGCCTTCAATCATGATATTGCTGAAAAGAGCTAAATTTCTCATAGTAGATCATCACATAGTCTTGCTATTGCTGTATGTGATATCCTCCTGGTTTGACTCACTTCACTCAATATCAGTTTATGTAGACCCTTCTAGGATTTTCTGAAATCAGCTTGATCACCATTTCTTATAGAGAATAATATTCCATTACATTCACTTGCCATAACTTATTCAGTCATTCCCCACTTGTTGGGCATTGACTCAATTTTCAATTCCTTGCCACCACAAAAAGATCTTCTACAAATATTTTTGCATATATGGTCATTTTCCCTCTTTCATGATCTCTTTGGGATATTGATCCCATATTGGCACTACTAGATCAAAGGGTATGGAGAATTCTATAGTCCTTTGGGCATAGTTCCACATTGCTCTCCAGAATGGCTAGATCAGTTAACAACTCTATCAACAATGGTGCTTACAGTCTTAGAGGTTTATAAGTAATACCCAAATAATTATGATGAAAAAGGAAAAGGTGTGAATACAAAAGGATGATCCATGTAAAGTTCTGGGAAATAATTGAGGAGGGAGAAAATACTTTCCCTTTCCCCACCTAAAGGACAAGAAGATTCATAGAAGAAATGTCATCTTAGATGAATTTACAGGAACTTTAGAACTTCCAGTAAAATGGAGAGAAGAGTATATTTGTAAAATTACCTTTTTTTCAAGTAAGGAAATAAAATGTATTTGGGAAGCTTGATTACTCTTTTAGTATTGTAAAATTCTGAGCACAAAGCAAAATGAAAAGGAATTTCATAGATAACCTGAAATTGGAATTCCCTTTATATCAAAATATTGCACATCAAGCTAATAGTCCTGAAAATGAGGAATAGCATAGTGTATATTATAGTATATTTGGAAATGACTTTATAATGTATCTTCTATATTCTGTTATTACAACACTACAATGGATACCAAGCCAATCTTATAGGATAGACACATTCAAAATAAAAATTGATTATGCCTACCTCTCAAGTAAATTACCTTTTGTTGAGGTCCCTAAAATGGACCAATTCTTTCCTGACTTCAAAGCTGTAACTTCTCCAAGTGCCTTTCTTTGAAAGGAACAAATGCCATCCAGAAAGAAGAGTATAAAGAATATTTGCATTTCATTAATCAAATGGAAGGAGGAAATGACAATTTTCTCTAACTTATCTTGGGAAAAGATATAATAGGCTTGCTTTATTCTCATAGGAACAAGCCTTTTATTTTACCCAGTAAAATTATGCAAACTCTTTTGTAATGATTTTAAACGATGAAGACAATAGCTGAGTGGTTTTAATAAATCAATCAACAAATGTGCATTAAGTATCTATCGTGATTACTTTCTGGATGACTTAATCAGTTGATTAAACTTGAATTCAAACAGTAATATGTGTGTATGCACACACGCACATATATGTACATGTATGAGTAGGTATATATACACATGTGTGCATGCAGTTTGCACTTATATATACATATATATGTGAATATATATACCTTGAATTAAATTAAATATATAAATATGTGTGTGCATATATATGTATATATATACACACACAAATATAAAAGTCTATCCTATGCATATGTTCATATATATGTTTATGTATATGGTTAAGTGCATCTATAGGCAAACACTTCTTAAGCACCTACTTATGCTAGGCACTTTGCTAAGTGCTAGGGAAATGCAAAAAACAGCATCTACTCTCAAGGAACTCAGAGTATGAATCACAGAATATCATGCTAAGGATCACACAAAGGACAATAGTGAGACATTTGTGTACTTCATTAGATCATAATGCATCAATAAAATAACAATAAAGAGGTGTATCTACTGTGTAGATGTATGACAGTAGTTTTTCTTTTATTCTCCACTTAACCAACATTTCCACATAAGTTATAACATTACCAATAAAAATTGTATGAAAAAGATTTGTCTATAATGCAGATGTATTATTGTAGTTTATTTCTTTATTCTCCACTTAAACAACATTCCCACATAAAGAACAGAAGAGAAAAAAAAATGATTGTAAATAAAACTGATGATCCTTATTATGTAAATTAATTGTTTCTTTTTTAAAAAAATACTAAATTCAAATTGTATATTTCAAATCTGTCTTGCTTGACTGTGCTTCTTCTTAGGCTTTTTAAATCTGCATGATAATGAGTTCTAGTTTTTATTTGGTCACAAATTCCTTCCTTATCCACACATCTGAGAGATAAACTATTATATGTTCTTCTAATTTGCTTATAATATCACTTTTCCCCTCCCACTTCCCCTACATGGCAAGTAATCCAATATATGTTAAAAATGTGCAATTCTTCTATATATATTTCCAGATCAAAAACAATGAGAAAGAAAACAAAAGGCAAGGAAACAATAAGAAAAAAGTGGAAATACTATTTCTTTATCCACACTCAGTTCCCACAGTCCTCTCTCTGGATACAAATTACTCTCTTCATCACACAACCATTGGAACTGGCCTAAATTAGCACTATACCAATCAGACTCCCAAAAAACTATTTTAATGACCTAGAAAAAATAACAACAAAATTCATATGGAAAAACAAAAGGTCAAGAATTTCAAGGGAATTAATGAAAAAAAAAATCAAATGAAGGTGGCTTAGCTGTACCAGATCTAAAATTATATTATAGAGCAGCAGTTACCAAAACCATTTGGTATTGGCTAAGGAATAAACTAGTTGATCAGTGGAATAGGTTAGGTTCAAGGAATAAAACAGTCAACAACTATAGCAACCTAGTCTTTGACAAACCCAAAGACCCCAGCTTTTGGGATAAGAACTTACTGTTTTATAAAAATTGCTGGGAAAATTGGAAACTAATATGGCAGAAACTAGGCATTGATCCACACTTAACACCTTACACCAAGATAAGGTCAAAATGGGTTCATGACCTAGGTATAAAGAATGAAATTATTAATAAATTAGAGGAACATAGGATAGTTTACCTCTCAGACCTGTGGAAGGGGAAGGACTTTATGACCAAAGAAGAACTAGAGATCATTATTGTTCACAAAATAGAAAATTTCGACTATACCAAACTGAAAAGTTTTTGTACAAACAAAACTAATGCAGACAAGATTAGAAGGGAAGCAATAAACTGGGAAAATATTTTTACAGTCAAAGGTTCTGATAAAGGCCTCATTTCCAAAATATAGAGAGAATTAACTCTAATTTATAAAAAATCAAGCCATTCTCCAATTGAAAAATGGTCAAAGGATATGAACAGACAATTCTCAGATGAAGAAATTGAAACTATTTCTAGTCATATGAAAAGATGCTCCAAGTCATTATTAATCAGAGAAATGCAAATTAAGACAACTCTAAGATACCACTACACACCTGTCAGATTGGCTAAGATGACAGGAAAAAATAATGATGATTGTTGGAGGGGATGTGGGAAAACTGGGACATTGATGTATTGTTGGTGGAGTTGTGAACAAATCCAACCATTCTGGAGAGTAGTTGGAACTATGCTCAAAAAGTTATCAAACTGTGCATACCCTTTGATCCAGCAATGTTACTAATGGGCTTATATCCCAAAGAGATTATAAAGAAGGGAAAGGGACCTGTATGTACACGAATGTTTGTGGCAGCCCTTTTTGTAGTGGCTAGAGACTGGAAACTCAATGGATGTCCATCAGTTGGAGAATGGCTGAATAAATTGTGGTATATGAATATTATGGAATATTACTGTTCTGTAAGAAATGACCAACAGGATGATTTCAGAAAGGCCTGGAGAGACTTACACGAACTGATGCTGAGTGAAATGAGCAGGACCAGGAGATCATTATATACTTCAACAACAATACTATATGATGACCAATTCTGATGGACCTGGCCATCCTCAGCAATGAGATCAACCAAATCATTTCCAATGGAGCAGTAATGACCTGAACCAGCTATGCCCAGAGAAAGAACTCTGAGAGATGACTAAAAACCATTACATTGAATTCCCAATCCCTATATTTATGTCCACCTGCATTTTTGATTTCCTTCACAAGCTAATTGTACAATATTTCAGAGTCTGATTCTTTTTGTACAGCAAAATAATGTTTTGGTCATGTATACTTATTGTACATCTAATTTATATTTTAATATATTTAACATCTACTGGTCATCCTGCCATCTGGGGGAGGGGGTGGGGGGTAAGAGGTGAAAAATTGGAACAAGAGGTTTGGCAGTTGTTAATGCTGTAAAGTTACCCATGCATATAACCTGTAAATAAAAGGCTATTAAATAAAAAAAAAGAAAGAAAGAAAGAAAGAAAAGGATCAAAACCTAAAAAACAAAAACAAAAAACAAACAAACAAACAAAAAGGAACTGGCCTAAATTACCTCACTGTTGAAAAGATACACATTCATCAGAATTGATCACCACATAATCTTGCTGTTGCTGTATATAATATTTTCCTGATTCTATCCAATTCACTCAACATCAGTTCAGTCTCTTCAGGCCTCTCTGAAATCATTCTTCTGATTGTTTCTTATTAAAAAAATTAATATTCAATAACATTCATATACCATAACTTATTTATCCACTCTCCAACTGATGGGCAGCCACTCAGTTTATAATTTTTTGTCACTATAAATAGAACAGCTATGAACATTTTTGTATATGTGGGTCCTTTTCCCTTTTTGATGATCTCTTTGAGATACAGGCCCAGTAGAGATGCTGCTGGATTAAAGGATATGTAGAGCTTGATAGTCCTTTGTGCATATTTACATACTGCTCAATGATTGGATCAATTCACAATCTACCAACTATGTATTAGTGTCTCAGTTTCCCATATCTCCTGACAGCAATTACTGTCATCTTAGTTAATCTGACAGGTGTGTAATGCTACCTCAGAGTTGTCTTAATTTGCATTTCTCTGATCAATTGGGATTTGGGGCATTTTTTTTTAATATGATGAGAAATGGTTTTAATTTCTTCATCTAAAAATTATCTGTCCATGTTCTTTGAACATTAATTAGTAGGAGAATGGCTTGAATTTTTGTAAATTTGAGTCAATCCTCTATATATTTTAGAAATGAGGCCTTTATCAGAGCACTTAAATGTAAAGATGTTTTCCCAATTTACTGCTTCCCTTCTAATCTTGTGCACCGTGGTTTTGTTTCTACAGAAACTTTTTAACTTAATTTAAACAAAATTATCTATTTGGGATTTAATTATGAATTCCAGTTCTCCTTTGATCACACATTTCTTCCTTCCCCATAGATCTGAGAGGTAAACTATCTTATATTCCTTTAATTTGTGTATAACATCATTCTTTCTGGACAAATCATGAACCCATTTTGACTTTATCTTGATATATGGTATTTAGTGTGGGTTAAAGCCTAGTTTCTGCCATAATAATTTCCAATTTTTGTCAAATAATGTTTTTGTCAAATAATGAGTTATTATCTCAAAAACTGTAGTCTTTGGGTTTGTCAAACACTAGATCGCTATAGTTATTGATTGTTTTGTCCTGTGAATCTAACCTATTCTATTGATTGACTGCTCTATTTCCTAACCAATACCAAATAATTTTGATGGCCATTGCTTTGTAATATAGTTTTTAGGTTTGGCACAGCTAGGCCACCTTCATTGTCATGTTTTTCATTGATTCTCTTGAAATTCTTGAGCTTTTGTTCTTGCTGATGAACTTTGTTATTATTTTTTCAAGGTCTGTAAAATAATTTATTGGGAGTTTGAGTGGTATGGCACTAAATAAGTAGATTAATTTAAATAGTATTGTCATTTTTATTATATTCCCTCAACCCACCCATGAGCACTTGATATTTTTTTCAACTGATTAGATTTGACTTTATTTTTAGAAAGTGTTTTGTAATTGTGTTCATATAGTTTCCTGATGTTCCCTTGGCAGATAGATTCCCAAATATTTCATACTATCGACAGTTATTTTGAATGGAATTTCTCTTTGCATCTTTTGCTGCTGGACTTTGTTGGTAACATATAAAAATGCTGATGATTTATTTGAGTTTATATTATATCCTGCAAATTTGCTAACAAAATGATTTGTTTCTCGTAGTTTTTTAATTGATTTTCTAGGGTTCTCTAAGAATACCGTCATATCATCTACAGAGCAAAAACAGAGAGATTTGGTTTCCTCATTACCTATTCTAATTCCTTTAATCTCTTTTTTCTTTTCTTATTGTTAAAGCTAACATTTTAATACAATAATGAATACTAATGGTGATAGTGGGCAACCTTGTTTCACTCCTCATCTTATTGGAAATGGTTCTAGTTTGTCCCGATTTCATATGATGCTTACGTTTTAAATAGATGCTACTGATTATTTTAAAGAAAAGTCCATTTATTCCTATACTCTTTAGTGCTTTTAATAAGAATGGATATTGGATTTTATCAAATGCTTTTTCTACATCTATTGAGATAATTGTATTATTTTTGTTGGTTTGTTTATTGATATAGTCAATATTGTTAATAGTTTTCCTAATATTGAACCAGCCCTACATTCCTGTATAAATCCCACTTGGTCATATTGTACTATCCTGGAACTGACTTTCTGTAATCTTTTTACTATTTTATTCAAGATCTTTGCATCAATATCATTAGAGAAATCGGTCTATCATTTTCTTTCTGTGTTTTCACCCTACCTGGTTTAGCTATCAGCACTATATCTGTGTCATAAAAGAAGTTTGTAGGACTCTTTCATTCCCTATTTTACAAATAGTTTATATAGTATTGGAATTAATTGTTCTTTAAATATTTGGTAGAATTAACATGTAAATCCATCTGGCCCTGGAGATTTTTTTCTTAGGGAGTAGATTAATACCTTGTTTCATTTCTTTTTCTAAAATGGGACTATTTAAATATTTTATTTCCTCTTCTGTTAACCTGAGCAATCAATATTTTTGTACATATTCCTCCATATCAGTTAGATTATTTTTTTTCCAGACTAAAAATTCTGGGTTCTTTTAATTTTTTCCTATAATCAATTTCACAGCACTATTTGCAAGGCTCATATCCAGAGTTCTTGGAAATACATTTCAATTCTACAGGTGATTGTTATTTCAGTGTTGTAAAAAAATATTATATACTTAGCACTTCTTCTGAAACCAAATAAAATGGAAACATTTTGTTGCATACTTGACATATTTTCTATTATAGTTACTAGTAGATGTGATTATAACATAATTAAGAGAAAACTACACATAATTTGTTCATGCTAAAATATTCAAGTTGTGAATAATGGTATAAAAATTGAAACAATTATTTTTCAATTTATTCTTGCAAAAGATTTGCTTTTCTTCTATTTTCTAACACTAGCATGAAACAAACACAAAAGTGTTTTTTCTATGCATTTTAATGTAATGTATTTTTAAATTAACATATAATAAATAATTCTAAACAACACAGGAAAAGTAAAGAGGAAAAAGTATACACTTCTGCCTTTCACTTCCTGGAAGGTGGTATCTAACTGCTTACCTTTTTTATTTTAAATCAAGAATCTTAATCCTTTCTTATATATTTCTGTAGCTAGATTTAAATTTCATAAAATGAATAATTACTGTTATGCCAAAGTTCCCTTTTAACGGGGTGACCCAGTTCCTCCAATTGTCCTGTTTTGTTATTCTGCCTTAGGTTATAACTGTCCCTTCTTAATGTTTGAGATAAAGGTTTTATAGACATTCCTTAATGTTTGACAAGATAAAGGTTTATCCATTTCAGATGTCATTAGAATATCAGTAATGTCATTGTTCTTATTATTCCATAAAAAGCTTGCTGCCTTACTCGGGGCTAGACTATTTGAGATGATAGTCTCATCTATTCCTGGGATCAACATGGATCCATTGGTCCCAGTATTTCTCTCCATTTAATAAATTATTGAATTGGTCTCTAATCTCTGTCTTGCTCAGCTTCTTTGGCATTACATTACTTCTCAGGTTTTAATTACAAGCAAATATCTGCTTAGTAGCACCATTTTACTAGAGCTTCTTCCAGGAAAAATCAAAGTGCCAACTAACTTTGACATTGAAAGTATCATAGAAATTATCTATATCAATCCTCCTGGATTAGAAATGAAGAAACTGAAATTTAGTAAGACAAAGTGTCTTTTTTTTTTTATCCCAAAGTTTGCAAGAGGGACATCCAGTATAATCTTGTTATTTTTTTCCCCACATCACAGTCCTTTTCTCCAATATCCTTCTACTTGTTTATATAACTCAATTGGTGTCAAATTTGTTGGCTCCTGTGATGTTTAAAAATGCAAGAGGCATTATTACTAGGTAATAAATCATTTTTATTAATCATGCTAGTATATTACCAATAAAATAATTCAGTGACACTCTCAAATGCCAGAGTGGTAGTAGATTCACACTTTATATGTCCTTGGAAGAGTCTGTGTTCTTGAGAGTGCCAATTACTTAACAATTAATGAGATAGAATGAATATAATAACGAGAGGTCGACCTGTTCCAAAGAGAGGTTATAAGGGAGTAACTTTGATCAAGTCATTGGCCCCACCCAAGCTAGATTTGGAACTCTGGGGCTGGAAGTTTCACTTTTAGATTAACTGCCTAGTGAACTGGATGGATTAGCAATCCTTATGATGCAGTTCTGGTGGTAGAGAATTGGGGTGTGAAAATCCCCTCTGGTCTGTGCAGGTCCAATGTGAAAGAATTCACAAACTCTTGGCAAGACAAGTGATTTTTATTGGTACTGAGAAGCCAGCTTTGCTAGGAAGACGACTCCTCAGTGGCAAGATCCTGTCAGAGAAATAACAAAAGGTTATCACTAAGAGGGTCTCTTCAAAGCAGGAAAGAGTCCTGGCACATAGCTTTTCCAAGAGACCTTCTTTGGCAAAGCATAATCCTACTTCAGACTTCTGCAGAGATTTGGAGTTCCAAATTGTCTTTTTATAAGAACTCTGAGGCTGGGGCTTCTACTGAATGAGATTCAATGCCCCCAGGCCTAGATTTCCAGTTGGAGTTTCAAGACACTCAATAAGAATTTCAGCTCATATCTCCAACTCAATGAGAGCACTTAAGTTCCCAGCTAGTGGGAGTGGTTCTGGGCTAATTTTCAATTCAATAGAGAGTACAGCTACTCAATAGAGGGTGCAGCTAGTCCCCGCCAAGATATCCAAATGAATGAAACACTTAACTGCCTTGAAGGTTGAGTGTCTGTCCGAGAATTTAAGAGTTCACCCTCAAAAGTCAAGGGATTCACAATTTGTATCACTTAGGCTAAAGAGAAAATTAATCCTATCTGCTATCATTAAATTTTTTCCTTCACAGCAGTTGAGCCTTAAAATGAGGATTTAGAAAAAAAGGATAAGTCCAGATCTTTCCAAATCATTGGTTATTAATAACTATTTCTTTCACTCTTAATCTCCCCTGACCACCTATATATTTGTATCTAGCTGTGATTTTTTAGGTCTCCCCAGGAGAGTATAACCAAAGGATGTACATGGTTTCAATCTAATATTTTATTCTTCTGCTATGCAGGTTCCTTTTCACATTAAATAGTTTTCATTTGTTTCAAATTTCTAATTGGGAGAAATTATGAATAGATATAGTTCATTAATTAACCTTAAGGTTAATTAAAATGTCTCATGTTTCTATGGTGGTTTCCTCACAAACCTATAAAGGATAACTACTATCATTATATACTATCAACTGGACATTAGGTTTCAAATGTTAAAGTATAGTTAGTCCTCTTAACTTTCAACTTAGAGATCATATATGGGAGAAAAAAATATTAGGAAGTTTGAGAAATTGATTTATTTGAATTCCACAATATGAAAATTAAATTGGAGAAATGAAACAAATTAGACAATTGAAACTAAGAGGGATATTGGAGAGTGAGGGGTGTGGGGAGGAAAGGGGGTGGAGATTATCTCACCCAAAAGAATCTTAGAATGTAATGGGGAATAAAAAAGAGAATGCTTATGTGTAACTATGCTCAAAAAGTTATCAAACTGTGCATACCCTTTGATCTAGCAGTGTTTCTACTGGGCTTATATCCCAAAGAGATCTTAAAGAAGGGAAAGGGATCCACATGTGCAAGAATGTTTGTGGCAGCCCTCTTTGTAGTGGCCAGAAACTGGAAACTGAGTGGATGCCCATCAGTTGGAGAATGGCTGAATAAATTGTGGTATATGAATATTATGGAATATTATTGTTTGGTAAGAAATGACCAACAGGATGATTTCAGAAAGGCCTGGAGAGACTGACATGAACTGATGCTGAGTGAAATGAGCAGGACCAGGAGATCATTATATACTTCAACAACAATACTATATGATGACCAATTCTGATGGATCTGGCCATCTTCAGCAATGAGACGAACCAAATCAGTTCCAATGGAGCAGTAATGAACTGAAACAGCTACACCCAGCAAAAGAATTCTGGAAGATAACTAAGAACTGTTGGAATCCTTACTATGTGTTAAGTCATTAGAGTTGATTGAGACAAATAATTATCTAATTTATCAAGGTTCAGTATGATTAATCTGATCCTATGAGGAGATGTTATGGGCCAGAACTTGAAACAAAGTACTAAGTGGAATTGAGGAGACAATGTTTAAATCTAGTTTAGCATTGATTTAATCATACAACAAATAATGGTTTCCCAGTGATATAATACTCAGTGTGTACTCAGTGAACAGCATATAAGCAAGAAGCTCTCAGGGCCAAAGATGGGAGATATAGAAGCCCACAAGCCCACTTCCACCTTTGTGCTGGCTGGAAGCTGAAGAAAGCAGAGGCAAAGGACAAGCTACAAGAGCTCTTGAAACCAAGCAGAGAGATAGGCCTCTAAGAACACTAACGAGGCCCAAGGAAAGACATAAGAAATCAACGTTTGGATTTTATCAGCTGGCTGTATTTGAGGTGATTATTACTCTGAACCAAAACTAAGGCTGCCTCCAGAAAACCTCCCCAAGAAACCTGCTCTCAGAGAGAACCATTATATTTTAAAGAAGAGAACACCACAAAGAACCATTACATAGAATTCCCAATCCCTGTATTTTTGCCTGCCTGCATTTTTGATTTCCTTCACAGGCTAATTGTATAATATTTCAATCTGATTCTTTTTGAACATCAAAATAATGGTTTGGACATGTATACTTATTTTGTATTTAATTTATACTTTAACATATTTAACATGTATTGGTCATCCTGCCATTTAGGGGAGGGGGTGGGGAGAAGGAGGGGAAAAGTTGGAACAAAAGGTTTGGCAATTGTCAATGCTGTAAAATTACCCATGCATATAACTTGTAAATAAAAAGCTATTGAAATTAAAAGAGAGAGAGAGAGAGAGAATGCTTTTTGCCTATTATGTGTCTCTCTCTAAAACCAAATTTTGTGGGCCAGAGACTGTACACTCTGCACCTTTTCTCATGAGAAAGAAATAAACATTTTCCTATACTCAAAACTCGGACTTATTGTTTTAGTGGATGCTACTATCCCACACAGGAAGCAATATAGTGACATAAAAAAAGAGTTCCATGTTAGATACAGTTTCCTCCTTACAGGAAGAAACACTTCTCTTCCAAAGTCTAGCCTTTACCCTAAAGATAATTGGATGAGAAGCTGGGTCCAGGAAAAGAAAAGTTCTCATAATGGTCTTAATAATGACTGGTTACTAGGATAGAATCTTGAAGGCATAAAGACAAGGAGATGATCTAATGGTTACAATCCAGAGCAAGCAAGTTCCCAAGGGAAATAAATTGTTTGTGCTCTGTTTCTCTAATCTGAAAAGAGTTTTTCTTTGTTTCCTACCCACCTTAGCACTTTCCCTTATATCCTACTATATGTCAACTAACACTTTATAATTGCTGCTATCCAATAATATTTTTTATTTAAATTTATGATTTCATTCATATAGAAAAATCTTGGTTAACAGCTGCTTTTTTTATACAATATTGCCTTTTATTCAGTGATTTTTAGGAATGTTATTTAAACTCTCACTAAACCCAGATATACCTTAGTGAGAGTTTAAATAACATTCCTAAGGCTATAGGAATAGCCTATGTTTATGTCAAAGACAGGATTTGAAATTTTTCTTAATTCCTCTGCCAATTTTGTACCCACTTACAATATTGCCTTTTATTCAGTGATTTTTTTTTCTCCATAGCTTAAGATTTTATATATATATATATATATATAAACAATTTTTAATTGAATTCCAAATTTTTCCCTCTCTCACATCCCTCATCTAATTGAAAAATCAAGTAACATTGTTGGGGTTCAGAAGGGACCCCCAAAATGTTGGAGTCACAGACTGGTGTTATTAAGTGTCTCAAAAGAATTTTCAGGCTTGAACCCATCTCAAAGTCAAGGGGCAAAGTTTATTATAATTGTAATGCTAATTGAAATGAGCTTCCAAAATAATTTAGGAAAGAACCACAAGCAAGAAGATAGATTTATAGGACAGTTAGACCAGACTTACAGGTCAGTTTGAGGGGTGATCTATTTTTTATTGTCTCAGGAACTTGGTTATCACTGACCAACAAATTATCTGTCTGACAATCAATAATGTTTGTAGGACTCTTCTAAGGCCAGAAGCCTTTAGAATCATTGACAGATTGTTAGAACAATGGTGCTCTAAGGTCAGAGGGTCTCAGGATCCCTAATAAATCTTCCCTAAAATTTAAGGAAAGAAATATTATTGTATTCCTAGACCAGAAGATTTTTTACAATCATTGATCGACAGATTGTTAGAACAATAGCACTCTAAGGTTAGGGGAACCTCAGGATCATTGACTCTAAAGCCAGAAGACTTTAGAATTATTGACAGATTGTAGGACAGAAGAATCCTGAGGTCAGGGGATCTTAAAATTATTGCTATATTTCCCCTAGGAGCTGTACCCTATCAACATGATATAAATTATACATGTGAAATAATGCAAAACATTTTCATATTAGCCATATCACAAAACAAATAAGAAAAAGTTAGAAAAAAATTTTGTATTCCATTTATACGCAGAGTTCAACAGCACTTTCTCTGAAGGTAGAAAACATTTTTCTTCATTTGGAATTGGCTTGGATCATTATCTTGATCAATGAGGCTAAGAATTTCACAATTGATCATTACAATATTGCTGTTACTATGTCCAATAAAATCCCGATCCTGCTCACTTCACTTTAAATCAATTTAAATTTTATTTCATTTTTCATTTTTATTTTCTGAAACCACACCTCTCATCATTTCTTATAGGAAAATCATACTCTGTGATAATCATATGCCACAATTCATTTAGCCATTCCCCAATTTTGGAGTGTTTTCTGTTTTATAAATATGCAATATTTTATCACACTAAAAAAGAATGATATAAATTTTTCTTGCATGCATAGGTCCTTTAAAAAAATCTCTTTGGGGTACAAATTTAATAGTGCATTGCTATTTGATCAAAAGAGAAGCAGTGCTGAGCTTTGGGGGGCAAGCAAACAAGGTTAAGTGACTTGCCTAGAGTCACACAATTCATAAGAGACCAGTTTTGAATTCAAGTCATAGTTCCGAATTGTAATCCAGAATAATTGAATCAATTTACCATACTATCAACAATTCATTAGTGTACTTATTTTCCCTCAGTTTCTCCAAAATTTATCATTCCTAATAAATGTAAGTTGGTGTTTCAGAGTTGTTTTCAGTTACATTTGATGTATGGCTGTGAGAATTAGAGTATATGGAAAGCTCATCTTTGCAGAATTGATACTTCTGAATAGGGGCTGTTAAGACTTTTGAATGTCCCTGGGAAAGTATGGAGATCAAATCAGTCAACATAGACAGAATTTATTTTAGGCCATTCATTGGAAGGTCAAATATATAATGAGAAAATAGATCTAATTGGAAAAGACTCTGATTTTTTGAAAGATTGAAGGCAAAAGGAAAAGACGATATCAGATATAAGATGGATAAATAGTATTGTAAAAAAAATGAAGATGAACTTGGACAGAGACTCAGATAGTAGAGGATATAAGTACCTAATATGCTAGATTAATAAATCTTACATTCCAGGTTTCTTTGCAGTATTGGTCTTTATAGCATCTAATTATCTTTTTGTCTACAGACAAATTTGTAGATGCTTTTCTTTTGCTTTGGTCTATCCTCTTCATAAATAAAGGAACTATTTATACTTGTACCTTGCTATTCCCTAATAGTATTTTGGATATCTGATCTGAGGATTTCATTTTCCATTATCATCTTTTTTATATTACTAGTATGTTCCATGGATTTTTTTTTTTTTAATCAAAAATACTAGAGTGGCTTGCGTTCTTCTTTTCAGTGGATAATCTGAGAATGAGTGTTCATATACCTTGACAATGAGAAGAAAATATCTTTTAATTTTATAGTTGCAATCTAAATAGTTGGGAAAATATCAATTGTTCATGGGTAGGCTGTAATAATACAATAAATATAACAATTCTACCTGAATTAACTTATTAGTACCATACCAAACTACCAAAAATGTTTTATAGGGCTAGAAAAAAATAACTAAAATTATCTGGAAGAACATGAATTTATCAATTGGGAAATGGCTCTTATTTTCATAAATTTGATACTCTCTATATATTTGAGAAAAGAGGATTTAATCAGAGTAATTCACTGTAATTTTTTTTGAAATTTTTTCATTATCATTGGTAACTTTTATTAAAATGAAATTCCCCTGATTATGTTTTATTTAATGTCTCTTTTGTTTTTGCTTTGTCTGAGATCACACTTGCTACTTCTGTATTTTCTTACTTCAGCTGAACCATCATAGATTCTGTTCCATCTCCTTATTTTAGCTCTCTTTGTGTGTGTGTGTGTGTGTGTTTCATTTTTAAGTGTCTAAACAATATATTTTTGGATTCTGTTTTCTAGTCTATTTGTTTATCCACTCCTACTTAATGGGTGAACTCATTCATATTATTGTGTGGGACAAGTGCTAGACTCCCTTACTCAAATTAACTATTCAGAGGCATCTTCAGATACAAACAGGAAGCATTTATTCGGTCCTTGCAAGGAGAAGTCCAAGCACGTCAGCTGAGCAGAACCAGAGCCTTTCAGCCCCCATCTCTCAGCATTGTTCCTGGCAGTGAGCTGGAAATAGTAAATTGATTAAATAGCAAAAGACTTGGGTTCATTGAAAGATTAAAAAGGAAGTAACCACTGACCAATGGTCAGCAATGATGTCTACTTCCTGTAGGACATGTAACTTCCTGAAGCTTAGACCTAGGGTCTGACTTTTCTTGCCCTACAGCCCTCTGAGAATAGGGAGCATGTGACTTCCTGAAATTTAGGCCTAGGGTCTTACCCACCTCATAGACTTTTTGAGAAATCTTCCCCTGATTCCATTCAGTTCTTTTTTTTTCAGGTTTGAAGATTTCTCACAGCAGTCTGGATATATATCTTCTACTAGGACATCCTTGTTATCTAGGTCTTAAGACTGTTCCCTCTCTTTAATATTAACTGTAATCTGCCCTCTACCATTTAGGACCAATTCCCGTCCATCAGTGGAAGCTTCTAGGAACCATTTTAGGTAAAAAAAATCCTGAATTATTACAGTGATTAAGTGTATAAGCAAGCAGGTGACAGGATACTGCTACTTAAAGCAATGAGCAGGAATCAGCAACCCCATTTCCACCAACTCCCCTTATCTGTCTTAAAAGTCCTGTCATCACAAACCAACAGATTGGCATCTGGCAGCCAGTGTTATCTGTGGAATTACTACATTGTCAAGGCTGAGTGACCTGAGGACCATTATCCCATCCTTTCCACCTCAAGCAGTCCAGACCCAGATTCATTTGGGTCAAAGGGACAAAAGTCTCATTTTCTGAAGCTGCTTCAGCCTGACAAGGGGCATAGAGTTGGCCCTGCCCTGTAGGGGTCCATTTTGTAGGTATGTCAGCACCATCTGGTGCTGAGTGTCAGAATCAGGTATCAGGTAGTTTCAGGTTGACCAAGTAGTTGGAATTTCATGACTTGGAGTCTGGAAGAAACAGCTCTCACAAGTAGATTAAAAATGCAAGGACTAAATATAGTCCTTGCAAAATAGAAAGAATAGAGTGGAGTTAATGTGGGTATTACTGGGGACAGTAACCAGGAACCCTATCCAAAGAAAGACAGGGGGAGAGGGGGGGAGAACGATCATGAATGTCTCTCATACAGATAGCTTTTCCTAGAATACCAAAGAATGTTTTCCCAAATTCCTGATTTTTTTTCCTCAAAGGAGTAGGGGCAATGGGTGAAACACTGTGGCCTTAAGTGTGTATGATCTCCTTTAGCAAAAACTCTAGAGCCTTTTTAACAGTCCTTTCAAAATTTATTTCCCTGGGAATTATCCAAAGGAATGCAGGAGTCAGGAGTTGAGGAGTTAAAGGTACCTTGGTCATAGGCAAACAGGCAGCATATGAAGCCTATTTCCCTTGCCCTCAAGTGAATCCTCCTTCCTTTAGAAAACATCCATGTGTTCATGGATGTGCTGTAATTGTTCCCCTGCATACTTAATGGGGGGATGTCTGATTGTAAAAATAAATAAATCCCCTTTCTTTCCATATAGTCCCCATGATCATGAAAAACATGAAAAACATATTTGAAGTCAGTATAGATATGTATTCTCATTCCTTCCCACAATTCTAAAACTCTGATATAGGCATAAATGCTCTGTACCTGGTTAAGGGTTTTATGACAGCAGCCAAAGAAGCCTCCAGGACTGGGCTGCAAAATATCATTTACATATTTGTATTGTGTTTCATGTCTTCTATTGACCACTTGCTCTGGTTACAGAAATTTGTTATAACAGGAAAAGCAGGGGCATGATTATAATGTAATATAATCAGTCAAAACTGATTCTTCAGGGCCTCAATCTGAGAGCACATACATGACCCAATAGAGCATCCTTAGCACCGACAACCAATTATGAATTAACAATTCCATCTCAGAGCCAGAGTAAGGAATAATCAAGTGCAAAGCAAAGAAACAGATTTGGAAAATGAGTCAAAAGAATCCCATCTTAGACAGGGGCTAAAGTTTATCCTCCAGCTATTGACCAGATAAGACATCCACTTGTGACAGTTCAGAAAGCCATCTCCCCAAGTAACTCATGGCATTTCTCCCAAATGATGTTTTACTAACATAATGATCCATCAGGTAATCATATCCAAAATCAAAACTCAAACAGTATTAGTTAGAGTTTCAAGGGGTTTCCTGTCAATAACAAATTTCACCAATTTTCAGGTCTATATGAAAACAAAACAAACAAAAAACATTGTGCATAACCTATCAAATGTGCCTACAAGACAGTCAAAACTAGTTCAGTGATATCAGATTAAAATTTTGCTCCAAGTACTTCAAGAAAGCTATAGATCATATTTGTTATCATATTCCTTAAACAAGGAGACCATTAGTCACTTAAATAAATATTTGGTAATTTGCTGAATGGGTTTTGAAATAACCACTTTCAGAGAATTTGCAAATCCTCTTTAGACCAAGTCCTCTCCAAGACCCAGCCTACCAGCCAGGAACATGCCCCAACCTAATGGGA
Organism: Sarcophilus harrisii; assembly: GCF_902635505.1. Taxonomy (NCBI): domain Eukaryota; kingdom Metazoa; phylum Chordata; class Mammalia; order Dasyuromorphia; family Dasyuridae; genus Sarcophilus; species Sarcophilus harrisii. The sequence continues at coordinate 65,923,964 of NC_045426.1, read as the reverse complement.
TGTCTCCTTTCCCCTGGAGAATTCCAGGGGAATCTTCCAGTGGACAATTCTAGACGTTTACCCTTTTCCATAATAAATCTACCTTTTGCAAAAGACAATGATCAATGTGAATTCTTCATATGATCAAACCCCAACTTTGGTGTCTTATCATCATTTGGTGTCTACCTCAACCAAAAAATACCTAACAATTTTAGGTTTCAATATTATAACCATAACCCCAAATCATTAATTAGCAATTTCACAATTTTCATAAATGATAGCCAAATAAATATAACATAACCTATCACAAAAATGGATGGGAATCTTATGTAATTTGCACTCATTTCTAATTTTAACAAATATAACAATTAAAAAGTTAGTTTAAAAATCAATACTTTAAATTTCCAGAAGTAATGTTTCAATATTTGCTCACAAATTTCTAAGATGTTGTGCTTAAACATAGTTTTAGCACATACCATTAATGGTTATCATCTCATATAATTGTAAGAGATTCATCACATAAAATTTACATCTCATCTTGATATCTGAGGAGATGCCTTAAGATCAACATTTCTGATGTAAAAGTCAATCATTATAAGTTGCTTCTAATTAACATAGTTGTAGGATATCAGTAAACTCATTCCTTCATTTGGACCTATGTAATCCAAACAAGTTATTTCTCAGCAATAATAACTTTACTTACAAGATAGTTTTAAGAAGCTTAACAAATGTATAATTTAAGAGGAATTCCAGAAAAAGACTCCATTTCCTGTCTGTTTGCTTTTTTTGTTTGACATCAGTTTTCTTTCTTTTTTTTTTTTTTTTTTTTTTTTTTTTTTTTTTTTTTTTTTGTCTTTTACCTTCCCCCTTCAGAGATGAATACTCTCAAGTCTTCAAGTCTTTGAAGTATAAACCTGATCCAGACATGATTTTGTTCTTTTTTTTTTCCTATGTGAATCAGAAAAGGCTGGTGGACTAGGGTATTTGTTGCCAGGCTTTAAAAGCAACTGAGTGCTTTTCTCTTTTTCCCAAAGTTCCCAAACTCTTAAATCTTCTATTAACACAGTCAGTGCAAATACATTACAATTTATATAAAACTGCTTTTACTATCATATGTCAAATAACAAATTTCACTGAACTGACTGAATAAATTTTCTCTCTCATTCACCCCTTCTCACATGTGTTCCTTTATCCTCCTTGTGGAGACCTTAATTTAGTGGAATTTGCTTCCAAATTACTTTATACACACACAAAAAAATTCATTTATCTCAATATTGTATTGTATGTTGGTCACATCTAAAAACCATAAAGTTACAAATATGAAGCAATTAAATCCAATAAAATAGTTAACACTCATATAGCATTTGTTTTATTTTAAGCACTTTTGCAATTTTGTAATGACCAATTGCCAACTCCCCAATCATTGCTTATAAAACTTTGAGAATCTGCTAAGATGTTATTTTAATTTTAATTAGTTAACTTTATTTCGGTGGTTTCCAGCTTAGCCAGAGCTGAAGTCCAAAGGAAAAAGTCAGGCCTTTTTTTTTTTCTTTTTAACAAAATCTAGCTCACAGAACAGTCATGACACAGATATTGTAGACAAAGACACAAATTGACACAGACAAAAACCACATGGAACAGGACCATCCCTTCCTCACACAAAACAGCAATATCTCATGAAGTGTACTTTTGCTCCGAAGATTTGGGTTTGGACTCATCCTTTCCCTTTCCTTTCTGGGGAGAGCAGCTCAAATCTCATGATCTGAGATTTTATAATACACAGAGTTGACCTCTTGACTCAGATCCCCAAGCCCAGAGGGGTTGCCCTCATCCAGCAGTCAGCCAGAGTGCCCCTACTCTGTGCTGTTTGTCAGGACTTCCTTCTGGCTTACTAGGCAACACCCCTTAACTTTGGACACCAAACCTTGATGATTCCAGAGTCCCCTTTAGCTTAAGGACAGCCCAAGGGCTCATGCTGTGCCCTGGGGAGAGCAGTTCCAATCTCTAGACTACTTCTTCCTCTTTATCTCTGTATTATGCCGTACACAGGTTACCTGACTGGCCACTTCACTTGCCCTCAGGCTTCTTTGGAGATTGTGCTCCTTTTTGTAGTGAGATGCCTCTCTTCAGGCTCCACAAGGAGAGAGGCTTTGGGTCTGATCTTAAGGATGGTCAGAGAAAACTCAATCTGGCACCTCTCTTAAATCAGAACCCTAGCCATCTCTTTGAGAAGTCACAAATCCCAGAATGAGCCCCTCCAAACTGTGTGATGAGTGCTACACCCCCTTATCCAAATTGACTCCTCAGAGGCATCTTCAGATACAAATAAAGCATTTACTTGGTCCTTGCAAGGAGAAGTCTAAGCACACCAGCTGAGCAGACCCAGAGCCTTTCAGCTAGCATTTTCCAGCATTGTGCCTGACTATGAGGCAGAAATAGTGAATTGGTTAAAAACCAAAAAACTTGGGTTCATTGGGTGATCTGAAAAGGAAGTAACCATTGACCAATGGTCAGCAATGCTGTCTACTTCCTGTGGGACATGTAACTTTTGAAACTTAGACCTAGGGTCTGACCCACTGCATCTCAGAGACTTTTTGAGAAATCTTCACCTGGTCTCATTTATTATGATTGCCAGTTGTATTTCCCTCCATTTTATTTTCTTCTGTTTATCCTTCTCTCTTTTTTTATCCTGTTCCTCCTTAAGAGCCTGTTTTGATTAAAAACATTGCCAACTTTAACCCACACTCATTTTATCATCCTCCATTCTCTTATCCCCTTTCTCTCCTATTTCCTTATTTGGTGAGATAGATTTCCATATTTACAATATTCTTTCCTCTTTGAATCAATTCCAATGAGAGTGAGGTTTGAATATTACTTGTCACCCACCAATAAATTTTCCCCTTTACTGTATTTTTTTTTTCTTTTTTGTTTCTCTTTTGGGTGACATAATTCCATTCTACCTTCCCCTTTCTCCCTCTCCCAGCCAATTCAGGTACACAGGTATCATTCATAGATCCAAGAGTTCTCCAACTTTGAAATACATAACAAGAAAATTAACATCATAATATTCATCAAACGAAAAATTGTCAGACACAATTTAGGAGTAAATATCCTGAATAAGATATTCCAGAGACAATTACACATGTAAAACTTTTATAATAAAGAGTTAAAGAGTTGGGGGGAAATGAAACCTCTATGCCAATCAGTTCAAAGAATTGAGATAACCTAAAAGTAAACAGGGATAAATATAACCAATATTAGGTAACGATTAAATCCTGGGAAATTTCTATTTAGTAATATGGCATATTCTTGTAAGATTTAAATAATGCAATACCTAAATAGTCCAAGATGAGAAAGAAACAATTCTGAGTTACAGATTGGAATATAGAAAGACCAAGGCCTATTGACTTCAGTGATCTATATATATCTTCAGCAGTATAACTATCTCTTAGACTTAAGGCTTATGCCCCATTCTTAACTACTACTAGTACTTTAAGAAAACAAAACAAAATAATTAAATCAACAACAAAAAACCATCACAGAAAAGCTCCTCAATTGCAATTTTTGTTCCAAAAGTTCTCTCCTTTCATAAAAGTTCTAGATACACTTTGAGTCTTTCTATCTTAATTAGAGTGTTGTACTCATATAAATGACATGGTCCTTGTACTAATTGTTAAGTACTTAGAAGACCATCTTACAAGAAAAAGGGCTTAATTAGCTCAAAACATACATATTTTAATTTACAAATCAATGGAAATATATAGGGTTCATACTTAAGCCCTGAAAAAGTGATACTCACTGCAAGACACTTTCCATGAGAGGACTTTACAATAGTATTATTCAATTGAGAGTGGGTGGGGCTTGCCCCCTTGTATTGTTATTTCCTTCTGGTTCCTAAATCTGAATTACAATGCATTCCTCCAGTAGAAATTTCAACAAACATCAATCACCACTTATTTGCCATCCTCTCCTAAGGGAACATAACATCTTGTCTCTGCTTCTTTTGATTGTTTTGCTTCCAGCACTATTCTCTATGAACTTGACTTCTTGTCTTTCAATTCCTCTACTTTCCTAGCTTCCATCTCTAGTTTTCTTCTCTTCCCAAAGACAATACTAGTTACACATCAACTATATGCTACTCATCTTTCACTTATTTAATCAATCTCTGCAAGACAAGTCTTCTCTTGCAGTTTACTCCTTTTCTTTTTTTTTTCTTTTTTTAAATTTTTTTTTAATCATTATAGTTTTTTTATTTACAAGTTATACGCATGGGTAATTTTACAGCATTGACAATTGCCAAACCTTTTGTTGCAATTTTTCCCCTCCTTCCCCCCACCCCCTCCCCCAGATGGCAGGTTGACCAATACATGTTAAATATGTTAAAGTATAAATTAAATACTATATATATATATATATATATATATATATACACACATATACATATATATATATATATATATATATATATATATATATATATATATATTTACATGTCCAAACAGTTATTTTGCTGTACAAAGAGAATCGGATTTTGAAATAGTGTACAATTAGCCTGTGAAGGAAATCAAAAATGCAGGCAGACAAAAATAGAGGGATTGGGAATTCTATGTAGTGGTTCATAGTCATCTCCCAGAGTTCTTTCGCTGGGTGTAGCTAGTTCAATTCATTGCTCTATTGGAACTGATTTGGTTCATCTCATTGCTGAAGAGGGCCACATCCATCAGAATTGATCATCATATAGTCTTGTTGTTGAAGTATATAATGATCTCCTGGTCCCACTCATTTCACTCAGCATCAGTTCATGTAAGTCTCTCCAGGCCTTTCTGAAATCATCCTGTTGGTCATTTCTTACAGAACAATAATATTCCACAATATTCATATACCACAATTTATTCAGCCATTCTCCAATTGATGGGCATCCACTCAGTTTCCAGTTTCTGGCCACTACGAAGAGGGCTGCCACAAACATTTTGGCACATACAGGCCTCTTCCCCTTTTTAAAAATCTCTTTGGGATATAAGCCCAGTAGAAACACTGCTGGATCAAAAGGTATGCACAGTTTGATAACTTTTTGAGCATAGTTCCAAATTGCTCTCCAGAATGGCTGGATGTATTCACAATTCCACCAACAATATATCAGTGAGTTGACTCCTTTTCTTAGAGTATCAACAGCTTAACTAGTCCACTGTAGAACAAATCTCCAAGAATATTTTGCAACTCAAAACTAAATTGCCACCACACCTTTTGAGAATTTATTTGCTCCAATTTTCTTAGCCCCAAATTTTATTTAGTAGGCATCTTGAAATGGGGTAAATACTATGCTAACCTTTCTTATTTTGCCACAGAAAAACAAATCTTGTTTTCAACTTCATGTGAATTTATATAAAGTCAATATCATTAATATCCTGGTTCTACCAATTTCTGGAAGTTTGTATCAACCTTTACTGAAGATATTTTAGTCTAAGGGCAGCTCCCTCCTGCTTTCTTCCTAGTTTTACCACTTCTCTCTGCCTTCCCCACAAGAAACTGGATGAGTTTATAAAAATTCCCTGTGACTTGTTGGGAAAAATCTAGAAAAGAGACATGACATATTACCATCTTTTCTATATAAGGATACTTTTATATAAGATAAAGGAAGATTATTAGTACCCACTTTGTTTAAATCAGTGAAGTTCTGAAGATAGTATAAAGAGGGACACATCAATAAGCATCAGAATGAATCACAATACTCTTGAGAATAAAAAAGAGGAGTGATTTTTTTGATATAATAATCTAGTAAGATAGATTTGTAGCTGTTGAAAGAAAAAAAGCAGAAGAGTAGTGATGAACAGATCTATATCTATATATTTGAAGGGACATCTCTACTGATGTCCTTAGCTAAATTCTGTTAAACTTTTTATTTTTAATCAGCATTTTGGATAAACAAATACTTTACCTGTCTGTCATTATTACAAAAGTAGAGCAATATTTTAAAAGCAGGAGTGAAAAAAAAATCTCAAAAGACTAGAATATTTAAGTAGAATTAAGAAGAATAAAGGTAAAATAATGTATTAAATATTTTGGATTAAAAAATAAACAGTAAAACAAAGCATTGAAAATGCAAGGCTGGCTTTTTGCAGTTTTTTGTAATGAAAGAATATTGAGCCCAGGTCAAATTCTGCCTCTGACACTGTGTACTTGTGTGGCCATGGGCAAATCACAAACTCTGTGGAAAGAAGATAAACAATACCTGTAGGACATAACTCACAAGGTAATTGTTAGTATTCTGTTAGAAAAAGAATGCTTTGAAAATGTGTAATAAATACATAATGATGATGATATCATTATTAAGTTAATTCACAAAAATTGGTAGTAGCTTTTTAAAATAACTGTTGACATAACTTATCTTGAACTACAAGGAATAAAAGTTTTTTTTTTTTCATTTCAAAATATAGAGCACTAGCAGATGACATAAAAATATATGGAAACAAGATGAGCTCCAAATCATCTCTTGATACCACAATTTTCCTGAAGATGCTTTTAGTGAACCTTCAAAAGAGGGAGATTACACTTAATACTTTTATTCAATTTTATTTTTTAAAATATACTATTTCATCAATCTCTGCAATAGTCTTTGCAACATTAAATAGAAATAGGGACTAGAACTCTGATTTCATTGGTATTAAATGTGAATGTTAAACATGAAATATTAGTAAAATAACTATTTGTCCAAGTATGGAGTCAGAAGATGAATTAGATGATGATAGTAACATTGGTGTTTCATGTAAAGGCAGGAGTTTTCATTGACTTCAAACTCAATGAAAAAAAAAATGTCTTGATTAATTAGCCTCACATCAATCAATAAGCTTTCAGCCTATGTCCATTTTGGACTTACTTTATATTGCAAATCCATTTTATTTTGTACACATGAATCAGTTTCTTCTTACATGCAATAAAGAAGAGTTGATACAAAGTAGGCAAGATATTTTACTTTTTGAACTTTAAATTCAACCCCCTTGTACTATTTTTTTCTTGACTTCCCATCATGTCTCTGGAACAACTTCATTGTATAAGATCACTACAGCTGGAATTGTTATGAATTCTGACTTCTGTTCAGGAAATATCCTATCAACCATTTTCACTACTGACAAATCCATCAATTTAAAGTTTCATATATTTCCTTATGTAGGAGAATTCATATTGAAATTTGTTGTCAATTCCACTCCTGATGTCCTTCAAATTTCAGCATGGTAAGCCCAGTCCATAAATCTACTTCAGAGGAAGATCAGAAAAAATAATTCACACAAAGCCATGTTGGGAAGAGAGACAGATATCAAACATATTTGACTCTCATAATATAACTTAATTCAGCCCTTTATTCACAAAACTCAAAAGCATCTGTACCTTCTATCAAGCCCAAAATGAAATATTTTTAGTTTCTTAATATATAAGCAATACATAACATAGCTAACTTAGAATTATGAGCTGTCAGAGATGGAAGAGATTATAGATATCAATTAGCCTAACCTTGCAACTTAAAATCAGGCCCAATTTATTTGACTCTTAGTCAGAGAAACAGAAAATAAATGCATGTGAAACTTTAATCTGAAAGGCTTCCACAAATAAAAACAAGTTGATATTATCATTTTGTGCAGCTATCATTTTATATACATATATATATATATATATATATATATATATATATATATACAGCCCCCTAGGGAAAGTAACCACCAGAAGTCCAATTATGCTTTCATACACATTAGGGAACAAAAAAATAACGGAATCAACATTCCAAAATTCTCAGTCAGAAACTATAATGATCAACATATTTCTTTTTGTGGGAATATGTAGTCTTCCTTCTAGAGGCTCCTTTTGAGGGTCCTTTTGCTGAAATTGTAAGGCAATATATCAGTTTACATCTTAATAACAGGAACTACACCTCTTCCTTTTGTAATCATTTCTGAGAACCAGGTATTTGTGTACACCTACCACTTCATTATAAAGCAAGTATGAAAGGGTTTACATGGAGGACCATGTTATTATATGATTATAAAAGTTTTAATAGTGACAAGTTGCTAGATGGCAGGATTTTTTTTATTTACCCATTTTCTCAACAACTCCACCCCTGTCCTTATTAGTCCTTTGTTTCTTTCTATTTAATTATTTATCTTTGATCTTGCCATTGATATGTCTATGAACCTTTACAGGATTGTCTGGGTAGAAATCAAATTCTTTATCATCTTCCCAATTATACATTTGCAGTCCTGTAAAATTACATTCTGGGAGAAGGGGGTTAATTATGATAGCAACATAAATAGCTTACAGGTAATTATCCCTACTATCTAGTATAAAGCCTAAGCAAGTCATTTGTAGAATTCATATGATAAGTGGTAATACATACCCAAAAGATGAAAAAAATATTGCATTATCAATGATGTATAAAATATCATTTTACAGGATGAAGAATGTGTCATGCCCAAGAAGGCTATGTCAAGGTCATCACCTGCACAGCCCAGGTGTCTTCCTGATGATATGTGGGGAGAACCCAAGTACTATGAATAATAATAGACACTGAAATGATTCATTAATGTTTCAAAGGATTTTATATACATTAGCTCACTTGATTTGAGCAGTACACATACTAGGGAATGTGCATTTATTATAGAAATATTCTTTCTCCTCTGTGGTCTATATGTTTACAGATGCTTATCACTTCAGTAGCCATAGATCCATAACAGATTAATTAAATTTGCAATGTAAATTCATTACTCCTGAAGCATTGATACCACCTGGGTGACAACATTAAAATACATGTCATTTGAAATTTGTCACTCATCCAAATACAAATCCCTTAGCATTCAAGATTCAGCAAAATCTCTCTACTTATCTAATTGCAAGTCTAAACTCACTGCATTATTAAATTCTCCCCAAAGTGCTATGGTTAGAAAGATTATATAATCATAACTTACCCTAAAAGGAATAACCATCATGTTTCTCAAATACTGATAAAAAACAACATAGATAACTGGTGAAACATTTGCTTTATACAAAATTGATTCTACATTTGTTCATGTATTTCCCTTGGTTGAGATTTTCTTCCTGTGATCCATAATGAAACTTGAGAAATAAAACAATAAAATGTTTCTTATGAATACTTCTACATATACATACTTTTAAAAAATTCTTAATTTATATTAGCAGCCAATAGAAGGTCTTTGAGGGCTTTAGGAACATAAACCAGATTCACAATTAAAGACAATACTTTTTTAATGGAAAAAATCTTTTATAAAATTAAGTAAAGCTTAGTCTCCTCAGGTAAGATGAATAATTTTACTTTAAAAAGTGATAATAAATATATTAGTTTTAACATGAATTGCATTGGGAAAATGAGAGAATAAACTAGAACCATACTTCCAGCCTTCAGCCAAGTTCTTCAGCCAAGAGTTATCTGTCTTCCTACTTCTTTATTTGTCTCCCTCTGACTTTTTCTTAGACGAAAGATAAATTTACTCATTTGAAAGATCTGGTAATCAATACTAGGCTATTTTAGCCAACTAACAAGGCTTCTCCAGATTTGCTAGGTTACACTGGAGCAGAAAACTGGGATTATTCTTCTTCCTTTGAAAGACACAAATAAAGAGGGTTATTTTATTTTAAATTATTATTTTACCTTAAATATTTTCATTGACAGTTTGAATCAGCAACATAGAGGAGAGCACCACTGCCAATAGATGGGAAAGCCATTAATTAATCTCTGACAGAGTTTGGTCCATGTCCTCTTTGGGAAAATGGAGGCAGGTGTGTCTCAAGTACTGAGGCTCACAGAACTTATATGAAAGGTTAGGAATGAGGACTCTCTTCTTAAGAGAAATTATGTCTCATTCTACTTTCATGCTGTTCTCTCTCTCTCTCTCTCTCTCTCTCTCTCTCTCTCTCCCTCTCTCTCTCTCTTTCCTCTCTCTCTCTTTCCCTTTCTCTCTCTTTCTCTCTCACATACATGAACACAGAATAATACACATTGATTAATTTAATGCTACTTCACTATTATTATTTCATTTTTTTAAAACTGTTTCCACTATGGAAACTATCAAGATATTAAATAACACATTTTTTCATTGATATTATGCCTACCCTTGTATAAGTGTCATACCGTTCTTTCAACTTGAAATAATATAAAAACATTTCCTTCCATAAAAGTGACACAATATTTTGTTTTATAAGATTAGCCTGTCTTCACTCTACTAGGCAATTTGTGTTTACATCTATACTCTGAACTCTAAGTAGCTCACATTTATGATTCTGTTTGATGAGTTTAGTTAGTTACCTTCAGGGAGCCTGGAATTCCAACAAGTGAGGTCAACCCACTAGTAATAGAAAAAAAAAATACTATTTGACCTTGTCTCTTTCTTCATGGAGAAAAACCAAACCTCAATCCCATATCCTAATTTTTTTTTTTTTGGTCTCTATATTTATTTCCTTCTAGTTTCAAAGGAAGATTTTTTTTTCCTTTCTAAGACAGTTTATTTTCTCTTCATCTTTGATGCATCCTTAAGGACTGCACTACCATAGACCCCTTCTTTCTCTTACATTCTGTAGTTTTTCCTCTCCTCCTGGCCAGATTATTTCTTTTAAATTTCACATTCATGCTATCTTGAAAAAAATGAACAAACATAATCATAACATTTCATTTGCCTCTGCTGCCACCTTTAGCTACATTTCTATTTCCTCCTTCTACTTATTACCAAACTACTACTACTACTTCTTCTTCTTCTTCTTCTTCTTCTTCTTCTTCTTCTTCTTCTTCTTTTGCTTTTTATTTACAAGATATATGCATGGGTAATTTTTCAGGATTGACAAAACCTTTTGTTCTAATTCCCCACCCCCTTCTTCCCCTCCCTCCCTCCCTCAAATGCAGATTAACCAATACATGTTAAATATGTTAAAGTATAAGTTAAATACAATATATGTATTACTAAACTTCTTATCTGTCAAGTTAGAGTTAAGAATTTTTTCTACCTTTATAATGCCTTTTGAATTACTTCCTTCCACCACATCCCCATTTCCACATCTTGATCCTTATACTGGATCTGAATTACTCACCAAAAAAATCTCCATAAGTGACTACCTTGAATCCATGATTTGTTGTTTCCCTTCAATCTTAGAGATGTTTAAGAGAACCAGATTCATTCTATTTAAAAACTACTATTATTATTGTTCTTCTCTGCTCCAATAGTTCAGTTGTTTTGAAAGGAAACCTACCTAATCAATCAAACATCAATGAGAATTTAAGAATTACTATGTTCCAGACACTATTAAGTATGGAAAATTGGGGTAGCTATGTGTCCTGAAGTCAGGAAGATTTGAGTGCAAATTCAGTTTCATATACTTACTAGATGTGTGATCCTGGGCAAATTATTTTGTTTGTTTCAGTTTCTCTAACAAACTGAGAATAATAATAGCATTTACCTCCCAGAATTTTTCTAAGGATAAAAATGAAATAATAATTGTAAAGCTCTGAGCAAAGTTCCTGACATATTCTGTCCAAATGCTAACTATTGTCATATTTTCTCAATAAATTTATAATTTAATTGGGGAAGCAACATGCACATAAAAATAGGTAAGTAAAAGATATATACAACATGAGCTTTAAAGTATGTACTGTCTATTAATGGACCATGAAATCAAGGATTTCAGATCTAAAAGGAATATTATACCATCTGTATTGGCAGGAGTAGTTTCCTTATCAGAAAATTTCCTAGAACAATTAAAAACCAGGTGTCTCATGTTATTATGATTATGATTATAATTCCCTTCTTTGTTCCTTCTTTCTTTTTCTCTCTTCCCTTCCTTTTTTTCATCCCTTTTCTTCTTCCCTTCCTTCCTTTCTTTCTTTTTCTCTTTTTTGTTTCTACTTCTCTTCTTTCCTTGCTTTCTTCCTTCCTTCCTTGCTTCCTTGTTTCCTTCCTTCCTTCCTTTCTTCCTTCCTACCTTCCTATTTTTCTGTTTTCCTGTTCTTGTCTTCCTTCTTTCCTTCCTTTCTCCCTCCCTCCCTCTTTCTTTCTTTCTTTTTCTCTCTTCTCTCTCTCTTTTTTTTCTTTCCTAAAAAAGGAAGGAGAATGAGCTGCATACAACCGAAAAGGAAAAGAAGCAAAGAGCCTCTGCTCAAAAACATCCCATCCAAACATTCCACCAAATGAAAATGCATATGTAATAATAAACTATACTTACAGGATATCAGCAGCTATTCTTGGAATTAGGACCATCAGGCATTTACATCTTAATATTAACTACTGTCAAAACAACAACAAATGAAATATTTCAGTGAGTAGGCAGTTCTTAGTGGAATAAAAAAAAAGAAGAGATTAAAAAAAAAAAACAGCATAAGAATCAATCTGCTTATGATGCATTTTTCCTCAGTTAACCCAATTTCTTTTGCTACATTTTTGGCTACTAGATTCTCCTCTCCAAGAATGTGGAGATTCTCTGACAGGAGTTAAGAATTTTCTGAAATACTTTACCAAGGTTATATATAAACACTGTTCAAATCTAGAAGAGGGAAAAAACATGCATTCTGTGAAGCACTTCAGAAAATTGTCCATTTAGAAGGATGGCTGGCTATCCTCTCAACCATGGCAAAAGTGTTTATGATTGATAGTTCTGAGAAGAAATAAGTATTTTCTAAATGCATTTCTCTCTCCTGAAATATCTAAACATGATGTTTTCAAATTTATAAATTACAAAACAGTCCAGATCTTTTTAAATACAGGTTGAAAGTTCATTAGATCAATATAGTTCATTATTTTCAGTCTGTGGTGAATGGTCTATCATTATATTCCTTTAAATGCTACAATCCTATGTTATAAGAGCTTGGCATATCTTTTATAGCTCAACAGATCATTTTTTATTAAAATGGAATTAATTTCTATCCTGTACAAATCTCTGGACTCTTTGCTTCTTCTGAGAAATGGGAATAATGATATTGAAGGGGGAATGAAACTATGTTCCCTTTAAAATTATCACTCTGAAACTGTGTCTTAGGCCCTCTTGGGAAAGCATATCCCCCTATATAAGTTAAGTGTTGTTATTCAATTAGAAATCTTGGTCAAAAAGTACCCCTTTGATCTTTTAGGGATGTCAGACCCTTTTAAATTTCAATTGCAGATCTGGGCCAGATATCAATAAGCATATACGCCTTGGGATTTTGGTTTTCTTTTCAACCTGAAACCTGAAGTCTCAAGATTTCTTTTTAAAGGTCAATTTCTGAATTCATTCTTTGCAGTATGTCCAAAGTAGGACCCTGTCTTCTGAGAAGCCATTCTCTTCTCAATGCCAGCCTCCCTTTCCCTAATAGGACTTTGCCACTAAAAAAAGTCAGTCTCTTAGCAAAACTGACTTTCTATGCAACAATAAACTTCCATTTTTGCCAATTAATATTTTGGGTTCGTGAATTCCTTCACAAAGAACCTGTGTTGACCAAAAGGACATTTTAACAACTCTCTGATGGCCACTAATCTCATCAATATTTCCAAGATAATTTAAAGCATAATTGTGAAGGAAGTTCTTTGGGGTGTATATGTCATCTCTAAAGGCCATTGTTTTTATTATTGTTGCTGTTGCTATTGGTGCTATTGTTGCTGCTGCTATTATGGTTCTCATAAATTATTATTCATACTTTAGTCTAAATATAAATGATTTTCTTTACTATCAATGTATCCAGATAAAATAGTGAAGTTTTTTCTTTGCGCTTTAATTTCCCATTTCTCAAACCCCTAGCATTTTGTTCTTTCTTCTCTGTCTACAAGTGCCTGACACACTCATGTTATCATGTCAACATTCTTTTGTCTAAGGAACATCACTCTAACCCATTATTCAGGCTCCTCCCCAATTGGACCTGATGTGTTAGACTCTTCTTCCTGAATCAATAGATACCTTTCCCCCACCCATTTGCTCAGGTCTTCATTTTTTGAGGGAGAAATGAAGAATTAATTAATACAGAATTAGTATTGATGTGCTAATTTCTAACTCCTATAAACAAGTGAACATAATAGATCAAGTGATATACCAAAGTAGAGAGAGTTTTGGAGGAGGTTGCAAATGTCCTTCATATCATACAACAGAAATTAATGTCTATGGAAAATACCTTTCCTACTGAGACCATCTTGGCAGACTGATTTTCTGAGAGTACAAAGGAAAACAAAAAATCTTGTGTGTGTCTCTTCTTTGCAAATGTGATCTTGAACTACAGGAATCATTCCCCAGCTGCAGAACCTTGAGCAGCCAGGAGCAAAGATTTTTTTTTTTTTTTCTGTATACCTTCCAAAAAGATAGAGCAAAGTATCTGCCAAAATTGCCTCTAGCAGCTGATAATCAGAATACGGAAAAAGCTGGGGGGGGGGGGGGGGAAGTCACAGTTAGGAGCTCCTTCAGTAGCTTGCCCAAGGCCATGCTTCTTTATTAGGTTGAGTCCTCAGGCTCCATATAGGTGCTACAACTACCCAAAGCGTCACCAGATTTTGTGAGAGTGACAGCATGTCGGGATATATCACATGCTGACTCTTGGCTATATAAATTTTTTTGTACTATCTTGGGACAAACTAACTTTTGAAAGATATGAGGACCAAAATCAGTTTTATATTAACAAAGGTATCATAAGCCCCAGAGAAGGGACATCTATTTATTTTATTTTTGTGATTCCCAGAACCTACTAAAGCATCTGACGTATTACAGCCATATAAATATTTTAGAATCAAAGGGAGGTTATGAAGTTTATCTGAACGTTTGAGATAAAATAATCCTTGCATTAAATAATCAGTTTTGTCAAAGTGTGTTTAGCTTAAATTATGCAAAGAAATCCCTTAATTCTTTATATTGTTTTTGTTTGTTTGTTTGTTTGTTTTTTACAAATGAATCCATAAACATTTGCAAACCTGGACAAATTTTCTGACAAGAGAGAAAGCGTGAACTACATTGGCCAAGAGTAGATAGATGTTAATAAAATCTCTCTTTTTTTGAAAATTTATTTATCTTCTGATTTTAAAAGAAGTATTAATATTAAAAATCAGTGAGTCTTTGCCTTAGAATTAATAAGTCGTTTCCTCCAGTGCCCTAAGTTAATCTTTCTCATATGATCATGGAGCTGGAAGAGACCACTGGCATTCTCTAGTTCATAGAAAATGATCATTTTAAAAAAGAAAGCTGAAAAGCAGAATAATAAATTGACTTGCAACAGACCACAAAGATTGTGAATGCCAGATGCAGGATGAAAACCAAGATCCTCTTCAAATCCAATGTTCTTTTAAGTATTTTAGAATAACTCTTGTAGGGAAAGGTTGTGCTTTTTGAAAGATTCCCTCAGTTGAGAGAATAATGCAAACACTAATTGTGGGCTTTAAGGAAGCCTTAGAAGAGGATGAAGGGGAGAAGAAACAAAACAACACAAACAAAACCAAAAAACTCTCTACCATTAATTCCTAAAAGTCTATCACTGGCATTCATTCCTTTATATCGAGTATTGCTAAGTAAACTTCTATGAACTTTTATTAAATATTATTTTGTTTTTTCTTATAAATATTATATAGACATAGAGGAAAACAAAACAAACAAAATAAGAAAAACAAACAAAAAAACAACACAAACTCTGACTCTTGTCACATAGAAAGTCTAGGAGATTTGAAATTGCATTGATAATAAGATGTTAATCTTCACAGGTAGAAAAAAAATCTTATTTTCTTTTGCACTCCCACATGGTAGTTGATTTGTTGTTGTTGTGTGTTGTTTTGTGTTGGTCTTTTTGTATAGGGAGATAGGAGATCTGTTAGTTTTTAATGAATTCCTTTCACATTTCCAAATATTTTTGATCTCATCAGTATACAATCAAAAACATAGATTATAGCATATCTATGCTTGCCTATCCTAGACTATGATTTCTCATATCCTGATTAAATAGTTTTTTAGTGTCTAATATGCAATGCAAATGTAGTTCTTCCCAGATTTTAACTGGCAATCTTGATCAAATATATGAGAATCATCAGTTTGAACTGCAGATTTTCCATTTACCTAGTTATATGTAATTTCTGAAGCATCATTTCTAAGAAAGTATTTTACTTTCTTCGTTATTTTACCTTTTTGTTTGTAGGCTAAGAAAGTCTGAGCCAAACTAATTCAAGATGCCATATTCCAGGAATTATAAATATAAACAAAAAATTCAAACAGAATTCTCTTTCAAAAAAATATATTCTACTGAAGAGACGCAATATATAATCAAATATGTGATGATTTGAGGAAAGAGACAGTGCTGATAACTAGGACATTTAGCAAAGGATTCCCTAGGAGGCAGTATGTTAACTAAGCTTTGAAGCAAGGAAAAGATTGTAAGAGATGTAAGAAAATAGACAGAGCTTAGCAGACATTGGGAACAACAAGAAAAAAAAAAAAAAAAAAAAAAAAGCAAAATCATAGAAGGGAGAAATGGAAATGGCCAAATTAGTCCAGTTTGGTTAATGGCTAATGAAGAAAAAAGAAAATAATGAAAAATATATCTGAAAAGGAAAACTAGAGGCAAATTGTGAACCTGAAGATTTTGTCTTCTTGAGATAATGGGGAGTCATTTAAGGTACTTGAACAGAAGAATGAAATAACTCAATTTGAGCTTAAAAAATGATTTTGTTAACTGTTGGGTAAAACATTGTAAAAGGGAGAGACTAGAAAACTAATATAATTGTCCAGAAATGAGCTGATGAGGGTGTGGATTAAAGATGGTGGCTATAGAAATGGAAACAAGGAAATGAATGTGAAAGATGTTTTCTATAAGCAAAGAAAGTGATTGTAATTTAATGAACCTAGATATGTCCCTGAGACAAAAACCCCTTGCAACAATTCAGTGTATCAACTTCTCTTGAAGTTATAAAGTTAAGGATTTCCAAGGATCCTTGAAAAGTTAAGTAACTTGCCTACATTCACACATACAGTTCATGACAGAGGCACAACAGATATTGTGAAGGGAAAATCAATAAAACTTGGCAACTAAATGGATCTATGGAGTGGAAGAGAGTAAAGATTCTTCCCCGCCCCCCCCCCCACCCCACCCCATGTTTTCAAAGCTGTATAACTGCAAGGATAATAATGCCATTAAAAGAAATTATAAAAATGCTTTGAAAATGGATAGGCTTAATGAAGACAATGATCGTTCATTTTTTAGATAAGTTGGGTTTATCACATCTCCTAAGTTTCACTTTGATTTTAGCCTTCATTTCTTCTATAATGAAGGAGCTCTCCCATTGAGAATGAGATAATTAGGCTAACCAAGAGTGTCCTACTTCTCATCCAATGAGAATCCACTCTCTAGAGTAGCAAGCTGGGAATAGGAACATGATAAAGATTGCTTGCTTATGTCTTCCAAGATTCTTTTCTTTCAGCAACATGAAGTAGGTTGAGTTCTTGCAACTTCTTCCTCAAAGCTAGAAACTGATAAAGCTAGAAGAACTTGGCTTTCCAACCTATCTCTCCCAAAGAGGGGGACTGACTAAGGATAGAGCTCTCTTACCTCTCACAAATTCTACCTCACTCTTCATTCAGAGTGATGCATTTATCTCTAATAATAAGGATAATCCTATGCCAATGGGTTTTGTGATAGGAATTGCATTAGCTTCCAATAGAAAATAATTTTTAAAGCCAATGACTGTTCCTTTTGCTTGTTTTCATATTTCTAAAATCTAGTACAATATCTGGCACACAGTAATAATTTATTTTTTTTGAATGAATGGGTGACCTAATGGTTTTTTACTTTAATGTTTTACTAGCCACTAACAAACAGTAAAGTAACTTATACCATGGAACTTCTGATACTGACAACTTCCATCAGTCTTCCAAAACTCAGTAAGCACTACTTCATGCTGGATACTGTGGTGGATATTAGTGATATAAATATGAAATTCGAGTACAAATCCTTATTGCTGAGGCAGCTTCCCCAATGGATTTTTCTATTCCTGATCCAAGTCTGCTGAGTATCACTTAAGATAATATTAAAAACCAAGCTAATTTCTGAATGAACATTTATATTTTATGAATTTATAACAATATGGAATAAGTATTTTCAAAACAATTAAAAAATAAACAAATTAAATCAGGTGTTCATTGCTACTGAAAAATCCATTTACTCTTCTATCTTTGCTTTTAATATATTAAATATTAAATATCCTCTTTCATTTTCCTTTCCTTCTACTATCTGTCACAATAAGCCAACCTATACCTTTGTAGAAATTGGGTGAGTACTCTGCATGATTAAGAAGATAGAGATAATTTGATATGATGCCTCCTCTATTTCTCAAAATTTCTTGTCAGTGTAATTCACTCTCTTCCTTCCTCTTGTTAAAAAAATTGCTTGCCCTACCATTCACTAAGAATAATTCTTATATCTGGATTCTTAAACTCATGGTTTTCTAACCCTCCCATGACAGATCCAACAGTTTCCTCACCTTATACTTCATTTGATTTCTCCCCTTTCCAAAGTTCCTGTCTCTTTGCTGAAAATATGTCTAATCTCTTATCTTACATGCAGCTATTATTTTCTTTCTTCTCTCTTTCACTACCAAACTTCTTGGGGAAAAATTATCCCTATACAATACCTACAGTTTACCTCCTTTCTAATTACCTACTATTTCCTGACCTCCTTGTCATGTGCCTTCTTTGCCCAGCACTCCATAAAAACTATTCTTTCAATGTTCATCAATGATCTCCTAATTGTCAAAACCCAATTGTTTATACTCAAATATTTACCATCTTTTTCCTCTCTGTTGTTTCTGACACAATTGATCACTCCTCTCCCTTGATTACTATCTCTACTTTGTGAATCACCACCTCCTGTTACCAGCTTTCTAAATTTGCCTATCTCTACTTCATTACCTTTTTTATCCTCTTCCGAAATTTAAGTTCCATATTTATTAAGGTTCTGTCCTTGATCCTTATTTCTATAGGCTCTCCCTTAATAACATCCATCCCTTCTTTGGTTTCAACTATTCTGTCACATAACAAGGAGATCAGGAAACAGTAGGTAATGGGGAAATAGGTGAGCTATAGGTATTATGTTTAGGGTTCCCTCCCCAAGAAGTGTGGCAATGAAGAAGAGGAGAAAGTCTAATATGTGTACGATGTAGAAGAATAGGGTTTCCAAATATGTATTATCAATCCTGGTTCCTTCTTTGATACAAAGTCTACATTTATAGCTGTCTTTCTGAAATCTAGACTCCACACAAGAGTATATCAAGCTTATTTTCTGTCTTCTTAAATCTCCTTCTAACTTCACTATTTCTCTTTGTAGCATTATGATTCATAGAGGCTCCTATGTTCCTAAGTTTTTTTTCATCTTGAATCTATATACTCCCTTATTTCTCACATCTAATTAGTAATTAAGTTCTGGCAACTTACCATCTATATTTTTGTCATCCATCTTTTCCTATTTCTACTGCCACAACCTCAGTATAAATCTCTTTTTTTTTCTTTCTTGCTACCTCCTTAAGACTGTTATAATGGATTTATAACAAGTCTTCTGTACTCAATTTTCTCTTCTCTATAATCAATCCTTCATATGATTCCCAGTCTCATCTAAAAAGGAGAGAGAGCATTGATCCCTTTTGTCTTTATGTTGCAGTCATTTCCATTCCTCTCTGAATTGAGCTTTCCCTTAAAAAAAAAAAAAAAAAAAAAAAAAAAAAAAAAAAAAAAAAAAAAAGAATTGCTCATAAACACTTGATATGACCTCATCTGAAAATGTATGCTATATTCTCTGCAAGCTTCTTGCAAGAATCTTATTCCCTCCCCAGTCATGTCTCAGACATGAATGGGGAGCTATATTTATTTTTTCTTTTTGTTTTCCAGACCCTCATTTAGATATTCAGATGCTCAGAATTCATCTTTATTATAATATTTTTTTCATTTTTAATGTTATTTTCTTATTTTAATAAACTTCACTCTACATCAGTTCATACAATTCTTCCCATGTTACTCTTTTTTCTTATATTGATCATTTCTCATTGAACAATAATCTTCAATGTAAATATTTATATGGCATAGTTTTAGCTTTTTTAAAGCAATTCCTAAATTATGATGTAGCATTTCTGCTACAATCATGGCCAGATAGCCTGCAAATCCAATTAATAAGCATGTTGTTTTGAAAATTTTAGGATATATTGGACATTTTTCTTGGTATATTTGATAATATTATTACATGAGAAACCTTGTTATTCATAAGGCAGGTCATAATGTCTTTTTCCATATTCAATGAGTCCCTTTTGCCAGTTGTGTAAATCTTAAAATCCTGTTATCATTTAGGATCCTTCAAAATTGGTTACCTTAAAATTATAGCTGTGTGTGTGTGTATGTGTGTATGTCTTCCTATATTGCATAAAATTTAAATTCTAGCATATCTGATAAGTCCTAGGCACCTTCAATTGGAGCATAGAGTATATACTATGGTGTACATATACCATATAGCATAGATCATCTTCTCTAGCTTTTCCTGTTGAATTCCTTAATTTTCTTTGAAATTAAATTCAAGATCTAATTTCTGGAACCAAAGATGGTGGAGTAAATAGTGAATTCTTATAACTCATCCATGTTCACCTCCTGGCAACCATAAAAATAGAACCCTAAAAACAGGTCATGGAAAAGGATAACTAGTAAGGAGACAGATTGAAACAATCCTTTAGATCAGGAGAATCAGCAGGAGGGGGTCACTCTCACTCCTGTAGGGGGCAAACTTAGGCCAAGATGGCAAGATCACCAATAAGCCGGTAGCAAGCCCCACCTCAGCAAATCAATAGATTTTGAGCCCCAGAGTGATAGAACATTTGAACTTCAAAACTAGGTTCTCCCAGGTGATCTGAGAAAAAAACAGGATAGCCTGCAATCTCCAGCTCCTGGAATCATCATATGCTCCAGGTAGCCCTGGGCAATTATGGATCCTCCAGCAGCCAAACCAACACTTGTTTCAGTGTAACACCTAGTAAACACAGAAACAGTCCATCTGACCTCAGCATACACCAGACACCACCACTAGAAACCTATTTCAATACCAAGGAAGTTGTCAGACTCCTATAACTTCCAGCAGCACCACAGACCTGCACCTCACTCCCTCAGTGGACAAAAGAGTTTAGGGCAAGACTTTAGGGCAACTTCAGTGCAACACTAGACAAATAGTAGGGGCTTGTAGTTGCTGTAGTCAGACACAAGAAGCCTGAGAGCATACTCCTGACACTTAGAGAGCAGAGCTCAAATTTAAGAAAAAGGGAAAAAGACCAGAGAAAGAAAAGCAGAGAGAGACGGAAAAACAAGAATAAAAAAACACAACAAAAGTATATTACCACAGAAACTTATTATGGTGACAAGGAAGACACAAACTCAGAAGAGGACAACAATATAAAAACACCTATGGGAAAAATCTCAAAGATAAAGGGGAAGTGATCTCAAGCCTAGAAAAAACTCATGAAAAAGTTCAAAAAGGAGTTTAAATATCATAAAAGAAATGTAGAAGAAAGACTGGAAAAAGAAATGAGTGATTCAAGACTATTATGGGGGCAGGGGAAGAGCCAATAGCTTGAAAAATAGCTTTAAAAATAGAATTAATCAAATGGAAAAAGAGATACAAAAATCCACTGAAGAAAACATCTCCTTAACTAATATGGCAGAAACTAGGCATTGATCCACACTTAACACGGTACACCAAAATAAGGTCAAAATGGGTTCATGACCTAGGCATAAAGAATGAAATTATCAATAAATTAGAGGAACACAGGATAGTTTACCTCTCAGACCTGTGGAAGGGGAAGGACTTTATGACCAAAGCAGAACTAGAGATCATTACTGATCACAAAATAGAAAATTTCGATTACACCAAACTGAAAAGTTTTTGTACAAACAAAACTAATGCAGACAAGATTAGAAGGGAAGCAATAAACTGGGAAAATATTTTTACAGTCAAAGGTTCTGATAAAGGCCTCATTTCCAAAATATATAGAGAATTAACTCTAATTTATAAAAATCAAGCCATTCTCCAATTGAAAAATGGTCAAAGGATATGAACAGACAATTCTCAGATGAAGAAATTGAAACTATTTCTAGTCATATGAAAAGATGCTCCAAGTCATTATTAATCAGAGAAATGCAAATTAAGACAACTCTAAGATACCACTACACACCTGTCAGATTGGCTAAGATGACAGGAAAAAATAATGATGATTGTTGGAGGGGATGTGGGAAAACTGGGACATTGATGCATTGTTGGTGGAGTTGTGAACGAATCCAACCATTCTGGAGAGTAGTTGGAACTATGCTCAAAAAGTTATCAAACTGTGCATATCCTTTGATCCAGCAATGTTACTAATGGGCTTATATCCCAAAGAGATTATAAAGAAGGGAAAGGGACCTGTATGTGCACGAATGTTTGTGGCAGCCCTTTTTGTAGTGGCTAGAAACTGGAAACTGAATGGATGCCCATCAGTTGGAGAATGGCTAAATAAATTGTGGTATATGAATATTATGGAATATTACTGTTCTGTAAGAAATGACCAACAGGATGATTTCAGAAAGGCCTGGAGAGACTTACATGAACTGATACTGAGTGAAATGAGCAGGAACAGGACATCATTATATACTTCAACAACAATATTATATGATGACCAGTTCTGATGGACCTGGCCATCCTCAGCAACGAGACCAACCAAATCATTTCCAATGGAGCAGTAATGACCTGAACCAGCTATGCCTAGAGAAAGAACTCTGGGAGATGACTAAAAACCATTACATTGAATCCCCAATCCCTATATTTATGCCCACCTGCATTTTTGATTTCCTTCACAAGCTAATTGTACAATATTTCAAAGTCTGATTCTTTTTGTACAGCAAAATAATGTTTTGGTCATGTATACTTATTGTGTATCTAATTTATATTTTAATGTATTTAACATCTACTGGTCATCCTGCCATCTAGGGAGGGGTGGAGGGTAAGAGGTGAAAAATTGGAACAAGAGGTTTGGCAATTGTTAATGCTGTAAAGTTACCCATGCATATAACCTGTAAATAAAAGGCTATTAGATTAAAAAAAAAAAAAAGAAAACATCTCCTTAAAATGTACAAGTGGCCAAACGGAGAAGAAAATTAATTGAGAAAAGCAACACCATAAAATCTAGAATCGGGCAAGTGAAGATAATGACATTATCAAACATCAAGAATCAGTCAAAAATTTTAAATATGAAAAATTATAATAATATGTAAAATACCTCATGGGACAAACAACTGACCTGGGAAATAGAACTAGGAGATAAAATGTTAAAATAATTTGACTACTTGAAGGGTATCACTGAAAGGAAGATATGAAAATTATCCAGGAAAAAATTCTCTAAAGTCCTGAAAACAGAAAGCAAATTAGCATTGAAGAATTCAGGGCACTAGTGCAATGGTGGTGAAGTTGTGAAATGATCCAACCATTCTAAAGAGCAATTTGGAACTATGCCCAAAGAGCTTTGAAAACTACAAATCCCTTGATACATTAGGTCTGCATCCCAAAGAAATCATAAAAGAGAGAAAAAGAACCACATGTGCAAAAATGTTTGCAGCAGCTCTTTTTGTGGTCCCAAAAGAAAGACTCCAAGGAACAAAATAACAATACTTCAGAACTATCAGAAAAAAGAAAATGTACTGCAAGAGGTCAAAAAATAACAATTCAAATACCAGAGATCATAATCAAGATTACACAGGGCCTGGAAAATGGAACATCAAAGGTTGAGACTTCATGAAACATTATATTCTGGAAAGCAAAGGAGCTGGGGCCACAATCAAGGATCACCTGCCCAATAAAATAAAGCTTTATACTTCAAGAGGAAACTGGTAATTTAGTAAAATAGAAAGATTTCAAGCTTTCATAAAAATGCCAGAAATAAATAAAAAATTTGATCTTCAATATCAAGACACAAAAGAAGCATAAATAGGTAAAAAGGGATAGGAAAACTTAAGGGATTCAATAGAGGTTAACTGTTTACATCCCTACATAGGAAAATGATAGTTTTAATTCTTAATAATTGTATGACTAATAGTACAGCTAAAAGGATTACACATAGACAATGAGTATGAATATAAGATGAGCTTGAGAGCATGACATAAAAATTAAGTTATGAGAAAGAGGTGTACACTGGGTACAGAAGGAAAGGAGAGGTAGAATGATATAAATTACTTCACTTGAAGAGACAGAAAAATCTAAAATAATGCAGAGGAAAATGGGAGGGTGGGTGATGAGCATCACTTGAAACTCACTCTTATCTGTATTGATTCAAA
Organism: Sarcophilus harrisii; assembly: GCF_902635505.1. Lineage (NCBI taxonomy): Eukaryota > Metazoa > Chordata > Mammalia > Dasyuromorphia > Dasyuridae > Sarcophilus > Sarcophilus harrisii. The sequence goes on along the minus strand of NC_045426.1, from coordinate 65,899,682 downwards.
GAGGAAATAATATACACAATCAGCTAAATATAAAAATCTATCTTATCTGAAAGGGAAACAGGAAAGGAGAAGATCAAGTAAAGAGGGTAAGGAGTGGGCACTGCAGATCAGAGGAGATAGTAGACAAGAGCAAAATACTGATGAGAAGGGAAAGGAGAAAGAGAATAAAAGTAACTGAAGATTTCAGCTTTGGGGATAAAAACTCATTATTTGACAAAAACTTCTAAGAAATTAGAATACAATAGGATACAAACTAGCTGTAGGGTAACATCTCATACCTTACAGCAAAATTACATCTGATGATTTAGAAATAAAGGGGGACATCATAAGCAAATTAAAAGTGCAAAGAATAGCCTACTTATATACAATGGGTGAAAATTCTTGATCAAATAAGAGATAGAGAGCATTACAAAAATGCAAGATGGGCAATTTTGATTACATTAAAGTAAGGCTATGGACAAACAAAACAAATCTAACCAAGATTAGAAGGAAACATGAAAATTATCTTTACACCATATCTGATAAAAACCTTATTTTTCAAATTTGTCAAAAGATATGTCAAATTTATAAGTATACAAACTATTTCCCAATTAATAAATGATAAAATATGGATAAGCAGTTTTCAAAAAAAGAAAGCTATCTATAGGCCAATGAAGAAGTTCTCTAAATCACTTCTGTTTAGAGAAACATAAGTTAAAACAAAGAGGTGAAAAATTGGAACAAGAGGTTTGGCAATTGTTAATGCTGTAAAGTTACCCATGCATATAACCTGTAAATAAAAGGCTATTAGATTAAAAAAAAAAAAAAAAGAAAACATCTCCTTAAAATGTACAAGTGGCCAAATGGAGAAGAAAATTAATTGAGAAAAGCAACACCATAAAATCTAGAATTTGATAACCTAAATGAAATGGATGACTACCTCCAAAAATACAGACTTCCCAGACTAACAGAGGAGGAAGTAAATTGCTTGAATAGTCCCATTTCAGAAAAAGAAATAGAACAGCAATTAAACAACTCCCTAAGAAAAAATCCCCAGAACCAGATGGATTTACATGTGAATTTTACCAAACATTTAAAGAACAATTGGCCCCAATGCTATATAAATTATTTGATAAAATAGGGAATGAAGGAGTCCTACCAAATTCCTTCTATGACACAGACATGGTACTGATACCTAAACCAGGTAGGCTGAAAACAGAGATCAATTTGGAGAGCAATTTACAACTCTACTCCAAGGATAATTAAGCTATATCTATCCTTTGATCCAGCAATTCTACTACTAGTTGTGTATTGCAAAAAAGATCATAAAAGTGGGAGAGGGAAGAACCTATATGTGCAAGAATATTTATAGCCATCCTTTTCATGGTAGCAAAATATTGAAAATTGAGGAGATGACCATTAAATGGGGAATGGCTGAAAAAGCTGTGGTTTATGCATATAATAAAATACTATTGTCCAATAAGAAATGATTAAAAGGCATATTTCAGGGAGGAAAAACATGGAAAGACATGTATCAAATGATGTAAAGTGAAATGAGCAGAATCAGGGGAAGTCTGCACAATATCAGCAACATTGTGTGATGATCAAGGCAAAATTGATAAATCTAATTACATTAAATTAAATATTTTTGCACAAACAAAACCAACAGAAACAAGATTAAAAGGGAAGTACAAAGCTGGGAAAAATCTTTACAGCCAGTGTGTCTGTCTGATAAAGATAACATTTCTAAAATATATAAAGAACTGTGTCAAATTTATAAGAATTCAAGTCATTTCCCAATTGATAAATGGTCAAATGATATGAACAGAAACAATTTTCAGATGACAAAATTAAATCATCCATAGTTATATGAAAAAATGCTCTAAATTACTATTAATTGGAGAAATGCAAATTGAAACAACTCTAAGATACCACCTCACACCTCTGAGATTGACTCCAATGACAAGAAAGGACAATGATAAATGTTGGAGGGGATGTGGGAAAATTAGGACACTAATGCATTGTTGGTGTAACTGTGAAATGATCCAAACATTCTGGAGAGCAGTTTGGAACTATGCAGAAAGGAACTCTTTGACCCAGCAGTGTCATTACTGAGTCTGTATTCTGAGGGAATCTTAAAAGACAGAAAAGGGTCCACATGAGCAAAAATGTTCATAGCAGCTGTTTTTGTGGCAGCAAAGAATTAGAAAAGGAGTAGATGCTCATCAATTGGGGAATGGCTGAACAAGTTGTGGTACATGAAGATATGGGAATATTACTGTTCCATAAAAAATGATGAACAAACTAATTTTAGAAAGTCCTGGAAAGATTTACATGAACTTATGCTGAGAGAAATAAGCAGAAGCAGGAAGACATTGTACACAATAACAGTAAGAATGTGTGTTGATCAACTATGAAAGACTTAGTTCCTCTCAGTGTTCAGTGATGCAAAGCAATTTCAGTAGACTGAACAGAAAATGCCATCTGCATCCAGAAAAAGAACTAAGGAGACTGAATGTAAATCAACATATGCTATGTTCACTTTTGTTTTTCTTTTTCTCTCTCCCATGATTTTTCCCTTTAGCTTTCATTTTTCTCTCCTTATTTAAAGTAGTGTGTATTAAAAATAAATACACTTATTAGGGGAAATTTTTTTTGTGATGATCAAACATGATTGCCTCAGCTTTTCTCAGCAACACAATGGTCTGAGAAAAGTACAAAGGACTCATGAAGAAAAATTCCATCTATAACCAAATCTATAACCAAATTTTTAAAAATGGACTTGGAATGCAGGCTGAGGCTTTTTTTTTCACTTACTTTATTCTTTCTTGTTTTTTTTTTCCTTTTGTTCTGTTTTTCCTTTTGTTCTGTTTTGTTCTGTTTTTTCCTTTTGTTCTGTTTTCTCTTTCACAACTATGACTAACATGACAATACATGCATAAGCTAAGTCAAACTGCCTACCTTTTTGGAAAAGGGGAAGGAAGGGAGAAAACTGGAATTCAAAAACTTTGGAATTGTAAAATGATTACTAAAAATGTTGCTGTCATATATCTGGGGAAAATAAAATGCTATTGTATTAAATAAAGTTGCACTGGACTCTATCATCCTTTCTCAAAGTACTGAAGTATGGAGTAGTATCTATGGATGGTGAGCAGAAGGCACCTCTCCTCAAACCTAAATCACATTGTTCATATATTTAATTGTTTTGATTACATTAAGTCATTTGATTGAGGGAGATACACCTATTATAATAAAAGTTTTTAGGTCTCTTTTAAAACTATATTGAATGATAATGAGAATGCTGCCATACTTTCTTTCCTTTGGTCATATAAATCATGAGTAGCTTTTCCTGGAATAGTATAGATATTCTTGAATTTTTTGCATGAAAGCTATTTTGTAACTAATTGAAAATTCAACACCTCAACTACTTCCTGACAAATGTTTTTTTTTTTTTTGAATTTCAGCTGAATGTCTAGAATTTTATTTTTCCTAATTATTATAAAATGATAGATATTAATTGAAATCAGGAGAGCTGTTCAAGTTCTGATCCACTAACTAGGGTGAATAATGCTCATGAAATATTTGTATATGTATATGTAGGGAATATTCTCTCTCTCTCTCGCTCTCTCTCTCTCTCTCTCTCTCTCTCTCTCTCACACACACACACACACACACACACACAAAACACACACATACACACACTTCTCATAATTAGTATGTAATTTCCTTGAAAGTAGGAAGGATTCTTCTTTATTTTTATCTCTAACATGTATCACAATTCTTGACAAATAACAAGTAATTGATACACTTTTCATTCATTCATACTATCTTAATAGATTTAGAGCAGTAAATATGACTCAGCTCCCTCATTTTTGGAAATATGAGTCCCACTCATTGTGTCATTTTCAAATTAGGTGACTTTCAGCAAGTCAATTAAAATCTTAGAATAGGTTTCCTCATCTGCATTTCCTACTTAATGGGACTTTGGTAAGAAAGAAATAAAATAATGAAGAGGGATATAGCAATCCACTAAGTCCCTAAGTATAATGGAAATAATACAGAAAACTGGGATTCAAGTTAAGACTTTGACACAACAGCTATGTATACTGTCACCAAATCTGTTTCCTTAGCTGTATGAAGTAGAATGTAACCCAATTTTAGGGATTATTATAAAAAACTGTTTTGTAAATTTTACAGCCCACATAAAGAAGGGAAGAGTTTATTCTGAAGTGTGGAGATTATATTCTTTAATTAAGATTCCCTTCTATCTATGACTTGCTAGGTAAGATTTGGGGTGTTGGCAAAAGAACATAGAAATTGTGATTTAGTCATACAGCCATTAGCTGTCAGAACTGGAATTTGAATACAGGTATTTCTGTCATCAAGACAAATATCTTATCTACTATACTGGATAAATATGAACCGTTGTAATACATGTAGAAGAAATCATTTTTATCATCACTATATTATTTGTCAAGACATTCTGAAGCATTCATAAAAATAATTTTTAGTCTTATCTGCTCAATTTATCTGATCCTTAAAAGAAATCATTCTCATTGAAATCCAGCTTTGAAATATTGTCCTAATTTCATAAGATCACATATGAAATGAAGATCATTTTCGGATTTGATTTTATGAAAGATTATCATTTGAAAAAACAAACAAACAAACAAACACCTTCTAACCCAGATTGACTTATGGGGAAACTAAGCAATCTTTATATTCTTGTCACATTGTATCATAACACAAGTTTATAAAGTTGTCTAAAAATGTAAGTGAATGAGATATTGATGGCTTTATATTTCTCATGAGGTTTTTCTTTATGTGTTTATTTATCAAAATCCCAAAGATAAGGCTCTCTTTGCTACAACAGATGTTTTTAGAATAGCAGCTGTTTTGATATGTGTAAACACGCATACACATCCAACTTGGGCCTGAAGGAAGCTCACTAATTAATTGGATCTGCCAATTCTCTGGCCAGGATTGTAGTAGGTTGATAGAGCTATGAAAGTTATCACACTTTGTATAAGAGGAATATTTATTTGAAGAGAAAATGTAATGTCAGTGAGAAGGGAGCAAGGCACTTATCAAAAACATAGGAGCTTGCTCAAGCATTTCTTATTAATTAGAGAGCACATACAAACACTTATACATGCAAATACATACATTATGGGCAAAGTCAGTTATTTTAAACCTCTACTCTTTATGTATGTCACATAATGCCATGAAAGGCATATGCCATCCCGACATCTGCACAGAAAAATGGACAATTGACTGAAACAGGTGACTGACATCTGGCTCATGGTTTGTTTATGGCTTTGTTATTTGGTTTTAAGACCGAGTACATATTGTTTGACATCTGTACACAGTGGGCAGAAACTATTGCACACTAGATAATAACAGATCAATGGAAGCACCTGATGTAGATACTGCTTCTCCTTTAGGAATAATTATGTGTTCTCAGTTTTCCAGAAACAAGTGGTGTGTAGTGGAGGAGGAACAAGAAAATTGATATAGATACTTTGTGCCTGAATATTGGTGGCCCTCTATGAACCACTGCTTTGATTTCAAATGAAATTTTCTACTAAACACAAGTATTTTGTCTCACTTTTGCCTGAGATAAAGTAGAAGAAACAAATTTTATCCTAAAAGTGGATACTCAAGAGATTATAAAAGTAAGTGAATTATAAGAAGGGGCCTTTTCATTATGGGTACTGAAGGTTTACAGTGGGGTATTTTTTCTCCAACTACTTTATTTTACATGAAGTTTTTTTTATTTTTTTATAACTCTTTATTTACAAGATATATCCATGCATAATTTTACAGCATTGACAATTGCCAAACCTTTTGTTCCAATTTTTCTCCTCCTTTCCCAAACCCCATCCCCCAGATGGCAGGTTGACCAATACATGTTAAATATGTTAAAGTATAAATTAAATACAATATAAGTATACATGTCCAAACAGTTATTTTGCTGTACAAAAAGAATCAGACTTTGAAATAATATACAATTAGCCTGTGAAGTGTGTTTTTCTTCTTTAACATATAACATAATTGTTCTCTCTGGGAACAGGATTCTCGGGGGGGGAGGGGGGGGGGGTTTGGAGGCAGCCTTAGTTTCAGTTAAAAGTAATAATCACCCAAATACAGCCAGGTGTTAAAAGTTCAGATCTTTTATTGCTTCCTCCAAAACAGCCAGGTTAGTTTTCTTAGAGGCCCTTCTTTCTGCTTGGTTCCAAGAGCTCTTGCAGTTGTCCTTTGCCTCTGCTTTCTTCAGCCTCCAGCCAGCACCAAGGTGAAAGTTGGAATGAATCTGACTCCACCTCCGAGAGAGTGGGATTATGGATTTCCTCCCAGAGTGCTCTCTGGTCCTAAGAGCTTCTTGCTTATATGAGCTCTCTAAAGGTGTGAACACAAGCATTGTTTCTCAGTTCCACTTAGTACCTTGTTTCTTCTAGCCCATAACATCTCCTTGTAAGATCAGATCAATCATACTGAACCATGCTAAATTAGATAATTATTATCTCTATCAACTCTAATGAGTTAACACTTTGTAAGGATTCCAACAGTGAAGGAATTCAAAAATGCAGGCAGACAAAAATATAGGGATTGGGAATTCTAAGTAATGGTTCATAGTCATCTCCTAGAGTTCTTTCAGTGGGTGTAGTTGGTTCAATTCATTACTGCTCTATTGGAAATGATTTGGTTCATCTCATGGCTGAAGATGGCCACATCATCAGAATTGATCATCATATACTATTGTTGTTGAAGTATATAATGATCTCCTAGTCCTGCTCATTTCACTCAGCATCAGTTCATGTAAGTCTCTCCAGGCCTTTCTGAAATCATCCTGTTGGTCATTTCTTACCAAACAATAATATTCCATAATATTCATATACCACAATTTATTCAGCCATTCTCCAATTGATGGGCATCTACTCAGTTTCCAGTTTCTGGACAGTACAAAAAAAGGCTGCCACAAACATTCTTACACATACAGGTCCCTTTTCCTTCTTTAAAATCTCTTTGGGGAAGTTTTTTTTTTTTTTTCTTAAAAGCCATTTTGTTCTTTTATGGCTCCCTGAACCTGACCGTATGAATTGAGTAAATAGAAACCTAGTATGGATCTGGGAAAGTAAAGACATTTTGAGTTCCATGTTCATTGTCAAAATATATATTTGCTGAGTGCAACACCCACATTGTGCAATGGTGTATAGGATTTACAAATAAAGATCCTGAGGGTAGGACAAAACTCTGAATAGGCAAATCACAAATGGTTAATATTAGAGAAGGAATTAGTATTACACTTGCCAACTCTTTTATGCTTACTCTCTGGAGAATGGATTTTAACAAATAAGTTCAGTTTAGTGGGATTGCCATCAAAGAAAAGAAAAATTGGCAAAACTCCAAATCACTGAAAACCCTTCAAAACTTCTAAGATATCTTCTAACCAAATAGGAGTCCTCTATCACAAAATAAATAGCAATTGCCTTCACTGACTGAAAGTCTATAATTCAAGTCACAGGTCGAGTTAATAGAGGCTAAGGCAAGGACTCTGATGAAATAATTCATGATAATGTAGAAAGAACTGATAACAGTTTTATATGATCAACACAGAGAAATTAAAAGACTGGCCCAAGGTTATTAGTAACCTTTCATTAGTAAATGAAAATCCTCTAATCCAGGACTCTTTGAGCATTAAACAAAAATGAATGAGGCAACAAGATAACACAGTAGATAGAGTGCTAGATCTGGACTCATAAAATACAAAGTTCAAAAATAACCTCAGACACTTAGAAGCGATAACTTTGGATATGTCACCTAAATTCTATCTGCCTCAGTTTTCTCATTTGCAAAGCCCTACCTCCAAGCATTGTTTTGATGATAAAAGGTGATAAAATTTGTAAAATCCCTTTCCAATTTAAAACCACTATATAAATATTAGTTTTTACTGTTATTAATAGTAGAAATTTATACATTGAAAGATGCTCAAGTGAAACATGTCATAATATAAAAACTATTGGGTATATTCCAAACTTTTCAACATTATCTATAAATTAGGTTAACCTTACCCTTACCACAATATGTAGCAGACAGACAATCTATTCTCCACCCCTTCAGGAGACAGAGTAAATAGATGGGAACTTTTCATCAGGTAAAGATATTTAAGTAAATATATTAATTCATACCCCAGAGCTAATAATTTATATAGTCACACAATTCTTCATTAACTAAGGAATATTTATAAAATGTATTTTTAAAATAATCATTTTTCTTTCCTATTCCTAATCTTGTCAGTTTGTAATAATAACAAGATTTGATTCAATACTTGAGTGTCTACTATCTAGAGCCCTGTTTTGGATAATACAAAGGTAAATATTTCATTATCTTCTATTGAGGGCCACAGATAGTGGGGAACCCTGGGAGAGGCATAAAATCCTTTAGTCCAGCAAGTAACCCTGTTGACATATCTAGTTTGGCTCCCCATCAACATAAGGGCATGTCTACCTTCCTGAGAAGTCAAAGGACATAACAACCTGTGTTTATTTGGAACAGAGTATACAGATATACACTTTGGCATGTGCTATACTGATATGGCGAGGAAACATCTGCACACAAAAGCAAGTTGTTTATGTAGTCACATATGTGCAGCATCCTATAATTATGTAAGTGTGTTACATAAGCATATGGTATATAAAGTTGAGCGTTTCTTTGAATAAACAGCATTCTACTTGTCTATCCTTCTGAGTCCTGGCTCTTCATTCCTATCCACATTCAGGGGTCAGGCTAATGCCAAAGTCCTCCTGTGAGTGGATCTGCAAAATCCTCTAAGAACTAACAATAAAATAAAAGATAATAGGTGTGCAAAAAGCCAGCATGAAAATTACAATGTGATAAATGCACAGGAAAGGTATAAGGACTATTAGGAAATTTCCCAGAGAGATATATTGAGCCTGAGGCGTTAAGATAGATTTTAGAAAGATATTTACACCAAACATGGGTGTAGAAAGTGTAGGAAGAAACATAAAGTCAAGATAGTAGAATAGAGGCAGCAACTCAGCTGAATTCTCACAATATTTCCCTCCAAACAACTTTAATATAATGTGTCAAATTTAATTCGGAACAGCACTGTCAACAAAAGGTCAAAGTCAAGACACTTTTCCAGCTTGAGACAATTTAGGAGATCAAAAGGAAAAATTTGTGAAATTAGGGTTATGGCCAATGATGGGGTTTGGAGAAAGCTACAACAATAGCAGCAGTAGGTTCAAGAGCTCTTAATCCAGAGATAATAAGAAGACAGTGCAAAGTTCTGGTTTAGCTTTTTGGAGGCCTTGGGACCAGTTTTTGTTTGAGCAGAGTAATCACCACTAGAATAGCCAGAAATGAAGTCCAAAAGTCTTTATTGTCTCCTTCACAGTCTGTCTCCCTACTTGGGGCTCAACTAGCTTTCTGGAGACCCTTCAGACTGGCCTTGGTCTCAGTGTTGGAAATGCAGGAGGATAAGCCAGCCACCATATTGGTGGGATATGGAATGGATGTCTCTCCTTGGCTCCAAGACCTTGAGCTCCAGCCTCCAGTCCTCTGTCTTCTCTGAGTCTATCTCCCAATCCTCTCTAGGTCTGACTCTGACCTCTTATATATTCTATTACAATTAAATCCATTCTCCATACTGAGTATAAGACAATCATTATATCACTATGGAACCATTATTTGTTGTAAGATAATTCAATCATACTGAACTAGAGAATTATTAATCACCATGTTAAATTAGATAACTATTGTCTTATCAGTTCCACTGAGTTAACACTTTGTTGTAAGAATCCTTGTTTCAAGTACAGAGTTCTGGCCCTTTACAGGAGGACAACTGGTCGTGGAGAGATGATAGAGATCTCTGCGTTAACAGCAGGTGAAGGACCATTTGCTGTTTGGCAATGCGATTGCTCACAGGCAGTTGTGGGTTGCAGTTCCAGAACGGAAAGGAGAAATTGTGGCTGAAGGACTATAGGATACCTGGTTGCAGTTCCAGGAAAGAGAGGAATGAGGGCTCTTGAGATTCTTCTGAAGCAAGAAACTTTCTTGCAAAAAGATCAATATGCAAAGTGGGAGAGCAGGACCTACACAAATCCCTAGATCATACCACTTTTGAAACACCAAAAAGTTGCAGAACATCATAACTAGCTCTAAAAACAGCAGCATAAAAAAGTCTGAAGACTAGAACAGTGCCTTCCAATCCCCAAATAAGCAGAGCCCAAGCTTATCATGACATTCAAAGTTAAGAAATAGGTTGTAAAATGAGAAAATAAATTTAAAAAAATCTAAACTTAAGAAAATATTTTAGCAGAAGAAAAGATAAAAAAAAGCTTGGGTGAAAAACGAATTAATAAATAAAAGTAAGAGTTGGTTTTATGAAAAAAAAACAATAAAATAGATAAACCTTTGGTAAATCTGATTAGAAAAAGGAAAGAGAGAAATCAAATTATTAGTCTTAAAAATGAAAAGGGAAAACTTTCCACCAATGAAGAGGAAATTATAGCAATAAGGAGTTACTTTGCCCAACTTTATGCCAAAAAATTGGATAACCTAAGTGAAATGGATGACTACCTCCAAAAATATAGGCTTCTCAGATTAACAGAGGAGGAAGTAATTACTTAAATAGTCCTATTTCAGAAAAAAGAAATAGAACAAGCTATTAATCAACTCCATAAGAAAAAATCCCCAGGATCAGATGGATTTACATATGAATTCTCCCAAACATTTAAAGAACAATTAGCCCCGATGCTATATAAACTATTTGAAAAAATAGGGAATGAAGGAGTCCTACCAAATTCCTTTTATGACACAGACATGGTACTGATACCTAAACCAGGTAGGTTGAAAACAGAGAAAGAAAATTATAGACTAATCTCCCTAATGAATATTAATGCTAAAATCTTAAATAAGATAGTAGCAAAAAGACTATCATCCCCAGGATAATACACCAAGATCAAGTAGGCAGGAATGCAGGGGTGGTTCAATATTAGGAAAACTATCAGTATAATTGACCATATTAATAACCAAATTAACAAAAACCATATGATCATCCCAATAGATGCAGAAGAAGCATTTGATAAAATGCAACATCCATTCCTATTAAAACCACTTGAGAGGATAGAAATAAATGGACTTTTCCTTAAAATAATCAGTAGCATCTATTTAAAACCATCAGTAAGCATCATATATAATGGGGACAAACTGCAACCATTCCCAATAAGATCAGAAGTGAAACAAGGTTGCCCACTATCACCATTACTATTCAATCTTGTATTAGAAATGGTAGCTTTAGCAATAAAAGCTGAGAAAGAAATTAAAGGAATTAGAGTAGGCAATAAGGAAACCAAACTATCACTCTTTGGTCTCAGGCCATGAAAGAGCTCAAAAAAGGATTTTGAAAATGAAGTAAGAGATGTAGAGGAAAAATTGGGAAGACAATTGAGAGTGATGTAAGAAAATCCTGAAAAAAAAAAGGATTTACCAGCATCTACATTAAAGGATTGCAAGAATTAGAATATAATATTCCTGAGAGCAAAAGAGCTAAGATTATAAGCAAAAAATCATCTACCCAGCAAAACTAAGTATAATTCTTCTGGGGAAAAAATAGATATTCAATGAAAGAGTGGACTTTCAAGCTTTCTTGATGAACAAACCAGAGTTGAATAGAAAATTTGATTTTCAATTAGAAGATTCAGGAGAAATATAAAAAGGTAAAGAAGAAAGAATATAAAAAACTTGATAAGGTAAAACTGCTTACATCCCCATGTGGGAAGGTGATACTAGTAACTTATAAAAACTTTCTTATTATTACAGCAGCAATATGTATGTACATATATATGTACGGAAGGTACAGGTATGAGCTAAATATGAAGGGGTAATATCTTTAAAAATAAATTAAATTTATGTGAAAAAGAAGAATGCACTGGGAGAGAGGGAAAGGAAGAGGTATAATGGGATAATTTATCTCACATAAAAGAGACAAAAAAAAACTTTCACAGTGGAGGGGAAGATAGGGAAAAGTAAGAAGGAATGATTGAACTTTATTCTCATTAGAATTCATTCAAAGATGGCATAGTATACACACTCAATTGGGTATAGAAATCTATCTTATTCTACAGAAAAGTAGAAGGGGAATTGGAATAAAAATGTAAGGATATGACAAAAGGGAGGCCAGATTGGGGAAGGGTAAAAAGATTGACTAATACTATAAAAAAGGAGAATGACAAATGTTAAAGGACATGTGTGGGGGGAGGATAGAAAAAAGACGTTTACTAAGCCTTTGGTAGAGTTTTGAACTGATTCAGAAAGGGACCTACATGTACAAAAATATCTGTAACAACTCTTTTCTTGTGGCAAGAAGTTGGAAGTTGGGTAGATGCACATCAATTGGGAATGACTGAACAAATTGTGAAATTTGATTGTGATGGAATACTATTAAATTATATAAGAAATGATAAGCAAGATAAGATAGTTACACATCCTTTTATGTAAGAAATGCTAAGCATAATGCGCTCAAAACATCCTGGAAATATTTCCATGAACTGACAGAAAATGAAACGTATCACATACAATGTTACAGCAATATTGTATGATATCAACTGTGAATGACTTAGCTATTCTTAGGAATACAGTGATCCAAGACAACTGAAGGATTTATGATAAAAATATCATCCATCCCCAGACAAAAAACTGATGTTGTCTCTAACTACAGATTAAAGTGTGTATGTGTATGTGTATGTGTATGTGTATGTGTATGTGTGTGTATGTATGTGTGTTCGCGAGGTTGTTGTTTTTTTTTTTTTTTTTTTTTTTTTTTACTTTTTTGTGTCCATGTTTCTTTCACATAACTAGTAAGGACCTTTATATTGCGTAGCTATGAATGTACAATCTATATCAAATTGTTTGCCTTCTTAATACAAGGCATGAGGAAAGAGGAAAGGAAAAAACTATTGAAATCAAAGTTTTAAAAATGAATGTTATAAATTGTTTTTTTTTTTCATGAAGAGAAAATAAATACCAAGAACTCAAAAGGAAAAACAATTAGTTATTCTTGTTGGAGCTATGGACTCTTCCAATAATTCTAGAGAACAATTTGTAACTATGCTAAAAATGCTATGAAATTGTGCACATCATTTAATGCTAAAATAAGTCTATACTCCAAAGAGATAAAAATTAATGAAAAAAAATTTATATTAACAAAATAAAATTATGACTTTTTTGCATTTATAATGAATTGGCAATTACGGGAATGTCCACGAATTGCAGAATGGCTTAATAAGTTGTAGTATATGAATGTAATGGAATATGTTTATATTATAAGGATTAACAAAGGATATGATTTCAGAAAACAATGAGATCTATATGAATTGATTCAAAATGAAGTCATATCCTAGTTCACTAAACTTAGTAACATCAATATTATAATGACTACCTGGGCAGGATATTTAATTAGTACAATGACCCAAGTCAATTCAAATGGACTTGTAAATGGTATCGACCTCCAGAGAAAGGATTGATGAATTCTTTGTATAAACTGAAGTATTTTTACTTTATTTTTCTTGCTTTTTTGCAGCATGATTAATACAGAAATATATTTTATATGATTTCACATGTATAATTGATATATTGTTTTTTTCTCAATGAGGGAGAGAGGAGATGGGCAGATGAAGATAATTAAACATAAAAATCATAAAAAGAATATTTTAAATATATAGAAATAAAGTTCAATGTAGTTCATAACATTTTTGGAATGTCTCGTGTAATAATTTTACATACCCAGCTCCTTCACACAATGTTGTTAGTACATACACAAGAAGCCATCCATCATCCTGATCACTATCCCTGATTGCTACCCAACTGACAAGTTTAGCACCCTAGCTAAAGTACGTAACCAAAAATGAACAGTTGGTTTGTTGTGGTTGTGGTGTGGATAGAGAAAAGTGTAAATGAACTTTTAGCTTCTTTTTTTCTGAAAGGTATACTTCTTTTAATGTAACCGAAGATTGTATAATCATCAAATAGCCAGTGTTTTGAGGATGAAGTTGTTAGGATGTATAAATTTGTGCAGTTGGCCCTTGAATGAAATATACTCTATATTTTATCACAGAGTTCAGACTCAAGCTCTTTAATACCACATGACAACATTTCAGAGCTTTTACATCTCTGGCAAATCACAGAATTCTGGGTCAAATCAACTCTTTTATTAGGGACCTAGAGAGAATTTTAATTTAATGATCACATCATAATGATAATGATAAGGTAGAGTAGAATTTGATAGTATAACTGGAAATACAAACTATTATGTAAGGTCTATCAAAGGAGGAGTAATTACGATTGGAAGCAGAGGGGAAGCTCCATGAAAGTCTGATTGTCTTGATAGTAAATTCTTGGATCAAATACCATCTCTAATCTTGACTATATGGTACAGACATCATTTTTCATCTTTGAGCTTTATTTCTTACTCTATAATATGAGCATAATATTGTACTATCTACCTCGTAAAGGTGTTATGGAGATAGTGTTTTGCAATAGTTCTCTGAGTAATTAAAAATAAAGTGGTATTTGAGATGCATTTGAAAACATGGACAGGATTTTAGTGGTGAAAATAAGGAAACATATGTCACAGAGCATAAAGATTAAAGTCTTTTGTGCATGAAGTTCATGCCAAATAGTGGGACACAATGCAAGGAAATGTTTATTGCATCTACTTGTAATGTATTATCATAGTGTGTGCTTACATAAATATATACTTATATGTGTGTACATACACGTGTGTGTTTTAAATATGTGTATATATCTCTCTATATAAAATCACCCTACAGAAGATGATAAGATATTCAAAAATAATTAGATTTTTCTTGGGTTGATGGACATACAACCTGTTATCTTCCTACTCAAAATTCATTTCTTAGTAAAACTTCTGGCAGAGATCTTTAGTATAGTTCATTTAAATTCCTAGAACAGTCACACATAATAAAATATTTCCACCCTGAAATTCAGTTCAACAGACATTCATTATACAAATTATATATAAGCTACAGTATTTGATTATAAAGAGAGAAAAGAAACAGTTCCTGCCTTTAAAGAGCTTACCTTCTCCAGATGGGATAAAGCATGTCCACAGATGAGGAACTAAAAGATAATTTAGAAAGAGGAAAATATTGACAATAGAGTAAATCAGAGCAAATTACACAGGGCTATTGGACATTTGAGTTGAAGTTTGAGGAATGACAAGGATTGTTTCCTTTTGGAAAGACAAAAAATGATGTGTCTCAGTAAGAGCAAAGCTGTATAGTAATAGAATAAAATATATTGAACTGAAGTATATAGTTCTATAAATCCTACCTGTTAATCTTCATTCTCTCTATAGCCAAGCAGAAAGTACAATACATATATTCTCCCAGTATATGACATCGTAAAGATTTCCACTGGGCTAGAAGTTAGGAGATCCAAGTAACAATACTGTGTTTGCTACACCTAAATTTAGAAAGACCTTGGTTTAAATCCTGTCTGTGACATTGTGTCACTCTATGACCTCTTTTTATCTCAGTTTTCTCAATTGTAATAATAATATTTATATATCTCTTTAAAGTTTGGTAAGTAATTTACATATATCATCTCACAGGATTTTCAACACAATATGGAAGGGTAAATTTACTATTCTATTTTTATAGATAGGGAAAATCATTTTAATGAAACTCATTAACATACAAATAAGTGTTAGAGACAGATCTGAACTCAATTCTGCTTGATGTCAAAGCAAACATTTTATCTACTATGTCACAATGTTTCATTGATCTGATGAGCAGACCCACTAGAAAATATCTAAACTCTCTCCTTAATTATATATTTTGTGGCACTATATTTTTGGCCTTTAGTTCATACCTTCTTTTTTTTCTACCACTTTCCTTATCATACCCCTAGCCTGTTGAAATAAGGCCTACAGACATTTTCCCAAACTTGGAATTTCTGCCAAATTATGTAGCATAGCAATCTTTAAAAAAAAAAAAAAACAAAAAAAAAAAAACACTATGGAAATAGAATAATGAAGATACACAAAAATTTCAGTTATATTCTCATAGAAATAGCCATGTGTGCATCAGTTCTCTATAGGATTCTTTCTTCCATATACTGAAAATAGAATTTGTTATTCTTTCTATCCAAACAAATAATTTTCTTAGATGTATTGTGTAAATATGTATGTATGTTATTTGGTATGTATACATTTGAGAACATTTTACAGTTGTTGTAAAGTCAGGAGTACAACAGCATTGCTATATATAGGAAGATGTTACATCACTCAACACCTTATGTAGACATCCCTGTCATGTCTCTAGAGGGAATTATTAGCACCCTTAAAAATAATGCCCTCCAGGAAAGGAGATATTCCCATTGCTGTCTCAGAAAATCAGTCATTTGTTCCCTTAGCAGATTTCTGGTAGTATTTTGTGCTCAAGGCATAATCCCTGAAGGTGATTGGATTATATTGGTTATTGTGACACTGGATGTAAGTAGAAACAACAACAATGATCTTGTAATTATGGCAATAGCAACCCCTAATACAGCCTAATGTGAGTTTCAAATATTACCAGGTTTTTTTCTTATCCTTTTATAGTTTAATGCTTCTAGAAGCCATCTATCCTGAAAACAAATTAATAAAAAAAATCTCTTTTTGAACAAAATTTTAGTGAGCTTTTTACACTCTGCTAAATGACTGACAGCAATAACAGGTAAGTATCATTAAACCCAGGACTGAAGACAAGTTAGAAGAAACTGATCAGCCTACAAACATTTTTATCCACCCACTAAATTTTCAACAATCTATTCCAGTATTCTTGGAGTGGTTAATTTAATAATAATGAATAGTCATTCTACTGAAGAATTCAGTGTTATGAGCTACATTCTCATGTACTGGGAGTCATATACATGAGTCAAATCATTCATTAGGGAAATGAATATTATCTTTTTTTCTCCTCCTTCTTCTCCACAATCACACATATACTTGATATTCCATCCTTTATCTTTGCTGATCCACTTCTTTAACATAGGGAAGAGGAAAATAAAGTCAATACAGAAGTAAACAAAGTATCCCTATATTATATGTCTTCCAAAAGAGAAGGGCTTAATCATAGGATGGAGAGTTATAAGAGAACTCGTTAATTATTCCACTCAACCATATTATTTTAGAGAGATAGATTGGTAATAGATTTGGTCTCAGAGAAATTGAATTTGAATCCTGCTTTTTTTACTTGCTATCTGTATGCCAATGCACAAGTAACCTTACCTTTCTGAGCCTCCATTACTTCATTTGTAAAATGTCTCTTAGTGGAAAGTGGGGTTGTACCAGATGTTTTCTCAAATCCTTCCTGATCTAACTTTATGAAACTGAGGCTTAAAGAGGTTAATTCCGAATCAGCAAGGTGATTTCAGAGAGGCCTGGAGGAGGCACTGATGCTAAGTGAAATGAGTAGAACCAGGAGATCATTGTAAATGGCAACAGCAAAATTATGTGATGATCAATTCTGATGGATGTGGCTCTTTTCAACAGTGAGGTGATTCAGGCCAATGATCTTGTGATAAAAAGAGCCATCTGTATCCAGAAAAAGGACTGTGAGAACTGAGTGTTGATCACAACATTGTATTTTCACTCTTCTTGTTGTTGGCTTATATTTTTTTCTTTCTTATGAAGAGTTGTACATGGATTTATATTGCATTCCTTGCTGTCTAGGGGAGGAGGTGTGGAGAAGGAAGGGGGAAAAATTGGAACACAAGGTTTCGCAAGGGTGAATGTTGAAAATTATCAATGCATATATTTTGAAAATAAAAGGCTTTAATAATAAAAAATCAGCGAGAGAGAGGGAGAGAGAGAGAGAGAGAGAGAGAGAGAGAGAGAGAGAGAGAGAGGAGAGAGAGAGAGAGAAAGAGATTCCATTGGGAAGAAAAGGATATTTAAACACTCAGGAAATTCGATGCTTATCAGGTGTATGGAAAGTGGAAAAATGTCATATAGAAACATAATAAATAAGTCATTAACAAGGTAATTGACAAGGACGCACATCATGTTAGATACACAATCAATTTAATTTTTTTTTTCCTACAATAGTTCTAAGAGCTGAAAATGCTGATTCACAAAGATTGGGTGTTAAAATTGAATTAAAGTTCCTCTAGCTTTCTTTATATGTAGATGGTCTTTCCTAAATAATATCAAAATTAGTCAAAACTTTTTAAAGATAAATTACAACCATAGCAAGTTTTTTGTTCCAAATTAAATGAGTTAATATTTGTCTGATCATCATTTTCTACATTTTATATTTTAAAAAAAGGAATGTGAATGTATAATGGTTCGATTTTTAATGCCATAATGGTAAAAGTAACATTTAAAAGAGTTCTGAAGTATTTTCAGGTATTCAAAGATTTCTCTTTTCAAATTGACAGAGAATTTGATCTCAAACTTCATCTTGCTAAAGCACTTCCTGGATTTGAAAATGAAAGCAAACCCATTCTCAACTCTTTTCTTCCATATTAGCAGTTTAGCTGAGAAAACTTGTGATTTTTCAGTAACATATATAATGGTGACTTTGGGACTTTGAAGTGAAAGACATCACATTCATATAGTTAAGATTATCTTAGAAATAAGGCAAATGATGAATAAAAATTATTTCTTTTACCATGTTCATGCTTTCTTTTTCTTTTCTTTCTTTTTTTTTCTCTCTCTCTTTCTTTTAAAGAAACAGTAAAGCTTCTGCCCTTAGTTGGAAAAAAAAGAGCTTCAAGATCTGCCCCCTTGAAAACCACTTAAGCTAAATGTGATAAAAAAGCACCTCATATCCTACACAATTCATTTATAAAATCTTTTTCTAAGATGTGAATTCAAAGGTCTGATGCTAATAAAGCTAAAAAAAATGCAATGGTTTTATAGCTGTTGAAAAGAATTCATTCAGAGTTATTGCAAGTGTCTTTGCTTCTATTAAAAGTCTGTATCAAAAAGCAATGTGATAATGATGAGGAACTTATTTTAATAATGGTTTAAAATGTTGTTGAGCTGTCTCAGGTGTGTTCAACTCTTTGTGACTACATTTGGAATGTTCTTGGCAAAGACATGGAGTGATTCAATATTTTTTTCTCTAACTCATTTTATAGATAAGGAACTGAGGCAAATAGGTACCTGCCCAGGGTTATACAGCTAGTATGTAACTAAGGCCTTCTTTACTATGAGCCCAATATTTTCCAAAAGCAACTCACAAATTGTTAGTTAAAATTTGATGTCATCATCATGCAGTTAGCACATACACACACACACAAAAAAAAATAAAACATAAGTATCTGTGGACATGGAAAGATGTCATTTCATATAAACACAAATTGAAGATGAATAGACAGCAAATTTTTTGATGACCTACTTCAAATTGTCAAAAGAAATAGCCAATATTCTAGAATATATTTCACAACACATTTTCCCCTACAACTTAACCCCTTCCAGTAATTTTTCTTCCTTTATAATCAACAAAGCAGCTCAATCAGTTCTAGGGCATGTGACTATACAACAATTTCTCCAATATTATAGTGTGTCTTTTGTTACTTTTTTACTTTTGTTACACAGGCAATCTCTCTCTCTCTTTCTCTCTCTCTCTCTCTCTCTCTCTTTCTCTCTCTCTCTCTCTCTCTCTTTTTGTGTGTGTGTGTGTGTGTGTGTGTGTGTGTGTGTAATGAACCTACTTTTTTTAGCCTAGAGCAATGGTCTGACATGAAATTCAAAAAAGAAGTACATCTCACAGAAGTTTAAAAAGATCAACTTTACAAGTTCAAATTGAAGTTATGTGGTTAAATAAATCTGAAAATTATCTGGAGTTTTAAGTAGATCAATGCTAGATATTGCCTGATCAATAGTAATAAATATTGTGAGACATTGGTCAAAACAGAAATTTAATTTTGTGCTAAATTAAGAAACACAACTTTTAAGAATAAAGGGATCACAGTCTCTTTGAATTCTCACCTGTTTTGAGGGTATCTGTATTTTCTTCAGCTTTGGGGAACTCCAGTTTAGACAAGAAATTGATTGCTGTTACTGTTTATCCTGACTTCTCAAAAATGACCAGTCACCACAAGGGTAATATCTTGATTTGTGCACGAATTGATTTTAAGTGAGTCAGAACTGTGTAAGTCATCAGTCTCTCTCTCTACCAGAGTTATTAGAGTCCAGTGGCAATTCAAAAGTCAAGATAACTGGCAATGGCCTAGGATGCAGTGGGTGCCTTTTGCCGTTTTAAATTAAGGCCTTTCTCAGATGTCATTTTGTTCTAGGCCATGTCCATTAAGTGAATAAGAGCTGGGTCAGAATTGAGATAAAAGATGGTATAATATGCCATCACAAAAAAATCAGTGTAAGAAGAGAAGACCCTCAGAGTTTCTGGCAGGAGCAAAAAATTAGTACTCTTTACAATCATATGAATATATACATATATGCATATGAATATATATCCATTATGTATACATACACACACACACACACATACATATGTATATATATATATACCTATACTTAGGTCAATAAAACTAAAATAGAGAAATTAAAACTTGAAAACTTAAAGTGAATAGACTGTAAGTTCTATGAGGTCAAGGACTTTTTATAAATCTCTTTATCTCTTCCAACACTTAGGCAAGAAGTCTTGCCCATATAATGAATTTTCAATAACTATTGAATTAATATTGACTATATAAACTATAAAACTGTTTCATATTCACAAGTATTACTAACCTTTTCAGAAATAGAATGTTTCCTCTAACATCCAATAAAACCTTTCTATCAGCAAGCACATTGCAATTATTCAAACATGATGATCATTTTGTCAGTTATACATTGAGACATGACAGGGCATGTGTCATACTCAACTCTCACTATATCTTAGGTATCTGTAAAAATGGAAGACTGAAACTGAATTTGTTTTTCTCGCCAGTGATGTCTCAGCTCATTATAAACTGAAAACTTTTGGTAGAAATGTAAATCAAAAACAGTCAAAGGATGTGATATCAAGCAAATTCTAGTATATTATGATATGGGGAAAAATAATCCATAGCAAGATTTACAATTGAAAATATTCTTAACATGATCTTGTTCCTTCTTTTCATTATAATGGCTTTTTACATTAAAGCTAATTAATTTCACCCCTTTAAAATAGTTTTTTACTCAAAATTTCCCATCTCACTGTATAATTTTTTTTCCTTCTGAGTCTTTACTCATTTATTAACATACATCACTTTTTCTTTCCCTGTCCACAGTCCCTGTACATAACCCCTGAAATTATCATTGAATGCCTTACCATTATTTAAAGTTCAACTTATGTGAAAGTTCTACCTTTCACATGAAGTTTTCCCAATTTCTTTCCCCTGGTGTCTTACAAGACTGTGCCTCTTCTCTGTACTTATTTAATCTTTATATTTATTTAATTGTACTCATTTGATCTTTATTACCATGAGAAAAAAATTAGAAACTTGGCATAGAAGCTAGAGAGCCAGCAAAGAATTCAGAACCAGGAACACCTGCGACAAATAAATATTACCCATGTCACCCTAAGACTTTGAATACTCTCAGTGCTCCTTGCATGTTGTAAAGAAGGTACTAACCAGTACTTGTAAAGAGTTTTCTCACCTTGGAGTTCACTACACTAATTAAAATGTAACTCCAATTCCTACTAATAATAAAAATAAAAGCTAGCATTTGTGTAACACTTATTATGTACCTTACACTTCACCAAGTACTTTGCAAAATATTGTCTCAATTTATTCAAAATAAAATATGCATTTGTTCATGTATATGCATATAAATATATGTAGATATGTATGCATGTTATTCTATATATGTGTGTGTGAATGTATATATATATATATATATGTATGTGTGTGTGTGTGTGTGTGTGTAGATGTGTGTAGATCTTGGATGGGTGTGAACATATATGTATGCATATATGCATGTATATATATGTACATACTTATGTATATTTATACATATTGATATATAAATACATTAAATGACATTATATATATATATATATATATGGAATAGGGATGGGGTTTATATAGAGGAGTGGGGGCATGAGTATATGTGAATGTAGAGAGAGGTGTGTGGGTAGGTATGTGTGTAAATGTGTGTATAAATATACCTAAATATGTATATACCATATTTCTGTGCTTAACTGTGCACATCAGAGAATAAAAGAATAACCCATTAAGAAGCAAAAAAAGATGGACACTCATGAATATATCTTCTATTATTATATATCCTTCCTTGAAATGGTAATTTAGGGTTATATATTTTGAATCCTCCCTAATGTTCTGCATTTGACATGGTTCTGTTCTGATCTCTTTTGTTAGGTTTTCTCTTCTGTTTTTCTTTTTTGATCTTTTAAATAACTTTTTTAAAAAAAAGATATTCAAAAATCATGGAATTTTTTTTTATTTTTTTAAAAAGGCCAAGTGTGGTGAAGCATGCCCATAATCCCTACAATAGGAAAAGACAGGCCAAATGGATTGCTTTATTTCTGAGCTATAGGGAAGCTAAATTCAAAAGGATGTCTGCCTTAAGTACTATACTAATATGATGAACCCCAGGAATAGAGGGTCCTCAGCCTGCCTAAGGAGAGGAAAACTGGCTCATATCAGAAAAAACAGAAAATAACTTTCAAGCTCATTACTGGAATTGGACCCAAGAATTGCCACTGTACCTCTAGGCCAGGGAAAATAGGGATATACAATCAAAAACAAACAAACAAGTAGATGAATGAATGAATGAATATTACTTTTATTTCTGAAAAGTCTTTTTACATGTTTCTAAATTCAATTAGTCTAAAGCATTTTTAGTTATTAGACACAATGACAAACATATCTCATTTGGAACATTCCATTCAAGTCAAAAGACCAAAGTCAGAGTTCCATCACTCTGACTTTCAGTCTATTTGGTATGAAGGCAATTGCTTTCTTTACTCTGATCCTCAGCTTGCTTATAAAAAAAAATATTAATCTTTCCCTACCCTAATTCAGAGAATTTTTGTAAAAGTTATGTGAATTAATTATATGTGAAAAGACTTTAAAAATAGTAAAAATGCTCTGCAATGTAAAATATTATATGGAATATTTCCTGTTCATGTTTCCTATTTAAAAAAAAAAAAAAAAGGTGTTTATCAAAGTCACAGACAACCAGAATTCAGGTTAATAGGAAAATTTTCTTCAGGAAAATAAATACATTGAAACAAAGATTGAAAAGAGGAGTATTCCCTCATAGGATGATAGATTTACACTGGAAGATGGGGAGAAGGAGATATTTAGAAACATTTGTCCAAAATCAAGTCAATAAGTCAATAAGCATTTATTAAGTGCTTATTATATCAGATAACATGCTAAGTGCTGCGGGTGCAAATATGGGTAAAAATAAAAGCAGTCCCTTCCCTCAGTACATTTTTATTATAACAGAGGAAGACAACACATAAAAGGGGATCTGAAAAATGTAGGTGAGACACCCAAAAAGATATGATAATGAAGTATAGAGAACAAGAGAGGGCTGATCCAATCTTCCCCATTATGGAGATTCAAGAAAGAAATCACTAATAAAAGGAGAAACTGAAAGGACAGAGGGTGAAGAAAATTGAGTCATAATTGCAAAATAAGAAAAATGAGGCATGGCTGGTATGGACTCTTTCCCAACACAAAGGTTTCAGGAAGAATTATTAATCTGAAAAGGAAGCCAGGGGCTAATTTAGAAAAGACCTGAGTAATAATGGTGAAGTTCACAAAATGAGGGATGACTATCCTGAAACCTTCCCCCAGATGAAGCTTCCAGGAAGCAATCACCACTGGAAGAAGGGATTGCAGGGAAAGGGAAAAAATGAAATTTATAATTAAGATTCAAATTTATACCCTTTATACTCCAAATTCACATTTTTCCCCTTTACTATATATTACACTCTTCATAATAAGTTTGAAGTAATAATATGCAGAAAGGATCAGTGATTTGATTTGATTTCCCTATATATTATAAGAATTTTGAGGTTAGAGCCAGTTTCACTTTAATGTCATTATCTCCATAGCCACATAATAATAGTGACTGGACTTGAAGTTCACTGGTATATGGACCTTCTTATAAGGAAAATGACTTCTTTCTCTGAAACTTAGATTCCTGGTAAGGTGCCTAGATTAGAGTATTGAGAGGTAAAATGATTTCCTTAGGTTCACATGTACATATTTGTAAACAGTAATAATTGAACTCAGTTCTTCCTGGTTCAGAAACTAGATCTTTACTCACTGGGAGAGGCTGCCTGATAAACATTTTAAACAATTAGAAAGTGTTCAGTTAAACTGAATTGAATTAACAGCAGAGAATCTGAGGAATTCCTTCTGCTAAGCAGATCTCAATATAGTATGCTGGAGTACATAAGTACTAAAAGAAATGACTGAGACCCATAACTAAGAAGATATTAGCTTTGTGACTCGTAACTTTTTTTTTCAATTCCCTCACCTACATAATACTAATGACAATATTAGTATCTACCTGCAATTTTTGTTGTGAGGGTAAAATGAAATATTTGTAAAATGATTTGCAAATCTTAAGGTGTCATATAAATGTCTAACTTTCAGCTATACAAGTTTTGAAACCACTTCTTCCTAATACTAACTTCATAATACTTCCTAACACTAACATGATTGATTCAATCATTCTTTAGCTAGTGCCAAAATGTGTCTATTATAATAATGTCAATATGTAATAAATACAAGGAACACCATAGCAATAAAATTGGAGATACTAATTTCTTACCCAATTATTTGATTTTGGAAAGTGCTTTCAGGTATATTTTGCCTGGGAATAAGAAAATTTTGACTCGCTGGAGGAAAGAAAAAGGATACATTGGGTAACACATTCCATAAAACAATGTTATTTTCACAAGAGAGGAGATTCAATATCAAGTATCGCTTTCACAGTGTAGGCTGCTCTTCATCACAACACTTTCTCCTTGGATTCTATGCTGAAATTCTACATACGAAAACACTCCTATAGAGCCCTTTCCCTGCTTCCTGTTTAGCTCCTTGGTTATGTTTATCTATGAAATCTGGTTTAACAGACCTAGATATCATACTAATTGCTTTGATCCTAATTATACTTCTACTCTGACCCTCACTAAGGGCTCCTTCCCTGATGCTCTGCTAATTGGCTTCTAAATGGTTCCTAAAAGTCAATGTGTCAGCATCATTCCTGCTCTGGTGGGATGGGATCAGCACATTATTTTATGAGATTATAAATCATAGGATCTGAAGCTGAAATAGATCTAGAAAGTCAAAAAGTCCTATTCTCTCGTTTTATAGAGGAGGAACCTAATCCCTAAACATATATTATTTCATCCAGTGCTACACAAATTCTTAAATCTTTTTTGCCACATGAACCTCCTTGGCAGATCATTTAAGTCTATGACCCACTTCTCAGAATATTGTTTTGTTGTTTATATTCACAATTGAAAACAATGTTAAATTTCAATTATAATTTAGGAAAATTAATATTTTTTCTCTATCCAAGTTCATAGACTCCCTGCCATAAACAACTGTAGGTTCATTGATCCCCACTTAAAGAATTCTTATTCTTATATTTGCATGTATGACATATTTAACTTAGTATCTATACTAGTATGACTGAATTGAAAGTAAGTCCTTAAATGATGATTTTAATTAAAAGTAAGTGTTAAAATTAACAATTTAGATTTATTTAGGGGTCATGTGTAGGGAATGTATATGGAAAGGCATAATTGGGAAATTTGTGATTTTGCTCCTGAATAGACATCATCAGTAGGTGAGGAAAGTACTTCCATCAATGTAGTTTTGTAATTGTTCTTAAAAAGCATAGAAGTTAAGTGATTTAGCTGGAGCCATACAACTGAAAGGTATCAAAGAAGGGACTTGAACTGAGATTTTCCTAAGATGCTGTCTATGCACTTCCTCAATCTAATCAATGACTATATAATTTAAACTAATATCTTTTTTTTTTTTTGCAGGATTTATCCCTGGCCATGAAATATATATCCAGATATTATCACTATCTGTACTGATTTAAGCATAAAGGTTCTGTATTTCTTCATTGTCATAATGCTTGTGCAATATATAGAAATTAGAAGTTTACAAGATATCAACATCATAATGTGATTCATTGGTCTCCTTTTACTAATATAGAAACTGAGGTGGTGATTTTCTCAATAAGTATAAGAGCTTCCACTCAAATTCAATTCCTTCTGATGCAGAGATCATGATCCCTATATACACCATTTTATTCCTTCAATATTTTTTCCTATTAAATTGACAACAGAAACAATACTGTTTTTAATCATATGAGAACAATGCCTGAAGGTGTAATGGATGTCAGATTTTTATAGATGCTTTTAAGATCAAATCTATTAATCTTTGGACAAAAAGACCTTTGCATAGTAAGAGCTATTTCATCAAACAAATTCAGATAAAGATAAATCTGAATATATTTTGACTTAATATGGATATTTCCAAGGCTTTGATTGAAAGTACAAATATATTTTCCCACTACAATTTACCAAATACAGATCCCAGCAAAATACTTCACATTTCTTTCAGTTATCCACAATCACATCATCTCTGAAGCATTACTGACACCTTTTCTCACAACTTGTTTTGAGATATCAGATCAAGAATATCATTGCTTTTGGGGAAAAAAAATGTCAGTTTACTGCCAAGTGAATCAAACCTCTAAACCTGTTACTCTCAACATAAATCTCCTTCTTTGGCTACCACTCTCATAAGCAGTGGCTACCACTCCATCCTCCTTCACCCCATTGCAGGAATTCTTAAATTCTCATCTTTGAACTATTTTTAATGACTATTTCAATGTAATTGTCTTTCTCTGCAATCCTTTATATCTTATTTTATGTACTCAAAACATTGTTGTAGAAGTAATTTCAAGTCTTCACTTGACCATAAAAATGCTACCCTTTGGGAACCTCAATAAAATAAACCTCCATTTAAATGTTTGGAACCTTAATCTTCCTGTAATTCTTGCTAGACTTCTGTTATTTATTGCAGTAGGTTGATTCTTGAATAACACATTATCACTGCTCCAGAATCTAAAATGAAAGCTACATCAACTTGGAAGAACATACCAGATAGATAGATTTGCCAGCCCCATACCTTACATAGGAAGCACCTAAGTGACATAACAGAGAATTACACTTGGAATCAGGAAGACCTGAGTTTGAATCCTAAGTCACTTATTAGATCTCTGACCCAAAGAAAAAAATCACTTAGCTTTTCACAATGTGTTTCCTTCCCTATAAAATAAGAATAATAATATAATCTAACAAAAACAACTATTGTGAAGATCAAATGAGATAACATATAATAAGTGTTTTATAAACTTTAAAATGCCATACTGTATAAATAATGGTCTTTCATTTATTTTCAATTACTTCTTGACAATTGGCACCAACAAAAAGCTTCTCCATCCTGAAAAGAGAAAAAAATCCTTTCTTACTTGAGCCATCCATCTCTACTATTTGTTGTTACTACATCTCTCCTAGTTTTTGTGTCTAAACTCTTTAAGACGGCTGATTCTAATACCTCACTTCCTTTCCTCTTTCTTTTTAATTCTCTGAAATCTGGCTTCCAATCTCATCATTCAACCAACATTGGTCCTTCTGAAGTTACCAATAACTTCTTAAGTGCCAAATTTAATGGCCAACTCTTACTTTATATGCTTCTTGACTTCTTGGAAAACTTTGAGACTATTACTTCCTCTTTATACTTTCTTCTTTCTGAGATTTTCTCTCTGTTACTTCTAAATTCTTTATTCTTTGTTTATCTAAGTTAGGTTCTTTAACTGAATATTCTAAAGAGCTCTCTTTTGGTCCCTCTTATCTTCTCCTATTCTTTTTCATTTGAAAATTCCATCAATTATTTCTATGTCAACTTAGCTGTCAAAATGAGCACTACTATCCATATTATTCCCCTATTCAATAAATTACATTGATTACCTTCATCTGTTTCAGTCAAATGCAACTCTTCATAACCCCATTTATAGTTTTCTTGGAAAAAATATTGGAGGGATTTGCCATTTCCTTCTCTAGCTCATTTGCAGATAAGGAAAACAGGGCTGAGTGACTTGTATGAGGTCATATAGATAGAAATGTCTGAGGACAGATTTGAACCCAGGGACATGAGTCTTTTTGTCTTGAGACCCAGTGTTCTATCACTAACTAACTACTCTGTTTCTTAAATAAGAACCTTTATAACCTGACTAGTATTTTCACACGCTATTATTACCCATATCCAGAATTGTATCCCTCCAGATCCCTAACTTTGGTTCCCCTGACTTTTCTTGAAATCCCAACTAAAATCCCTCTTCCAGAAATCATTTTCCAACTTTCTTTTTCCCTTAATTATAGCGCCACTAGTTCTCTAGTGTCTTTCAACTTGTTTCTAATTTAGCCTGTTTTCAGCTTGTTTCGATGTGATCTCTGCCTTTATATTGTGACCTACTTGAGAGAAAGGACTATTGTTACCAATTCTTAGTAACTTTGTAACTTTATAAACTTTGGAAAAAGCTTGTTTCTAATTTAGCCTATTTCCAGCTTGTTTGTTTACATGCTACCTTTGCCTTTATACTGTGACCTACTTGAGAGAAGGGACTATCATGACCATCTCTTTTGTAACATAAGGCTTAAATTCATATCTGATATATATATATATATATATATATATATATATATATAGAGAGAGAGAGAGAGAGAGAGTAGGTACTTAATACATGTCTACTGATTGACCATCTGGCATCTTCTTTTTCTTCCCCTTACATTCTAGCTAAACTAAATTGCTTTCCATACAGACTACTGAGCTTTACTATCCACCTTATCACTCTATTATCTACCCTATTACTACTCTACCAAATGGACCTTTCCAACTTTTCTGTAGTTGAACTCTTCTAATATATTGTCTCTCTTTATTAATATGTGAGTTCCATTAGAACAGAGCCTATCTTACTTCAGTATGTGTTCCTTTTTGAATGTATGAAACACCACTGGTTTGTATACTGTAAATACATCCATATATATACATATATATTATATATACACATATATGTATGTATGTATATATACATATATACAGTTATAGTTATA
Source organism: Sarcophilus harrisii (assembly GCF_902635505.1). Taxonomy (NCBI): domain Eukaryota; kingdom Metazoa; phylum Chordata; class Mammalia; order Dasyuromorphia; family Dasyuridae; genus Sarcophilus; species Sarcophilus harrisii. The sequence goes on along the minus strand of NC_045426.1, from coordinate 65,870,505 downwards.
TATTTATATTGGAGTAGGATAAGATTATTTTTGTTCTTTGAACTTGAAAAGTGTATCTACTCAGAGATGCAAATAATAATACAAGATGACAATATAGGAGATAATTAAAAAGCAGAATGTGATTAGGAGTCAAATCATTGGCACAAACAAGATGTGCTATGTATATATAGAGAAAAAGGATCACTGTGGACTGAACAGGTAATGAAGGAGAGGAAAATGCTGACAGTGGAACTTCAAGATAACTTTAAAAGATTTAAATAGAATAAAAGGGAAATAAATTCATTTATCATGTTAGAGTAATGGATGGGAGTAAACACAGAAGAGCAGAGTCTATGTGGCATTCAGAAGACAGTAAGTAAACTGGTATCTGTAGAAAGAACATGTTATAGGAAAGTAGAGAGTGATTGGTGTATAAACATAAATTGGAACAAAATTATTGATAATCTTCCAGTATAGAGTCTCGAATTTGTTTTGTAAATAATGGGGAACCACCAAAATTTTTGAGCGTGTTAGTAACATGATCTAAGATGTATGTTAGAAAAATGGCAATAATATATAGTACATCTGGGTGAGAGAAAAGGCAGGAGACAGAGAAATGGCAATTGTATAGACAAGAGATAAGATAAGTATACTTCAAACTAAGTTAGTGTCATTAAAAGTGGAAAGGAAGAAATAAATAGTTAAAATATATAAAACTGAATTTGTAAGTAATAGGTTTTATTTGAGCAACAGAGTATATTTTGATGAAAAGATTAGAAGAATACATCATATAATATCTGTTTTCCAACTTTTAAAATTAAACCTCAGAGAATCTATATATGATATTCCCAGAGTCCCTCACACCTTATTTCTTATAAGCTGTTTGTTGCAAACCTCAGACTTACAACTTTGAGATCAATGTTAGAACAACTTTATATTTCTCTCATTTTCTTCATAACAGTTGGTTCCTTGGATGGGACCTTAATGGCCTCCAGCAACAAGGCCTGCATTCTGGGCATACCTCCTGAGGAAGCTTTGTAAGACAAATCACTACAGAAGGGCACCAGAGGTCACACTTTATTACATGGTTTGCCTGAGCTAGGTAGCAATGTGCTGCTACAGATAAACTCACCTCTCTCCACAATTTCTCATACAACCTTGCCCCTATTTTAGGAAAAGAAGTCTTTGCAAGGCTCACAACCCCCTTTGGGCTCTTTGCATAAATATATTTTCTTTTGGAAAGAGAGCTGATTGTGATTCTAGCTCACATATTTACTCCCAAGGGAATAACTTAGTTGAAACTTTTTTTTTTCAGTCTGGACATTACCTTCAGCAAACATTTTGTGATTGTTCAGTGAGGATTCTCACCTGCTATATTGTTTTTCCCCAACTGTCTGTTAATGTTTAAGCCTAAATCAGAGTTAGTCGGTGTGTACATAAGATGCTAATTCAGCTGGACAAAAAGCAAACAGTTTCTGTCAATCGTCAAGACATTTGTGGTAGAGAACATCTATTTTAACCTGATTCAATAAATCTTTATTAAAAATTACCTTGGATTCTGTACACATAATAATAATAGCATTATATCAAGGAACTAGTGATACAAAGGTGTAAAATGATGGTATGCCCTTAAGGAACTTTCATGCAAATAGACATACTAATAGATATGTACATAAAACAATATAATACAAAGTAGAAAAAAGAAGAGTGAAGGGAGAATGCCAAGGAGCGAATAGGAAAAGGAAAAGGGGAAAGAGAAGCAAAGAGACAGAAAGGAGGAAGGAGAGAAAGAAAGAAAGGGAAGAAAAGAAGGAGACAGCAGGAGAGAGACAGAGAAAAGGGAAAGACTTCACATGACTAGTTTGGGGTGGTGAAGAGAGGAATAACAAGGAAGGTTTCATAAAGGAGGCAACACCTGAGTTAGGAAGAAGAAGCTTTCAACAGAGGAGTTCAATTTCAATGCATGAAAATTGACTGGTCCATGAAAACTTTATGCTCAGAACCAAATATTATTATTGAGATAAATATTGAGGCTTATCATAAAGTTTTCTGGTAATGTTTGTCCTTCACCTCCCTTTGTCCTTGAGGTTTGCCATAGGATCATTGCTTGCTTGTCTTTTCAGTAGAGGAACTAAAGCACCTTAGACTCCTAAGGAACAATTGAATTCTAGCTAGTCTAAGGGGGCCTTCTCAATGGCAAGAGGTGGGAGAAAGGAATGATTCCAGAGTACAAACTTTAACATGGCATGAGTTAGACAGTTTAATCCTCACACAGGAAGAAAAGTGATTGCTAAGCAATGAAGAATCATACAATGATTACCATCAGTTGAAAGGTTAATATGTTCCTTACTTTCTTAGGACATTCCAACAGAGCATCTAACTATCTATTTTCCCTCCATTTCTCTTCCACTAAGTACAGCCAGACCAATGTTAAATAGAATCTTGTTTTTTTCTCTCTGGTTTTTCTCTTTCTGTGTGACTTTTTTTTCTCTAATCTGGTCTGTCATTCTCTTTGTCATTATTGCCACAGCACCTATTTCAGTTTCAACGAGATCTTGTATCAAAGGAAATAAGTCATTAATGGGAGCTGGCTCTATTTCAGAGAAAAGCTTGCCTAAAAGGTGATCTACTCTTGATACTTGACACAGGGATTTGGGAGGGGGTGGTACTTTCCCAAAATTTCCAAAGTTATAGAGCTCATAGAGTTGTCTTTATGCCTCTGGGCTTGCACAAAGAATGGCTGGAAGGCCAAAGATTGAACATTTAGTGTACTTCTAGATTTTCTTCTTGGTGGTTGATTATGAGAACTCTTAGAGCTGAAATAAAGCATTAAAAGGAAGGATTTCTTCATCATATATCCCCAAGTACTATATACAAAGAACTTTTTAAAAAGCACAATCTCATTATTAGGATTGAAGATAATAAAGAAAACTTACTCCTATGTCAGATCCCATATTTCTCAAGGGGAATATTCATTCTCAATCTATATTATTACCATATGAGGTTTTGTAATCTTTCTCTCAATTCCCCTCTTATTCAACCTCTGATATGTTCCACTTTCACTAGAATTGTATATGCACTCAAGACTTATAGTTTTTCCTCTCCTGTCTTTCTTTCTGACTCACTGGGCTTTATTATTATCCCTTAATTCCCTTCTAACTCTGGAAGTTCCCATAGTGCCTATGGCCATCTCACTGTAACATCTTTTTGTTCCTATGTCCCACTTGTCCAACTGATGAGTTCTTCCCCAAATAGCCAGCTCGTGGAAGGACCTAGAATAGTGCTTCTTTATAAGTATCTGAGCATAACTTTTGACTGTGAAATCTGCCCAATGCTCCCAAAAGGCCACCTCCCTTATTCCAGTTTTCATCTTCCTATCAAAGGCTGTCTTTCCCTATCAGAATATAAGCTTCTTAAAAGTGAGGAGAATCTTTCTTTTTGCTTTTATTTGTATCCTTTGTACTTAGCAGTGGGCATAGCATAAAGCAAGTACTTAGTTCATCTTTGTTGATTACAGACAGTCCTATTCTAAAGTTAAGCTCAAACCCTACTATTCCAACTACAGAGAAAAAACAAAAGCAGAACTTTCTGCACTGATCACATATGACTATCATTAAAAGTCAAGCTCTGTTTTAGTTCTCTACATCATGGCACAGGGTCTTGTTTTTCCTCCATCATAACTCCTCTACTAGAATGTAGGCTTTTGGAGAAAAGGTACTATATTTTAACATATTAAATTCCTAATAAACATTTCCTTTCTTAATTCATTCATTCTAGCCCCTCTTGAAATCCAGAACTCTCTGTAAAATCAACTATACCTGACATTCTATTCTGTTGTTTCACTGTCACTACTTGCATTCTTCTAACACTGAGCCTTATAGAATTCAGATATGCCTAATTTCATGTCCAATCAATACTTTGTTCTTTATGAACTGTTCATCATCCCTTTGTCAGAAAGTAAGTGGGTAACATTCTATACCATATAGATATCCAGGGATATGAGTCAAAAGTGTTTTAATCAAATGTCTTAAGTCTTGCAAAGTTTTTCTTTCTTTCTCTAGAATGTACTTATTCATTTATCAATTGTGTCCACTCATTTTCCTTTGATCCAGTTTATACTACCCAGGATTCTCTGAAATTATCTTATGACATTTCTTATGGTAAAGAAATATTCTCTTACATTCACACTTTGATCAGCGACTACCCAATTATCTAAAAATAAATCAAGATACTCCCTTTATATTCTAGAGATTTTTTTTCTCCTGTAAGTAGTTATGAAATCATATTGACAATAATTTTAATATTGTTTAGTATTTTCTTTGATGAAATCATCTTTGCTAGTTTGATTGCTGAATTGTAGCTTTATGCCTGATTCAGATTCTGCTACCTGCTGCACTTTTATATGCAATGGTCACTCATTCTTGGCTTTACCCTGTGTTTCTCAGTTTCTTATACTGACCTCTTCCTGATGCTCTTCTTCCTGGCTCTTGAAATTCAATCTATTCGATCTTCAGTGTCTTCTCTTGTTTCTCAGGAAAAAATATATGGTACTTCTAATATCCTGGGCCTGAGCTGTCCTGGTCTAAATACTCTGATGCCATGAGAGCTTGTCAGTATCTACTATTGTTCCTAGCTGTTATTTGAGTTCTGCTGTTATTTTCTGGAGTTTTCATGTTCTCTGTCTACCATATTATTGACTTCTCAAAAGTTTTCTCATGGTATACATACTATCTTGATGGTTCTAGACAAAGAATGTTGTGAGTTACAGTTATTTCATCTCTAGTTATCCTGGAGCTTGCTTTGCTGGAAGGTCTTATTTTTCTTATTATCCCTCTGTTTCTAGCTATTTTTTCTAATTATAGGATGGGAAAAAAACATATACTACAGCACAAAGTTTCTCTTTAGATTGTATAATCATCTGTTACTCTGGTATTAACAGGATTTTGTAGAAGCAGGTTTGTGAGATCTTAGCGATCTGCATCCTATTTAGAAAGTCATTTTAAAAGAAAATCCCTCTTGAATTCTTTGAGAATGAGATAAAGCAAACTTTTTACTCTATTCTCCCATTTCCAGTCCACCACAAGTTTTATTCATGACCCCCAGATATCTTATTTTTAAATATTTCATTTTTTCTGATTACATGCTAAAAGCAATTTTTATATTTTAAAAAATCCAGTTTTAAATTATCCCCCTTTCTTTCTCCCCTCCCCTCTCATTGAAAAGGCAACTATTTTTATATGTGTTCTGCCATACAAAACATATTTCCATATTAGTCATGCTGTAAAAGAAAAGACAGATTGCCCTCCCAAAAAAACAAGAAAATTAAAGGGTGTTTTTGGTGTGTGTGTGTGTGTTTTAAGTATACTCTGATCTATAATCAGACAGTACCAATTCTTTCTTTGGAGTTGGATAGTATTTTGTATCATAAGTGTATTGGAATTGTTTTGGGTCAGTGTGTTGCTGAGAATAGCTAGGTCACCCAAAATTTATCATATGTTATTACTGTTCTGCTCACTTCACTTTGCAACTGTTCATGTAAGTCTCTCCATCATCTCTTAAGGTACAAAAGTATTCTATTCAATCAAATACTACAACTTGTTCATTACCCAGTTGATGGGCATCCCCTCAGTTTCCAGTTCTTTTCTACCACAAATAGAGATACTATCAATGTTTTTTTTTTAATACAGATATGCCCTTTGTCCCCCTTTTAAAAAACTTTTGGTGAAGAAATGTAGTAGTGGTATTTCTGAATCAAAATAATGTTTTTATAGCCTTTCAGAGATAGTTTTAAATTGTTGTTTAATATAAAATATTAAGAACATAAGAAATACCATAAGAGAAATACAAAAGGTTATTGCTACTGTCATCAATACTGCCACAAAGCCAAAGATATATTCTTGTTACACATGAATGGACAGAAAGAGTAGTGTATAAGAAAATATCAGTACAAATTTTCTAGAATAAAGATTTAATAATAAGAGTTTTATGACATAACATTAAGCCAAAACTGGAAAACTTTGAATGTCAAGAAAAGAAGATAATATTTTATACTATAGCCAATAGCTGTTCATCATAAAATAAATATACTTGAGCTTGTGCATTAGAAAGACTGTTTTCACAACTATGTGAAAGATTAATTGGAGATAAAAGAGCCTAGAGTCAGGAAGATTAGAAATCATCTTTTCTAAACCTGTGATTTTACAGACAAGGAACCAGAAGACCAGAGAGTAATTTTGGTAAACATAAATAACTTTTCCTAAGGTTTCCTGTAAAAGCAAGAAGTGGAAGGACCAAAATATAATCTGAATCAACCTAATTATAACCAAGTAGAATTTAGGTAAAGATTTAAAGTTTACAAACTATTTTAAGACATTTTGTCTTCACTACAGCCTAGGAAGCTATAGATCATAGACATAATTCTTTTTTATTGATAAGAAAACTGAAATTCAAACACTTTGTGTGATTTGTCCTATGGTTAAAAGTAGCAAGTGTCACAAACAGAATTTGAACTCAGGCCTCTGATTGCAAGTCTACTTTTCTAGTATTATACTAGCCTATTTGTCCTAATTCTAAATCCAATATTTGTTTATTGGGGTGTTTTAAATTGTTCCCTCTCCACTCTACATATTTCTGTTACAACAGCCTATGAGTTTATAACTCCATGGGCTAATGAAAAATTGAACTAAGTGGTAAGTTCATAAGTCAAAAGGTGGGGACCAATGAGATAGATACTATATAGAAAAGTTCAGTAAGACATAGCGATAATCAGTTTTTCTTTGTTTTCCTTCTCCCAACTTTGCTCATCTCCACTGAATCGATTATAAACTTAGACATAGATTTTTTGTTTGTTTTTAAAAACTGAAAGAGTCCCTGGAGATTATCTTGTCCAAACCTTTCATTTTTTGTAGAGAAGTAGATCCTCAGAAATAAAGTGGCTTAGCTAGGATTTAGTAGAAATGCTGGAACTGGAGTTCTTTCCAATTTTCTTCCTGCTACAAAGAATTCTTGGACATTGTTATTCCTTCCCTTTTCTAAAAATTGTAACATCTAGTATGGTTACAAAATTAATGCTTTGATATAATCTGATAATTCAAAAACAGTGTTGATTGAACTTTGTCTCATAGTTCTAATCAATATCAGATTAAATTAATATGGAATTGTCTGATCATAAAAACTCCTTGTTATCATTTCTAATATAAGTAACTCAGTCCCAGGAAATCCTTGTAGTCAACAAGTAGCAGAATTCTCCAATGGGGAAACCAATATTTAAGCCAGGATTGTTGGTAGTGCTTCCTACTGTTGTTGTTTAATTGTTAGAATATTAAAAGAATCATATTTTGTAGAAACCCTTTCCTAGTTTGATTCAGAAATCTTGCTCCAGGATATTAAAATTAGTTTTGTTGAAAGAGAAGAAGATAGTTTGGTCTGTAAAAAGACTTTAATGAGAAAAAAAATGACCACTGTATATAATGTTTTTATGGAAATATCAGATCATAGATGTTATCTGGCAGGGAAAATTAACTGAGGGAGAATAGTCACAAGTAGCCACTGGATAACATTTTGCTTTGCTTAGCATTGAGAACAAATTTCTCAAAAGCTTCAGGGATAGCTTAATAAATTTCAGGATTTTAAGACATGCTCTCACACTTTAAGGATGTGAATCAGAACTTTTCAGCAAGGAAAAAAATGGTAGGCATACGCACTCATACAAGAAAGGTACAAGAAAATATTTGAATTCCACTTCACATTGAACTTCTTTGACTCAAAGAAATGGCAATGTACATGAAATTGTTCACAGGAGATCAATGCTATCTAAACAGATTTATAACACTGGATGGCCAATAGCTTGACCACTGATAGGCTTCCAGATGATAGAAGCTATTCAGTTTTATGTTGAGGTAGACAAAAGGTACTAGGGGCTCTTAGAAATTCAACAATCTTAAGGTCTGATATGCTGAAACAAGGGTTAATAGAATACCTTTTGGAGTCAGAAATTGTACTCATGGATTGTAATCAATTACTTTAGATATATCTAGCTTCCTCCACATCCTCTTTGGATTAAAAAGCTTAATCAACATGGTGCATGTTAAGAGTAAACAGCAGGGCTCTTCTTCTAAATTAGGAATTCAAGGAAAGTCAAATAATGCTGGATAGCCTTACCAAACAGTGAAGATCACTTATGTCTATGACTAAGACAGTGAAAGAAAACTTCTAGCCCAAGAATTATATGAAGAGAGGCTTAAATGTATATCACAAGAAATCAGAGAATTCTTTAAAAACTCAATTCCAATATCTGAAGTAACTTAAAAAATATTAAAAACATAATCTCAACTCAAAATTTACAGAAAATTCAAAGTTGGACAAAGTAGATATTGTTGGTTCAAAATCAATGGGAAAATATTTAATCTTATATATATATATATATATATATATTATATATATATACATGTACACATATGCACACCTATAAATGCATATACATAAATCAATGCATTCAGATACATGGATATTGTGAAGATCGGGTATTTTAAAATCAGCCAGAGTCAGGAATTCAGGTTAGGGGAAAATCGTTAGTCTTTATTCTCAGTGAAGAAGGATCGGAGGTGGAAGAGAATCGGCGATAGCAATGTGTGCAGCTGAGTCAAGAAGCTAGCTAGACCAGCAGCCACATGACCAGCAGCTAGGAGTCTCGAACCCAGGCCCAATCTCTTCCAGCTTCTCTTCCTGTCTCTCTCTGCCTCCACCCACCAAAATCATCATTTCCTATACAACACATCAGGACTTGAACGAAGAGTGGGCAGGGACCATTCTTTATCCAATCATGTATATTAATAGAGTATAGCTCAATTACTATTTAGCCTCATGTACTTAGGACCTCAGTGCATCAACTCAAACCTCAGCCCATTACAGCATATTATATATATATGCATATATACATATATATCTATATATACAATACTCTCTATATTATAAACATTTGAAGTTTTATTAGGTTTTATTTCTAATTTAAAAATCTTTACAAAATATCCCATTCCATGAGATGTATTCCATAAAACAGTAAAACAATAAAGTTAAGCAAACAATATAATGGTCTTTCCTAAAAGTTCATGCAACATTCAGCATCTAAGCACCTTGTCCCACCTCTGTACTTTTAAAAATGTTTATTTTCAAATTAGCAGAAATTAATTTTCTTTCCTTCACAAATTATTGATGAGATCTAGATTTTGAGATTCCGTTTGGTCAGAAAGCCAAATGATGAGATTAGATTCAGGGAACCAAAATGATGAGATTATGATTCCTCATGGTCAGGGAAATAAATGATGAGGTTAGTGGCAAGTTTGAGGTTCAGGAAATCAAATAAAGAGATTTGGCTCCCCTAAATCGCCTTTAAAATTGGCACAAGATAGGAAGTTGTGGGAAACCTCTTCTGGCACCACAGAGGTGCTTTGTAAAGGAATTTATGAATCCCCAAAAATAGACTGATAAAAATAACTTTATTATAGGAAGTCAGTCTTTGCTAGAATGAATAGAACAGGCTGCATTCCTTAGTGGCAAGGTTCCAACAGGGAGTAAAGTAACAGAGGAGTCCTGGCAGAGAGATAGAGAATTTCTAACAGAGAAATCCCAACAGAGAGGTATAATGTCTTAGGTGAGAGAGTTAAGAGAGGATAACGCTGAAAGAGAATATCCTTCCAGCCAGCAGAGTTTCCTTGGCATAGCATGGCATGTTAGGTCCTCTGTGAGGATTGGGTTTAAAATTCGCTCTTTTTATAATCGAAGCCTTTGGCTGCAAGCTGAGGCCTGCTCCCAATGAGGGCTGCTAGGTAGAGTTTGAACTAGTATTGAATAGAAAATCTTAGAAATGAATGTGTGTTTCTCCAATTCAATGGTGTTAGAATCTCCAAGTCAGCTAGCCTCACCTAGATAACAGAATGAAGCTGTTTGTCCTAAGGCCAGAGGGCAAGAACTCAAGGAGATGTTCTCCTTCAAGGATTTTTAGAGAGTTTTAGACTCCCTTGTCACTTATGCTCTATTTTTTTGTTTTAAGAAAACCAAATACCTTGTATTTAATATGTATAATTATAGTGAGCAATTCACTTAACTCTGTTTGCCTCAGTTCTTCTGAAAAATGAACTGGAGAAGAAATTGACAAACTGCTCTAGTGTTGTTGCTAAGAAAATTCCAACACCTTGTATTTAATATGTATAATTATAGTGAGCAATTCACTTAACTCTGTTTGCCTCACTTCTTCTGAAAAATGAACTGGAGAAGAAACTGACAAACTGCTCTAGTGTTGTTGCTAAGAAAATTCCAAATGGGGTCAGTCATAACTGAAACAATGAACAGCTGCTGCAGCAGCAACAACAAGAAGAATAACAACAAAAAAAGCAATAACAACAACATAGTGTTGTAAAATAAAGTTACTTCATGGACTGTTTAAAAATATGTGTGTTTCATTCTACACTATAGATTTATCATTTTTATGTAAGGAATTAGATAACATGATTCATCAACAATCCTTAAATCATGAATAGTCATTGTATTTATCATAATTCTTACAGCTTTCAAAGTTATGTTTCATAGTTCCATAATCACATAAATCATTCTGTTTTCACTCAATTCATTTTTCAACAATTAATAAAAGTCTTCAGAATTGTTCATTTCTATAGTACTGATATTATTGTTCAAATTGTTATTCTCCTTCTAAAATCAGATTCAGTTCCTGAGTCTTTCAGTTTTTCTTTGAAATCATCTTTTGCATCACATTTAAAATAAACATAAACATAAAACATAAACATAACATAACCTAAAACAAAACATAACATAAACATAAAAATCATATTTAACAACACATTCATATAACATGATTAAGTCATTTCTTCCTCCCTTTACTTTTCAGTTTTTGTCACTATAATTAATCTTGAATTTAAACATTTAACAGATGAGTGTGTTTTGCTTTTTAAACAAGCATATCTCTTTTTACAAGAACAGCATTGCTGAGTAATAAAGTTGACTTCTCGGGTTCTGCTATTTAGACCTTGAGGATAATACAGAAACAGTTTAGCAAATCAGCTTGACTTTATTGCAAGCCAAATAATCAGGAGGGAGTAAACAGTCTCAAGAGAACCAACCTTGTAAATTCATATCCTAAATGTGTTGACAAGCATATTTTCTTTTGTTATGTATTACAATACTGTTTTATAAATTTAACACCTTTTTGCTGTTCTGTTTTGAATATGCTGATCAATAGACAACACTAAACATGGATCTTAGAAGGTATACTCCAAGAGGATGGAAAATGTCTTTTTTTTCTTTTCATGATTTATATGTGAATGTTTCACATGGAACTGGTACAGGACTGTCCAATATGGTATGCCCTCACCAGACAAGGTGCTGTGCTTTATAATGAAGCAGAATTGAATTGGCTCAGAAAAAAATGCAAGGTGCTTTAAAGTTAGGGAGTCCACCCCAAATCTTCATAGAGACTATTTGGGTCTTATCTGTGGCAGAGAATACTGAGCTCCTTTGGTCTGAACAGCATTTCTGGGCACATTAACTTGATTCTAAGGTAGTGATATCATTTTGCTCCTCTTCTAGAACAAAGAACAACCAAGACTATTTAAGATAATTTAGTAATTTTGTTGATGCTGTTATTACTTTATATCCCCTTCCTCTTAATAATATTGATAATAGCTAGCATTATATAATCACTTTACATATATAATTTTATTTGTTCCTCACAAAACTCTGAGTGGCAGGTACTATGATTTCCCCCCAAACTAAAGTGGAGTTACTTTTGCAGCACCACATATTTACTAGGTATCTGAAACAGTATTTGAATTCAGACTTTCTGGTTCCAAACCCTATACTCTCTTTTTATATCACCTAAGTACCTATGGCCATAAAGGGATATAAGACCTGGAAAATATGGTTTATATAGTTATGTCTCAATGACTATGCACATTTTGGATTGACTCAATTTGGTCCAATTGGTTGTTTTTATGTATTTATTCATTTAAAACTTAAATAAAAAATAGGAAAGCATAAAATAGAAAAAGAAAGGCAGAGTAAAAGAAAACTTTGTCATGTACCCAGCAGAAATTCAGGGACCGAAATAGATAAAAATAAATTTCCATTTCAAGATAGCATATATAATAATAGAAGACTGTCCATATTTTCTTTGCTTCCTTGTAGGCTTATAGGTTTTTTTCCTTCTGTTTTATGCAAATTTTACTTTATTCTTTTTCTTCTTCCCTCCCCCAACATATACACATACATATACAAACACATACATACATCTATATAACATATATATACTGATATGCACATAAGTAATATTAATATGTATGAAATATAATGCAATTTCTTTCTTTATTGAATCTTTAAGTTTGATTTTGTCTGCAATACATGATTATTTTATTATACTTTTTTTTCCATAATGAATTCTAAGCCTGATCATTTGTTATTGTGCTTGTATATATCTTTTATTTCCTATCACTGCTAATTCTTCTGCTTTAGTTCTACTCCTTAATGTGCCTGGCTATTACCTACCCTTCCTCTCATACCTCATTACTACAGCATAATGACTAATTATACATTTTGTGAGAGACCTTTGCTTTTTTAAATCACGTCATACTCAGTTATACTTCAATCTTTCTTTTGGACTACCCAATTACTTAGACATGTGGCTTACATTTCTACATAAAAAATCATGATTTGTCCTTATTGAGTGCCTTAAAAATAGTCTTTGATGTTGTCTTTCATATGCTAAATTTTCCATTAAGTTCAGTTTTATTTAAAACAAAATCCTAAAAATCTGAGAATTCATTAAATATCCATTTTTTACATTCAATCTTATAGATAATTTTTCTTGATGTAATATTTTTGGCCTCAACCCTAGTTCTTTTGATTACCAATATATAGTATTCTAGGACCTGCAGTCTTTTATTGTAGCTTCAAACAAATCCCATACAAATCTAATTGTTGCTCCAGTATATTCAAATTATTTTTACTGTTACTGTTCTTGCTTGTAAATTTTTTTCTTTGAACTGATGGCTTTGTAATTTATGGATGATGTTCCTATCCATTTTTCTTGTAGGACCTCTTTGATTTGTGATGAGTGGATTTTTTTTCCTACTTTTTCTGACTGTTATCACTTCAGGATAATTTTCTTTAATTATTTTTTGTATTATTATATCAAGATTCTTTTTTAACATGTTTCATGAAATCTAATCATTCTTATGATTTGCTTTTTCCAAATATGTATTTTGTTTTATTTTTACATGCATATTAACTTTTGAATAGATATTTCTTTTAAAATCATGTTGAGAGATAAAAATAAAAACAAAAGGGAAAATCCATAATACAAGAAAAAAACAGAAAAGAAAAAAAAAAGGTGAAAATAGCATGTGTTGATTTACCTTCAATTTCCATAGTTCTTTTTCTGAATATAAATGGCATTTTCTATCCCAAGTTTAGGCAGATTGCCTTGTATCACTAAGGAAAACCAAGTCTTTCACAGTTGATTATAGCATAGTCTTGCTGTTACTGTGTACAATGCATTCCTGATTCTGCTTGTTTTGCTCAGCATGAGTTTGTATAAATCTTTCCAGGTTTTTTCTAAAATCAGCTTGTTCATCATTTTTATAGAAAAATAACATTCCATTGCTTTCATAAACCAGAACTTATCCAGTCATTCCTCAACTGATATGCATCTATTCTTTTTCCAATTATTTGCTAGTGCACTGCAACAAACATTTTTGCTCAGGTGGGTCCTTTTCTCTCCTTTATAATTTCCTTTTTATACAGACCCAGCAATGGCACTGTTGGGTCAAAAGATATGCATAGTTTTATAGACCTTTGGGTATATTTCCAAATTGCTCTCTAGAATGGTTGGGTCATTTGACAACTACAACAATTCAATTTTCCCATATCCCCTCAAACATTTATCATTATTTTTTCCTATCATCTTAGCCTTCTTAGAGGTATGAGGTGGTACCTCAGAGTTGCTTTAATTTACATTTATCTAATCAATAATAATTTAGAGCATTTTTTCATATAACTATAGATGGATTTAATTTAATCATCTGAGGATTGTCTGTTCATGTCTTTTGACCACTTATCAATTGGGGAATAACTTGTATCCTTATAAATTTGACACAGTTCTTTAGATATTTTAGTAATGAAACCTTTATCAGAAACAATGGCTGTAAAGATTTTTCTTTCAGCTTTGTACTTTCATTTTAATTGTGTTTGTATTGGATTTGTTTATGCAGAAACTTTCTAATTTAATATAATCAGAGTTATACATTTTTCATTTTATAATGTTTTCTAGTTCTTCTTTAATTATAAATTCCTCTCTTCTATAAAGATATGATAAATGAACTAATCCTTGCTCTCCTAATTTGTTTATGGGCAAAATCATGTACCAATTTTGACCTTATTTTGGTATGAATTGTGAGATGTAATTCTATGCCAAGTTTCTGATATATTGTTTTCCACTTTTCCCAGCAATTTTTGTGAAATAGTGAGTTTTTTTATCCCACAAGCTGGGGTTTGATGATTTGTCAAATATTAGATTAAAATAGTCACTGATTATTGTGTAATGTGTATCTAACATATTCCAATTATCCACCACTTTATTTCTTAGCCAGTACCAAATGCACTTGATGACAGATGCTTTATAATAGAGTTTTGGGTCTGGTACTGTTAGGCTATCACTCTTTCTAATTTTGTTTTTATTAATTCCCTTGATATACTTGACCTTTTGTTCTTCAAGATGACTTGTTATTTTTTCTAGTTCTATAAAATAATTTTTGGCAGTTTGATTGGTGAAACACTGAACAAGTAGAACAATTTATATAGAATTGATTTTTATCATATTAGTTTGGCCTTTTCATGAGCAATTGATATTTTTCTAGTTCTTTACATCTGACTTTATTTGTATCAAAAAATATTTTGTAATTAGATACCCAAATATTTTATTTTGTCTAAAGTTATTTTAAATGGAATATTCCTTTGTATTTCTTGCTGCTAGGCTTTGTCAGCAATACATAGAAATGTTGATGTTTTGTGTTTGTTTATTTTTTATCCTGCAACTTTGCTATGGATGGTAATTGTTTCGAGTAGGTTTTTGGATGATTTTCTAGGATTCTTTAAGAAAATTATTATATCAACCTGTAAAGAGCGATAGTTATTTTATCCTCATTGCCTATTCTAATATTTTGTCTTCTTGTTCTTGTTCTCCAGATGGATTGTTTTTTATATCAGATGTCTCACATTATTTTCCAATTTCATTCTTTATATTTTGTTTTATTATTTATTGGTTTTAATAACTTCACTGGCTTCCTTTGTCCAATCTAATCTAATTTTCAAAGAGTCATTTTCTTCCTTAAGGCTCTAGATCTCCTTTTCAGTTTCATTGAGTTTCTTTTCATAAATTTCTTGTTCTTTTTGGATTTTGTTGTTGTTGTTGTTGATATTGTTGTTTTCCCACAATCTCTTTCATTTGATTTTAAGTCTTTTTTCAAATTCTCTATGAATTCTTTTTGAGCATGAAGCCATTTAACTTTACTCTTTGAGATAGAAGAGGCTTTTTTTTACATTAATATCCTCCCAATAAAGGTGAATCCAGGTCTTCCATTTTGCCTTAATAACTTTCTTTTTTTTAATTCTTTTTTTTTAATTTAGTAGCCTTTTATTTACAGGTTATATGTATGGGTAACTTTACAGCATCAACAATTGCCAAACCTCTTGTTCCAATTTTTCCCCTCTTGCCCCCCATCCCCTCCCCCAGATGGCAGGATGACCAGTAGATGTTAAATATATTCAAATATAAATTACATACACAGTAAGTATACATGATCAAACCGTTATTTTGCTGTACAAAAAGAATTGGACTCTGAACTATTGTACAATTAGCCTGTGAGGGAAATCAAAAATGCAGATGAGCAAAAATATAGGGATTGGGAATTCAATGTAACGGTTTTTAGTCATCTCCCAGGGTTCTTTTGCTGGGCGTAGCTGGTTCAGTTCATTACTATTCCATTGTAACTGATTTGGTTCATCTCATTGCTGAGGATGGCCAGGTCCATCAGAATTAGTCATCATATAGTATTGTTGTTGAAGTATATAATGATCTCCTGGCCCTACTCGTTTCACTCAGCATCAGTTTGTGTACGTCTCTCCAGGCCTTTTCTGAAATCATCCTGTTGGTCATTTCTTACTGAACATTAATATTCCATAATATTCATATACCACAATTTATTAAGCCATTCTCCAATTGATGGGCATCTACTCAGTTTCCAGTTTCTAGCCACTACAAAGGAGGCTGCCACAAACATTCGTGCACATACAGGTCCCTTTCCCTTCTTTATGATCTCTTTGGGACTGGATCAAAGGGTATGCACAGTTTGATAACTTTTTGTACATAGTTCCAAATTGCTCTCCAGAATAGTTGGATGTATTCACAATTCCACCAGCAATGTATTAGTGTCCCTGTTTTCCCACCTACCCTCCAATATTCCGCATTATCTTTCCCTGTCATTCTAGCCAGTCTGACAGGTGTGTAGTTTTATCTCAGATTTGTCTTAATTTGCATTTCTCTGATTAATAATGACTTGGAGCATCTTTTCATATGGCTAGAAATAGTTTCAATTTGAGAATTGTCTGTTCATATCCTTTGACCATTTATCAATTGGAAAATGACTTGATTTCTTATAAATTAAAGTCAATTCTCTATATATTTTGGAAATGAGGCCTTTATCAGAACCTTTGACTGTAAAAATATTTTCCCAGTTTATTGCTTCCCTTCTAATCTTGTCTGCATTAGTTTTGTTTGTACAAAGACTTTTCAGTTTGGTATAATCAAAATGTTCTATGCCTTAATAACTTTCTATAGTTGGGTTCTTTCTCCTTTATCTTGTCATTATTTTATTATTTAAAAATAAGAGCTTGTGTGATAAATTCAGAAATATGTATACAAAATTGTACATGTTTGACATTTATTGAATTAATTTCTAGGAGACCGAGTGAAAGGAAGAGAGAGAAAGTGTTGGAACTCAAGATTTTGCAAGAGTAAATGTTGAAAACAATCTTTGCATATATTTTGAAAATATTATTTTAAAAAAGACCTTGGTATAATCATCTCTGGCCTTGCGATGGGGGGACAATTCCTCTAACTTCACAACCTAGAACCTAAGCAAAGGACTGCATCCAATAGTAAGTGCCTGCAGCATCCCTGCCCCATTGCTTCTGTACTCACGGCATGTGCTGCTTCCTTTTTGTCCAGGGCCCTGTATCTACAGCACAACTGAGCCTGGTATTACTGATCAGCAGAGGTTTCCTCAATCTTTTCAGACTGAGACCCCCAATTTCCCCAGCTATCCAGAAGGTGAAAGTTCCTGTGGCTCCAGCTGAGGTTCTCTCTGTACCCAGCTCTTTTCCATTTGCTTTTTCTGCAGAACTAGCCTGGAAGTCTTTCTTGCAATCTTCTTTGGTTATACCAGGAGGATCCCTGTTCTGTCCCAAAATTTAATTATTTTGGACCATGTTCTCCCTAAGGTGCAATTTTGTTTTGTTTGTAGGGAAGATCTGGGAAACTTGAAATTTTCTAACTTACTTTACTATCTTCCCAGAGTATTTCCCCAGATTTTCCAATTGTTTGGGTTGTATGGTGGCTCATGAAGTGTGTTGCAATAGCCGTAAATTATATAATAAGAGAAACTTGATAACTACATTTGAATCAGGCAGGATTGTAATCGTCATTCAATTTGGTTTAATGTGGGTTACTTACATACTTTATAATATTATAGGCAAAAAATATTATCTGGTGGCAAATATGTTATTAAATTAGTAACACAAAATAAACTTGTACAAAAATCATTTAGATTTGTAAGATGGAAAATTAATTTGATAGACCTTCATATAATTAATAGATTTGTTTGATTAAAGACAAAGATCTGAATATTAAAAAATCTTTAACATTAAAGCAATAATATTTTCCTGCTTTGCTATTCTATAGACAGCTCCTATAGTTATATTATGTTAATAATAATTTCATATGAAAAAAGTTAATTTAATTAGCATAAAATTAAGGAAGAGTATAGGATTTTTGTCTTTCACTTACTCATTTTTAAATAAATTGATCAACTCATTAATTCAATAATTCATTAGCATTTCTGAATACATTCATTTTTTAAAACATTCATTGAATACTTATTGTATGTAAATATTCTGTGCTTGGCACTGTCAGAAACACAAAGATAAATAAAATATAATCCTTATCATCCAGGAACTTTCAATAAATAAACTAACTGGAAAATTGTCAAATCGCCATTTCATTTTATGATGATATTGATCATATTGATTTGTGCCAATCCATTTACTATAGATTATCTTGGTTTGGGAGCAATGTGTGGGAGAAACTTGTGAATATGCCAGGATAGTTTCTCGCAAATACAAATAAATAAAGAAGAACTGAATCCAATAACATATTATATATATGTATACATACATATATATAAAGACATTAAATTTAATTAAAATAAAATTTATGCTCCCCCCCTTATTTATTAAAACAACTCTAAAAGAAAAAGCCAACAAAGAATAGATCAATAAATTCTCAGGCATGTTGGTTTCCAAATCAACATCACTATTTTTCATTAAAATATACTAATGGATTAAGATGCTAGAAAATTAATCATAAAATACTGTATCAGCAGGTATCGGGAAAGAAAGAAAGCAATAAATATAAAAATTTTTTCACAGGTTTCATAAAATGAAAAGAAAACTAGTAATAAAATCTTCAACATTTTGCCCATAGAGAACTATTGAGAGAATACAGTTGAAAATAACTTTTGGGGATGGATCCAAGATCATGGAGAGGACATATATTTCTTTCTGACCTTCTCCTACAACCCTCAGACTAATTAGCAAATCCAACCTCTGAATTAGCTCTGGACTGGCAGCATATATTGAGAGTGCAACAAATTATCAGCAGAAGATTTTCAAAGATCACCAGAAAAGGTCTGTTTCAATTAGAAAGGAGAGGGAGGCAGCCAAGCATAAGCAGGCAGAGCACAGACAGGAATGCAGCCAATAATACATTACCCTGCTAACCTGATCATTTATTTCAAGGAAGAAGATGGACATTCAATGAAACTAGTGAATTCCATATATTTTAATGAAGAGAGCAGAGGTAAACAAAAGATTTGACCCCTAAATATGGAACTTAAAAGAAACATAAAAAGGTAAAAACAAACCAAAAAAAAAAAAAAAAAAACTTTTGAGAACTGTATTTCTGTTATGGATATACATAGGGAGTACATGTAAAATCTGATTTTACTGTTATAAGGATAATAAAAAAAAGAAACTAGAGGTAGAAAGGGGATTGTAACAGAAAAAAAGAGGAAAGTGGAGGTAAAAAGAGGAAAATTACATCTCTAGAAAAGGCTAAGAAAATCTAATATAATTGAGGGAAACAAAGGAGGGTGGTGAATATTGTGTGAATCTTACTCCCATCCAATTTGGCTTAAAGAAAGAATATTAGATATATTTTGTGGAACCAAGAAACTTGTCTCATCCTATAGAAAAGTAGGAGGGGAAAGGGGAAAAGGGAAGGGGTAAGCTAAATAGACGGGAAAACAGAAAGGGTAGGGCCATGGTGTAAAAAAGGGAAGGGTCTCTAAAGGGGGAGGATTGCTTGAGACAAGTAGTGCTCATGAGTCAAATAATGTGGATGAGGGAAAGAAGAAAAGGAAAGAGAAAAGTATAACTTGGGATTAATAAGATGGCAGGAAATGCAGAATTAATAGTTTTAACTGTAAATGTGAATGGGATGAACTCTCCCATAAAGTATAGGAGGATAGCAGACTGGATTAAAACCCAGAATCTTACAATATGTTATTTACAAGAAATACATTTAAAGCAGAGTGATACATACAGAATAAAGGTGAAAGACTGGAGCAGAAACTTTTATGCTTCAGGTGAAGTTAAAAACAAACAAACAAACAAAAACAAAAAACAAGGGTAGCCATCCTGATCTCAGATCAAGCAAAAGCAAAAATTGATCTAATTAAAAGAGATAAGGAAAGAAAATATATCTTGCTAATGGGTACCAGAAATAATGAAGCAATATCAATAGTAAACATATATGCACCAAGTGGTGCAAATTTGTAAAGGAGAAGTTAAAAGAATTGCAAGAAAAAATAGACAACAAAACTATACAAGAGGGAGATCTGAACCTTGCTCTCTCAGAATTAGATAAATCAAACTGCAAAATAAATCAAAATAAATAAGAAAGAGGTTAAAGAGGTAAATAGAATACTAGAAAAGTTAGATATGATAGAACTTTGGAGGAAATTGGATGAAAACAGAAAAAAAACACATTTTTGTCTCAGCAGTTCATGGGTCTTATAGGAAAATTGAGCACATATTAGGACATAAACAACTCAAAATTAAATTCAAAAAGGAAGAAATAGTAAATATATTTCTTTCAGATCACAGTGCAACAAAAATTACATTCAATAAAAGGCCAGTGGAAAATAGACCAAAAATAATTGGAAACTAAATAATCTCATCCTAAAGAATGAATGGGTAAAACAGCAAATCATAGACACAATCAATAATTTCATATAAGAGAATGACAATAATGAGACAACATACCAAAATTTGTGGGATGCAGCCAAATCAGTAATAAGGGGAAATTTTATATCTCTAGATGCTTTCTTGCATAAAACAGAGAAAAAGAAGATCAATGAATTGTGCTTGCAATTAAAAAAGCTAGAAAATGAGCAAATCCAAAATTCCCAAATACCAAACTTGACATTATAAAAGAGAGAGAGAGAGAGAGAGAGAGAGCTACCAATAAAATTGAAAGTAAAAAAAAATATTGAATTAATAAACAAAACTGAGTTCGTTTTATGAAAAAAAAAACAACAAAATAGATAAATCATTAATTAATTTGATAAAAAAAAAGAAAGAAGCAAATCAAAATTTTAATCTCAAAAATTAAAATGGAAAACTATGCATCAATTCAGAGGAAATTAGAGTAATAATTAGAATTTACTTTGCCCAACTTTATGCCAATAAATTTGACAACCTAAGTGAAATGGAGGAATACCTACAAAAATATAGATTGCCCAGATTAACAGAAGAGAAAATAAATTAGTTAAATGGTTCCATTTTAGAAAAAGAAATAGAACAAGCTATTAATCACCTCCTGAAGAAAAAATCCCCAGAGCCAGATGGATTTATATGTCAATTCCACCAAACACTGAAAGAACAATTAACTCCAATACTATATAAACTATTTGAAAAAAATAGGGAATTAAGGACTCCTACCAAATTCCTTTCATGACACAGATATGATATTGATACCTAAACCAAACAAGATGAAAATAGAGAAAGAAAATTACAGACCAATCTCCCTAATGAATATTGATGCAAAAATCTTAAATAAAATATTAGCAAAGATATTACTGAAAATCACCCCCAGGATAATACATCAGGACCAAGTAGGATTTATGCCAGGAATGCAGGGCTGGTCCAATAGTAGGAAAGTTATTAGCACAATTGACCATATCAAAAACAAATTAACAAAAACCATATGATCATCTCAATAGATATAGAAAAAGTATTTGATAAAATCCATTCCTATTAAAAAACATTAGCGAGTATAGGAAGAAATGGACTTTTCCTTAAAACAGTCAGCAATACTGTAGTTCACAGTACTGTAGTATTACAGGGGATGATTTTCTGAAATCTTTTTGCTACAATTTTATTTAAGAATTTAGAATCAATATTCATTAGGGAGATTGGCCTATAATTTTCTTTTTCTGTTTTCAATCTACCTGATTTAGATATCAGTACCATGTCTGTGTCATAAAGGAATTTGATAGGACTCCTTCAATCCCTATTTTTTCAAATAATTTATATAGCATTAGAGTTATTGGCTGTTTTGTCCTTTGAACCTAACCTATTCCACTGATCTATTTCTTAGCCAATACCAAATGCTTTTGGTGAGTGCTGCTTTATAATATAATTTTAGATCTGGTACAGTTATGCCACCTTCATTTGATTTTTTTTTTCATTAATTCCCTTGAAATTCTTGACCTTTTGTTTTTCCATATGAACTTTGTTGTTATTTTTTCTAGGTCATTAAAATAGTTTTTGGGAGTCTGATTGGTATATCACTAAATAAATAGATTAGTTTAGGTAGTATTGTCATCTTTATTATATTTGCTAGCCCAATCCAAGAGCATTTTATATTTTTCCAATTGATTAGATCAGACTTATGCTTTTCTTTTTCTTACTCCCTTTCCCCCCTTCCCTAGTATTAAACTTATGGATCCCACTTGAGTCACGCAGCTTTCCCTCTTTGAGATCCCTCCCTCTTCCCTCTGAATCTTTCCCCTTTCTTGTACCCTTCTCTTATTTCTCTTTTACCTTTTCTCTTTTCCTCTCCCACTTTTTAATGAGATGAGAGAAGATTGTCTGTAAAACAAATATGTCAATTATTTCCTTTTTGAGCCAATTCTGATAAGAGTAAGATTCACACAATGTTCCTCCCCCTCTCTAAGTTCCCTCAGATATGATAGGTTTCCTTTGCCTCATCGTGGAAGGTAGTTTCCCTCTTTTTATCTCCCCTTTCCCTTTTTTCTGGACACTATCCCTTTTCCATTTCTATTTCCCTTTTTTATGTTATATCATTAAAATCAAATTATACATGTAGTTTTTATGTATATCCACAACAGAAATACAGTTCTCAAGAGTTCCTTTTACCTTTTTCTACTTCTCTTGAGTCCTATGGTTGGAGATCGATTTTTTTGTTTGTTTGTTTAAATTTGGTTTTTTCCTTAGAAACAAATGGAATTCCTCTGTTTCATTAAATGTCCATCTTCTTCCATGGTAGAAAATGCTCAGCTTAGCTGGGTAGTTTATTCTTGGCTGAATTCCAAGTTCTTTTGCCTTTTGGAATATCAGATTCTAGGCCCTTCCATCCTTTAATGTTGAGGCAGCCAGATCCTGAGTGACCCTTATTGTAGCACCTCAGTATTTGAATTGTTTTTTCCTGACTGCTTGTAATATTTTTTCTTTAGTCTGAAAATTCTGAAATTTGGCCACAATATTCCTTGGAGTTTTTATTTTAGGGTCTTTTTTCAGAGGTGTTTGATGAATTCTTTCAATGCCTATTTTACCTTCTGGTTCTATTATTTTTGGGCAGTTTTCTTTGATGATTTCCTGTAAAATAGTATCTAGGCTCTTTTTTTCATCATCATTTCAGGTAGTCCAATGATCCTCAGGTTATCTCTCCTAGATCTATTTTCCAGGTCTGTTGTTTTTCCAAGTAAATATTTGACATTTTTTTCCAATCTTTCATTTTTTTGGTTTTGCTTGAGTAATTCTTGATGTCTCAATGAATCAGCCATTTCTATTTGTTCAGTTCTGATTTTTAGTGAGTTATTTTCTTCATTACCTTTTTTCACTTCTTTTTGTATATGTCCAATTTTTTAAATGAATTGTTTTGTTCTATGGATTTTTTTTTCCATTTCACTATTTTTTTTTTTAGTGAGTTATTTTCTTTTTCCAATTCACAAATTCTGTTTCCCTGCACTTCTTGGAAGGTTTTTTCCTTTTCCAATTCACATTTTCTGAAGTAGTTGCTCTCTTGTATAGCTTCTCTTTCTTTTCCCCATTTTTCTTTTAGTTCTCTTTTAAGGTTTTTAAAAGTCTCTTCTAGGAGAGCCTTTTGTATTGGACACCAATAGTTGTTTAGAGACTGTCTGCTATTAGTCTCCTCAGGGTTGAAAAGCTACTTTCTTTCTGTATAGAAACTATAGATAGCCCTTTTGATTTTTTTTACTCATTTTTAAAAGCCTGTAGGGTCTGCCTTCAGGGCCAGGAGGTCACCAGCTTCCTCTGCAGAGAAGGGATAGTGTATGGACAAGTAGCTGTCCTGCCAACAGGCTACAAAGAGTAGAGAGGTACTGGAGTGCTCTGGGAAAGAGTTCCCCACCTGGAAGTAACTCAGACCTGCAGGGCCGAGCTGGGAAAGTGCCCTGTAAAGAACCCTGCTGTGCATGTTAATGACTGCCCTGGGGGCTAGATGCTGAGCAGTAAAAGTTTCACTACCCAATCCAAATTCTGCCCTGGGACTGTATTAGCAGCTGAGCAGTGAATGGCCCTGCAGGGACTGGAACTGTCTCTCCCCTGGGAAGCACAGTGTGCTGGGGAAGTTCTATTGCCCCATACTGAGCTTCCCACTGTGCAGATTAGAGGCTGCCCCCGGTTGTGCCCCTCTGCTGTGCAGATTTGTACCTGCCCCCACAAAAGCCTTTTACTGCAGGATGTGGCTGCAGGGTTGTGTTACGGGTCTGCCTGAGTCATTTCTGGTTTTGAGTGGTTACAACCAGATCTTGTTGGGTTCTGGCATTTTTTAGAGTACCCTCTGGTTTTAGGCTTTAATTTCTCTGCCAGTTTACTGCTTTGTAATCAAGGCAGAGCAGTTAGCATATAGCAGAGTCATCTCTATAACTTCTCTAGCCACAGAGATCACTCCTGCCCCAGGTCTACTCAGGACACTAGTCTATCCCTGACTGCACTGGTCTGTTTCTGGCCCCTCAGGATAAACCTTTCCTGGAGATCTTCTAGATTATTTTTGGCTGGTAAATTGTGTGCTTCTAATCTTCAAGAATTTTAGCAGTCAAGTGCTATTTTTGAGACTGAATTTAATAGTTGGTTGTGAGGAGATGAGAGGAGCTTAGAAAGTCCCATGTGCCTTGTCCACCATCTAAAGGCAAAATCTTAAATAAAATATTTGCAAAGAGATTACAGAAAGTCATCCCCACCATAAGTCACTATGACCAAGTAGAATTTATACACCTAGGGCTAGGGTATTAAGAAAACTATTAACATAATTGACTATATCATTAACCAAAATCATAAAATCATATGATTACCTCAATAGATGCAGAAAAAGAATTTGATAAATCCAATACCCATTCCTATTAAAAACAGTAGAAGTTATAGGAATAAATGGGATCTTTCTTTAAAATGATAAGTAGCATCTATTTGAAACCATCAACAAGTATAATATGTAATGGGGACACACTACAAACATTTCCAATAGGATCAGGTATAAAACAAATTTGCCCATTAACACCATTACTATTCAATATTGTACTAGAAATGTTAGCTATGGCAATAATAGAAGAAAAAAGATTAAAGGAATTAGAGTAGGCAATGAGGAACAATTTGGTTTCCAAAATTATTGAAAAAATCAAATTATCACTTTTTCAGATGATATGATGGTACTCTTAAAGAACCCTAGAGAATCAACTAAAAAATTCCTAGAAACAATTCACAATTTTAGCAAAGTTGTAGGATATAAAATAAATCTACATAACTCATCAGAATTTTATATATTGCCAATAAAGTTCAGTAGCAAGAGATACAAAAAGAAATTCCATTCAAAATAACTATTGATAATATAAACTATCTGGAAATCTATCTGCCAAGGCAAAATCAGGAAATATATAAACAGAATTACAAAACACTTTCTAGGCATATAAAGTCAGATCTAATCAGGTGGGAAAATATCAATTACTCATGGGTATGTAGGCCTAGAGAATATAATAAAAATGACAATACTATCTACATTATTCTTCTTATTTAGTGCCGTATCAATCAAACTCCCAAGAAATTACTTTGCAGATTTAGAAAAAATAATAACGAAGTTCATCCAGGAGAACAAAAGGTCAAGAATTTTAAGGCAATTAATGCAAAAAATGCAAATGCATATTCTTTACCTGTACTAGACCTAAAATTATATTATAAAGCAAATTAAACCATCTGATACTGGCTAAGAAATAGAGTAGTCGATCAGTGGAATAGGTTGGATAAAATAATCAGTGACTATAATAATCTAGTTTTTGGCATAAGAACTCACTATTTGACAAAAACTGCTAGGAAAATTGGAAACTAATATGGCAGAAACTAGGCATTGACCCACTCCTAATACTGTATGCCAAGATAAGGTCAAAATGGGTTCACAATGTAGACATAAAGAGGGATATTATAAGCAAATTAGAAGAACATAAGATACTTACCTCTCAAATCTGTGGAAATGGAAGGAATTTGTGATCAAAGAAGAATTGGAGATCATCGTTGAACACAAAATACATAATTTTTATTATATTAGTTAAATTTTTTTGTACAAACAAAATTAATGAAGATAAGATTAGAAAGGAAGTAATAAAATGGGAAAACCTTTTTACATTTAATGGTTCTGATAAAAGTCTCATTTCTAGGATATATAGAGAATTGACTCAAATTCTTGCCATTCTCAAATGATACATGGTCAAAGATATGAACAGACAATTTTCAGATGAATAAATTGAAACCATTTCCAGTCATATGAAAAGCTGCTCTAAACCAATATTGATCAGAGAAATACAAATTAAGACAACTCTGAGGTACCACTACACACATCTCAGATTGGCTGACAGGAATAGATAATGACAAATGTTGGAGGGGATATGGGAAAACTGGGAGATTCATACGTTGTTGGTGGAATTGTGAACTAATACAACCATTCTGGAGAACAATTTAGAACTCTGCCCAAAAGGCTATCAAACTTTGCTTACCCTTTGATCCAGCAATGTCTTTACTGGGATTACATTCCAAAGAGATGTTAAAGGAGGGAAAGGGACATGCATGTGCAAAAGTGTTTGTGACATTCCTTTTTGTAGTGGCAAGAAATTGGAAACTGAACGGATGCTCATCAGTTGGAGGATGGCTGAATATATAGTATATGAATGTTTTTTAATATTATTGTTCTATAAGAAATGATCAGGTGGATGATTTAAGAGATGACTGGAGAGACTTATATAAACTGATGCTAAGTGAAAGGAGAAGAACCAGGAGATCATTGTACATGGCAACAACAAGATTATACAATGATCAATTCAGATGGATGTGGGTCTCTTCAACAATGAGATGATTCAAGCCACTTCCTGTTGGAATCTTTACTAAAGTGTTAAGACATTTCTTTACAAAGTCTTTTACAAAGCCTCCAAGAAAACCGCCACAACTTCCAGTGATTTTGTGATGATGAGAGCCATCTACACTCAGAGAGAAGACTGTGGGAACGAAGTTTAGATCACAGCATAGCATTTTCACTCTTTTTGTTGTGGTTTGCTTAAATTTTATTTTTTTCTCATTTTTTTCCTTTTTGATCTGATTTTTTTGGTGCAGCAAGATAATTATATATATAATATATATTATATATATATATGCCTATATTGAATTTAACATATATTTTTTATCATATTTAACCCATGTTGCATTACTTGGTATCTAGGGGAGGGAGTGGGGTGAAGAGGAGGATCAATTGGAACAAGGTTTTTCAAGGGTCAGTGTTGAGAAATAATACTTGCATATGTTTTGAAAATAAAAACTTCAATAATTTTTAAACAGATTTCCTCTGTGAATATTTTGTTCTCAGTTGAGTTCGTGTTTTAATCTTCTCTGTCATCATAGTAGCTTTCTATGATCTATATTCTTTGTTTCTTGATCATTTTCTTTTCTTTTGATATTTTTTTTCTACTTTTGGGATCAAACTTTGCTTCGGGGTTAGAGAGGCACTTTCCCAAACTTCCTGTAAAATTCTGATCCCTGGCTTTGAACACAAGGGCCCCTTGTGTTTATTTACCTTCTCGTTTCAGGAAATAACCTGTTTTCCCAGATTTGGTCTTTGGAACTGAGACTGGAGTCTGTCTAACCCATTGATCTGCTCCTCTACTGAGCCAGGACTAAGAGTCTCAGTTGTTGATTTGCTGTGATTAAGACCCTCTTACCAGTTTTCTCAGAGTCCATCTAAGCTGGGCTGAACACTCTTTTCACCTCAGTGAGACTTCCCTTTCTCAAAGTTTTTTCCCAATCTATCTTGTACTGAAGAGTGGTTCCATTTATCAGAGTCTGTTCAGAACTTTGGTTTTATGTGATTTTTGAGGGAACCTGAGAGAGTTCAAGCAGCTTTCTGGCCTCACTACACCATTGTGCCTCCAGCCCTGAAGGCAGATCTCTGCCACTGCCTTCTTTCACAAAATGACTAAGATAAAAATATATTTTGTATGACGGTACATCTATAACCTATATCAAATTACTTGCCTTTTCAGTGGAGTGGATGAAGAAAGGGAGAGATGTTGGAACCTCAAAACTTTTAATTAATTCTAAAAATTGTTTTTACATGTAATTGGGGGGGAAATAAAGTATTAAATTGAAACAACATTTGGATAGTCCATGGATTTGAATTACTTTCAATTATCCATGCTCTTCTAGCATCTAGTTTTTATCTATTACTTTGACAAATTTATCTATTTATCTATTACTTCTTTTATCTTCTTATATGGTAAATACCCAGATATTTGATAAACAATTCTAGCAATTTGAGAAAGGAGTATAAGTCACAAACTTGGCCAGCTAAGTAGTGCAGTGAATGGGATACTAAAATTGTAGTTGAGAAAAGCTGAGTTCACTTTATGCCTCAGATTTTTATTTAATTATGGACTCACAACAACAACAACAAAAAATTTAACCTTTACCTACCTCAGCTTTCTTATCTGGAAAATAAGAATAATTATAACATCTACTTCTCATGGTTGTTATGAAGATCCAAGGAGATAATATTTGCAAAACAATCTTCAAAATACTATATAAATGCTAGATAATAATAATAATAATAAAAATTTAAATCTTTGTTCAGAAAAAGTGTTTTCATTCTATTGGATAAGAATAGCATTAAGAGGAAGGTCAGCTTGAAGTAGATATTTAAGAACATAGATTGAGAGCTGGAAGGTGCCTCAGAAGCCATTTAGTCCAATTTTTATTATTTTACAGATAAAAAATGGTTCCCTGTAGAAGTTAAGTGACTTGTCCAAGTAATGAGCAAAAACATAGGTAATGAGCAAAAACAAAATTGGAAAATTGGATTAGATTTAATCCTTATATCAACACTAGAAAATTGGGGGTATAATTATTCCTATTTTGCAAGAAAGGAAAATGAGGTACACAGAGCTTAAATGATTTGTCCAGAGTCACATAGACAGAAAGTTTCTGAGGTCAGAGTAAGGTCTTCACTCTAAGACCAGTTGCATATAGAATAAACCACCTGGCTGGAGTCCTTCTTTTATAGCATTATCAGTTAATATTTCTCCATAATTTTAAAAGGAAATAAGTAGGGGATAAAGAATGAGAGAAATAAAAAAGTAAATTATTTTTTTTCTTTCTAATAATGCTAACACTTATCAACATCAAAAACGTCTTCATAGCCTCAAAATAGTATCTTTCAGTTAGAAATTCAATAAATGTTTATTAATATTAACATTAATAATGATAATAATAACATTCATGATGCTGATTGTTTGCTACACATTAAAACATGAAAATTGCTATTTATACTCAGTAATTATCAGGTATGATGTTTCCCAGCTCATTAGAATAGTACATAATGAAAGATGACACTGATTACTTCACTGCACAGTGCTGTGTCTTGTTAGAGTCCTTGGAGAGTAAATTAGTTCCCAGAAGGAGCCAGTTGATGTTTAGCATGGAATTTTGCTGTAGTCTAATCTATCATACACACAGAGGCTTGATCTCCTGGCACCTTCATGCATCAATAAAAAGAATACCGCATTAGACTGCCAGTGGGGAACCCATGGGGATATGTGGTTTTGTTAAACCTTTAGATACCCTAGGGACATGTTCCACATAAATTGTGAAGATAAAAATGGAATTGTTTCTTTAGTTATACCCTTGATTTACTGCTAAAAAGGCTGCCTTCAAAGCACAGTTTCACATTATTGCTAGGAGCTAGGAACTGAGCTATCCTCACAAGGTGGCCACTGTGGGAAGAATAAAACCTTGCATTATTTTTGCAAAGAGACAGATGGTAGAAACAAAGAAGTCATTAAATCAAGATATAAGTACTGTTAAATTCCTTTAGCGGGCCACCATCATGAAATCAGTTTTAATTTTAATGAGTGGCTTCATGGTGTAGTAAAGGAACTCATGATGACAAGGCAGAAAACCAAAGCTCAACTCTTGCTGCAAAAAGCAAAGTTACTTCTTAGCTCTGAGACTCTGGGGAAGTCATCTGCTTCCATGTAGAATGGAAGGCCGTGGTTTCTTTTTTGGCAAAATTAAGTTGCTCTAGAGAAAGCAATCTCAAAGTATGATTTGATGAAATCTGCAAATATTCAAAACAGTTTTGTCGAGGGCAAAAATGTGTCCAAAAGATTGAACCATTTTGATAATCATAGCAAATGCTTCTAATAAGGTAAAATATTGATCACTATAAGCAACATAAAGAAAAGATATTTGAAGAATATTCAATAATATTGTAAAATATAAAAAAAAATTAAGGGAAGTAAAGGTCAGAAGCAAAACAGACTTTTGCAGAGGGATAAAAGGGAGAAGGAGAATAAAAAGATAAGTAGAAGAATATAGGATTGAGAGAAATGCACAGATAGTGATCATAATTATGAATGTAAATGAGATTAATTCACCCACAAAATGAAATGGGTAGCAAACAGAATTATAAAATAGAATCCAACCATAAAAACAAGCATTTGAAACAGAGATACACAAGATTAAAATGAAGAAATGAAGCAGAATATATTATGTCTTTGCTGATTCAAAAAAAATGCAGGGATACTCATCATGATCTCAGACAAAGCAAAAATAAAAGTATATCTAATAGAAAGATAAATCGAGGGGAACTAGCTTGCTAAAATAAATAATAAACATATATTTACCAAATGACAGAGTATCCACATTTTTAAAATAAAAATTAAATATATTAAAGCAGGAAAGAGTCAAACTATAGTAGTAAGATACCAAACTTTTCCCTTCTCAGAACTAAATAAATCCAAGACTAAAATATGTAAGAAAGAAGTTAAGAGTAAGAATGCAGTTTTATAAAAGTTATATACAATAAATCTCTGGAGATAACTAAATGGGAATAGAAATGAATATAGCTTTTCTTACCAGTTGTACAGATACCTTCACAAAAACTGATGATTTTTAAAGTATTAAAAATCTCATAAAAGGCAAAAATCAGAGAAATTAAAGACATCCTTTTTAAGATCAAACTGCAATAAAAATGCAATCAATTAAGTTTTATGGAAACATAAATTAAAAAGTAATTTGTTAAATAAATCATCTAACACTTTAGAATGAGTAAGTCAAAGTACAAATAATAGAATCAATAATTTAATGAAAAAGAACAACAGTTGGACAAGTATTACAAAAATTATGGGAGGCAGACAAAGCAGTACTTAGGAGAAACTTTGTATTTCTACATTCCCAAGTCAATACAAAATAGGCCAAATCAATGAATAAGGCATGAAACAAAAATAATGCAGAAAAAGAAAAAAATCAAAAATCCTCAATTAAATATCAAAATAGAAATCCTGAAAAAGTCAAAGAGAAGATTAATTTTAAATAAAAAGTAATGAGAAAACTTCCAGGAGCCAAGATGACAGAGAAAGCAGAAAATCACTGTAATTTTTCCATACTCACCTCCAAACAATCATAAAATAATAGTCCAAAATAAATCCTGGAACAATACAAAAAAACAATAAAAAGTGTGTGTGAAATAAGTTTTGAAAGTTGAACGATAGACAAGAAAGGTGTATTTCACTAGGGATCTCAAACCCCACAGTGGGTTGGGGAGTGTTTAGAAGTGTGTAAGACTTCCCATGTTGGAGTAGGTAAGAACAATTTGTTCTAATGGCCCTGAAGGCAAGTTATTCAGGTATTATGGAGTGATTAGAACTTTGCTAGATAATGAAGACATCAAGGTTATCCACTGTATCTGGAGTCAACACCAGTAGTCTTGACTCTTGCACCACTGGACAGTGATGGCTTTAGAAGAGAAAGTGAGGTCTATGACTTCATGAAATTCTGCCTCACTTAAATCCAATTTACACTTGAATCAAAAGACATCGCCGCATCATTTTAGGGTGAAGGGGGAACACAATCCAGTTCAGGAACCACCCCAGCAATAACAACAAACCAGTATTAGATCCTGGACATCAGTGTAGGGGAGCAAAAAAATACCAATACCAGGAACTTCCACATGCATAGCCAGGAGACTGGGCAGACTCCAGTTCTGCGAACTGAAACATGCTTCAGCATATCCTCAGGCAAACAAGTAACTTTCTTTCCTTTTTTTTTTTCTTTTACCTATATTTTTTTATTTATTTTATTTTTATTTTTAAATTTTTTTATTATAGCTTTTATTTTCAAGATATAGGCATGGGTAATTTTTCAGCATTGTCAATTGCAAAATCTTTTGTTCCAACTTTTCCCCTCCTTTCCTCCACGCTTTTCCCCAGATGGCAGGTTGACACATGTAAAATACATTGAAGTATAAGTTAAATACAATATATATATACATGTCCAAACAGATATTTTGCTGTACAAAAAGAATTGGACTTTGAAATAGTGTACAATTAGCCTGTGAAGGAAATCAAAAATGCAGGCAGACAAAAATATAGGGATTGGGAATTCTATGTAGTGGTCATAGTCATCTCCCAGAGTTCTTTCGCTGGGGGTAGCTAGTTCAATTCATTAGTGCTCTATTGGAACTGATTTGGTTCATCTCATTGTTGAAGAGTGCCATGTCCATCAGAATTGATTGTCATATAGTATTGTTGCTGAAGTATATAATGATCTCCTGGTCCTGCTCATTTTGCTCAGCATCAGTTCATGTAAGTCTCTCCAGGCCTTTCTGAAATCATCCTGCTGGTCATTTCTTACAGAGTAATAATATTCCATAATATTCATATACCACAATTTATCCAGCCATTCTCCAATTGGTGGGCATCCAGTCAATTTCCAGTTTCTGGCCACTACAAAGAGTGCTGCCACAAACATTCCTGCATATACAGGTTCCTTTCCCTTCTTTAAAATCTCTTTGGGATATAAGCCCAGTAGTAACACTGCTGGACCAAAGGGTATCACATTTCTACTTCCCTTTTTTATGTTATATCATTAAAATCAAATTATACATGTGGTCTTTATGTATATCCACAACAGAAATACAGTTTTCAAGACTTCCTTTTTCCTTTTTCTGCTTCTCTTGAGTCATATGGTTGGAGATCAAACAGCGAGCTTTGGCTTGGAGTAGTGACACTTACACTGCTCAGTTTCTAGCACCAGGGCATCATTAATCCACAGAATGGGGTTATTCACTGAGCACTTCCCCAGTTTGGCCCTGTACTAGCTAGGTCTGAGTCACTTCCAGTGCAGAAACTTTTTCCCAGAACACTCCTGTACCTCACCAGTCTTTGCAGCCCAATTGCAGGAGAGCTACTGTCCATAGACCTATCCCTGCTCTGCAGAAGAAGCTGGTAATGTGCTGGCTCTGAAGGTAGACCCTACAGGCTTTTAAAAAAAAATGAGTAAAAAAAATCACAAGGACAATCAATAGCTTCTATACAGAAAGAGAGCAGGTTTTCAACTCCAAGGAGACTAATAGCAAACAGTCTCCAGACAAATCCCCATAGGGGGATATAACCTGGTTCCCATCACACAAACGTCTCCTAGAACAGACCATTAAAAATCTTAAAAGAGAGCTACATGAAAAATGGGGAAAGGGAAGAGGAGCTATGCAAGAGAGTAAAAACTTCCTGAAATATGAATTGGAAAAGGTAAAAGATATTAGCAAAAAGACTACAGAAAATCATTCCCAGGATAATACACCATGATAAAGTAGGATTTATACCAGGAATGCAGGACTGATTTAATATTAGGAAATCTATCAGTATAATTGGCCATATTAATAAACAAATCAACAAAAAACATATGATCATCTCAATAGATGCAGAAAAAGCATTTGATAAAATCCAAAATCCATTGCTATTAAAAACACTTGAAAGGATAGGAATAAATGGACTTTTCCTTAAAATAATCAGTAGCATCTATTTAAAACCATCAGTAAGCATCATATGTAATGGGGACAAACTGCAACCATTCCCAATAAGATCAAGAGTGAAAAAAGGTTGCCCACTATCACTGTTACTATTCAATATTGTATTAGAAATGGTAGCTTTTGAAATAAAAGCTGAGAAAGAAATTAAAGGAATTAGAGTAGGCAATGAGGAAACCAAATTATCACTCTGTGCTGATAACATGATAGTATACTTAGAGAACCCCAGAGATTCTACTAAAAAGCTATTATAAATAATCCATGCTTTTACAAAGTTTCAGGATACAAAATAAACCCACATAAGTCATCAACATTCTTATATATCACAAACAAAATCCAACAGTTAAGAGTTACAAAGAAACATTTCATTTAAAGTAACTACTGATAGTATAAAATATTTAGGAATCTATCTGCCAAGGGAAAATCAGAAACTATATGAGCAAAACTACAAAACTCTTTCCACATAAATAAAGTCAGATCTAACCAATTGCAAAAATATTAAATATTCTTGGATTGGGTGACCAAATATAATAAAGATGACAATACTACCTAAACTAATCTATTTATTTAATCCTATACCAATCAGACTCCCAAAAAGCTATTTTAATGACCTAGAAAAAATAAACAACAAAGTTCATATGGAAAAACAAAAGTTAAAGAATTTCAAGGGAATTGATGAAAAAAAATCAAATGAATGTGGCATAAGTGTACCAGATCTAAAATTATATTATAAAGCAGCACTCACCAAAACCATTTGGTATTGGCTAAGAAATAGAAGAGTGGAATAGGTTAGGTTCAAAGGACAAAACAGCCAATAACATTAATAATCTAGTGTATAACAAACCCAAAGACCTCAGCTTTTCAGATAAGAACTCACTATTTGACAAAAATTGCTGGGAAAACTGGAAATTATTATTGCAGGAACTAGGCATTGTCCAACACTTAACACTATATGCCAAGATAAGGTCAAAATGGGTTCCTGACCTAGACATAAAAAATGAGTTTATAAAAAAAATTGGAAGAGAATAGGACAGTTTACCTCTCAGACCTGTAGAAGAGGAAAGAATTTATGACCAAAGAAGAACTAGAAATCATTATTGATCACAAAATATTAAAATTTGATTATATCAAATTAAACAGTTTTTGTACAAACAAAACTAATGCAGACAAGATTAGAAGGGAAACAATAAACTGGGAAAACATTTTTACAGTCAAAAGTTCTGATAAAGGCCTCATTTCCAAAATATATAGAGAATTAACTTTATAAGAAATCAAGCTTTTCTCCAGTTGATGAATGGTCAAACAATATGAACAGACAATTCTCAAAGAAATTGAAATTATTTCTAGATATATGAAAAGATGCTCTGAATCATTATTAATCAGAGAAATGCAAATTAAGACAACTCTGAGATACCACTACATGCCTATCAGATTGGCTAGAATGACAGGGAAAGATAATACACAATGTTGGAGGGGATGCGGGAAAACTGGGACACTGACACATTGTTGGTGGAATTGTGAATACATCCAGCCATTCTGGAGAGCAATTTGGAACTATGCTCAAATAGCTATCAAGCTGTGCATACCCTCTGACCCAGCAGTGTTACTACTGGGCTTGTATCCCAAAGAGATCTTAAAGAAAGGAAAGGGACCTGTAATGCAAGAACGTTTGTGGTAGCCCTCTTTATAGTGGCCAGAAACTGGAAACTGAGTGGATGCCCATCAATTAGAGAATGGCTGAATAAATTGTGGTATGTGATTATTGTGGAATATTATTATTCTGAAAGAAATGACCAGCTGGATGATTTCATAAAGGCCTAGAGAGACTTACATGAACCGATGCTGAGTGAAATGAGCAGGACCAGGAGATCATTATATACATCAATAACAATACTATATGATGATCAATTCTGATGGACATGGCCCTCTTCAACAATGAGATGAACCAAATCAGTTCCAATAGAGCAGTAATGAACTGAACCAGCTACACCCAGCGAAAAAACTCTGGGAGATGACTATGAACCACTACATAGAATTCCCAATCCCTCTGTTTTTGTCTGCTTGCATTTTGTATTTCCTTCACAGGCTAATTGTACACTATTTCAAAGTCCAACTCTTTTTATACAGCAAAATAACTGATTGGACATGTATACATATAGTGTATTTAACATATACTTTAACATATTTAACATGTATTGATCAACCTGCCATCTGGGGAAAGGGGTGGGGCAAAGGAGGGAAAAAGTTGGAGCAAAAGAATTTACAACTGTCAATGCTGAAAAATTACCTATGCATGTATCTTGTAAATAAACAAACTATAATAAAAAATAAAAATGAAAAAAAAAGGGAGCTCAATAATAAGAACATTAGCACAATAATTAGGTTATTTTTAACTTTATCCAATAAATTCAATAACTTAAATGAAATGGAAGAATCCTTAAAATAAGCTTGCCCAGATTAACAGAGGAAGAAGTAAATGTCTTGCAGTCCTATTTTACAAAAGAAATAGAACAAGCTATTAACAATCCCTAAGAAAAAAATCCCCAGGACCAGATGGATTTACATGTGAATTCTACCAAACATTTAAAGAACAATTAACTCCAATGTGATATAAGCTATTTGAAAAAATAGTGATTGAAGGAGTCCTATCAAATTCCTTTTATGACACAGACATGGTACTGATACTTAATCCAGGTAGGTTGAAAACAGAGAAAGAAAATTATAGAACAATCTCCCTAATGCATATTGATGCTAAAATCTTGTTTTTTAATTATAGTAACTTTTTATTGACAGAATCCATGCCTGTGTAATTTTTTTTTTACAACATTATCCCTTGCACTCACTTCTGTTCCGATTTTTCCCTCCCACCCTCCCCCCCCCCCCCCTAGATGGCAAGAGTCCTATATGTTGAATATCCTATTATCCTAGATACAATGTTTTAGATCCAAACAGTTTTTATTGTTCACAGGAAGAATTGATTAGAAGGTGAAGTAACCGGAAGAAAAACAAAAATGCAAACAGTTTACATTCATTTCCCGTGTTTTTTTTTCCCTTTGGGTGTAGCTGCTTCTGTCCATATTGATCAATTAAAAATGAATTAGGTCTTTTGTCAAAAACCTTTCCATCAAATTACATCTTCATACAGTATTTTGTTTATATAATGATCTCTTGTTTGCTCATTTCACTTTGCATCAGTTCATGTAATTTTCCAAGCTTCTCTGTATTCATGTTGGGTCATTTTCAAGAACAATAATATTCCATAAATTCTAACAAAAATTTAAACCATTCTCCAATTGATGGGCAGCCACTAGTTTCCACTTCAGCCCAAAACCAGGGCTGTCAAAAATTTTGGCCTTAGGTCCTTTCCTTCTTTAGTACTCCTTGGGGTTAGTAGTAGAACATCGGGTTAAAGGGTATGACAGTTTGATAATTTTGGGGCAAACCATTGTTTCCAGAATGGTTGGGTCACAGCTCCACCAAAATGTATCAGTTCCGTTTTCCCCTCCTCCCAACACTCATCATTATTTTTCCTGTACTTAGCCCTTTGAAGGGTGTAGTTATCTGAGTTGTCTTAATTTGCATTTCTCTGATTAATGATTTAAAACCTCTTTCATATGGTGGTAATGATTTTAATTTCATCATCTGAAAATTGTCGTTATATCTTTGACCATTTATAATTGAGAAGGCTTTTCTTTGAATTAGAGTCAGCTCTATATTTTTAAAATAGGGTTTTATCAGAACCTTTAACTGTGATGATGTTTTCCCGTTTGGTTTCCTTCAATCTTGTTTAATTATTTTGTTTTATAGAAGCTTTTAATTTGATTAATCAAAATTTTTCTATTTTGTGATCAATAATGGTCTTGTTCTCTTTATAAAATTTCTTTCCCTTCACAAGTCAGAGAAAACATCCTTGTTCCTCCAATTTGTTTATAATCTCGTTCTTTATGTCAAATATGGACCCATTTTGATCTTATCTTATATTGGTGTTAAGTGTGGATCCATGCCTAATTTCTCCATACAATTTCCAGTTATCCCCAGTTTTGTCAAATAATGAGTTCTTATCCCAAAAGTGAGCATCTTGGGTTTATCAAAACTAAATTCTAAGTTGATATTCTGTCTTTGAACCTAACCTATTCCACATCAACTTTATTTCTTACAATACCAAATGGTTTTGGGACTGTTTTTAATAGGTTTTAGATCAGGTACAGCTAAGCCACCTTCATTTGATTTTTTTTTCATTAATTTTTTTGAGATTCTTGACCTTTTATTATTCCATATGAATTTTGTTGTTATTTTTTCTAGATCATTAAAATATTTTCTTGGAAGTCAGATTGGTATAGCACTAAATAAATAGAGTAGTTTAGGTGATGCTAAAATCTTAAATAAAATCGTAGCAAAAAGATTTCAGAAAATCATCCCCAGGATAATATACTATGACCAAGTAGGATTTATACCAGAAATGTAGGTTTCATTCAATATTAGGAAAACTATTAGCATAATTGACTATATCAATAACCAAATTAACAAAAACTATATGATCATCTCAATAGAAGCAGAAAAATCATTTGATAAAATCCAACATCCATTCCTAATAAAAACACTTGAGATGATAGGAATAAATGGACTTTTCCTTAAAATAGTCAGAAGCATATATTTAAAACTGTCAGAAAGCATCATATGTAATCGGGAAAACTGGAACTTTTCCCAGTAAGATTAGAAGTGAAACAAGGTTGACCACTATCATTATTATTCAATATTTTATTAGAAATGCTAGCCTCAGCAATAAGAGTCAAGGAAGAGATTAAAGGAATTAGAGTAGGTAATGAGGAAACCAAACTATCACTCTTTGCAGATGATATCATGTTATACTTAGAGAACCCCAGAGATTCTACTAAATGCTATTAGAAATAATTCATAACTTTAGCAAAGTTGCAGGATACAAAATAAATCCCCATAAATCCTCAGCATTTTTATACATCACCAACAAAATCCAACAGTAAGAGATACAAAGAGAAATTCCATTCAAAATAACTGTCGATAGCATAAAATATTTGGGAATCTATCTATCAAAGGAAAGTCAGGAATTATATGAGCAAAATTACAAAACACTTTCCACACAAATAAAGTCAGATTTAAATAATTGGAAAAATATTAAGTGCTCCTGGATAGGCTGAGCGAATATAATAAAGATGACTATACTCCCTAAACTAATCTATTTATTTAGTGCCATACCAATCATACTCCCAAGAAACTATTTTAATGACTTACAAAAAATAACA
Organism: Sarcophilus harrisii; assembly: GCF_902635505.1. Lineage (NCBI taxonomy): Eukaryota > Metazoa > Chordata > Mammalia > Dasyuromorphia > Dasyuridae > Sarcophilus > Sarcophilus harrisii. The sequence goes on along the minus strand of NC_045426.1, from coordinate 65,831,253 downwards.
ACAAAATCCATATGGAAGAACAAAAGGTCAAGAATTTCAAGGGAATTAATGGGAAAAAAATTAAATGAAGGTGGCCTAGCTGTACCTGATCTAAAACTTTATTATAAAACAGCACTCACCAAAACCATTTGGTATTGGCTAAGAAATAGATTAGTTGATCAGTGGACTAGGTTAGGTTCACAAGACAAAGTAGTCAATAACTATAGCAATCTAATGTTTGACAAACCCAAAGATCCCAAATTTTGCAATGAAAATTCATTATTTGACAAAAACAGCTGGGAAAATTGGAAATTAGTATGGCAGAAATTAGGCATGGACCCACACTTAACACCATATACCAAGGTAAGATCAAAATGGGTCCATGATTTAGGTATAAAGAACTAGGTCATAAATAAATTAGAGGAACATAGGATAGTTTACCTCTCAGACTTGTGGAGGAGGAAGGAATTTGTGACCAAAGAAGAACTAGAGATCATTACTGATCACAAATAGAAAATTTTGATTATATTAAATTAAAAAGCTTTTGTACAACAAAACTAATGCAAACAAGATTAGGAGGGAAAACATTTTTAGTCAAAGGTTCTGATAAAGGCCTCATTTCCAAAATTTGAGAATTGACTCTAATTTATGAGAAATCAAGCCATTCTCCAATTGATAAATGGTCAAAGGATATGAACATACAATTTTTAGATAAAGAAATTGAAACTATTTCTAGCCATATGAAAAGATGCTCCAAATCATTATTAATCAGAGAAATGCAAATTAAGACAACTCTAAGATACCACTACACACCTGTCAGATTGGCTAAGATGAAAGAAAAAAATAATGATGAATGTTGGATGGGGATGCAGGAAAACTGGGACATTGATGCACTGTTGGGAGTTGTGAACAAATCCAACCATTCTGGAGAGCAATCTGGAATTATGCCCCAAAAGTTATCAAACTGTGCAAACCCTTTGATCAGCAGTGCTACTACTGGGCTCATATCCCAAAGAGATACTAAAGAAGGGAAAGGAACCTGTATGTGCCAAAATGTTTGTGGCAACCCTGTTTGTAGTGGCTAGAAACTGGAAAATGAATGGATGTCCATCAATTGGAGAATGGTTGGGTAAATTGTGATATATGAATGTTATGGAATGACCAGCAGGATGAATATAGAGAAGCTTAAAGAGACTTAAATGAACTGATGCTAAGTGAAATGAGCAGAACCATGAGATCATTATATATTTCAACAATGATACTGTATGAGGATGTATTCTGATGGAAGTGGATATCTTCAACAAAGAGAAAATCTAACTCAGTTCCAATTGATCAATGATGGATAGAAGCAGCTACACCCAGAGAAGGAACGCTGGTAAATGAGTGTAAACTGTTTGCATTTTTGTTTTTCTTCCCAGATTATTTTTACTTTCTGAATCCAATTCTCCCTGTGCAACAAGAGAACTGTTCAGCTCTACACACATATATTGTATCTAGAATATATTATAACATATTAACACATATAAGACTGCTTGCCATCTAAGGGAGGAGGTGGAGGAAGGGAAGGGAAAAGTCGGAACAGAAGTGAGTGCAAGGGATAATGTTTTTTAAAAAAGTTACCCAGGCATATGTTCTGTTAATAAAAAGTTATTTTAAAAATGTCTCAACATTTGCTAGTATTATCTTCAAACCCTTATAATTAACCTACCCTACTCAATAATACTGAAAAGAGGTGTAGATGTAGACAGATGATTTAGAGATGAAAAGAATATAGATATAATTTATTGCAATTTCATTTTATCGCTACATAAGTTGGTATTCAAAAAGTTTAAGGGATTGTACAAGGTCATGAAATAGCAGAAATGGGATTTCAACAAAAATTCTTGATTCTAAATTCAGTAACCTTGATGTCATACTACATAATTGTAATCTATATTTCTAGTTCACACTTCTTTTTGACAAAATCATTAGTGAATTTTTATTCATTATTTTATTTTCACTCTTAGAAGAATGGAATCAACAGAGTAAAGTAAATTGTCATGTTGGGGAAATTGGGAATACTCATTCTAAGATCAACTTTAACAAAAATCAATTTTGGTAGAAAAAGAAATTTATGGTAACTTACTTTTCTGAAAGTGATTTCAGTGTGGTTTTTGATCATGACAACCCTCTCTACTGTTTGGATGTTCAAGGTCTATTCAATAAGCACATTGACTGAGTGATTTGCAGAGTTGATGAGAAGAGTTCAAATTTACCTTCATAAAGGTGATTCATTCCTATCATTCTCAAAGTATCAGAATTGTGAGTATTTCTTAAAAAAAATAAAATTATGTTCTTTCATTAGATTCATTTTCTTGTTATGTTCCTTCAATTAAAGATGAATTATAATATTTCTCATTGTTCTTATGGCTGCTAGCCTCTTGCAAACAGAATGATTTTTACCTATGGGATTGCATGCAGCTTTTCCCTATAGAGACCTCATTGACTATGTGGTCAGACCAATAAGCTAATTTTGTTTTTACTTGATGTGTGAGTTTTCTTCTCCATCCTTTCAGTATAGACTCATTATGTGTTTTTCCCTTCTGCCTTCCCTTCTGAGATCAAAGGTGGAGCTAAATGGATGCTATCCCAAGATTTTTGTTGTTGTTGTTATTATTTTTCTTAACTATTCCATCTATAAAAGCAATGAATGATGGTTCAAATATATATTATTGCTGGGGAAATGTTTGTTGCCTTCTTCAAGCATTCAAGTTAAAGATTTCACAACTTTCATATTTTACAGATGAGGAAACTGATTCACAAGGAGTGAAATTAATGAGCAACTATTTACACTTAAGCTGAGAACAGTGCTAAGACTTTTTATCCTGGATCTCTAGCAAGTTAATATAATGATGACTATTACAAAGGCCTTGAGGGCTGAAACCAAGGGATGTTATTAACTAATAAAAGAATGGGCAAATGAATTGCATGCCATGCTTCCTGAAATAGACCAAAATGGGCTTATTTCCAACACAATTATACCATCTTTTTCATTAATGAATGTTTACACACATGTAACTATAGATAGATAGGTAGATAGATCAAAATGTATTAAGCAAATTTCAACAAAAACAAAAAAGTCAGCATTTTGGGGGAAATAAAATAATAAGTACCATAACTTAGTAAGTACAGACAATGTTGCACTTTATCTGTTTTGATCTGTGAGTTTTCCAGCTAAACCAATTATTAAAATCATGTCTTTAAGAATATTTAAATATATAAAAGTTGGAATTAGATCTAAAAACTATATCACAAAATATAGCATCAAGATTTTCAAAAATAATAAATCATATTCCATTGTACTACTTTCACAAAATATCATTAGTATAATTTATGGAGGGGAAAAAAGACCTTTTCTCCATTAAAAAAAAAACTATTTTTTTCTTTTATAAATGCTTTATAATTGCTATTTGTGTAAGTTTTATAATGGATACAATTATAAATATAGAAATATAATCACATGATTTATAGTGTATATGCATATATTATAAATCTATATGCATATATATATATATACTATATTATTAAGTATATGCTCAAAATAGTTTGGTTACTGCTGTACTCATATACTATTTTCCCACTCTATCACTTTTACTAGTCTAATGCAGAACAATTATACTGAAACTAATCCAGAAAAAAAAAAAAAGCTGTCAATTAGCCTAAAGAGGGAACAACATGGTTGTTTTAAAGGAAAATATAAAGAAAAAGCAAAGAAAACATCAGTAAACTATACAGGGTTATTTGTACATTTTTTGTAGGTCTGTGTTTTATGTTTTTATACGATATAAAAATAATAGTGTCTAGAGAAAACTAACAATAAAGGAGATAAGCTAGAAATTCATGTGTTTTCCTAATCAGCAAATAATTTGATTTTTTAAAGTCTTTTTTGTGGAGGCTATGTTTAATAGGAGCAGGTAGATAATACTGAATTTGTTATTTTTTCCCTGAACAACAACTCTGGATAAAATCAGAATAATTTATTAACTGGCAAAAACATTTTAATAGAAAATACTTCATTTCATAACTAGGCAAAAAAAATACTTCTAAAACATTTTTACTTGGGATATTCTGGGAGAGATACTACTTTGCAATATATATTCTACTCCTAATAGCCTCACCACTTAATTGCATAGCTTTGCAGAATTTGAATTTCCAGGACTTCTGTTTACTTATCTGCACAATAAAGGGGTTGACTCATCCTCTGAAGCATTTTAGCTCTAAAAATATATAATTTTAGGACTGACAAAATGACTAAAATGTATTTTTCTCAATTTATTTTATACATCTCACAAATACTTAGGTTGGATATCTATAATACTATCTACAAAAGACTCTGATAATACTTGAAGACCAGTTAATAATTTCAAGTTTCTACTCTCACCAGAAACTCAAATGTCATTCTTCTCTTGACATCCAGGTAGTAATCGCTTTTCTTGCCCCATGAAGTGAGCATTGATATGTAGAAAAAACAATGATTTACTACCATCAGGAATCCATATTTACCAATTTTACTGTGCCACTCCAGTCTTGCTCTGTGTGATTTTATGATTTACATATGCCTAATCCATAAGCATGTTGGTTCAAAGGAATTTATTCCACTAGACTCAAATATCAGAGAGTTGTAGCTTGAAAAATAAAGCAAATCCAAATAATGGAATGGGTCTGACTAACAAAAGAATAAGTAATAGTCCTAAAGGTATGTCCTTTAAAAATAAAGGCATCATTATTCTTCAGGGGAGAAGCTTCTTATTATCTAGTCAGTAGAAAGTCAGAATATGTAGCACAGTAGAAGTTTTAAACAGAATAACAGCTGGGGGGAGAGAGGGCAAGTAGCCCATCAGATGAGATCTTCAATAGCAAAATATATTTTCATGCACAAAAAAGCATTTCCTTTGGAAACACATCCTTTGGAATGTGAATTGTCTTAGTAAGACAAGTTCCCTCTCCACCAAACTTTCTTTGGTCACATGTTATTTTAACACCGTTTTCCTATACATATTTTTCACACATGCCCTTTCTTCCATTAGTGGCACAGGTTTCTACGGTGAATTGTGCTACTTTTGAAGGTTTCTTTTTTTATTTACCTTGCTGTGATATTTAATAAGGGACACAGCACAGTATAATTCTGGAATTGGCAAACTACAACCTAAAGGATAAATAGAGAAATGATAGAGATAGATGATAGACAGATGAAAATACAGCACCAAGATGGATTTGGCCCTTAATACATACTTTGGGTATTGGATGGACCTCTTTTTATTTTTATTATTTTTTTAATTTTCAAAACATATGGATGGATAATTTTTAACCTTGACCCTTGCATAGTCTTGTGCTCTAAATTTTCCCCTCTTTCCCCCATCCCCTTCCCTAGATGGCAAGCAAGCCAATATATGTTATACATATTAAAATATATGTTAAACCCAATATATGTAAACCTATTTATACAATTATCTTTCTGCATAAGAAAAATTAGATCAAAAGGAAAGAGAAAGAAACTCAAAGAAAACAAAGAAAACAAAACTCAAGTAAACAACAGCAAAAAGAGTGATAATAGTATGTTGTGATCCACATTCAATTCTCACAGTTCTCTCTCTGGTATAGATTCCTCTTTTCATCACAAAATCACTGGAATTGGCCTCAATCATCTCATTGTTGAAAAGAGCCATGTCCCAGAATTGATCACTGTACGATATTGCTGTTGATGTGTACAATGATCTCCTGATCCTGCTTAGTTCACTTAGCATCAGTTCATGTCAGTGTCTCCAGGCCTCTCTGAAATCATCCTGCTTCTTATTTCTTACAGAACAATAATATTCCATAAAATTCATATACCATAATTTATTCAGTCATTCCCCAACTGATGGACATTCACTTGGTTTCCAATTCCTTTCCACTGCAAAAAAGAACTGCTACAAACATTTTTGTAATGTGGATCCTTTTCCCTTTTTAATGATCTCTCAGCCCCAGTAGAGACACTACTGGATCAAAGAGTATGCACAGCTTGATAGCTTTGGGTATAACTCCAAATTTTTCCCCAGAATGCTTGGATCAGTTCACAATACTACCAACAATATATTAGTGTCCTAGTTTTCCCACATCACATTGAACGTTTATCATTATCTTTTCTTGTTATTTTAGACAATCTGAGAGGTGTGTAGTGGTACTTCAGAGTTGTATTCATTCGTATTTCTCTGATCAACAGTGATTTAGAGCATTTTTTCAAATGATTTTAATTTCTTCATCTGTAAATTTTCTGTTCATGTCCTTTGACCATTGACCAGTTGAAGAATGACTTGTGTTCTTAGAAATTTGAGTCAATTCTCCATATATTTTAGAAATGAACCTCTATCAGAAGTCTTGGAAGTAAAATTTGTTCCCAGTTTTCACTTCCTTTCTAATCTTGTATGCATTGGTTTTGTTTGTATAGAAAAAATTTAATTTAATATAATCAAAATTATCCATTTTGCATTCCTTAATGCACTCTAGTTCTTCTTTGGCTATAAATTCCTTCTCCACAGTACTGAGAGGTAGACTACTATCCTTTGTTCTTCTAATTTGCTTATAATATGACTCTTTCTGTCTAAGTCATGAACCCATTTTAACCTTATCTTAGTATAGGGTATAAATTGTTGGTCAATACCTAGTTTCTGCCATACTAGTTTCCAAATTTCCCAGCATTTTTTGTCAGATAGTAAGTTTTTATCCCAGAAGCTGAGGTCTTTGGGTTTATCAAACACTAGATTACTATAGTAATGGACTACTGTGTCTTGTAAACTTAACCTATTCCACTGATTCACTACTCTATTTCTTAGCCAATACCAAATTATTTGGATGTTCACTGCTTCATAATATAGTTTTACATCTTGTACAACTAGACTACCTTCAATTGTGTTTTTCCCATTAATTCTCTTGAAATTCTTGACCTTTTGTTTTTCCACATGAACTTTGTTATTGTTTTTCTAGCTCTGTAAATTAATTTCTTGATATTTTTATGGGCATGGCACTGAATAAGTAGAAGAATGTAGGTAGTATTTTCATTTTTATTATTTTACTTTGGCCTATACGTGAACACTAGATATCCTTCCAATTGTTTATCTCTGACTTATTTGCATCGAAAATGCTTTGAAATTGTTTTCATGTAGTTAGTGACTTTGTCTTGGTAGGTAGACTCCCAAATATATTAGCTACAATAATTTTAAAAGGAATTTCTTTCTGTATCTCTTGCTGCTGGACTTTGTTGATAACCTAGAAATGCTGATGATTACTGTGTATTTATTTTATATCCTGCAATTTTGCTAAAATTTGTCAATTGTTTATAGTAGTTTTTATTTGATTCTCTAGAATTGTCTAAATATACCATCATATCATCTGCAAAGAGGGATAATTTGGTTTCCTCATTACCTACTCTAATTCCTCTAATTTATTGTTCTACTCATTGCTAAACCTAACATTTCTAGTACAATATTGAATAGTAATGGTGATAGTGGGCAACCTCATTTCACCCCTAATCATATTGGGAATGCTTCTTGTTTATCCTCATTACATATAATGCTTGTTAATGGTTTTAAAAAGATGCTGCTAATTATTTTAAGGAAAACTCCATTTACTTCTATGCACTTAAGTGTTTTAACAGGAATGGTTTTGTCAAATGCATTTTCTGCATCTATCGAGATTATCATATCATTTCTACTATGGTCATTGATATAGTCAATTATGTTAATAGTTTTCCTAATATTGAACCTGCCCTGCATTCCTGGTATAAATCCTACTTGGTTATGGTATATTATCCTGGTGATAACTTTCTGGAATCTATTTGCTAATATTTTATTTAAGATATTTGCATCAATATTCATTAGGGAAATTGGCCTATAATTTTCTTTCTCTGTTTTGATCTTGCCTAGCTTATGTGTCAGCATCATATTCGTGTCATAAAAGGAATTTGGTAAGACTACTTCTTTCCCTATTTTTCCAAATGGTTCCCATAGTATTGGAATTAGTTTTTCTTTAAATTTTTGATAGAATTCAATTGTAAATCCATTTGTCCTTGGAGATTTTTTCTCAGGCAGTTGATTAATAGTATTTCAATTTCTTTTTTTTCTAACGTGGGACTATTTAATAAGACTAAATGAGGACTAAAAATGTAATGGGACTCAATCTGGGCAATCTATATTTTGTATGTTTTCAACCATTTTACTTATATTATCAAATTTATTGGCATACAGTTGAGAAAACTATCCCCTAAATATTGCTTTAATTTACTCTTCATTTGTAGAAAGTTTATCCTTTTCATTTTTGATACTAGCAATTTCATTTTCTTCTTTCCTTTTTCTAATCAAATTAGTTAAAGGTTTACCTTTTCTGTTCTTTCTTTCTTTTTTTTTTCATAAAATCAGCTCAGTAGTTGTATTGTGCTATTTATTTACTGATATATTGCTTTATTCATGTTCCCTTTTTATTTTCAGAATTGCAAATTTGCTATTTAATTGGGGATTTTTATTTTGTTCTTTTCCTAGGGTTTTTATTTGCATGACCAAATCACTGGGCATTTTCTCTTTCTCTTTATTTTATTCATGTAAACATCTAGAGATATGGAATTTCCCTTAAAAAACTGCTTTGGCTGCATCCCATAAATTTTGGTATGTTGTCTCATTAATGTCAAATTGAAGGCCTCCGGTTTTTAATTCAGTGTGCTCTCCATTTCTGTTTTCTGGGAGAGTCCATGCCATTCACATTCACCAATAAAATTACTATTTATTTCCTGCCCTCTTATTTCTCCTAGTTATACTTTTCTTTTTCCTTTTCCCCTCTCCTTCCTCACCAGTGTTTTGCTTCTGACCACCACCTCCTTCAATCTTCCCTCCCTTTTTAAGGCCTTTCCCCCTTTCTCATGTCTTTCCCTTTTTACTTCTTCATTTTATTACCTCCCCCTTTCCTTTCCCCTTTCTCCTCCTACTTCCCTTTATGATGAGACAAGTTTCTATATTAAAATAAATGTCTGATATTCTCTCATTGAGGCAAATCAATGAGATTAAAGTTCACATAATGCTCATTCCCTCAATTATAATAGATTTTTATGCCTCTTTACATTATGTAATTTGCCCCATTTTACCTCCTCTTCTCTTCTTCTAGTTCAATCCCTTTTCCACTCCTAATTTATTTTTTATACCATCACAATAAAGTCAAATTATACCTGCACTGTTTAAGTATATCCTTAACCCCTAACAAAGATATGGTTCTCAAGACTTACACATATCATCTTCCCATATAGGGATGCAAACATTTTAATCTGTAAAAACATAGCTTTTTTCTTCCCTTTTTTATGTTGTTATGCTTCTTTTGAGTTCTGTCTTGGAAGATCAAATTTTCTGTTCGTCTGTGTTCTTTTCATCAAAACATAAATGAAAATCCCCTGTTTCATTGAATGTCCATCTTTTTCCCTGAAAGAAAATGTTCAATTTTATTGGATAGTTGAGTCTTGGATGCATTTCAAGTTCCTTTGTTTGTCATAGAATGTCATAACCCAGACCTTTCAAACTTTTAATGTGGAAGCTGCTAATCTGCGTAATCCTAATTTAACTCCTCAATATTTGAATTATTTCTATCTGGTTGCTTGCAATATTTTCTCCTTTATCTGATAATTCTGGAATTTAGCTACAATATTCCTTGGAGTTTTCATTTTGGGGTCTCTCTCAGGAGGTGATTCAAGGGTCTTTCATGGCTTTTTACCCTCTGATTCTAGGACTTCAAGGCTGTTTTCCTGTATGAGTTCTTTTAAGATGTTGTATAGGATCTTTTTTTTTCATTGTGGTTTTCAGGTAATCCAATAATTCTTAGATTATTACCTGGATCTACGTTTCCAGGTCAGTTGTTTTTCCAATGAGATATTTTACTTTTTTTTTTTTCATTTTGGAGGGTTTTATTTGACTGATTCTTGATAGATATCTCATTGAGTCATTTGCTTCCATTAGTTCAATTGTGATTTTTAATGAATTATTTTCATCAGTTAGCTTTTTATCTCCTCTTACATTTGGCTAATTTAACTTTTAAAAGAGTGGTTTTTCCCCCCATTGGATTTTTCCCCCATTTCACAAAATCTGTTTTTCAAGGAGTTGTTTTCTTTTTCTATTGCATCAAAATTATTTTTTTTCCTGAAGCAATTGGGGCTAAGTGACTTATGCAGGGTCACACAGCTAGGAAATGTTAAGTGTCTGAGGCCAGGTTTGAACTCAGGTCTTCCTGACTTCAGGTGTTCTATCCACTGCCCTAACCAGCTATCCCTGACCAAAAACTGTTTTTAAAGATGTGAGTTTTTTAGCCAATTTCTGTGTTTCCTTTTCCAGAGTTCTCATTTCCTTCTCCCATTTTTATTCTAACTCTCTTTTAAGATCTCTTTGCATTCTTCCAAGAGTGCCTTGTGAGATGGAGACAACACATATCATCCTTTGAGGCTTCATTTGGAGATGTTTTGCCTTTATTGTCCTCAAGGTTTTAGATCTGTTCTTTTCTGTCTTCAAAAAAGATGTCTATGGTTAAAGCTCTTTTTTTTATTTACATTTTTACCCATTTTAAAAGTTTAAGGTCTATTTTTATGGCAAAGAGGAAATTTTTCCAAGATTTCTCTACAGGCAATAGCTACTTCACATTGCCATGGGTCAGTCTTGCTGACTTGCTTGTCATGCTGGTGGGTGTGGCCAAGTCCTTTTTGTTATGCTGGGTTTCAGGGGCTCATTATTTGTCTTCTGTAGTTGCATTTGAGGTCTCACAGCTAATTTGCTGATCCACTGATTTCTGAACCAGGACAGAATAGCCAATGCTATTTTATTTTGTCTGAACTTCCCACTAGATACCCCCAGCAGGTGGAAACCTTTCTATCCTGGATCTCTCTGCACTATGCTGCAGCCAGTCCACACTTTCTCTCCTTCCCTGTTCCTGCTGCCCAATTGAGACAAACATTTCCTGAAGTTCTTCAAAAATATTTTCTGTTGCAAATTTCTTACACACTAAATATTTGTGGATTCCGTCATCTCAAAACACGTATAGAGGCTTGATCTGGTATTGACTTGAACTAAGCCAGGAAAAGCTCAAAGACTTATCTACTCTCCAGCATCTTGATTCTGCCTGATTAATAGTAAATTCTTTAACAACACAAAAACAACTATTATAAATATTGTTGTATATGGAGGTCCTTTTCTTTGGGATACAGACCTGGTAGTGATATTGTTGAAACACAAAGTATGTACACTTTGGTTACCCTATGGCCATAGTTCCAAATTTTTTATTGAATTTCCTAGTGATAGATTTCTACATCTATGAAATTATATGACTGGATAAATTATTTTTATAAATTGATAGATATAGATTTGTCAATATCTATCTACTTATAAAACTAAATAGATATTAATAGTCTAATCTAATATATTAATTGATAACTAATTGATATTTATTTATCGCTTTGTCTATTTTAATTGATAATTAATGATAGTATATTATTTAAAATACTAATAAAAGTGCTTTGAATTATTATATACTCAAGCCACTTTATTATCTTTGCCGAGAAAGCCCCACATGGGGTCATAGATAGTCAGAAAAAAGTGAACAACAAAAATTGATATGCTTTGGTAAAAGAAGTATTGGGGAAGACAGAGCTTGTAATTTTGAATAGAGGGTTTTAAGAATTTGTCTATAACATTGAGGTATTATTAATATGCTCAGGTCCTGAATTTTACATGACCTTCTTAGGATTAAAGGTCTCCTTGAAGCAATATGGCTTTTTTCTTGACCATATTTCCCTTTACTGTCTTGGACTCAAAGATCAAGTTTTTTTTTGTTTGTTTGTTTGTTTTTTATTTAATAACCTTTTATTTACAGGTTATATGTATGGGTAACTTTACAGCATTAACAACTGCCAAACATCTTATTCCAATTTTTCACCTCTTACCCCCCACCTCCTCCCCCAGATGGCAGGATGACCAGTAGATGTTAAATATATTAAAATATAAATTAGACACACAATAAGTATACATGACCAAACTGTTATTTTGCTGTACAAAAAGAATCAGACTCTGAAATATTGTTCAATTAGCTTGTGAAGGAAATCAAAAATGCAGGTGTGCATAAATATAGGGATTGGGAATTCAATGTAATGGTTTTTAGTCATCTCCCAGAGTTCTTTCTCTGGGCGTAGCTGGTTCAGTTTATTACTGCTCCATTGGAAATGATTTGGTTGATCTCGTTGCTGAGGATGGCCAGGTCCATCAGAACTGGTCATCACAAAATATTGTTGTTGAAGTATATAATGATCTCCTGGTCCTGCTCATTTCACTCAGCATCAGTTCGTGTAAGTCTCTCCAGGCCTTTCTGAAATCATCCTGTTGGTCATTTCTTACAGAAGAATAATATTCCATAATATTCATATACCACAATTTATTCAGCCATTCTCCAACTGATGGGCATCCACTCAGTTTCCAGTTTCTAGCCACTACAAAGAGGGCTGCCATAAACATTTGTGCACATACAGGGTCCCTATCCCTATCTCTTTGGTATATAAGCCCAGTAGTAACACTGCTGGATCAAAGGGTATAAACAGTTTGATAATTTTTTGAGCATAGTTCCAAACTGATCTCCAGAATGGTTGGATTCGTTCACAACTCCACTAACAATGCATCAACGTCCCAGTTTTCCTGCATCCCCTCCAACAATCATCATTATTTTTTCCTGTCATCTTAGCCAATCTGACAGGTGTGTAGCGGTATCTTAGAGTTGTCTTACTTTGCATTTCTCTGATTAATAATGACTTGGAGCCTTTCTTGAATTTCATTTTGTCTGTCTATCCTTTGACCATTTTTCAATTAGAATGGCTTGATTTTTTATAAATTAGAGTTAATTTTTATATTTTGGAAATGAGGCCTTTATCAGAACCTTTGACTGTAAAATATTTTCCCAGTTTGCTTCCTACTAATCTTGTCTGATTAGTTTTGTTTGTCAAAAAGTTTCAGTTTGATAGTTGAAATTTTCTATTTTGGATCAGTAATGACCTAGTTCTTTGGTCATAATTCCTTCCCTTCCAAAGGTCTAGAGTCTATCCTATGTTCTTAATTTATTTATAATTTCATTTTTATGTAGGTCATGAACTCATTTTCACTTATCTTGATGTATTTATGTGATATGCAGTTTCTGCCATATTAGTTCAATTTTCCAAATTTTGTCAAAAAGTTCTATCCCAAAGGCTGGGTGTTGGTTTCAAAGACTAGGTTCCATAGTTGTTGACTGTTTTTCCTTTGAACCTAACCATCATTGATCAATAATCTATTCTTAGTTTTGGAACTTTTTCCTAAAATTTTAGATCTGTAAAAGCCACCTTCATTTGATTTTTTTTCATTAATTCCTTGAAATTCTTGACATTTTGTTTTTCCATAGAATTTTTGTTGTTATTTTTTCTAGGTCATTAAAATAGTTTTTTGGGATCTGATTGGTATAGGCTAAATAAATAGATTAGTTTGTAATATTGTCATCTTTATTATATTTGCTTGCCTATCAAGAGCATTTAATATTTTTCCAATTGGTTAGATCAGACTTAATTTGTGTAAAAGTGGCGTAATTTTTGCTCATAAAGTTTCTGATTTTCCTTGGCAGATAGATTCCTAAATATTTTGTATTATCAGTAGTTACTTTAAATGGAATTTCTCTTTGTAACTCTGACTGTTGGATTTTGTTAGAGATATATAAGAATGTTGATGACTTATGTGGGTTTATTTTATAACCAGCAACTTTGCTAAAATTGTGAATTATTTCTAATAACTTTTTAGTAGAATTCTGGGTTCTCTAAGTATACCATATGTCATCGGCAAAGATGATAATTGGTTTCCTCATTGCCTATTCTTATTCCTTTAATCTCTTTCTCAGCTCTTATTGCCAAAGCTAGCGTTTCTAATACAATATTAAATAGCAACGGTGATAGTGGGCAACCTTGCTTCACTCCAGCTCTTATTGGGATTGGTTATAGTTTGTCCCCATTACATATGATGCTTACTGATGGTTTTAAATAGATGCTGCTGATTATTTTAAGGGAAAGTCCATTTATTCCTATACGCTCAAGTGTTTTTAATAGGAATGGATATTGGATTTTGTCAAATGCTTTTTCTGCATCTATTGAGATGATCATGTGTTTATTAATTTTTAATATGGAATTATATTGATAGTTTTCCTAATATTAGAACAACCTACATTCCTGGTATAAATCCTACTTGATCATATGTATTGTCCTGGGATGATTTTCTTAGGTCTTTTGCTAAATCTTATTTAAGATTTTAGCATCAATATTCATTGGAGATTGGTCATATTTTCTTTTCTCTGTTTTCAACTTACCTGGTTTAGGTATCAGTATCATGTCTGTGTCATAGAAGGAATTTGGTATGACTCCTTCATTCCCTATTTTATCAAATAATTTATATAGCATTGGGACCAATTGTTCTTTAAATGTTTGGTAGAATTCCCGTGTAAATCCATCTGGTCCTGGGGATTTTTTCTTAGAGAGTTGTTTAATTGCCTGTTCTATTTCTTTTCTGAAAAGGGACTATTCAAACAATTTACTTCCTCCTTTGTTAGTCTGGGAAGTCTACATTTCACTTAGTCATCCATTTCACTTAGGTTATCAAATTTATTGGCATAAAGTTGAGCAAAATAACTCCTTATCATTTCTCTAATTTCCTCTTCATTGGTGGAAAGTTCTCCCTTTTCATTTTTTTTTTTATTTAATAGCCTTTTATTTACAGGATATATGCATGGGTAACTTTACAGCATCAACAATTGCCAAACCTCTTGTTCCAATTTTTTACCTCCTACCCCATCCCCCCCTAGATGGCAGGATGATCGTAGATATTAAATATATTAAAATATAAATGAGATACAATAAGTATACATGACAAAAGTTATTTTGCTGTACAAAGAACAGACTCTGGAAATTGTACAATTAGCTTGTGAAGGAAATCAAAATGCAGGTGTGCATAAATATAGGATTGGGAACAACATATGGTTTTAGTCATCTCCCAGGTTCTTCTTGGCGTAATAGTTCAGTTCATTACTGCTCCATTGAAATGATTTGGTTGATCTTGTTGCTGAGGATGGCCTGGTCCATCAGAACTGGTCATCATATAGTATTGTTGTTGAAGTATATAGTGATCTCCTGGTCCTGCTCATTTCACTCAGGATGAATTCATGTAAGTCTCTCCAGGACTTTCTAAAATCATCCTGTTGGTCATTTCTTACAGAACAGTAATATTCCATAATATTCATATACCACAATTTATTCAGCCATTCTCCAACTGATGGACATCCATTCAGTTTCCAGTTTTTTAAGCACTACAAAACTCCTTTTCATTTTTAAGACTACTAATTTATTTTCCTCCTCCTTTTCTATCAATTTCAAGGCTTATCTATTTATTGTTTTCAGAAACTCTTAATTTATTAATTAGTTCAATAGTTTTTTTACTTTCAAATTTTTAATTTTTCTTTATTTTTAAATTTCAAATTTACTATTTATTGGGTTTTTAATTTGGTCTTTTTTAGTTTTTTTATTTCAAGCCAATTCATTAATCTTTTCTTTCCTGTTTTATTCAAGTAAGTTCTTAGGATATTAAATTCCTCCTATACAGTTTCTGCATAATTTGGTATGAGTCTCATCATTGTCATTATCCTGAGTGAATTACTAATTGTATCTATAATTACTGCTTCACCCAATCATTCTTAAGATGGATTGTTTAGTTTCACCTTTTGTCTATTTACCTAACTTTTGTTGAGTAGTTTTTATTGCATCATGATCTGAAAGAAGCATTTACTATTTCTGCTTTCTTTCATTTAATTTGAGGTCTTTGTGTCCTAATTATGGTCAATTTTGAGTAGGTTCCATGAACTACTGAAGAAAGTATATTCTTTCTATCTCCATTATTTCTCAAAGATCTAACATACCTACTTTTTCTAATACTCTATTTATTTCTTTAATTTCTTTCTTATTTGTTTTGTGGTTTGATTTGTCCAATTCTGAGAGTGCAAGATTGAGATCGCCCACTATTACAGTTTTGTTGTCTATTTCTTCTTGCAACTCTCTTAACTTCTCCTTTAGGAAGTTGGAAGCCATACCAATTGGTGCATATATGTTTAATATTGATATTGCTTCGTTGTTTATGCTACCCTTTAGTAGGATGTAGTTTCCTTCCTTATCCCTTTTAATTAGATCAATTTTTGCTTTTGTTTGATCTGAGATAAGGATGGCTACCCCTGCTTTTCTGACTTCACCTGAAGCATAATAAATTTTGCTCCAGCCTTTTACCTTTATATGTATCTCCCTGCTTTAAATGTGTTTATTGTAAACAACATATTGTAGAGTTCTGACTTTTGATCCAGTCTTCTATCTGCCTCCTCTTTATGGAGGAGTTCATCCTATTCACATTTATGGTTAGAATTACTAATTCTGTATTTCCTGCCATCCTAATAACCCTGATTTATTTTTTTTCTTGCCTCCCCCAACCCTCTTTCCCCTTTTTTATTTATTTGCCACTTGTTCACGTGTTTCCCTCTTTAATTCCCCCTCCCCTCTTTGGAATCTTTTCCCTTCCTTTCCTTTTCTTTTCTTTCCCTTTTCCTCTCCCCTTTTTAATGAAGTGAGGAAGAATTTCTCAAAACAAATGTCAGTTATTTTCTCTTTGGAGCAACTCTGTAGAGTAAGATTCACACAATTTCCCCTCTCTAAATTCCCTCAGATGGAATAGTTTCTTTGCCTGTTTTGGGATGTGGTTTCCCTCATCCTCCTCCCACCTTGTTCTTCCATACCTTTTCCACACTTCTTTTTTATGTTATATCATAAATCAATTATTAATGTATGCTTTTGTATATTCACAACAGAAATTAATGCTAAGAGTTCTTTTTACCTTTCAATCTCTTAGGTCCTATGAATTGGAATCAAATTTTTTGTTTAGTACTGGTTTTCTTAGAAACAAATGGAATTCATTGTTTCATTAAATTCCATCTTCTTCCTAAGAAAATGTCCAGTAGCTGGTAGTTTATTCTTGCTGATCCAAATTTTTTCGATATAGATTCAGGCCTTTTGATCTTTTTAATGTGGGCACCCAGATCTTGGGATCTTTTACCTCTGTATTTAAATTGTTTTTTTTTCTGTTTTAAATTTTTCCCTTAATCTGATGTTCGAATTGGCCAATATTCCTTGGATTTTTTTTTTAGGGTCTTTTCAGAGTGTTGAGCAATTTTTCCAAGCCATTTTACTCATTTTATTAATCAAAGTTTCTTTGATATTTCTTGTAAATAGTATCTAGGTCTTTTTTCATTTCAACATAAGTCTCAGATTATCTCCTGATCTATTTTAAGTCTGTTTTCCAAGTAGATAATTCATGTTTTTTCAGTTATCATTTTTGTTTTGTGACTGATTCTTTCCAATGATAGTTTCTATTGTTCAGTTCTAATTTTAAAATTATTTTCTTCATTATTTTTTACTTCTTTGTATATGTAATTAGTTTTTAAATGTATTATTTTGCTTCTGTGGAATTTTTTCCATTTCACTAATTTTCTTTTTAGAATTATTTTCTTTCATTCACAGATCCTATTTTTTGAGGTTCTTTGTCTTTCTAATTCAAATCGTCTTTCTAGTGAATTCTTTTTTTCAATTCACATTCTTCTTTCCTGAGATTTTTTACTTTTTCCAATTCACAAATTTTCTTTCCCTGCGCTTCATGGGAAATTTTTTATTTTTCAATTGTATTTCAGGCAGTTTGTTTGCTCTCTTGAAGGCTTTCTCCTTTTCCTTTGTCTTCTAACTGTCTTTTAACTTTTAATGGTCTCTTCTGAGGAGCATCATGTAAAAGGGAACAGGTGACATTCCCCTTTGGGGTATTGTCTGTGCCTGTTTGCTATTAGTCTCTTCAGGTTTGCTGACCTGTTCTTTTTTCTGCATAAAAGCTGTAGATCGTTCTTTTCATCTTTTTATTCATGTTTTAAAGCCTTTAGGGTATGCCGCCTAGGCAAGGAGGTTACCAGCTTCCTCTGCAGAACAGGAGAGATGTAAAATGGTTTTTGGCTCTGAGTTATGGGAGTGCTCTGAGTGAGAGTTTTCCCTTCCCCCAACAGGAGGTGGATTCAGCACTGGTCGAGCTATGGAAGTGCCCAGTTGGGCTGTGTGAGTTAGCAATTGCCCTAGGGTAGAGACTAAGTGGTGAAAGTGTCACTGCCCCAGGCCAGAGTCTCTTGTGGGGCTGTGGGTATTAACAGCTGACCACAGACCACCAATTCTACTGGAAGTCTGCCTGGAAGTCTCTGCCCCAATGTCTCTGCCCAATGCAAACTGGCCCTGCAAAAGCTCTATGGCCCCAAGCCGAGCCCCCCACTTTACAGATTAGAGGCTAACCTGGGCTGTGCCCTCCTGCCTTGCAGGTTCACAACTGCCCCAAGGAAAAGCCCCATACTGCGGGTTGGGGCTGCGAGCTTGTGCTGAGATCTGTGCCCTCACTTTCAGTTTGAGGCTCTTCTCGGAAACTAATTTCTCTCCCAGTCTATGCTGATCTCCCCCCTGTCCCCAGAACAAACCTTTTTTTGCGAGACTGCAGATTTTCTTTGGCTGGTGGGTTGTTATACTTCTTATCTTTATGAATTGTAGCAGTGAAGACTATTTTTGAGGTTTGATATAATATTGATAAAGAGGGTAAGAGAAGACCTTAGAAAGTTGTGTGTGCCTTCTTCGCCGTCTTGGTTCTGCCCCCCAAGTTTTAAACTATGCACACATGACCCTTCATCCTAAGCAAATCTATAGAATAGAATGGTAGTTAGCTCTTAAAACAAGAGATGTTATATTTGATCTTTGTAGGGCAAAATCTCTGTGCACAGAGAATAGATAATGAAGTATCTTCCTCCTTTCAAGGGAGAAGTGGAAAACTACAGATAGAGAATGATGCATACATTGTCAGATGTCATTTGGATTAACCTTTTCTCTCTTACAAAGGAAGAGTCATTTCCCAATTGTTTTTGGCAAAGAAAGATGTATCTAAAAATGTCTAAGATGATAAGAAAAGGGATCAAGATAACATTTTTGAAACAAATTGATATTTTAGCCTTATCTTTTAAACATGAATCTATTTTTATAAACTATAAACATGATTGTGATTTCTTCCACTGATTTTTAAAAGGTACATACATTTCCATGCAAAAAAAAAATTGATTTTCATTTGTAGCTTTAAAGTGAAATAAAGAAGATAGCTGTTTTAAAATTTTTATTTCCTTCTGTCAAAAATTCAATCATGTCATTTTATACACAATTATATGTAATTATAATTATATTTCTTGTTCTTCACCCATGCTTAGTAGATGCATGTTCAGTCAAGAAATAAATGCTTATTAAATGCCTACTATGTACCATGTACTATGCCTAATGTTGGGAATATAAAGAAAGGCAAAAGATAGTTCTTGACTTTAAGAAGCTTACATTATAATGTGAATTTGGCTCTCAGGCCGTACATAGATTACTAACCCATATTGTAATAGATAGCTAGCTAGCCTTGTGGACATATAGATTGGAGTTTCAATGTCATTCAATGGTTAATTGTCCTAGTTACCTAAAGAAGAAAGACAGGTAAATGTACTGACAAAATTGGAACAACAGGAAACAAACATGTTTGAATACCTGGTGTGAGATTTCATAGTGTGACATAAGAAACTGATGTCTGCTTTTTACATCTATAAAACAGTAGAATTGGTGATTTGATGATTTAACAAATAGATTTCTTTGACTTATATGTCATTCAATATCTCAACCTATTGATAACTTTTTTCTATTTGATTGTTACATCCAGGAGGAGAAAGATGCTCTCAGTTCTTACTAGGCCTAGTTTGACTAAAGTACCAGTGTATACACCATGTGATACTAAGCTTAAACAAGTTCAAAGCTTAAATACAAAATAAGCTTTTTTATTATCTTGTATGGTCCAAAGATAAGATCAGCAATTTGCTTGAAATTAAGAATTATTCCCCAAAAGCAACTGTCATTAAATCTTCATATTTGTAAATAATACTATTCCACCTAAATTTATTTCAGATTGAGGATCATAAAAAATTATTCAATATTGATATCAACCATTGTCTCTAATTTTACTAATTCTAAAACTGCCCAAATCCACTTCAAGCTCCCAGTCATTAGAAGTCATTACCTACATGGTAAAGTCACATTGAAGATGACAACTAATATAATGCAGGAACTTTAATCTTATTGATTAAATGGGGATTTGTTCTCTTCCTTTCCTGTTACTTGACAAGGTATGCTGTTATTTACACTAAGAAAGATATCTATGTTCGATTAACCTAAATCATCATTATGAAGTACAAAATATTGATTGTAGCACAGAGGGAGAAATTAGTGTAGTATTATTATGTTAGAAAATTGACCAACTGCAATGGAGTCTGTGTACTCTGGGACTTATGGCACTATATGAAATATTGAAGAAAGGCCTGTTATATATATATGAAAATTTGATAAAGGATAACTGATAAGTGAAAGAATAAGATATACAATTTTAATAACATGAAATCAAAAGATATTTGCATGACTAAAAAAAAATAAACAAGAAACTAGATAATTTCAAACTACCTGTATGAATGTACAAAACACCAATAACATGAGACATTCAAGTGAAAAGTAATCTGAAGTTAATCTCATATTCAGAAGATCATAAGATTAACACAAAATTGAGCATTCAAAGTAGAATGGGACATTAAAAATGCCACCACATGGACCTATACAAAAATTGACCAGGAATTGAGACATAAAGACTTCAAAATTAAATGCAGGAAGGCAGAAATGATAAATGCTTTCTTTTCAGATCACCATGCAATAAAAATTATATTCAGCAAAAAGTTAGAGGTAAAAAGATCAAAAAGTAATTGGAAACTAAATAATCTTATTTTAAACAATGATTGGGTGAAACAGCAAATTATAGACACAATTAATAATTTCACTGAAGATAACGACAACAATGAGACATCATACCAAAATTTGTGGGATGCAGACAAAGCAATAAAAAGGAGAAATTGTATATCTTTAGAGACTTACTTGAATAAAATAGAGAAAGAGAAGATCAATGAATTGGGCTTGCAACTTGAAAAGCTAGAAAAAGACCAAATTAAAAGCCCTCAATCAAATACTAAACTTGAAATTATAAAATTAAAAGGAGAAATAAATAATATTGAAAGTAAAAAAAATCTATTTAATAAATAAAACTAAGAGTTGGTTTTATGAAAAAACATCAATAAAATTGATAAACCTTTGATAAATCTAATTAGAAAAAGGAAAGAGGAAAATTAAATTGTTAGTCTTAAAAATGAAAAGGGAGAATTTTCCACCAAGGAAGAAGAAATTAGAGCAATAAGAAGGAGATACTTTGCTCAAGTTTATGCCAATAAATTTGATAACCTAAGTGAAATGGATGACTACCTCCAAAAATATAGGCTTCCTAGATAAACAGAAGAGGAAGTAAATTGCTTAAATAGTCCCATTTCAGAAAAAGAAATAGAACAAGCTATTAATCAACTCCCTAAGAAAAAATCCCCAGGACCAGATGGATTTACATGTGAATGCTACCAAACATTTAAAGAACAATTAGTCCAAATGCTATATAAATTATTTGAAAAAATAGAGAATGAAGGAGTCCTACCAAATTCCTTTTATGACACAGACATGGTACTAATACCTAAACCAGGCAGGTTGAAAACAGAGAAAGAAAATTATAGACCAACCTCCCTAATGAATATTGATGCTAAAATCTTAAATAAAATATTAGCAAAAAGATTACAGAAAATCATCCCCAGAATAGTACACTATAACCAAGTAGGATTTATACCAGGAATGCAAGACTGGTTCAATATTAGGAAAACTATTAGCATAATTGACTATATCAATAACCAAATTAACAAAAACCATATGATCATCTCAATAGATGCAGAAAAAGCATTTGATAAAATCCAACATCTATTCCTAATAAAAAACACTTGAGAGTATCATTATATACTTCAGCAACAAAACAATTCTGTTTTTTTTTTTTAATTTAATAGCCTTTTATTTACATGTTATATGTATGGATAAATTTACAGCATTGACAATTGCCAAACCTCTTGTTCCAATTTTTCCCCTCTTTCCCACACCCCCTCCCCCAGATGGCAAGATGACCAGTCGATGTTAAATATATTAAAATATAAATTAGATACACAATAAGTATATATGACCAAACCGTTATTTTGCTGTACAAAAAGAATCAGACTCTTAAATATTGTACAAATGATAATCAATTCTGATGGAAGTGGCCCTCTTCAACAATGAGATGAACCAAATCAGTTCCAATAAAGCAGTAATGAACTGAACCAACTACACCCAGTGAAAGAACTCTGGGAGATGACTATGAACCACTACATAGAATTACCAATCCCTCTATTTTTGTCCTCCTACATTTTTGATATCCTTCAGAGGCTAATAGTACACTATTTCAAAGTCCAACTCTTTTTATCCAGCAAACTGGAACCATTCCCAATAAGATCAGGAGTGAAATAAGTTTGCCCCCATCACCATTACTATTCAATATTTTATTAGAAATGCTAGCTTCTGCAATAAGAGTTGAGAAAGAGATTAAAGGAATCAGAGTAGGTAATGAGTAAACCAAATTCTCACTCTTTGCAGATGATATGATGGTATTCTTAGAGAACCCCAGAGATACTAAAAAGCTATTAGAAATAATCCACCACTTTATCAAAGTTGCAGGATGTAAAATAAATCCACATAAATCCTCAGCATTCTTATATATCACTAGCAACATCTAACAGCTAGAGATACAAAGAGAAATTCCATTTAAAGTAACTGCTGATGGTATAAAATATTTGGGAATCTATCTGCCAAGGAAAAGTCAGGAACTATGTGAGCAAAAATGCAAAACACTTTCCACACAAATAAAGTCAGATCTAACCAATCGGAAAAATATTAAGTACTCTTGGATAGGTTGAGAAAATATGATAACAATGACAATACTACCTAAACTAATCTATTTATTTAGTGTCATACCAATCAAACCTCCCAAAAAACTATTTTAATGACCTAGAAAAAATAACAACATGTTGGAATCTTTACAAAGTGTTAAGCCATTAAAGTTGATAGAGACAATAATTATCTAATTTAGCATGGTTTAATATGATTGATTTGATCTTAGAAGGAGATATTTTGGGCCAGAACTTGAAACAAGGTTCTAAGTACAACTGATAGAAACAATGCTTGTGTTCACACCTTTAAGAGCTCATAGAAGCAAGAAATATTTAAGTACTCATTGGAGTTCACATGTTTGGGAGATTTCAGGGTTTAGAAAGAGATATCGGAATTCACACCTCCCTTGAAGTTCTTAGGGCCAGAGAGTATGCTGGGAGATATCCCACAATCCCCCTCTCAAAGAAGTAGCACAAATACAGCTCTAGTGAGCCACTCGAGAGAGTTATTTGGGAACATTCCCAGGGGTCGGAGAGGAGCACTCTGCGAGGAAGACCACAAGCCCTATCTTTGAGGCAAGAGAGATTTATTGTATCTTCTGCCTTGGTGCTGGCTGGAGTCGAAAGGACAAACCTTTGGATTTGGAGGCATTTGGGCGGAGCTCTTAGAACCAAGCAGAGAGATAGGCCTCTGAGCTAACCGGGTCATATTGAAGGATACAATAAAAGATCTGAACTTTTATCATCTGGCTGTGTTTTGGAAAAAGAACACAACATTTTAAAGAACAAAAACACCACCAACAACAAAATTCATACAGAAGAACAAAAAGTCAAAACTTTCAAGGAAAGTAGTGAAAAAAAAATCAAATCATCTTCCCAAGATTATCAAGGCAAATTGTCTTGACATCATAGAATCAGAGGGTAAGAGAGAGATTTGGAAAGAAGCTGCCAGTCACATATTGAAAGAGATCCCAAAATAAAAACATCCAGAAATTTGATGACTAAATTCCAGCGATTCCATCTTAAGGAGAAAGTACTTCAATATGCCATAAACAATTTAAGTATCATGGAGCCACAATAAGAATGACACAAGTATACCTTTTATACCTGAAAATATAAAAGCATGAAATATGATCTTCGAGGTAAATGAGCTAGAATCACCAAGCAAATAAGCAAGAATCACCCATCAAAACTAAGTATAATTATTTTTTGGGAGGAAGGGTAGAAATATAATGAAATATAGGAAATTTAAGCATTTCTGGTGAAAAGACCAAAGCTGGAAAGAAAATCTAACTTTCAAATACAAGAATCAAGAGAATAAAAAAGCAAATAGGAAAGAGAATTTAAAAGAATTCAATAAATTAAACTGCTTCCATTACTACATGGAAAGATGACATTTGTAATTCCAGTGAATATTATTGTTAAAAGGGCAGTTTAAAAGATCATACAAAGAGGGCACAGGTGTGAATTAAATATGATGGGGTGATATCTTTAAAAATAAAGTTGGGGGGGGGGGCGGAGCCAAAATGGCAGAGAAGGCACGCGCGACTTTCTAAGTGCTTCTCTTACCCTCTTTATCAATATTATATCGAGCCTCAAAAATAGTCTTGACTGCTACAATTCGTAAAGAAAAGAAGTAGAACAACTCACCGGCCGAAGAAAATCTGCAGTCTCACCAAAAAAAGGTTGGTTCCGGGGCCAGGGGGGAGATCAGCGCAGACAGGGAGAGAAATTAGGTTACGAGGAGAGCCTCAAACCGAAAGTGAAAGCACAGATCTCAGCACAAGCAGGCAGCCGCAACCCGCAGTACAAGGCTTTTCCTTGGGGCAGTTGTGATCCTGCACGGCAGGAGGACACAGCCCGGGTTAGCCTCCAATCTGCACAGTGGGGGGCTCGGCTTGGGGCCATAGAGCTTTTCCAGGGCCGATTTGCATCAGGCAGAGACACTGGGCAGAGTTTGCGGGGGTCTGCAGTCAGCTGCTAATACTCACAGTCCCACAAGAGGCTCCGGCCTGGGGCAGTGACACTTTCACCCCTTAGTCTCTAGCCAAGGTCAATCGCTAACCCACACAGCCCAACTGGGCACTTCCATAGCTCGGCCAGTGCTGAATCCACTTCCTGTTGGGGGAAGGGAAAACTCTCACTCAGAGCACTCCCATACTTCGGAGCCGGAAATCAGTTTACATCTCTCCCTGCTCTGCAGAGGAAGCTGGTAACCCCCTTGCCTAGGAGACACACACTAAAGGCTTTAAAACATGAATAAAAAGATGAAAAGAACGATCGACAGCTTCTATCCAGAAAAAGAGCAGGTCAGCAAACCTGAAGAGACCTCAAACAGCAAACATGCATCAGACTGTCCTCCTTTACATGATGCTCTCATAGAAGAGACCATTAAAAGTCTCAAAAGAGAGTTAGAAGATAAATGGGGAAAGGAAAGAGAAGCCTTACAAGAGAGCAACAACTTCCTGAAATACGAATTGGAAAAGTTAAAAAATTTCCAGGAAGTGCAGGGAAACAAAATTGATGAATTGGAAAAAATAAAAAAATCTCAGGAAAGTAAGAATTGTGAATTGGAAAAAATAAAGAATTCACTAGAAAGTAGGATTTGTGAATTGGAAAAGACAAAGAACTCGCAAGAAAGTAGGATCTGTGAATTGGAAAAGACAAAGAACACTCAAGAAAGTAGGATCTGTGAATTGGAAAAAGAAAATAATTCACTAAAAAAAAAAAATTAGTGAAATGGAAAAAAATTCCACAGACCAAAACAATACATTTAAAAACTCAATTGGACATATACAGAAAGAAAAAAAAAGCTAATGAAGAAAATAATTCTTTAAAAATTAGAACTGAACAAATAGAAACTAATGATTCATTGAGACAGCAAGAATCAGTCAAGCAAAAACAAAAAAATGACAAACTGGAAAAAACCATGAATTATCTACTTGCAAAAACGACAGACTTGGAAAATAGATCTAGGAGAGATAATCTGAGGATTATTGGACTTTCTGAAAACTATGATGAAAAAAAGAGCCTAGATACTATTTTACAAGAAATCATCAAAGAGAACTGCCCAGATGTAATAGAATCAGAAGGTAAAATAGGCATTGAAAGAATTCATCGAACACCTTCTGAAAGAAACCCTAAAATAAAAACCCCAAGGAATATTGTGGCAAAATTTCAGAACTATCAGATTAAGGAAAAAATTTTACAAGCAGCCAAAAAAAAACCATTTAAATACCGAGGTGCCACAATAAGGATCACCCAAGATCTGGCTGCCTCTACATTAAAGGAAAGAAGGGCCTGGAATATGATATTCCGAAAGGCACAAGAACTTGGGATGCAGCCAAGAATAAACTACCCAGCTAAGCTGAGCATTTTCTTCCAGGGAAGAAGATGGACATTTAATGAAACAAATGAATTCCATTTGTTTCTGAAGAAAAAACCAGAACTAAACAAAAAATTTGATCTCCAAGAATAGAACTCAAGAGATGCAGAAAAGGTAAAAATAACTCTTGAGAATTGTATTTCTGTTGTGGATATACAAAAAGAATACATGTATAATTTGATTGTACTGATATAACATAAAAAAGGGAAGTAGATATGGAAAAGGGATGATGGCAGAATAAGGTGGGAAGGAGGGATAAAAAGAGGGAAACCACATCCCACAAAGAGGCTAAGGAAACTTATCATATCTGAGGGAATTTAGAGAGGGGGAGGAACATTGTGTGAATCTTACTCTCATCAGAGTTGGCTCAAAGAAAAAATAATTGACATTTGTTTTAGAGAAAATTCTCTCTCGCCTCATTAAAAACGGGGGAGAGGAAAAGGGAAAAGAAAAAGAGTAATAAGGGAAGGAAGGGGGAAAGACTCAAAGGGGGGGAGGGAGGGATTATAAAGAGGATAAGTATCGTGATACAAGAGGGGTACATAAGTTTAAAAGGGGGAAAGAGGGTTGGGGGAGGCAAGAATAAGTAAAGCATAATGTGGAAGTTATTAGGATGGTAGGAAATACAGATTTAGTAATTCTAACCGTAAATGTGAATGGGATGAACTCCATAAAGAGGAGGCAGATAGCAGACTGGATCAAAAGTCAGAACCCTACAATATGTTGTTTACAAGAAACACATTTAAAGCAGGGGGATACATATAGAGTAAAGGTAAAAGGCTGGAGCAAAATCTATTATGCTTCAGGTGAAGTCAAAAAAGCAGGGGTAGCCATCCTTATCTCAGATCAAGCAAAAGTAAAAATTGATCTAATTAAAAGAGATAAGGAAGGAAACTACATCCTGCTAAAGGGTAGCATAAACAACGAAGCAATATCAATATTAAACATATATGCACCAAGTGGTATGGCACTCAACTTCCTAAAGGAGAAGTTAAGAGAGTTGCAAGAAGAAATAGACAACAAAACTGTAATAGTAGGAGATCTCAACCTTGCACTCTCAGAATTAGACAAATCAAACCACAAAACAAATAAGAAAGAAATTAAAGAAGTAAATAGAATATTAGAAAAATTAGGTATGTTGGATCTTTGGAGAAAATTGAATGGAGATAGAAGGGAATATACTTTCTTCTCAGCAGTTCATGGAACCTATTCAAAAATTGACCATATATTAGGACATAAAGACCTCAAAATTAAATGCAAGAAAGCAGAAATAGTAAATGCTTTCGTTTCAGATGATGATCCAATAAAAACTACATTGAACATAAAGTTAGGGGGAAATAGACCAAAAAGTAATTGGAAACTAAACAATCTCATCTTAAAGAATGATTGGGTGAAGCAGCAAATTATAGATACAATTAATAATTTCACTCAAGATAATGACAATGATGAGACATCATACCAAAATTTGTGGGATGCAGCCAAAGCGGTAATAAGAGGGAATTTTATATCCTTAGAGGCTTACTTGAATAAAACAGAGAAAGAAAAGATTAATGAATTGGGCTTGCAACTAAAAAAACTAAAAAAAGACCAAATTAAAAACCCCCAATCAAATACTAAATTGGAAATTCTAAAATTAAAAGGAGAAATTAAAAATATTGAAAGTAAAAACTATTGAACTAATTAATAAAACTAAGAGTTGGTTCTATGAAAAAGCCAATAAAATAGATAAGCCTTTGGTAAATCTGATTAGAAAAAGGAGGGAGGAAAATGAAATTAGTAGTCTTAAAAATGAAAAGGGAGAACTTTCCACCAATGAAGAGGAAATTAGAGAAATAATAAGGAGTTATTTTGCTCAACTTTATGCCAATAAATTTGATAACCTAAGTGAAATGGATGACTACCTCCAAAAATATAGACTTCCCAGACTAACAGAGGAGGAAGTAAATTGCTTGAATAGTCCCATTTCAGAAAAAGAAATAGAACAGGCAATTAAACAACTCCCTAAGAAAAAATCCCCAGGACCAGATGGATTTACATGTGAATTTTACCAAACATTTAAAGAACAATTGGCCCCAATGCTATATAAATTATTTGATAAAATAGGGAATGAAGGAGTCCTACCAAATTCCTTCTATGACACAGACATGGTACTGATACCTAAACCAGGTAGGCTGAAAACAGAGAAAGAAAATTATAGACCAATCTCCCTAATGAATATTGATGCTAAAATCTTAAATAAGATATTAGCAAAAAGACTACAGAAAATCATCTCCAAGATAATACACTATGATCAAGTAGGATTTATACCAGGAATGCAGGGCTGGTTCAATATTAGGAAAACTATCAATATAATTGGCCATGTTAATAACCAAATTAACAAAAACCATATGATCATCTCAATAGATGCAGAAAAAGCATTTGATAAAATCCAACATCCATTCCTATTAAAAACACTTGAGAGTATAGGAATAAATGGACTTTTCCTTAAAATAATCAGCAGCATCTATTTAAAACCATCAGTAAGCATCATATGTAATGGAGACAAACTGCAACCATTCCCAATAAGATCTGGAGTGAAACAAGGTTGCCCACTATCACCGTTACTATTTAATATTGTATTAGAAACGCTAGCTATAGCAATAAGAGCTGAGAAAGAGATTAAAGGAATAAGAATAGGCAATGAGGAAGCCAAATTATCACTCTTTGCCGATGACATGATGGTATACTTAGAGAACCCCAGAGATTCTGCTAAAAAGTTGTTAGAAATAATCCACAACTTTACAAAGTTGCTGGTTATAAAATAAACCCACATGAGTCATCAGCATTCTTATATATCACTAACAAAATCAAACAGTCAGAGTTACAAAGAGAAATTCCATTTAAGTAACTACTGATAATATAAAATATTGAGTAATCTATCTGCCAAGGGAAAATCAGAAACTTTATGAGCAAAATTACAGACCACTTTTCACACAAATTAAGTCTGATCTAACCAATTGGAAAAATATTAAATGCTCTTGGATAGGGCGAGCAAATATAATAAAGATGACAATATTACCTAAACTAATCTATTTATTTAGCGCTATACCAATCAGACTCCCAAAAAACTATTTTAATGACCTAGAAAAAATAACAACAAAGTTCATATGGAAAAACAAAAGGTCAAGAATTTCAAGGGAATTAATGAAAAAAAAATCAAATGATGGTGGCTTAGCTGTACCAGATCTAAAATTATATTATAGAGCAGCAGTTACCAAAACTATTTGGTATTGGCTAAGGAATAGATTAGTTGATCAGTGGAATAGATTAGGTTCAAGGGATAAAACAGTCAACAAATATAGCAACCTAGTCTTTGACAAACCCAAAGATCCCAGCTTTTGGGATAAGAACTTACTGTTTGATAAAAATTGCTGGGAAAATTGGAAACTAATATGGCAGAAACTAGGCATTGATCCATACTTAACGCCGTACACCAAGATAAGGTCAAAATGGGTTCATGACCTAGGCATAAAGAATGAAATTATTAATAAATTAGAGGAACATAGGATAGTTTACCTCTCAGACCTGTGGAAGGGGAAGGTCTTTATGACCAAAGCAGAACTAGAGATCATTACTGATCACAAAATAGAAAATTTCGATTATACCAAACTGAAAAGTTTTTGTACAAACAAAACTAATGCAGACAAGATTAGAAGGGAAGCAATAAACTGGGAAAATATTTTTACAGTCAAAGGTTCTGATAAAGGCCTCATTTCCAAAATATATAGAGAATTAACTCTAATTTATAAAAAATCAAGCCATTCTCCAATTGAAAAATGGTCAAAGGATATGAACAGACAATTCTCAGATGAAGAAATTGAAACTATTTCTAGTCATATGAAAAGATGCTCCAAGTCATTATTAATCAGAGAAATGCAAATTAAGACAACTCTAAGATACCACTACACACCTGTCAGATTGGCTAAGATGACAGGAAAAAATAATGATGATTGTTGGAGGGGATGTGGGAAAACTGGGACATTGATTCATTGTTGGTGGAGTTGTGAACGAATCCAACCATTTTGGAGAGTAGTTTGGAACTATGCTCAAAAAGTTATCAAAGTGTGCATACCCTTTGATCCAGCAGTGTTACTACTGGGATTATATCCCAAAGAGATTATAAAGAAGGGAAAGGGACCTGTATGTGCACGGATGTTTGTGGCAGCCCTTTTTGTAGTGGCTAAAAACTCGAAACTGAATGGATGTCCATCAGTTGGAGATTGGCTGAATAAATTGTGGTATATGAAAATTATGGAATATTACTGTTCTGTAAGAAATGACCAACAGGATAATTTCAGAAAGGCCTGGAGAGACTTACACGAACTGATGCTGAGTGAAATGAGCAGGACCAGGAGATCATTATATACTTCAACAACAATACTATATGATGACCAGTTCTGATGGACCAGGCCATCCTCAGCAACGAGATCAACCAAATCATTTCTAATGGAGTAGTAATGAACTGAACTAGCTATGCCCAGAAAAAGAACTCTGGGGGATGACTAAAAACCATTACATTGAATTCCCAATCCCTATATTTATGCACACCTGCATTTTTGATTTCCTTCACAAGGTAATTGTACAATATTTCAGAGGCTGATTCTTTTTGTACAGCAAAATAACATTTTGGTCAGGTATACTTATTGTGTATCTCATTTATATTTTAATATATTTAACATCTACTGGTCATCCTGCAATCTAGGGGAGGGGGTGGGGGGGGTAAGAGGTGAAAAATTGGAACAAGAGGTTTGGCAATTGTTAATGCTGTAAAGTTACCCATTCATATATCGTGTAAATAAAAGGCTATTAAAAAATAAATAAATAAATAAAATAAAAATAAAGTTGGGGTGGTGAGAAAAGGGAATGTATTGGGAGAATGAAGAAGAATGCAGTAGAATATGGTCAATTTTCTTACATAAAAAGAGGCATGAAAAAACTTTTTACATTAAAGAGGAACATGGGTGAGGTGAAAGGGAGAACTTGAACATTATTCTTGTATTGGCTAAAAAAAATTGTATTGGAAAGAAATTGATAATTGAGGGGATGTCCATCAGTTGGAAAATGGAAGAACAGTATGTGGTATATAATTGTATTGGAATTCTATTGTGCTGTAGGAAATGACAAATAAGATGCCTTCTAAGAAAAACTAGGAACATGAATCAATGCAGAGTGAAGTGAGCAGAATGAGAACCAAATACATAATAATAGCAATATTGTGTGATGATCAGCTGTGAATATCAGTTATTCTCAGAAATGCAATGATCTAAGACAATTCCCAAAAGACATATGATGAAAAATGCTATCCACCTCCAACAAAAATAAAAAACAAAAAGCTGATAGAGTCTGAATGTAGACCAAAGCATATTGTTTAAACTTTTTTTTGGCTTGATTTTTTGGTTGTTTTCTTTCAAAACATTACTAAAGTGGAAATAGGTTTTGCATGATTCCACATATATTAGCTATATCAAATGTCTTGCCTTCTCAGTGGGAGGAGGGAGAAGACAAGGAGGGATTGAAATAATTTAGAACTCAAAATTTTAAAAAAAATCTATGTTAAAAAGTTTTGATGTGAAATTGGGGAAAATGAAAGGAAAATTATATTGACAATATGCATCAACATGTTATAATAGAAATGGATTAATTTCAGAAACTCTTTAAATTTGCTCATTTTATAAGCAGAGAAGGGTTCTTAGTCCTTATGTGGCCTGCACAAAATTTATGCATTTCACTATATTTCTTATGATTTTATCCAATAAATATTTGCTCATTTCTTATTAAGAAATACAAGGAATTTTGTAAATTCAGAAATTTATCAATAGATTGTTTCCATTTCTATGTTTACTTCTATAATTAGGGTATGAGGGCAGTTTTTCTTAATACATTTCTTGAAATATGATATCATTTTTAGCATGATTTTTAGGTAGTGCAATAATTCTTAAATTAAAAAGACCACATTTTTTTCAATTTTGTTCATTTTTTTATTTTGTTTTATTGTTCATGTCATGAAATTATAAACCTCTACTTGTGTAATTCTATTTTTTTATTTTTTTAATTTAATTTTAAAAAACAGAGTAAGAAAAATAGAAAAGGAATGCAAAGCAAAATAAAACAAACAAATAAACAAACAAACAAACAAAAAACATTGTCATGTGCCCAGAAGAAAACCAGGGAAAATTCACAATTCATAACAACAAATTACCAGATCAAGAAAGTATTTTTATTAGAAGAAAAAAATTTATTCATGAATATTCGTTTTTTTACTTCCTTATAAATTGTTCTTTGGTACTCTGCTGCACACCTTTTTTTTTAACTTTATTACTTTTTTCTCTTATCATCCTTGATATCATCAATAAGCAAGGCACAGGTAAGAAGAGATATATTTATACGTACATATGTAAATAACCACATACATATATACACACACACTCCTTATACACATACATATACTCTTTCCTATCCCTGTTGACTCTTTAATTAAATTCTGCTCCATAACTTGTATTGCTATTATTTAATCTCCCCCCCCCATCCAAAGATTTCCCACATAAAACTACATAACAATTCATCCATGTTTAAACAGTTTATCCATGTTGAGTTCCTTAAAATTGATCTTTGCTATTATTTGTTCAATTTTCTGTTAAGTTCAGGCATGGTTAATAGAATAGATATTTCCTGCTAACAATCCTCCTTGCCCTAGAACGTCACTCTGAATCATGTATAGGCAATGCAACAAAGTCATGCATCCAGTGCCAAAAAAGGGATCCATTTAATCTTTTGACCAGTTTTGTGACCCTCTTACCAGCTGAGGTAATATATATATATATATATATATATATATATATATCCAGAAGTCATTACCTTTTCAGTCAGCCCCAAGCCTTGTTGCTTGCTTGCTGATGTGTGGACTTTGTACCATTCTCATCCTATTGAGGCAGACCTTTCCTGCCAATTTTCTAAGTTGTCTTTGACTGGAAAGTTATTTCATTCCAACCTTTTTGGCTCTGCCCCTCCAGAATTCATTTTGAGGTATTATTTTAAAATTTTTACAAAAAATTGGGAGAACTCAGGTGAGTTCATTTACTCATCCTTTACTCAGCTAGATTGACTCCATGTTCTTGTCTGCCTTTTGAATATTTTTAATATCTAAATTAATTTTTATATTGAAGTCTGTTAACTTTCATACATCAATTTTGTTCTATACTTTGGAGAAAAGAAAACACATCTACTTCTTCATCTACATGAAAATCTTTCTGCTTTTTTGAATTCAGCAAGTATCCTCTTCTCCTCAGCAAATATCCCATGATCTTTGAGGAAACAGCAATATGTCTGGCACAGTTATCAACACAGACTTCATTTCTTGATGTTCTTTAGCCATATTGTGTTTTATAAGTCTTTTGTTCAGAAATGAATGTCATAATTTAGATGTAGTCTGCTTATGCAGTATATTGATTCACAGTGACCTCCTTCAGTCTCAGCTATATACTTCTGTGAAAACAGCTTTAAAAAAAACCACATTACTTTTGTGTGTTTGAATGTATGTGTCCATGTGAATACTTTTTTTTCTCACTCATGTTGATATCATGAAAATCTTCAGATCTCCCTAATACACTCTATTATCAAAGCATGTCTTCTCCCATTCTATACCTATGTGGCTGACTATTTTAAGCTTACTATGGGATTTTTCATTTATCCTTATTAAATTTAATCTTAATAATGGGATTAATATTTCTTGTTAAATTTTTGAAGGTTTTAATTTTATAATTCAATGTATTATCTATCATCCCTACCTTTGTATTAAATATGATAAGCCAATAATCCAACTGATAAAAAGGTGTTGAATAGGGAGATAATGACATAATCATATCTCCTCCCATTCCAAGAAGATCACTCTCCAGGTTGACATCAAACCATTAATTTCAATGTTTTTTTGGCTACTTCATTCAACTAATTCTAAATACACCAAGCTGATTCAACATAATGTCTCCTAGCATTACTGATGTAAGCACCATGGCCAGTAGTTATAGTG
Source organism: Sarcophilus harrisii (assembly GCF_902635505.1). NCBI lineage: Eukaryota > Metazoa > Chordata > Mammalia > Dasyuromorphia > Dasyuridae > Sarcophilus > Sarcophilus harrisii. Next base: position 65,796,778 of record NC_045426.1, on the reverse strand, counting down.
AAACAGATGTGTTTCCTGGATCAGCATTAAAGCAGCAGATGGTATGTAAAAATATTTATAGGTAAGCAGAACTGCTGCCACTAGTGAGTGGCCATCTATTTCATCTTGTTTCTAAACAGAAATGATATCTACATTTGTTTCCCAAGAACAAGTCCAAACATTAAATGATACAGACATTATTAGATACCATTACAACCTAAGAACATGAGGCCCAGTTAAACCAATGCTAATAGTTACTAAATAGGAGAACTAGGGACCTAAACCAGGTCTCTCTGTTTTAAGTCAATAGCTCTGTTTTACTGTACCACACAATCTCCATTCATTTAGACAATAAATATTTCTTAGATAAGTATTATGCACAGAGGTCTGCTCATAAATTTAAACCCAGTAAGTCTTTTTGTATTCCCAAACAATTTAACAAATCTCAAGCTTAATTCTGGTAGTGTTGACTCATGACAAGGTTCATAGCTGTTTCAGTAGTAGATATGAGGAGAATATATATCATTAGAAAATACTGAGATTTAAACATAAATATGAAATATCAAATTATTTAATGTAGTTAATCCTACCTCAGGAATAGTTTAAATTATGAAATATATTTATAGCTGATTCACTTTGTATATTAAAATTGTTTACCATCTTTTTGAAATAGCCGCAATCATGCTCTAGGATATACTGGTTGGACAGTGCAAAGGAAGTAGAAAATGTTATCCATGAAAACTTTTCATTTATGTAATGTAAGAGAAATAGGACAAGCAGATTTGTATATAATATTATGTGTGTATAACAAATATAAATGTGAAAACAACTCATGTTCTACTAGATAATTATTTAAATCTGTCTTTCCTTGGGTAGGAAGGAGAGCAGCATTATTTTGACATTAAAATATTGTAAATAAGTCTGTCAGCAGGAGTGAAGTACTGATGTGGTAGTACCTCCCATCTCAGATCTCTGCTGATCATGATCACCACAGAAATGGGACAGAGCAGAATATAAAACCTCAAAGGAAAGGTAAAGTGTTTGATATTATGTTAGAGACAAATGACATGTGAGCAATTAATATGCTACTTTCCCTTGTGGCCCTGTATTATAGGGAAATTACAACTAAATAGTCAGTACTTAAGAATGCTACTAGGCTTATAGTCTCCAGAGTAATATCAGTATTCTGTTAACATTAGAAGGGAAAGTGTGTATATGTGGGGTACAAGATCAAAGAAAGTTTATAAATAATGAAATATGCATCCAAAAGGGTGAATAGGATCTGACAGAAAATAAGCATTGGTTCAAGAGAGATGATATTACTAGGAAAAAGAAGAGTATGGGTCTAAGGAACAATGTACTTGGAGAATCAAGATAAAGGAAGTAGAATAATAGCCATAAAATAAGGGAAACTGCACTACTGAACAATTAGAGATGCTTGTAGTTTATAGCAGTTCATGGAGGTTAATCCACATCAAGAACTTATCCCTCCACTTCCTCCAGGTTCTCTCTCTCTTTCTTACAACTTCTGTAACAGGAATTTTTAAAAGACCAGTTATTCTCATATTATCTGATGATACTCCTAATTATGTTTCAAAGATTATTTAGAAATGTTAGAATCATCTTAGGGGGAAAAAAGCATACTAAGATTAACAAGCTCCACAAATGAGCACCCCCTGTATTAGAGAATAAGTGGAATTTTTCTGCTAAAAACATGTTTACATTGAAATTATAAAAAATTAAGGAATATGATTTTAAAATATTATTTTTGGTATCAAAAATCCTAATTCATTTTATTTTCTGATGGTTTAGTACACTATAGTGTTTATAATTTCCATGTTTTGTCAACTTTTATTCTTTTTTGTTCACTGTATCAGTATAGATTTTAAATTTTGTTCTTTCATTCTAAAAATCTAGTAGTCTCCTCCAATAAACAAAGAAAAAAACCCTATTGAGTCACTGCCATTCTATAATATTATCATTATTATTAGGATTGGATCACAACTGAGCTCTATTTTCCTCCAACAATGATTAGGTATTCCCCAACAGCAGCAGTAGTAAAAACAAACAAATGAAGAAAGATCTCTTTTTTAACTTCAGCATCCTTTCAGGTTGCCCTGTCTTTTTCTCCTGCCATTCATTGATAAAATTCTAGAAAGTTTTGTCTATATTTATTGTTTTGAATGCCTTACCTCTATTGTCATTCATGCTAATATAGAGCACATTTCATCCACCAGGTGATCAGATCATTGCATCCTCATATCTAATCAGGAAGCCATAATTCATGGGAATTTTAAGTCATGACTTTATTATTCCTGCTAAACTGAACACCAATAAATAATTTTTTTTTAATTTTAGAGAGCATTTTACATGGATTATCAGAATATATATATGTATGTATGTATGTAAAACATTCACAAATATCTCAGTTTTTAAATGATTTCTAGATAATGAAAAGAAAATATTCTTAGCAATAGTTGTTGATACACAAAATACATAAATGGTTAATATAAAGGTTAATATATCTTTCTATGATTCAGTGGAATATGCCTACCTGTCCACAAACCTCAAAAGATTTTGATACCAAACATAAAGAAGGAAGAACACAAGTAGAATGGAGCCACATCTTTGACTTAGAAAAAAGAATAAAGGGTGATACTTGAGGAACTTGAATTCATCTGATTCATTTTATAGTATGTACAAGTGAGGGTGCAAGTAAAACCTAAAAGTTGGTCCCTTATGGAAAGAGAAAAAGAATCTCTTTTTTAAAAAAAATGAATCTTGTCACCAATAGCCAAGGAACAAAGAAAAGGAAAATTAGAACCAGTTTCTTTTATTGTTTGGGCAACTAGCAGGAAATCTACAGGAAATAAAGTCAACAAAAACACTATTTCAGGATCACTGACATCTAGTTCCATTAAAATTACATATTATTTCTCCAGTCACCTGCCCTACTACTAAGATCCAGAAGCATATCTCATTTTCATCTCCAAGCATTATACAGTTTCCTACTACAAGCTTTCCCACAGGAAGAAAATAGTTTGAACAGGAAAACATAGTCTCTACATGGTGAACAGAATGACATTCCCTTCTATTTAATGTGACCACTTGAGGGCCATAACATTGATAAAAGAATCTTATCTGATTCAAAAGTCAAATGTTAAAAACCTTAATCCTATACTCTTCAGAATCTTCTTGAACTAGAAGGAGCTTAGTAGAAGAGGAAGACATGTCTTCCTGATTTCTTCACAGTTATATTGATTCAAGTATTAAGCTTTGTCACTATGGTGGACAAGATAGCTGAGGAATTTGGGGTTTCAGAATTTGGCTATGATGAGAGTTTTCATCCTAAAATCTCTTTTGCATGGTAATGAGCAATTTTTTTTTTCTATTTCTACTTTTCCATCTTGTTCTAACATGTTAGAACAATTTTCTTTAATTATTTCTTTCATTATTTATCAAGATTTTTTATTCAGGTAGTTTTTATTACTTTATTCTTATTTTACTTAAGTACTGGAGTTTAAGTATTTTTAAGTATTGTAAGTACTTGTAAGATCTGTTCTTCAGATATATTGCTTTGCTTATGAGATGGCTCACATGCTCTTATATTTTTTTCATTAATTACTTCTTAGTCTATTATAACTCCATTGGCTTCCCCTCTGCTCGATTTTCCTTGTTTTCCTTGGATTTTTTTTTAAGTCTTTCCTCAGTTTTTCTCATTTGATTTTTAAAGTTTTTTTGGGTTCTTCTACAAACTCTTTTTAGGTAGGTAATCACTTTAAGGTTACTCTTTGGGGGTAAAAAAGGATTTTTGAACCCCAGTCTTTTCTATTCCTATAGTAGCATTGTGTGGTTGGATACTTTCTCCTTAGCCTGCTCATTTTTTAAAAATAAGATTTTGCCAGTTTAATCAACTCTAATCTTAGGGGGGGATTGATGATTCCTGTTTTCAAAACTTCCTTCAGTTCTCCCCCTAGCCTTTGTTTGTGCAGAAAATCTGTAGAGCTTGGAATTTTCTGATGTACTTCTTCATCTTCCCCAAATCCTCTCCTCTGCTCTATTTTTTTTCAAAACCCATATTGTAATAGTATTATTAGATTATTGTGAATTATGGAACTAAAGATGTAACAGTAAGTATCACTCTGGAAGGCAAAGAGTGCATAAATAAGTGGAAAAACACAACAAATAAGAAATTATAAATAACAGAAATAAAGGATGTTATCAAAGAAATATAAATTCAAATGACAAGGTAGCCTGGTCATATGGCAAGAATCTAGAAGGAAAAATTATTGCCAGATTAGTTACTTCATTGACATCTTTTTATTGTGAAAGGAAATCAAGGAAGTCTGAAAAAACTGTTAAATGCTACTAGCAATGGAAGACTTTAAGGGGAAAGGGAGGATAAGTGACCCATCAGATGGGCAATCAAAGATAAGATTTGATCAGCATCCTTAGAGGAAATCTTATAGTAATGAAATAAGAAATAAATTTGAATATTTAGATAAAGATGAATAAACTGGATTTTTAATACTTATTCTTTTTCATTAACTTTTTTATTAGTTAATTGGTACCAGTATCAATGAATACTTTATCTCTTTAGATTTTAACATCAGATCAACTATACTTATTAATCCTTCTTTATTCCCATTTTTGTCTTTATTTGTGTTACAGTTCTTGAGTTTTTGTTTTTGTCAGAGCAATAATACTATTTTATTCATAAAATAATACCTAGATTATTTGATTGATTTGGCTAAGAGTCTGTTTGGAAAAAATTAAAGTAGAGAAAAATACCCAAGAAATGAAAAAAAATGTTGACCAGGATCAAGTTACTTAAAATCTTCTGCCTCAGTTTCTTCAACTTATTTAAATAAAATGTGGATAATAAAAACACCTATCTCCCAAGATTATTATGAGGACAAAGTGAGATTATATTTGTAAATTATTTTGTAAAATGTAAATTACTATATAAATCTTTTTTAGCATCAGCAACATCTTTTCAGCAAAAACACAACTGAGAAAACATCAATAAACTAGCAATTTATTAACCAAGTTATCTATCTTTTATTTAGTGAATTGGTTAATTATCCAATAAATAATATTAGGCATCTACTATATGCCAAGTACCATGCTAAGTGAGCACAATCCATGTGTGTAGTAAAGATATCATTGATCAGAATACTGGAAGGGAATGGGCATGCTTTTTTTGCAAATTATGTTATATAAGGAAAGATGTTTTTACAATCATACAGTTGATAGAAAGATAAAGATAATATGAGATTTACCACTCTGAATCAATAGGCCAAAATACTGTTGCAAGGACTCTATCTCCCAAAGTTTGTGTGTGTGTGTGTGTGTGTGTGTGTGTGTATGTGTGTGTGTGTGTGTGCTGAAATATTACTTGAAAAATAAGAGAAACAACTTTGTATGATGTCATTTTTATTAATATTGAAAGAGGTATAAAATAGGAAAACACATATCATAGATGTATATTGATGTTATGGAAGATGTCAAAAAAGAATCCATGTAGAAGAATGATTCTTTATAGATTTGAGGTCCTTCATATGGTCCTATTTAAGGATGCCATTGCAGTAATATTAAATCTCAGGACATTCAAAAGCTCCTTAATATGATTAACTCCTAAATATTTAGCCTAACCAAACCAAAGAAATTGTTTATTTATTTATTGATTCAACTGGGACAAGCAGTTAAACACATACCCTGAGGAATTTGTGTGGTGTGTGTGTGTGTGTGTGTGTGTGTGTGTGTAAGTGTGTATGTAATTCTGGAGAAACACTACAGTTTAACTATGAACTGAACTTGATTTAATAGGAATGAGAAATCAGAATAGATTGCCTTTGAAAAATTACAAAGTTCCTTAAATGAATGAAAAAATCTTCCCATTTTAACATTAATTTTCACCTGGCTATGTTAAATGGCTATAAGTCATGAGACTCATTAGTCTATGAAACATAGAGTATTAGTTTCATAAACTATAACGTATAAAATGTTAAAGAAAAAGATCATTCAAAGGGCAGAGAAGTGCATTATGGGTATGGAGCAAATAGAGTTAGTAAAAGAATGATAAAAGTAATATTGGGGGGAAAATCTCAAAAGTAAATTAATGATATCTGTTCTAATCCAGGGCAGATCACTCAATATTACAGGGATATAAGCCTATGCTCAAAACACTGTTGGTCTAAGAAGCCAAAGTTGAACAGTTCTGTGAAGACCTACAACACCTAAAAAATAACATCCCCAAAAAAATGTCATAATCATTAAAAGGAATTGGAATGCAAAAGCAGAAATTAGAAGATTATTGGAATAAGAGGCAAGTTTGGTCTAGGAGTAGAAAATTAAGCAAGGCAGAGACTAATAGTTTTTTAAGATAACAAACCCAAAAGGTGAGTCTATACATGAACATCACCAGATAGTTGATATAACAATCAGTTTCATGATAGGCTTTCTAGCCAACAGTGGAAAAAGTTCTATATAATTAGTTGAAACAAAACCGGATAAAAACTTTTATGAGCTCAACTCATACACATATTATGATAAACTTCAGATTTAAATTGAATAAAGTATGACCAAAATAACATTCTTTTTTTTTTTAATTATAGCTTTTTATTTACAAGTTATATGCATGGGTAATTTTACAGCATTGACAATTGCCAAACCTTTTGTTCCAATTTTTCCCCTCCTTCCCCCCATCCTCTCCCCAGATGGCAGGATGACCAATACATGTTAAATATGTTAAAGTATAAATTAAATACAATATAAGTATACATGTCCAAACAGTTATTTTGTTGTACAAAAAGAACTGGACTTTGAAATAGTGTACTGTTAGCCTGTAAAGGAAATCAAAAATGCAGGCAGACAAAAATAGAGGGATTGGGAATTCTATGTAGTGGTTCATAATCATCTCCTAGAGTTCTTTTGCTGGGTTTAGTAAGTTCAGTTCATTACTGCTCAATTGGAACTGATTTGGTTCATCTCATTGCTGGAGATGGCCACGTCCATCAGAATTGATCATCATATAGTATTGTTGTTGAAGTCTATAATGATCTCCTGGTCCTGTTCATTTAACTCAGCATCAGTTCATATAAGTCTCTCCAAGCCTTTCTGAAATCATCAAGCTGGTCATTTCTTTCAGAATAATATCCCACAATACTCACATACCACAATTTGTTCAGCCATTCTCCAATTGATGGGCATCCACTCAGTTTCCAGTTTCTGCCCACTACAAAGAGGGCTGCCACAAACATTCTTGCACATAAAAGTCTCTTATACTCTTCTTTAAAATTTCTTTGGTATATAACCCCAGTAGTAATACTGCTGGATCAAAAGGTATACATTGTTTGATAACTTTTTGAGCATAGATCCAAATTGCTCTCCAGAATAGCTGGATGTATTCACAATTCCACCAATAATGTATTAGTGTCCCTGTTTTCGCACATCTCCTTCAACATTCCTCATTATCTTTCCCTGTCATTCTAGCCAATCTGACAGGTGTGTAGTGGTATCTCAGAGTTGTCTTAATTTGCATTTCTCTGATTAATAATGACTTGGAGCCTATTTTCATATGGCTAGAAATAGTTTCAATTTCTTTGTCTGAGAATTGTCTGTTCATATCCTTTGACCATTTATCAATTGGAGAATGGCTTGATTTCTTATAAATTAGATTCAATTCTCTGTATATTTTGGAAATGAGGCCTTTATCAGAATCTTTGCTGTAAAAATGTTTTCCCAGTTTATTGTTTCCCTTCTAATCTTGTCTTCATTAGTTTTGTTTGTACAAAAACTGTTTAATTTCATATAATCAAATTTTAATATTTTGTGATCAATAATGATTTCTAGTTCTTCTTTGGTCATAAATTCCTTCCTCTTCCACAGGTCTGAGAGGTAAACTATCCTATGCTCTTCCAATTTATTTGTAATCTCATTCTTTATGCCTAGGTCAGGAACCCATTTTGATTTTATCTTCGTTTACAGTGTTAAGTGTGGATCAATGCCTAGTTCCTGCCATACTAATTTCCAACTTTCCCAGCAATTTTTGTCAAATAGTGAATTCTTATCCCAAAAAACTGGGGTCTTTGGGTTTGTCAAACACTAGATTATTAAAGTTATCGGCTGTTTTGTCCTTTGATTCTAACCTATTCCACTGATCAACTAGTCTATTTCTTAGCCAATACCAAATGGTTTTGGTAACCACTGCTTTATAATATAATTTTAGATCTGAAACAGCTAGGCCACCTTCATTTGATTTTTTTTCCACTAGTTCCCTTGAAATTCTTGACCTTTTGTTTTTCCATATGAACTTTGCTGTTATTTTTTCTACGTCATTAAAATAGTTTTGGGGGAGTCTGATTGGTATAGAGCAAAATAAATAGATTCATTTAGGTGGTATTGTCATCTTTATTATATTTACTCACTCTATCCAAGAGCATTTAATATTTTTCCAGTTGGTTAGATCAGACTTAATTTGTGGGTAAAGTGCTCTCTAGTTTTGCTTATATAGTTTCTGATTTTCCCTTGGCAGATAGATTCCTAAATATTTTATACTATCAGTAGTTACTTTAAATGGAATTTCTTTTTATAACTCTAACTTTTGGATTTTGTTAGTGATATATAAGAATGCTGATGACTTATGTGGGTTTAGTTTGTATCCTGCAACTTAAAGGTGTGGACTATTTCTAATAACTTTTTAGTAGAATCTCTGGAGTTCTCTAAGTATACTATCATATCATCAGCAAAGAGTGATAATTTGGTTTTCTCATTGCCTACTGTAATTCCTTTAATCTCTTTCTCAACTCTTATTGCCAAAGCTAGGATTTCTAATACAATATTGAATAGTAATGGTGATAGTGGGCAACCTTGTTTCACTCCTGATCTTTTGGGAATGGTTGCAGTTTGTGCCCATTACATATGATGTTATTGATGGTTTTAAATAGATGCTACTGATTATTTTAAGGGAAAGTCCATCTATTCCTATTCTCTCAAGTGTTTTTAATAGGAATGGATGTTGCATTTTATCAAATGCTTTTTCTGCATCTATGTAAATAATAATTACATTATTACAATATTACATTATATAATATTATTATCACAATATTAGGAAAACTATTAGTATAATTGGCAATATTAATAATCAAATTAACAAAAACCATAGATTGATAGATTTAAGATTAGAAAAGGAGTGTGACGACTAGATATTGTTGTTTTATTTATTTAACATATGAAGAATACATTGTGTGAAATGGCATGAAGGATAAATCAAAAGATGGAATTAAAGTTGTTGGGAGCAAAATTAACTATCTCAGATATGCAGATAATATCACTCTGATGGCGGAAAATGAAGAAAAATCAAGAAGGTTCTTGATGAAGCTCAAAGAGAAGTTTATAAAAGCTAGCTTGAAATTTAACATGGAAAACTAAGATCTTGGCACTCCTAACACTTCCTGGCAAATAAATAGAAAAGAAATGTAAGCTGTGTCAGGTTTTATATTCTTGGGTTCAAAGATCACTGCAGATAGTGACCACAGCTATAAAATTTAAACCATTTGCTTGTTGGAAGGAAAGCTATGGCAAACATGATCATTGTACTAAAGAGTAGAGACATTCCCTTGCCAACAAAGGCCCATAGATCAAAGATATGTTTTTTTCCAGTATATATATATATATAGAGAGAGAGAGAGAGAGAGAGAGAGAGAGAGGAGAGAGAGAGAAAATTCAGTGCCAGAGAATCAACTGTTTCAAATTGTGGTGCTGGAGACATCTGAGAGTCCCTTGGACAACAAGATCAAATCAGTCATTAATTAAAGATATTCAGGCTATGCACTGGAATCTTAAATACTAAAGCTGAAATATAAATTCTTTGGCTATATAAGAAGAAGGCAGAACTTAATGGAAAAGAGCCTGATGTTGAGAAATATTGAAGGGAAAAGGAAAAAGGGATATAATGGATATATCTTGAAACATGACCTTAGAGTTATACATGACTATATGATTGAACAATATAAAATAATTCAGATAGAACAGTGTAGGAACCCATCAAAGAAATGTATGTCTAAAAAAAGATGGAATAGTCACATGCTAAGACCAAAAACCAGATGGAAAACCTGCATGATATATTACTGCCTAGTGATATTAGGAATACATGAGAAAAGTCATGATACAACTATAACTTGCAAATTTACTATAGAACCTGGACAAGGGTAGAACACAATTAATAGATAGATATAGGATATGATATGCAATGTTGAAAGGAATATAAATACAAGATAACAGAAGCATTTTAATATTATATTCATATATGTTACATACATATAATCAAGAAACATTATAGTTTTGTGGGCAATAGTTTGAATTCTGAATTAGAAAGACCTAGTTTTAAATTGTCTCTTTGATATGCAATGGCTATATAATTCTGAACAAGAAACTTTACTTTTCCCACTGTCTAAGTTGTGAAATAATTATGTGTCCAATTTTGGAAAGATTTTCTTTACTAGGAGTATCCTAAATGTCTTTAATCGCAGATCTGGACAAAACAATAAATATAGATATATGTGTATTTATGTGACTACATATGCACAGATTATATGTATGCATGTGTTATAATGATATGGATTTTTGCATATAAATTATTTGTTAATTTTAAAAATAGATCTATTATTTAATCAGGATAGGGAGCTCTTGATGAATGATTCTTTCTTCCAGTGTAGTGTTCTCTATAACATATAGATATGTATATGTATATAAATATATATGACTTATTCTCTATAACTTCTATATGACTTAGTCTCAAGAATCAGCATTAATGAATAAGATGTTACAAGATTTGCCAAGGATCATGTGTGTGCCAGATATGAAGCTTGATTCACATATTTATGGAAACATATAGACATACTCTTTCTAATATCTTGCAATTATCCTCTTGTTCCATTTAACAAGCCCCCTTGAAATAAGTATCCTTCTTGTTCATGAGTAATGCTTCATAATAACCTGGGTTTCACCTATGACCCAATTCTCCAGACACCTCTGGTAACAGACTTGAATTCTGATGCTTAAAAATTATTTTTCCATAAATTCATTCTATCATAAGAAACATAAATTTAATTTCATAATTCCACATCACTAATCATTTTTTGTTGATAAACATAATACAAGGTCAAATTACACATTTTTTAAAATAGGCATGTAAAGAGAAATAAACAGGACAAACATATTTCCATTAATCTATTCATACGTCCTTCATCAGTTATTGCATTTTTCTGTGAACCCATATTGGATTATGACAAATTGTAAATCAGGAAAATGAAATGTTTGAGCACATACTGGATACAATTAAAGGAGAAAGCATTTTAGAAGACGTAAAATGTAAACATTCTTGTATTGTATCAAAATGTATTAGTAATGAGTGGATAAATTATTTAGAGTTCAGGTTATAAGTGGGAAGCCAAATGAGACCATAAAGATTTGTTGTGTGAGAATTCATAGCAAAAGTGTGTTTTCCAATAAGGAAATTTACAACATAATAATTTACAGCTCAAAATGCATTTTTGTCGTCAAGGTGATTTACTCCTTGAAGCTTTTGTAAACTTAGAATGTGAAAATTACTGAGGGAAATAAACAAAGACAATGATCTAATAAATCCCAGTAGAACACTACAATATCATAAGCCTTCCAAAGTTGCTATATCATGGCAGAAATGGGTCTCAAGAAATTTAAATGGAGGAAGAGAATCATTTTCTGAACTTTGTTTTAAAATGAAAATGGCTAATTCCTCATTAGTAGGTTAGGTATCACTTATCATACAGCAACTCTGTATATGAAGTTTCAAAATTATAGCAATTTAAAACCAGGTCATTCAATGATTTATATGATTATTTCCTTCTAAATATTTCAGCAAAATCAGACCTAAGACAAAGTTGTAAATGGAGTATATCTTCAGGATCCTTTTATCTTTATTAGTTATATCCATCCTTAGTCTTATTACCATTGTAGAAAGAAATAGAGGGTCATAGAAGGGAAGTTTCTTTTTTTCCCAGGTGGCAGAGGGAGCTAATATACAAGTCAAGACTTTACCCTTCTGACTTTAGATGAATTTTCCCAATTATTGAATGCTTTATATAAAATATAAATATATACATATATATATGCAGAAATGAACACAAACACATACATAGGATAAAAATTTTTTATCCCCTCCTAAAGCAATATTTCATAATATTTGAAAATGTGACTTCTCACAAGTTTCTTACATATTTAGAGGTGACTCATAAAGACTAAGACGTCATAAAAATGAATGATGAATAAAAATGCACTTCTAAAATGATAAGCAATGAGGTAGCTCTTTTGGAGAAAGAAAGCATGACTTAGATGCCCTAGTATAAGTATCTAAAACAATATTTAAGTAGCCAAAGCATTTTGTTCTTCATAAGGTCAGCCTTTACCAAAGTGGTATTGTAGGGGAATATCCAGTAATACCTACATGATATACTCATGTCCAAAGGTATATATAAAATATGAGCCTAGAATACCTGGACTTAAAGGAACACTCATCCCACATTCCATGAATGACTATGTTTACACTGGTATTTCTTTTTTACTAATCAATCAAGGTAAGGTAAGTAATGTTATCACATCAGTGCCTTTTTTAAAAATTAAAGTTTCTCTTTTGTGACATTAAGTTGGTTTATTTTTGATAAATAAGTTAATCAATAATATAGGTGAAATACTATATCCTATTTCCAATAAGACTTGAAGTAGCTTATTTATTAAAGTATAATTCTTAGAGCAGTTAACTGGGCTTCTCAGAATGAAGGCCTGGTTTTACACTATCACATTGTCACATATTCAAGTACCAACCCTGACACTAGCTACAAAATCGTGGATCTTTGGTTTAGAGTTTATGTTTATTTCATTCACTTTCTTAACATAATTCCAAGATAGACATTTTATAAATATCTTAAATTCATCATGTTAAAAACTGAACTCGATATCATTTCTGTAAAACTTTCTCCTCTTTCTAACTTCCTTATTAATTTATATATTAACTTCTCAGTCTCAAAATGTGAATGTAATGGTGAATTACTCACTAACTCTTCATTACTAATCTTTTACATGTATTCCTTTTTGTCTTTTGACACTAACACCGTCCTGATACAGAGTTTCATCATCTCATGATTGAACCTCAAGCCAGATTACTCTTTGATCTTAAAGAGACAATTTTCTTCCCCTCAGCCATTACATTAATATTCTTAAAATGAAGCTCTGATTTAGACAATAATCTTTAGTAGTTTGTTTTCACCTCCAGGATCAAGTATAAAATCATGTATTTTTCTTTCCAAGTGTCTCTGATTGATATTACTAATAATCTGCTCTCCTCCTTTTCCAACTTGTACCCCTTGTACTTTCTAATCTTCTTATACACTATAATTCTCCTTCCACATAATTTGTGATCCAATGACACTGATCTTATTGTTCTTTTTATATGACATTCCATCTCTCAAATCAGAACATTTTTAAAAGTTATTACAAGTGCCTGGAACTCTTTCTCCCTCTTAGTTTCTCTAGATTTCTTCCATTCTCAGGTAAAGTCAAGCAGCCTCCTCCAAGTGGTCTTTCCTAGTTTCCCTAAATCTTAATGTCTTCCCTATATGAGATTATCTCTAATTTTCCATGTATATACCCCATTTATATGTAAATGTTTGTATGTTATCTCTCTCTGGTCCGTTAACTCCTTAAGTAATAGACTGTCCTTTTCCTCTTTTTCCTATTTTTGTGTCTTTAATGTTTAGCATAGTGCCCAATACTACTGATGACTTAAATGGTTTTATCACTTTATAATTCTTTATATAGTTTCTGCTCCTTGGGGACTCAACTTCTTTCAACATTGACTATTTCCTTTTTTTTTTGTTTTGTTTTGTTTTGTTTTATTTTTGGATGACAAGCTGGGAGTGAGGTAAAATCTCTAAGTTGCTTTCATTTGCATTTCCTTTATTTGTGAACTGGAGCAATTTTTCTTGTAGTTTTTAATATCTTGCAATGCCGCTTTTGAGAAATCTATTTTCATATGCTTTGACCAGAAAAAGATTGGGAAATGGCACAAGGTCTTATATTTGTATTTATAGTCTTTATATTTTGGACAGCATATGAACCAGAAATACTCAATGCATTTTTCTATCAGATGACATTTTCTCTTTTCCTTCCTCCATTGATTCCATTCATACAAAGCTTCTTAATTTTATTTCCTTGAAATAATGTAATTCATATTTTCCACCCTTCATTCTGTTTAGAATTCTTCTCCTCAACATAATCATAAAAGGTATCTGATTGAATCTACATCCATTTTTGGATGGTGTGAACTATTATTTTTGTCATTCATCCATTTTCAGCTAAGTATGTTGTATTTTATACAATCTAATTAGAAAACTTTAACTTACTTATAATTGCATTATCCAAATTCACTAAACTCTTAAGTTTTCATAATTCTTGCTTTCTTGGAAAATTAAACCACTGAAACCACATAGTTCTAGATGATCAGTTCTATTACAAATCCCATGAAGATCTGATTCTCATTTGTAAATAACTGGTCCTTTAGGTCACATATATTTATCCTTTTAATATTTCTCCAGTGAAGGTTAGAGTAAGTTTGTGTGATTTTAGAGCACTCAACTAGGATCAATGATAGAAGTTACAGGAAGAATACTTTTTACATATTTATTGATATCTTTTCTTTTTAAAATTTCTAAATATATCCCTTTCTCTCACTGCCAAGAATAAAAGAGTAAGATGAGAAAGGAAATTAAATTTTGACAGAATACAGAAGTATCCAAAGTATATGAAATAATCTGCATTCATAAGCCTCTAACTCTAAAAAGAAGGATCAAAGGCATATTTCCCCTTCTTTTACAGGGTCAAAAAATGATCATTATAAATATACAATGCTTCACTTTTTTGCTATTTCCATTTATATAGATGCAGTCAACATATATATTGTACTCCTGACTCTGTTTACTTTTCATCAGTTCATATAAGTTTTCTTTTGCTTTTCTGTATTTTTTTCATTCTTACAGAGACAGATAAGAATTAAGAACTAATGCTAAAAACAATTATTTCTGTTTAGTAAGGGAATAATTTGTAGGTGCTGAAGCATAGACCAAATGAGTACCTCTTGCTAGAATGATCATTGAATTTCCTTCTAACTTCTATGTTTTTTGTGATTACTTATTTAAATTTGCAAAGATGTGTTGGAAAATCTTATTTGTTAAAATTTTGCTTAATTCCAAAATGAAAGTAAGCACTTTTAGTCTTCAGCCATATATACATACTCTGGCCAGACCGTTCCCAAATAAGAAATTGTCTTATTGATCTATAGTACCAGCCACTGTTCTTCCTAGGTTAGATTTTCTTGAGCAGTTATTCCTCTCTCCTGAGTTGGATCCCAAGGCTTATTTTATCACTGTTTTGGAGAAGTCAATCAGTATTTGATAAAAGAATCAAGAATTCCAGGAGAGGGTTTGACAAATTGGAAAAAAATCAAGCCATGTTAAATTTTCTTATAACCTTTCCCTGTACATATTTTTGGGTCTTTATGTTCCCAATATAAAACTAAGAATCAGAGAAGTTCTTCATCCACTCTCCTTCACACTGATTAAAGCACAATTTACAACCCTTTCCACAGAGTTGATTATAACTGGTAAAGTATCAGATAGATTCAGCATCATTTTTACAGACAGTTATGGTGACTTGCATGAAATATTAGGTATAATTAGACCAAGAGAAACACTACCCTGGATGCGTAGACATTTTCTCCTTATTTTTGACCTATCTGCTCTCATAATTTCTTTAATCCTCAACCTATTACCTCCAAAAAATCATTACCAAGGCAAGAGGCTCAAGATGTTCAAGTAGGCTCAGTTCCCAGTAAAAAAAAAAAAGCTGCATGAGATCTATTTTTTTTCTAGTGACAACAAATAAGCCCATAACAATAGTATATTAGAAAGAAGCACCTAGTCCTGTTGTCCAGTTGTTTCCAAGAGTTATCACTATTTTAGATAAAGAATAAGTGAAATTATTTTATCAAAGAATCAGCTTTCCCATTAATAGGTAACTATATCTGTGGCAGGAGCTAATTTAACTCATTCTTTTTCACTGGTAAAAGGAATAGATTTAAATTACATTTTAATTTTAACCTCATACCTATAAACCCAAGATTTAAAGTAATTGGAACTAAATATAATTAATCCCAAAATATAATTTTCTGTTTATTATGCTTTTTGGTTTACTTTTTAATTCATAAAGACAATATATAATTTGGAAAAATGAACATGTAATATTTATACTCTGCAAAAAAGAATCAGCATTAAAATGAATGAATGAGTAAAAATAAAATTTCTCAAGTGGTCACTATTGGCAAAGCAAAATACTTAAATTCTAAGTATTAGAGAAATTAATAGAAAAGACATTCCTTACTCTCAAGATACTTATATTCTCAAAGTAGGAAATAGGATATGCTGGAGGTTCCAGATGAATTGACCTCATGGTTTTTATCATGCAGACATAAAGTCATCAATAAACAATTTTTTAAAAATATTACCTGTACCAAAATAATGATATTAATATCTGAAGCTGAACCTTTTTCCAGCACCAAGAACATTGGTGGTAAGTACTTTCATTACTATATCTTTAGTAATAAAGGGGAAAGGAATACAGATTTAAAGCTGCAATAAATTTTGGAGGATTCATCACATTTGTAAATGAGGAAAATCAGACATAAATAAGTTTTGGCTGACCCAACATCAGAATAGTAAATAATAAAATAATAGATCTAGAATACAAACCCAGATTCTACTTTTCCATGAAAAGTTAGAAATAAAAGAGTCTAGAGAGATCATTTCCCCCCATTTTCTTAATCTTGTTAAAGAGAGAAAGAGAGAGAGAGAGAGAGAGAATTTGTTTCAAAGTGCTAAAGTGACTTCTCCAAGGTCATATATCGAACTGATACACAGTAGGGACTAGAACTGTGAATTTCAGTCATAACACTTTCTAATGAAACATATGATATCCTATTAAAGGCTTCTTATAGCAGACAGATGATTTAGCTAATCTTAGCATTTATAAGTCTCATCCTGGGACCTGTCTAACGATTACTCCCACTTGAAAATGGAGATAATGATTCCACTTTGCTTTATGCTTTGTCCTTCAGAAAATCTCCCCTTCTGTCAGAGGCTATACAGCTCTATTTTTGTGTTACTTCAAAGCCTAACATAATCAATAAAACATTGCAAGGACATTCATTTTCCTGTTTTCAGACATTCTTTCATTTCTGTTGTAAAAATTCTTTCCACTCCCACCACTGTCTGGCTGGTATTATTCCACTTTTTAAAGAAAATGCTTGGAATTATTCTTCTTTGCTCCTTCTAAAATATCATCAATAAATTAAGAAGGGAAGATGTAGGAGGTTGTGACAAAAAAACTGATTTTCTTTTTTATGGTTTAAATAAAGTAACTTACTGATAGGAAGAAAAATCAGGCATTCACAAATTATGGGGTAATATATTAACTTTTTCCCTAACTTGCAAGCATTTCTTAGCTTCACTATCATCAAAAAGTTGAGAGTCAACAAAAACATAGAGTTTATGTAACAAAATTGAAAGCCTATGAATTTTTATTGTTCTCTACATTAGAAAGGACATGTGGTAGTTGCCATTTACCTGCTTAATAGAGGAGAGACCTATTTCAGTGGAATATTATAATCATAATTCAAAACTTTGAGAAAAAAGGCAAAGTTTGCCTCTCTACAATTGCTTTAAATCTTTTCATTGTGTATACATAATGGTCATTTTATAAAATATATCAGTGGCGATGGAGTAATTCTATAACTAGGGAGATTTTTCTGAAGAATCTATAAATGTATTAGAAATCTTCTATAGTGAGGCCATAGTGAGTTTCAAATTCATGAATTCTAAAACAATCTACCAGATACATCATCTCCCAGAAATTTTGCACTTTTTGCCAGACAGCAACAACAAACCTAACCTTTTGCTCATCTTGTTTTGTCTCTATGGATTAAAATCCCAAGTCCTGAAGTCAAGTTTATTTTGCTTACTAAGGGATTTAAAAAGAAATGAAGCAACCTGGGACCAGTGTGCTAAGCAATACTGAAAACCTGTACAGCAAATGAATGCTCCCTTAGAATTTTAAAGGTTAATACTCTTGATGATTGAATCCTAATAGGAACACAATGAGAAATGTCAACCTGCTTATAAATGCACTTATGGGAAGAAAAGTGTTCGAAAAGCAAAGTTTGGAATACTTTGCATAATGATGAAAAGTGAGAACACATATTTCTAGCTTCAGTCATTGATAGGTTTAGAAAAGACTACTGATTATCCATATGTTAAACATTAAATAATACAATTATAAGCCTGGAAGGACCTTGATATTTACTTTGATAGTTAAATATAGAACTGTTTCATATGTTATAAGTCTGTGAGGTCACAAAAGACTTAGATATGACTGAACAACTGAACAAACTCAACAACAAATTCTAATCCTCCAGTTTCACAGGCTGGGAAATATTATTCCAGTAAGAGGAAATGACCTAATTTAGATGACACAGTTAGTAAAGGGAAAAGGAGGCAAGTGATGGGTGAGGAGGAAAAGCCTATCTGATTTTGTTTTTCTTGAATTCTTATCCAGTGTTTCTCTTAGCACAGCAGTGTCTAATGGTCACTCAATCCTAGTATAACTATTAGTCTGTATTGGCTAGTGTGTTAGTTTTGAATCCATGATTCATTAGTCCAAAAAGACATGGGCTTCCTCAAGAGTTAGTAGGTTTTATATTATTGGAAGAAGTTGTCTAGTAGATACTGGGTAAGCACTTGTCAGATTTCTAAAGAAAATCCTTTTCCAGCTGAGTGCTATTAGAATAATTCTATTGTACTTTCAGACTCAGATTTTGTGATTCTGTAATGCGTGAAGATAATAAAGATATAATGAGACAGATGGTACAGTGGATAGAGAGCTGGATGTGGAATCAGAAAAATATGAGTCTATATCCAGTTTTAGATACTTAATAGCTATATGACCCAATGTGAGTCAATTGATCTCTGTCTGCTCCAATTTTCTTGTATGTAAAATGGAGATGGGAAAAAAATCTACCCCTGGGGGTTGGTGTGAAATTTAAATGACACAATATTTGTAAAGAGCTTTGCAAACTTTGAAGCCTCATATAAATACTGGCTTTAGTAGTACACTTATTTTTCACCTTAACTTTTAGCAGATTGGTACAGAAACACTAGGAGAAAGGGATAAGAAAAGAGAAAAGGGGTGATAGAAGGTATGGAAGGTTAAGGGTAGGGTGGGTTAGAAACAGTCAGTACTAAGGAGGAACACGATGGAAAGAGAGAACAAAAAATATATAACATGAGAAAATAGGATGGAAAAAAATACATAGCTCATAATCATAATTCTGAATGTGGATGGGATGAAGTCTCCCATAAAATAGAAGTGAAAAGCATGCTGTATTGATTAATAACAAGAATACTACAATATGTTGGTTTACAAGAAACACATTTGAAACAAAGAGATACATACAGAATAAGAGTAAAAAGGCTGGAGTAGAATTTATTATGCTTCAGCCAAAGTGAGGAAAAAAAAAACAGGACTAACAATTCTGTTTTCAAATAAAGCAAAAGTAAAAATGGATCTGATTAAAAGAGAAAGGGAACATCATCTTGTTAAAGGGTACAACAGACCATGAAACAGTACCAATACTAAGTGTATCTGCACCAAGGGTACAGCATCCAAATTCTTAGACATGAAGTTAAGTCAATTATAAGAAGAAATAGATGGCAAAATCATACTGGTATGGGACCTCAACCTCAAAAAGGAAGTAAGCTAGGGAGATTAATGTAATCTTAGAAAACAGAGATGATAGACTTTTGTACAAAACTGAATAAGGATAGAACGGAATATAATTATTTCTTAGCAGCACATAGTATCTACACAAAAATTAACCATGTATTAGGGCATAAAAATCTCACAATCGAATGAAGAAAGCCAGAATTAGTAAATGCTTCCTTTTCAGGTCAGGATGCAATAAAAGTTACCTTCAATAAAGGACCAAAAGAGGAAAAACTAAAAACTAATTAGAATTTAAATAAATGTATTTTTTAAGAATGAGTAGGTAAAACAACAAATCACAGAAACAATCAATAATTTAATCCATGAGAATGATGATAATGAGACAACATACCAAAACTTATAGGATTCAGCCAAAGCACTTCTTAGGGAAATATTTATTTCTCTAAATAGTTACATGAATAAAATAGTGGAAAAAGAGATCAAAGAACTGGGCATGCAAATAAAAAACATAGGAAAGAACAAATTCAAACTCCCAGATAATTACAAAATTAATTATCATCATCAAAGTGAAAAGGGTGAGCTTACCACCAATGAAGAAGGAATTTGAATAAGCAAAGAGGAAACAAAACTATCATATCACTCTTTGCAGATGATATGGGATAGACTTAGAAAATCCTAGAGAATCCAAAGTGCTAATGGAAACAATTACTAGCATCAGGAAAGTTGCAAGATATAAAATAAACTCCTACAAATCATCACCAATTCTATATATTACTAACAAGACCCATCAACAAGAGATAGAAAGAGAAATTCCATTTAAAATAATTGTAGACAAAATAAAATATATGGGTTTCTATCTGCCATGACAAATGCAGAAACTGTGAATACAACTGAAAAAAACATTTTTCACATAAATAAAATTATATCTAAACAATCGGAAAAATATCTGTTGCTATAAGTAGGTCAATCTAATATAATAAAAGTGATAATTCTATCTAAACTGTTCTGTTTATTCAGCGCCATATCAATTGAGCTGCCAAAATATTTTTAGTTTAGGAAAAATGACAAAATTTGCCTGGAAAAAAAAAGGTCAAAAATATTAAGGGAATTAATGAAAAAAAATGCAGTGGCTAGTAGTACTAAACCTAAAACGCTATTATAAAGGCAGCAGTCATCAAAAACATGGTACTGATTAAGAAATAAAATGGTGGATCAGTGGAATACGTGAAATACACATGACACAGTACCCAATGATTATAATAATTTAGTATTTGACAAACCCCAAAACTCCAACTGTATGAGAAGAACTCACTATTTCACAAAAATTTCTGGGTAAAGTAGAAAATAATATGCCAGAAACTCAGATTAGACCTACATATCACAGCCCATATCGAAATAAGGTCAAAATGGGTACATGATTTAAGCATAAAGTTCTTACTATAAGAAAATTAGGAGAGCAAGGCATAGTTTACTATCAGATCTTTAGAGAAGAGACAATTTTATGGTCACATAACTAGAAAACACTATGAAATGCAAAATGGACAACTCTGATTAAATTAAATTTAAAATGATTTGCACAAAACAAAACCAATACAGCCAATATTAGAAGGGGAACACAAAGCAAGGGGGGAGGGGGAAATTACAGCTAGTATTTCTGATATTATAAAGGCTTAATTTCTAAAATATACAAAGAACTATATCAGATTTATAAGAATACAAGTCATTATAGTAATCTAGTATTTGATAAACCTAAAGACTCCAATTTCTGGGATAATATCTCAGTATTTGACAAAAATTGCTTGGAAATGCAAAATGGATAGATTGATTATATTAAATTTAAAAGATTTTGTACAGACACAATCACAACCAAGATAAGAGGGGAAGCAAAGATTTGGAGGGGAACATTTATATCCAAGGGTTCTGATAAAGGTCTTATTTCTAAAATATATAGAGATTAATTCAAATTTATAAGAATACAAGCCATTCTCCAATTGATAAATGGTCAAAGAATATGAACAGACAATTTTCAAATGAAGAATATAGTGGCCAGTTTACTCTTTTACTGAAATCTGTGATTATTTTTGAGACTCAAGACTGGGGGCATTTTAGGATTGGGTAGGCTGGAGGCAACAATCAGAATTCCATCAATATCAATAGCATAGGTTTTTAGCCAAAGAACAAAGAAAGTGGAAATAGTATGCACATACACACACTCACAAACACACACACACTCATACACACACATACACAAAGAAAGTGGAAATATTATGCACATACACACACTCACACACACACACATACACACACATACAAAGAAAGTGGAAATAGTATGCACATACACACACACACACACATACACACACATACACACACACACTTTTTATGGTGGGAAATTGGAGACTGAGATGAAGCCCATTAATTTAAAAAATAGCTGAAGAAATTTTAATACATGTCTTGCTGGGACAGTGTTGTACTATTAGAAATGATCAATTGCATGATTTCAGGAAAACTTAGGAAGTTTTATATGTATAAACGGATGCAAAGGACAGAATTAGGAGAACATGAAAACAGCAATATTTTTTTATTATAGCTTTTTATTTACAAGATACATGCATGGGTAATTTTACAGCATTGACAATTGCCAAACCTTTTATTCCAATTTTTTCCCCTCCTTCCCCCCATCCTCTCCCCAGATGGCAGGTTGACCAATACATGTTAAGTATGTTAAAGTATAAATTAAATACAATATTAGTATATATGTCCAAACAGTTATTTTGTTGTACAAAAAGAATCAGACTTTGAAATAGTGTACAATTAGCCTGTGAAGGAAATCAAAAATGCAGGAGAACAAAAATAGAAGGATTGGGAATTCTACGTAATGGTTCATAGTCATCTCCCAGAATTCTTTCACTGGGTGTAGCGAGTTCAATTCATTGCTGCTCTATTGGAACTGATTTGGTTCATCTCATTGTTGAAGAGGGCCAGGTCCATCAGAATTGATCATCATATAGTATTGTTGTTGAAGTCTATAATGATCTCCTGGTCCTGGTCATTTCACTCAGCATCAGTTCACGCAAGTCTCTCTAGGCCTTTATGAAATCATCCCGCTGGTCATTTCCTTCAGAATAATAATATTCTGCAATAATCACATGCCACAATTTATTCAGCCATTCTCCAATTGATGGGCATCCACTCAGTTTCCAGTTTCTGGCCACTACAAAGAGGGCTGCCACAAACATTCTTGCACATACAGGTCCCTTTCCCTTCCTTAAAATCTCTTTGGTATATAAGCCCAGTAGTGACACTGCTGGGTCAAAGGGTATGCACAGTTTGATAACTTTTTGAGCATAGTTCCAAATCTCTCTCCAGAATGGCTGGATGTATTCACAATTCCACCAACAATGTATTAGTGTCCCTGTTTTCCCACATCCCCTCCAACATTGCGTATTATCTTTCCTTGTCATTCTAGCCCATCTGACAGGTGTGTAGTGGTATCTCAGAGTTGTCTTAATTTGCATTTCTCTGAATAATAATGACTTGAAGCATTTTTTCATATGGCTAAAAATAGTTTCAATTTCTTCGTCTGAGAATTGTGAAAACAGCAATATTTTAATGATGATCTTAACTGTCTTTCACAGTTCTGACACAATTTCACAGTACTCTGATCAATACTATCTACCTCCAGAGAAAGAATTAATGAACTCACATTGAAGACTGAAGCATATAGGTTTTTTTAATTTCATTTTTCTTGCTTTTCTTTTTCTTTTGCAACATGGTTAATATAGACACATGTTTTGCAGGAGTTCATATGTATTATGGCTTTCATACATATTGATCTTTTCAGTGAGTAGGGAAGAAATAGGAGAAAAGAAGAGAATTCATAACTGGAGAAAATATTTTTAAAACCACCTCTTCAGTCATCTGGAGACAGTTCTGCCCGAACAAAAGTCAGTTAGGGCAGAGACTTTGATTGACGAACTTTGAATTGCCAACTATGGTAGGAAGCTGAGATATTTTGAGATCTAGCACTATAGGAAACCACAATTAGAGGTGAGAGAATCAAAAGTGAAAAAATAAAGAAAGGGAAATAATGACTATAACAAATATTTGAGGGAAAAGAAAACTCAGTCTTTGAAGATAAAGAGATGTCTCTAGAGCTGGTAAACAAATTCAGGCATCTATGAATAAAGTAAGATTAGTCATTTGTCAACATTTTCTAACTTTTTGTTACCCCATTTTGGATTTTCATGGCAAGATATTAGAGTGGTTTGTCATTTACTTCTTCAAATAATTTTACAGATGAGGAAACTGGAGCAAATAGGATTAAGTGACTTGCCCAGGATCACACAACTTTGAGTTGGAATTTGAATTTGGAAATAAAGGTCTCACGTGACTTAGCACTGTATCCACTGTGCCACCTGGCTGTCTCTGTGAAAAACAGTCTGCAAAATAAAGAAAGATGCTTCAACACTTGCTGAGATAGAAAACCTTGTGAATTATGGAAGAATGTAGAAACACAATGCACTGTCTCTGAATGGTTCAAAAGAGAAATGAGAATCATGGCGATAAAATTTATGTACTACATACAAAAAAAATAATGAACAGACCAAAAAAAAAAAAAAAACTTGAATTTGCCATGTCAAGATTCCCTAAAGAAACAGAGAACAACAGATTAAGCATGCATAGAAGCACAACCTAAAAGAAGAAAAAGAAAAAAATCAGTAACAATGAAGGAAAACATGCTCATCACACAAGGAAAATTGAATTTGAAGATAGAATAGATAGAAAAAAGAATCATAGGTCTCCCAGAATATGACAGTACAAAAAAACTTGACACAATAATGAAGGAAATCACAGAAGACAACTAACCAAGGTTTCCAAACAAACAAAATGAAATTGCAATTGAAATAATTCAGAGATTGTTCTCCAGAAAAGGAAAAAAATAACTCCACAAACTCAAAGACATGAAGTAGTTTTTTAACAAATTTAACAATTCAGTTCAGAAACAAGAAGTTCTCCAAGTCATCAGGACAACGACCTTCAAATACGAAGAAAAAGACAAGTGAAATACTGTGAGACTATTCTGCATCCTCGAGAAAAAGGGAGCTGAAGATGCAACCTAGGGTAATCTATGTAGCAATTATTACATTTATCATATGAGGCTAAATATAAATGCTCAATAATAAAGATGAGTTTGAAACATTTTAGGAAGAAAACCAGGACCAAAAACAAACATCTCAAACAATAGAAATGTCGGAAGAGTCAGTAAATTCTATAGGAAATGGCTGTAATAGAAACAAAGTGACAACAAAAAGGCCATTAAAACTTTTTTCTCTGTGTGCACAAGAAAACAGGGGCTAAGGTAGAAAGGGGTAAAAAAAATGAAATTTACAAACTAAGAAACAGAAGAAACCAAAGAAGAAAATAAATTAAACATGAAAATCAAGATTGCAATGCTGCACAAAATCAAGCTACACAAAATAATGTTACACACTTTTAGAAGACAAAGTAAATAATTCAACATCATTCCAAAAGGTTGAGAATCAAGAAGAAACTTGAGAAACAATAACATTAGAGACAAAATAATTCTAAAATTTTATTACAAAGATCATATAACTAAAAAACTCAATTGGAGTGTGTAATTGGGCAAATTATCCTTTGCTCTCCTAATTTGCTTATGCTATCACCCTTCATGCTGAAAATACGCATTTTGCCCTTTGGTATGGGGTGTGACAAGTAAATCTATGCCAAGTTTCCGAGATATTAATTTTCAGTTTTCCCAGCAATTTTTTGTGAAATAGGGAATTCTTACCCCAGAAATTAGAGTTTAGAGATTTATCAAATACTAGATTACTATTGTCATTGATTATTGTGTCATGTTTATCTAACACATTCCACTCATCCACCAGTATATTTCTTAGCCGGTACCAAATGGTTTTGATGACTGCTACATTTTAATATAGTTTTATCTCTGGTATAGTTAGGCAATTGTCTTTTGTATTTTCTCAATAATTGCCTTGATATTCTTTATTTTTGTTCTTCAAATAAATTTTCTTATTTTTTTTCTAGATCAATAAAATAATTTTTGATGGCTTGATTGGTATGGCACTGAACAAATAGACTAATTTAAGTAGAATTTTCATTTTTATTATTTGCTACCTATTTTCCCAAAGAGTTTATAAAGCATTGAAATTAATTGTTCTTCACTGGGAAATGAATGTGGACTACTTGCGTTTTTGTTTTTCTTCTCAGGTTATTTTTGCCTTTTGAATCCAATTCTTCTTGTGCAACAAGAGAATTGTACAGTTCTGCACACATATATTGTATCTAGGATATATTATAACATATTTAACAAGTATAAAACTGCCTGCCATTCAAGGGAGGGGGTGGAGGGAGGAAAGGGAAAAGTCAGAACAGAAGTGAGTGCAAGGGATAATATTGTAAAAAAAATTACCCATGCATATGTTCTGTCAATAAAAAGTCATAATTTTAAAAAAGAAATTAATTGTTATTTTTGGTAGAATTTACTTGTAAATACATATGGCCTTGGAGATTTTATCTTAAGGAATTTGTTGATGGCTTGTTCAATTTATTTTCTTTTTCAAATGGGGCTATTTCCTCTTCTGTTAATCTGTTCAATTTATATTTTTGAATATAATTTTCAGATTTTCTCGCATATAGTTGGGAAAAATAGCTCCTAAGTATTACTTTAATTTCTTTTTCATTGGTGTTAAGTTTACTCTTTTCATTTTTGATGCTGCAATTAGGTTTTTTCTTTCTTTTTTTAAACAAATTAGTCAGTTTTGCCTATTTTGTTTTTTTTTTCAATAAAACCAACTTTTAGTTTTTCCATAGTTCAATAGTTTTCTTAGTTTCAATTTTATTAATTTCTTCTTTGAATTTCAGAATTGATGGTTTTAAATTTGTTCTTTTTATAGCTTTTTTATTTGCATGCCCAATTCATTGATCTCCTCTTTCTCTATTTTATTCATATAACTATAAATTTTCATTAAGAAGTATTTTGCCTATATCCCAAAGGCTTTGGTATCTAGCCTCATTATTGCCATTATCTTGGATGAAATTATGGATTGTTTCTATGATTTATTGTTTGACCTACCCATTCTTTAGAATTAGATTATTTGATTTCCACTTGGTTTTTAATCTGTCTTTCCCTGATCCTTTATTGACTTTAATTTTTATTGCATTGTGGTCTGAAAAGGAAGCATTTACTATTTCTGCCTTTCTGTATTTTATTGTGAGGTTTTATGCCATACTACATGGTTAATTCCTGTGTAGGTACCATGTACGATTGAGAAAAGGTGTATTCCTTTCTATTCTTATCCAATTTTTTTCAGAGCTCTATCATATCTAAGTTTTCTGGGATCCTATTAACCTTTCTAGTTTCTTTCTAATTTTGTGGTTAGAAATGTCTGATTTTGAGAGAGGAAGGTTAAGGACTCTAACATATATAATTTTGATGTCTCTTTCTTCCTGAAACTGGCTAAATATCTTTTCTGAGAATTTGCAAGTTCTACCACTTGATGCATATACATTTTAACTACTTCATTATTTGATACCCTTTATCAATAATTTGCACAATATCAATAAAAAGCACAATAAATTGTGTCCCAGTCTTTTATCCTTAGTCTGTATGTATTTTTTAATTGCAAATGTGTTTCTTGTAAACAACATATTGCATGATTCTAGTTATTAGTCCACTCTGCTATCCATTTGCATTTTATGAGAAAGTTAATCCCATTCCCATTCACAGTTATGATTATCAGCTCTGTATTTCCCTCTATCCCATTTTCTGCCCTGTATATACTTTTATTCTTTCTTTCCTCTTTATCCTTCCTTGTTATTATTGTGTTTCTAAACCACCCAGTGCTCTACCTGCTCTACATTTTACTTACCCCTTTTTCCTATTTTTACTACTTTCCCCCAGTGCTTCTTTGTCCTTTAGCCTCTACTTTTTCTTTCCCCTATCTCCTACTACTTCTTTATAAAGAAAAAAAATCATCAAAAATAAATGAAATTTATATTTCTTGTGTCACAAGACAACTGTATAAATATGTATACATATATTGTACCTAATATATACTTTAACATATTTAACATGTATGGGACTACCTGTCATTTAGGGGTAGGGGTGGAAAGAAGGAGGGGAAAAGTTGGAACAGAAGTTTTTTCAAGGGTCAATATTGAAAAATTACCCATGAATATGTTTTGTCAATAAAAAGCTATAATTTAAAAAAATAAAGATGAAATAAAAAAAATAAAAGGATTTCACTAGTTTCATTGAGTATCCATCTTTTTCCCTGAAAGAAAATGCTCAGTTTAGCAGGATAATTTATTCTTGGCTGCATTGTAAGTTCCTTTGCCTTTTGGAATATCAGACTCCAGGCCCTCTGATCCTTTAAAGTGGAAGCTGCTAGTTCCTGAATAATCCTTATTGTGTCTTCTTGGTATTTGAATTGTATATTTTTGGCTGCTTGTAATATTTTTTCTTTGAACCGATAGTTCTCAAATTTAGCCACAATTTCTCTTGGAGTTTTCATTTTGAGGTGTCTTTCAGGAGGCATTAGGGGAATTCTTTCAATGGTTATTTACCCTCTGATTCTATGATATCCAGGCAGTTCTCTTTGATGATTTCCCAAAAGATATTGTCTATGCTCTTTTTTTTCATCATGTATTTCAGGGAGTCTAATAATCCTAACATTGTCTCTCCTAACCCTATTTTCTAGGTTAGTTGTTTTCCCAATTAGGTATTTTAAATTTTTTCTATTTTTTTCATTTTATTTTGTTTTGTTTGACTGATTCTTGTTGTTTCATTGAATCATTCATTTCTATTTGTTCAGTTTTGAATTTTAATAAGTTATTTTCTTTGTTTACTGCTTTTACTTCTTTTTTTGTTTGTCCAATTAAATTTTTAAGTGAGTTGTTTTGTTGTATGTTATTTTTTTTCCATTTCACAAATTTTGTTTTTTAAGGAGTTGTTTTCTTTTTTCTGTTTTACACATTCTGTTTTTCTGAGAGTTGTTTTCTTTTTCCATTTTATCAACTCTATCTTTCATTGAGTTATATGCCTTTTCCAAATCCTCTTGCAAATTTTTCATTTTGTTTCCTGAATTTTCTTCTAGCCCCCTTTTAAGATCCTTCTTAATTTCTTCTAGGAGAACTTTGTGTGATGGGGACCAGGTTATATTGCCTTTTGGGGCTTTATCTGGAGACAATCTACCTTTAGTCTCCTCAGGATTTGAAAGCTGTTCTCTTTTGCATTAAAAGCTATCTATCCTCAGAGTCCTGTTTATTTTTCTACTCATTTTTTTTAAAAAATAAGACCTCTAGGTCAAGGGTGGGGAGATGGGGGAGGGGGTTTCCAAGTTGCAGCAGCTGCGATTCATCAGTGCTAATTCACTCTAGGTTCTAGGTAGGTATGGCCAGGTCCTGTGAGATTATGGCATTTTGGGTATTCACTATTAATCTTTTGTGTTTGTGTTAGATGTTTTATTACTTCTCTGCTGATCTATTGGCTTGCAATCATGACAGAGTGTCCAATACTGCTAAAGATTCCTGTAGATTCCTCCCTGTAGATTCTCTGACTTCATAGAGTCCGCACTGCTCTAGAACTCTGGGCTGTCTGCCCTGGTGTTTGTACTCAGCTGCTTGTGAATCATTGCCTCCCTCCCATTTCCAATTGAAACAGACCTTTTCTGGTGATCTTCAAAAATTATCATCTGTTGAAAATGTGTTGCACTCCCAATATTTGTAGGTTCTGCCTGAGCCGAGCTAATTCAGAGGTTAGATTTTTTTAATTAGTGTGAGAGTTGTAGAGAAGGTCAGAAAGAAACATGTGTCATCTCTGCCATCTTGGCTCTGCCAAGAAAAAAAAATTATACCCAAATGAGTGATTCTGTCATGCCCTCTTTGATTCAAACAGAAACATTAAGTTTCAGAAAATGCTTTCCTTCTATTGTATTAGGTCTTTTGGGCTTCTTCATATAATGTAATTTGTCTTATTTTATTTCCTTTTTCCTCCTCTCCAAGTATAATTTTTTTCCAAACTTTAATGTCTGTTTCTTTGACATCATTACATCAGAATCCATTCACAACTGCCCCCTTAGTTCATTCATGCCCTCTCTGTATCTCACCCAATAACAAATAGACTTTTCAAGAGTTATAGATATCATTTTCCCATTTAGAGACATAATCAGTTTAACATTTAAATTATATATATATATATATATATATATATATATATATATATTCCCCTTTTTTACCTTTCTATGCTTCTAAAGTCCTGTGTTTGAAAATCAAATTTTCTAATTACAAATTTTTTTTTTCAGTAGAAATGACTGAAAGTTTATTCCTTCATTGAAGACCCATCTCCTCCCCTGAAAGATGATATTCATTCTCACTGGATAGTTAATTCTTGTTTGGAATCCCAGGTCTTTTGCCTTCCAGAATATGTTATTTCAGTTTCTCCAACCTTTCATTGCACAAGCTGCCTGCTGCTGGATAATACTGACTTTTGTTCCTGGATTCTTGAATTATTTTTGTTTGTTAGTTTACAGTATTATTCCTTGAGATTATAATTCTGGAGTTTCACAACAGTGTTCCTCAGGGTTTTCCTTGTGCCATCTCTTCATGGAAATGATGGATGAATTCTTTCTATGACTGTTTTCTCTTCTGTTTCTAGAATATTGAGAGAGTTTTCTTTGATGACCTCTTGAATAATGCTATCTAGGCTTTTTTTTTTTTTGGCTATAGTCTTCAAATAGATCAATAATTTTTAAATTGCCTTTCCTGGACGTATTTTTCCAATGAGATATTTTACATTTTCTTCCATTTGTTTTCTTTTTAGAGTTTTAGTTTGACTGATTCTTGATGTCTCATAGAGTCATTAGCTTCCTTTTGTCCAGTTCTAGTGATTTTCTTCAGTGAGCTTTTGTATCTCTTTTACCATTTGATGAATTCTAATTTTCAAGATTTTTTTTAGTGGATTTTTTTTTTAATTTGGCCTATTGTGTTGTTTAAGTAATTGATTTCTTCAGTGGATTTTTTTACATTTGGTTAATGGTATTTATAACAAATTGTTCTCTTCAATCAATTTTTGTCCTTCTTTTTTCAAGCTGTTGATTCATTCTTGCATACTTCTCATTTCTTTTTTCATTTTTTCTATATTTATTATATGCCTTTAAAAATCTTTTATGCGCACTTCTAAGAAGCTTCTTTCCATTTGAGACCAATTAATATTACTCTGAGATTTCCTATGTGGAGATTTTTTTTTGTTATCTGAGTGAGTGCTTTGGTCATCCCTGCCACCATAATAGTTTTTGATGGTTGAGATTAGTTACTTTTTTTTTTTTTCCTGTTTCTTGCTCATTTTCTTTCCCTATATTTTGTTATTTCCTCTTGTGTGCCTTAGGGCTCCTGGGGTAAAGGGAGCACTGCCCTAAACATTTTGTGCAGGCTTTGAACGCAGAGGCCCCTTATTTTTTACTGTTTTTGTCACAGTAGAGGGTAGCTTTACCTGTTTTGTCCAGGAAAAAACCATGGTTTCCCAGAATTTGCTTTCTGAACTGGACTTGTAGGTTGCACCACTGGAATGCTTCCTTACTAAGCTAAGACTGAGAGTCTCAGTTGCTGTCCTGCTGTGATTAATATACTCTCACTGGCTTTCTAAGACTCTGAGTTGGGCTGAACATCCCTTTCACCTCAGTGAAAGTAACCTTTCTTGAAATCCTTCCAGTCTATTTTAAACTGAAGAGTAGTTTCATTTTGTCAGCTTCTCTTCAGAGGCTTGGTTTAGAGAGGAACTGGGAGAGCTAGAGCAGCTTCCTGGATTCTCTCTGCCATCTTGGCTTCACCCCTCCCCTTGAACTGATTCATCTTTCATATAAATCTTTATGTTAACATTTTTTGTCTTCAAAAAGCCTAATGTTATCTCTTTATAACTTCAGTTAATTGCTCCTAAATTATCTCTGAGCAAAGAAATCAAATCTTTCTCTGATGGAAAGAGAGTTTCTTTTCTTCTCTCAGATAAATATCTTCAATTCCTTTAACTGGTCCTCATGTGGAAAGCTCTTATTTTATTTTTCCGTATGATTAAATAGTAAAAAAAATACAAAATAATAATAATTCATAATAATAACTAACATTTAAATGTATAATATTTGTATTTAATAACTCATTTGTTCCTCATAACAACCATATGTTGTATATTATTATAATGGCCATTTTATAGGTCAGGAAACTGAGGTACAAATCAACTATATGATAACTTACCCAGATCACACATCTGGTAAGAATTTGATGCAGGATTAGGATGGAGGTGTTCCTACTAACAAATCTTGTGCTCCATTCCCTCTGTCATCTATGATTAAGTATGAAACCATTCATACTTCAAGTTGGTAATAGAATACAAACATCTTGGGGACAGGGACTATTTTTCATTTTATGTTTCTATCTCAGTGGAACCTTAAATAGACTAGGCATTTAATTAGCACTTATAAACACTTGACTATGTAACAGTTTTCTGGAATTCATCTATTATACATAATAAGCTCCATACATCTGCAAAGGATTTAATGACCATATGTCAATGAGCTAGGAGGATGCTCCTCTTGGATACTGAGTAGATCTTTTGTTTCTCATTGGTAGATATGCATAACAGCCAATATTACATAATCCAGAGACAATAGTTTAGTGCTATACTTTATAGCCGTCTGATCACCCCAGTTTGAACCAAGAAGAGAAGCCAGAATACATAGTCAAGAAAGGGAACTTAGTCTTAATGATGTTATCAACAGCACTTAAACCATATTCAGATACCTTATAGTGTTGCTAATAAACCTGTGTGTATATGCTTTATGTGTATATGTGTACATTCAATGTCAAAATTGGAATGTGCATTAACACAGCCTCTTGTTTTAAAACAGCATGTCCATTTAAGTCATTGTTCTGACTGCTATATAACTATCTATTTATGAACTTTTAAGAGATTATATCTATGTCCTTTCTAGTGACATTAGGGCACTCTGAAATGTGATTGTCTGAAAGATATGATGCTGCTGTTTTTTTAGGCAAGATGAAAAGGAGTTTTATATAATCTCTAAGGAATTCTGAATTGACCACATCAATGACTACTTTAAAAGTAACTACTTTTGCTATGCTAACTCTTTAATATTAAGTATGACAGGGTGACATTTAAAGAATTCATTGGCATAGATAATTTGTCCCTCTTCCTTGAGATGATAAAAATGTTTCCAAGCAGCAACTAGCAGTCCCATCAATGTTATCAGGTAAAGACATTAATTCTATAGAAAAAAATTAGTGAGGCAATATTTTGCTACTTTCCAAAGGAGATCCTGTGTCTTCTTGGCCTTCATGGACCAAAAAAGATCTACTGTATCTCCCAATATCTTTTCATTACAACTAAGTCCTTTATTCACACAACAGAATATGAAAACTTCAAGTCAAAACAAAAATATAAAATATATATTTTGAAATAAATTGAATAGTGGATCAAAATATTGAGCATATCTTGTATATTGAGTGTTCATGATTTTTCTTTAGATTATGTGGATGATATTGATTTTACTATTAATAGAATAAGAAATCATTGGTTGAAAAAGATCTTAAGGTCATCACTTTCATCTTTGTGCCAATGGTCTTTTGTAGTGATATGACATTTTCAGATTTGTAAATACAAGATGGATGGTCATAGTTATAAGAATGGAGATACAATTTTGTAATTAAAAAGAATAATCACATTGTAATAGAGAAGAGAGGTAACATAATGCAGTAGAAAAAATACTGAGTTTTTCATAAAATTGACTCAAATCCTAGCTCTTATTATTTATGTGACTTTTATCAAGTCAGCTAATCATTCTTTGCCTCAGTTTCCCCAACAATATGAGTTTACTGGATTGGGCAACAGCTGCTAATTATCCTTCTAGCAATCAATGATATTCTAACCAAGTTCAAAATTTGTAGGTGGAGACCTACTCTAGTAATAACGTACTTCTCTCTCCCTGTCACAATTTTCATTATATATCCTCTATTATATATATATATATAATATATGTAATACATATATCATATAATTATCTTATTAATTATAAGTTATATGATATATATTATATATAATATATATATAATTACTATATATATATATATATGTATATATATATATAATATATACCCAATGCTAATATCTCTCCTCTGTTGCCGTTCTTTCTCCTCCTGTCTTCTCCGTCTATAATAACTCAACTTTTCCCTGAAGATGACATTTTAATATTTTTTAGTTCCCAGAACTTTGTTCCCTTAAATTTTATAGCAATTTAACATGACCATTAGAGCTGAGTTATATAAGAAAACACTTAATCATTACATACTTTTAATGTCCTATGTGGTCAAGATTTTAAAAATTATCATTAAAAACCAAGTTTGAGTGAACAAATCTATATCTTGCTTTACTAAATTAGCAAGCTTAAAATCTGTGAACTCATTCATTGAAACAGGAAAAAAAAATGCCATAAGTTTGGTGCTTGTCAAAAAACTCCCTGATCCTAAGAATCATAGCATGATCCCTCAGTCATAAATTATTTTATTTATACCAATCCATGCCTTTCAAAGTATCTTGAATCAAATGATACCTCACATTTAACTCTATCTCCCTGAGACAAGTATATCTCAAAGAAAGAGTTAAGACAGAGTATTCAATAATTTCATTCTCTTTCTTTTGCCCTGATGTCTTCTTTTATAATCATAGCAATAACAAGATGCTAAAAGTATAATGAATCACAAAGTGTTTTTTTTTTCAGTCATCTATATATATTGAGTTTTTAAGAAGTATTCTAAATATGAGGAAATCCACCTTCGAACAATGTATGGCCATACTACCAGAGAACATTGCTTCAACCCTGACATTTTCAAAATATAGTAAAACAAAGATAAAATAAAGTTCCAGATATATTGCGGGAGGACTGACAGGTTTTCCGATGGAAAGGAAATAAAATAGATTGTAAGATCAAAGATGTCGAACTAGAGGCCATTTAATGCTCAACCTTTATCTCAGCAACCCTTTTCTAAAGGTAAGGAAACTGAGGACCAAAGAGATTAAATAACTTGGTCAAAGTAACACAGACAGTAAGTAGCAAAGTCATTTTCAAACCCATATTGTTTCATTTGAAATTTACTATATATTCCCTTTTGGAACACTGTTGACTTTGCTTTACTTCATGTCCATGAGAAAGCAAAAACATCATTTAAGTTCAAATCTTGCCTTTAGAACTCACCTGTGAACTTCTGCACAATTCATTTAAATTCCTTGAGCTTCAGCATTAACATCTATAAAATGATAGTTTTATAATAGATGGTCCCTTGAGTCTCTTTTGGCTTTCATTCTGTGATTTCATGATCTTGATATAGTAAATTTTATAAGGTTAAATAAACTTTTAGATAATCGCTTAGCTTCCTATTTGATTTATTTCTATATTTAATCATGCTATTATGAGTTCTATAGTAAATTACAGGTGTGTTTGGATATTTTCTTTCTAATTATTGAAATTGCAATCTTTCTTATTAATTAACTAGCTGGCTTGAATCCCTGGCCCAGTTCATTAAGTAACATTTATTGATTAAACTGAAGAAACCTCTTTTCCCAAGAGTAGATGCTCATATCTCTCTATATATTAAAAAGTCCCTTCATCTTGTATAATTTAATAAATTTATATGATTAAATACCAATTTAATAACAAATGAAATAAATAATTAAACAATGATATATAATAATTTATAAAATTTTGGCCATTAAAATGATCATAGTCATGGCTACCTCAAATTCCTATATTAATAATAGGTGAATTCTCTCTACTTCAGAAATATAACTTAACATTCAACTAACTAAAGTTATTAGTTAAAGTCTGAGTTTCATTTTATAATCTTAGGATGAGAGTGAAATTTAATCTTTTAATTTAGACTTTTAGAAAATAAGGAATGTATATCATTTTATTATTGTTATTGTCCTCTTCAATCAACATATGAAAAAGTTCTTTTAAAATACATTATAAACTGCCAGTTCCTCAAAAAATGTCCAAATAAGTTCTTCATAATAGTTCTCATAAGAAAGTAATTTTCTTCACTTTATTTCTCTTTTTTTTCAGAGTTAATGTCATAGGTCTATATCAATCAAAGATAAAATTCCATTCAAAAGTCAAAAGAAATCATTTTCCTTTCAAAGAAGGCATGTTTGTTCCATAATATCTAAGGAACATGAAAATTATTGTTTGGGGTTTGGGGGAAAGCATGAATATAATATGTAACATTTGGACTTCCAGGGTCAAAGCCAAGATAACAGAGATTACACACATTTCTCTCTGATCTTCTCTACAATCCTCACACTAATTACAAAATCCAGCCTCTTAATTAGCTCTGGACCAGCAGAACACACAAATATTGGGAGTGCAACAAATTATCACCAGAAAAGGTCTATTTCAAGTGAAAACAGGTAGGAGGTAGCCAGCACAAACAGCTGAGCTCAAATGCCAGCACAGATAGCAGAATTCTAGGGTAGTGCAGTCTCAGTGTGGCAGTGCAGATTCCACATGGCAGAGAATCTATGGGAAAAAACAAATCAGAAAAGGTCTGTTTCAGTTGGAAATGGGAGGGAAGCAGTGGTGTACAAGCAGCTGAGTACAAACACCAGGTCAGACAGCACAGAGTCCTGGGGCCATGCAGACTCCCCATGGCAGAGAATCTATGGTGAGGAATCTACAACAGTGTTGCCCACTCTGCTCTGGTTGCAAGTCAGTAGATCAGCAAAGTTATAAAATATCCAACACAAACACAAAAGATCCATAATGAATGCCAAAGCACCAGAATCTCACGGGACCTGGCCACACCCAGCCAGCATCAGGAGTGAATTAGCATTGACCCAGCGCAACTGCAGCCTTTGAAAAATCTTCCCGCCCTAAAAGCAGACCTTAACTTTTTAAAAAATGAGTAAAAATGTAAAGAGAACTCTGACAATAGACAGCTTTTATGATGAAAGAGAAGAACAGATTTCAAACCCTGAGAGGATTAGAGGCAGATTGTCTCCAGATGAAGCTTCAAAAAGTGATATAACCTGATCCCCAACACACAAAGATGTCCTAGAAGAAATTAAAAAGGATCTTAAAAGGGAGCTAGAAGAAAACTGGGGAAAGGAAATGAAAAATTTGCAAGAGGGTTTGAAAAAGGCAGCACAGAAACTACATGAAGAAAATTCACTGCAAAATAGATTTAGTGAAATGGAAAAAGCATATAACTCATTAAAAGATAGATTTGATAAAATAGGAAAAAAGAAAGCAACTCCCAGAAAAACAGAACTTTTGAAACAGAAAAAAGAAAATAACTCCTTAAAAATGAGAATTTATGAAAAGAAAAAAAAAATTCCATAGAACAACTCATTTAAATATTCAATTGG
Organism: Sarcophilus harrisii; assembly: GCF_902635505.1. Classification (NCBI taxonomy): domain Eukaryota; kingdom Metazoa; phylum Chordata; class Mammalia; order Dasyuromorphia; family Dasyuridae; genus Sarcophilus; species Sarcophilus harrisii. The sequence continues at coordinate 65,759,460 of NC_045426.1, read as the reverse complement.
ACTAATACAAAAAGAAGTTTAAAAATGAAAATAATTCACTAAAAATCTGAATTGAACAAATGGAAATGAATGATTCCATGAGACAACAAAAATCAGCTAAGAAAAAACTCCCCAAAAATGGGAAAAATTGAAAAAATGCACAATACCTAATTGGGAAAACAACTAACCTGGAAAATAGAACTAGGAGAGACAATCTAAGGATTATTGGACTCCCTGAAATGCATGATGAAAAAAAAAGCTTAGATACTATCTTTCAGGAAACATAGAAATAAGAGATAAAATGAGCATTGAAAGAATTCACTGAACGCCTCCTGAAAGAGACCACAAAATTAAAACCTCAAGGAATATCATAGCTAAATTTCAGAATTACTGGATCAAGGGGAAAAAATATTATAAGCAGACAGAAGGAAACAATTTAAATATCAAGGAGCTACAATAAGGATTACTCAGGACCTAGCAGCTTCCACTTTAAAGGATCCAAGGGCCTGGAATCTGCTATTCCAAAAGGTCAAGGAACTTGGAATGCAGCCAAAAATAAAATATCCTGCTAAACTGAGCATTTTCTTTCAGGCAAGAAGATGGTTTTATGAAACTGGTGAATTCCATTTATTTTTGATGAAAAGAAGAGAGCTAAACAAACCAAAAAAAGTTACTCTTAAATATAGAACTCAAGAGATGCATTAAAAGGTAAAAAGAAAAAAAACTCATGAGAACTCTAGTTCTGTTATGGGTATACATTGAGAGTATTGGTATAATCTGATTTTACTGTATAATATAATATAAATATAATATATTTATATTAAAATATAAAAATGTATAATATATAATATATTATAAAAAGATAATATAAAATATTATAAATATAATATAAAAAAGAAACTAGAGATGAAAAAAGGATTGTAACAGATAAAAAAGGGGAAAGGGGGAAGTAAAATCACAGAAATTACATCTCAGGAAGAGACAAAGAAAACATATTATAATTGAGGAAAAGAAGGGAGGGTTACAAATATGTGTGAATCTTACTCTCATCAGATTTGGCCCAAAGAAAGAATATTAGATATATTTGGTTTCACCAAGAAACATCTCTCCTCTAATAGAGAAGTAGTAGGGGAAAGGGGAAAAGGGAAGGGGTAGGCTAAAAAGAAGAGAAAAGAGAAATAGTAGAGGAAAGGTATAAGAAAGGGGAAGGGTCTCTAAAGAGAGAGGACTGTTTGAGACAAGTAGTGATCATAAGTAAAATAGAGGGGAAGAGGGAAAGGGCAGAGGTAGTAATTCTGATCTCAGATAAAGCAAAAGTAAAAATATATCTTATTAAAGAGACAAGAAAGTACATCTTGATAAAGGCCACAGTAAATAATGAAGTTGTTTTGATATCAAATGTGTATTACCAAGTGGTAGATCAGGTAAATTCCTAGAGAAGATTTTAAGCCAGTTACAGGAAGAAATAGACAGTAAAACTATTCTAGTGGGGGGACTTCAATCTTCAGACAAATCTAACCACAAAATAAACAACAAAGAAACTAGGGAAGTTAATAGAATCCTAGAAAACCTAGATATGATAGACCTCTGGAGAAAACTGAATAGAAACAGAAAGGAATATACCCTTTTCTTGGCAGTACATGACACCTACACAAAAACTGACCATTTATTAGGGCAAAAAAAAAAATCTCGATCAAATGTGAAAAGACAGAGTAAAGGCTTCCTTTTCAGATCACAATGCAATAAAAATTATATTCAATCAAGGGCCAGGGAAAGATCGACTAAAAACAAACAGGAAATTAAATAATCTAATTCTAGAGAATGAATGGATCAAAAAAAAAAATCACAGAAACAATTCATAATTTCATCCAAGAGAATGACAAAGCTAAAGGATGCAGCCAATGTAGTCCTTGCGGAAAACTTTATATCTCTAAATAGCTGCATAAATTAAATAGAGAAAGAAGAGAGCAATGAATTAAGCATACAATTAAAAAAACTAGGAAAAATACAAATTAAAAATCCCCAATTAAAAAGAAAATTAGAAATTTTGAAACTCAAAAGAGACAATAATATAGAGACTAAGAAAATTATTGAACACATTAATTAAAACTAAGAATTGTTATTATAAAATAATTAACAATACAAATAAATCTTTGGTTAATTTTATCAGAATAAGGAAAGAAAAAAAATCACATGCATTGAAAATGAAAGTGGTGAATTCACCACCAATAAAAAAAGAAATTAAAGTAATAACTAGGAGTTATTTTGCACAACTTTTGACAGCTAGTCTGAAAATCTAACCAAAATGGATGCATATTTACAACAATATAAATTGCCCAGATTAAAAGAAGAGGAAATAAAATACTTCAATATTCCCAGTCTAGAAAAAGAAATTGAACAAGTTATTAATGAATTCCCTGAGAAAAAAATCTACAGAGTCAGATGGATTCACAAGTGAATTCTACCAAACATTTAAAGAAAAATTAATTCTAATACTATGTAAACTATTTATAAAAATGGGTAAAGAAGAAGTAATGCCAAATTACTTTTATAACACAAATAGGGTACTTATACCTAAACCAGAAAGAACCAAAACAAAGAAAATTACAGAGCAATGACCCTAATGAATATTGATTCAAAAATATTAAATTAAATATTAGCAAAGAGATTACAACAGTTTATCAGAAGGATAATACACTATGACCAAGTAGAATTTGTACCACTAATGAAGGGTTGTTTCAATATCAGGAAACCTATTACCATCATCCATCATATCAATTAATTATGTAACCCAACATTGCTCATATATTCCAGCATTCAGTCAGTATTTGTGTGAGCAATGGACATGCTTCAACACCTTATAAAACTCAGATGGAACAGAATAAGCCCCATGTGTGTTGCCACACACAAGGAGCCTCATGGTATTCAGAACCTCTTCTTCAGTTGGAACTTTAGCTAGGAAAAGATTGTCTTCAACCTGAAATAAATAGTGAGTGCCTTCCGTATTAATGAAGGTCTGTGGTGAACACTTTGGATGTGTTCAGCATATCTCTCTAGGATCATGTGCTTATCAGTAATCAATGTGGCTTCATCAGCTCTGAGTAGTTAAGATAACCCATAGGTCTTTAGCCAAGTAAATAACATCAGGGTATGATAAAAGTATTTTGATCTGTTACTATCAGCATAAACTGAATTTTATCTGCCTTCTAAAGGAGCCAAGAAGTCTTTATCTCTTTCAGATTTGCTTATACTTTACTTTTGATGCATTTAAATTCTGCCTTCTTAGAGATAGATGAACCATCCTTCTGTGGAATTCTCATTTTTCAGCTTCTGGATTTCCTATCATTTTTTTTAAGCCAATCTTGATGTTTGTGAGTGTTCTGACCCAGATGAGCAAATGCAGTATACACCAAATCTCTAAAAGCTGCCCACTTCTTTCCTGCTGCATTATTGTCAACTGTATGTTTCCTCAACTTTCCCTCTAAATTAGCAGCAAACTGTTGCCATTCACAGAAACCCTCTAATCTGTTGACAACTTTTCTGCCTGCCATCCTGCCTTAGGGTCACTACTTTTGTTGAATACAAATATTTAGCTTAGAAAGGATAAGGCTGTGATCAGTTCAGCACTTTGTGCTACATTGTCTTCATCTCTCTCTCATCCTCCATATCTCTTCTTAGATTCATTCATATATTCTATCAGCTGCCAATGTTTGCTGCAAGAGTGCATCCACTAAGTTTCATTGCTTTTACATAAATGGAAGACAGTGTTGGTGCTGAGAAGATCACAAGATGCACAAGTCTTTCAAAGCAAGTGACTATTACCTTTGTTTTCGAATCCATTCCTCCAAAGGACTTTTACCTTGTCTGAGGGTTTGAGCCTATTCTAGCTTTAAAGACACTCAGAATTATAAGTTTTTCCTCTACATATATTAATAATAAGGGTCTTCAGGTTTTCATAACATTTTTCTTTGATGTCATCAGGGTTTGTCATGGTGGAAACATTGGAACTGATGATACCACCAATGGACATACTTGGGATTGCCCCCCAACTTATCGAGAGGTTTGAGACTTTTCACTTACCTTCAAATTAATTTAGTCCATCGGCCAAAATTTGCTGGGGTGGGATTACTGTGTGTGCTATTTGAATGTATTTGAATGAGCTTCTTAGAGCCACAGGTGAGATTAAGCCTGGCAATCCTCATATTGGTACTAGTCTTCTCTGAACACATCTCATGTCCAAGTGGAAAACATTATACATGCAATAGAAATATTAAAGACAATAAAGATGAGATTTAACCTTATTTAAGCTTATACCATGTGTACCTAAAACAGATACACGCTGGAGATGACAAACTCGTGGAAATATTGAGAGATCATACAAGTATAGGAAGGAATGGAAAATATTTCAGATTATGATTAAATGTAGCCTAAAACATAGATAACCCAAGAATTCACACAATGCTTCTTTTCTGTTGAATATACATAGTACCTGTATTCACACACACTTGCATGCATAGGATATCTATAAATTATATTCTTCCTTGCTTTCGGAAAAATCTGCATTGAAAAAATATTTAGTACATGGTTACCAAATAATTTCACTAAATTTAATTCAGTATCCTTCAGGGGGCACTTGAACATTGCCAATTTGTATATGAGATGAAACCTAGGAAGTAATAGAAATGACATAGGAACTCTGTAAAAGTTGGACTAGCTTATCTATAAAATTAGTCAAGCAATCTGTCCAGTGACCCATTACTCCCCCATCAAGTACTCTGATCCATATAGAGCAGAGGTCCTCAAACTATGGCCCACGGGCCAGATTCAACCCACTGAGAACGTTTATTTGGCCCACTAAGTTATGGCAAAATCAGACTGGAAGTGATGTTCGAACTAAACTCACGTTAGCAACTCACACTTCCAGCACTGGGCTGAGGTGGTGGAGACAGAGTGTGAGGCGATACCGAGGTGAGGTATCCAGCCCTGGGTGTGTGGTGTGGGGAAGGTAGAGAGATGCATAAGACAGAGAACTGACAGCCCGCAGCTTTGTACAATAACAGCAGCTACCACAACAGACAGGCACGGGGGATGTACAGTGCATGCTGCACATGTCACGGCCACTGCAGGGGGAATTCACTGCAGCAGTGAAGATCAGAAGTGGGAGCATGAAGAGAGGGAGAGAAAGTGCAGGAAACAGAGGCATCACAGTGCAGAGGCAGCTTGGAGGAAGTTGGGCATTGCAGTCTGTATGTCTCTGTGTGGGCAAAGTTATTGCTGGTATATTGTTTTTGTAGCACTGTATATATATATTGGTATTTTACTAATAGCAATTTGGAATCCCTAGGAAATAATGATGTCAAGAAAAAGTAAAACTGACTCTGAGTATAGGATATTCAAAGAACAGTGAACTTATTACTTTTTCATGCAGTACAAGGAAAGAGCTATATGTCTGATATGCCAGAATATAGTGTCTGTGTTCAAAGAATATAATTTGCATTGACACTATGAAATTTAACATAAAGATAAATATGATTGTTTGGTTGGAGAAGTGAGAAAAGATAAAATATTAAAGCTGAAAAATACATTGACAACTCAACAAAATACTTTTGTGAAGCAGAAGCAGCTAAATATTTCATCACTGTGAGCAAGTTTTCAAGTTGCCAAGCTAATAGCATGCACTGGCAGACCATTTATGGAGGGAGAATCTGTTAAATAATGCCTTCTTTCTGTTGCCAAAGAGATGTGTCCAGAGAAGGTTGATTTATTTAGAAAAGTGAGTCTTTCAGGACCTACAATTACATGGAGGCTTGAAAAAATGGGAGACAATCTGCATCAGCATTTGCAAAACTCCATAAAAAAATTTCATATTTTTCCTTGGCACTTGAAGAAAGCAATGATGTTCATGATTCTGCACAACTTCTAATTTTTATTCGTGGGACCAATGATTATTTTGAAGTCATAGAAGAGCTTGCTGCACTGCAAAGCATCAAAGGAACAACTACATGAGAGGATGGTTTTGAAAAGTTTTGCCAAACTATGAATGGTTTGGAGCTGGACTGGTCTAAACTAGCCAGCGTGACAACTGATGGTGCTCCTAGAATGGTGGGGTCTAAGAAAGGAGTAATTGTTCTCATTAACCAAGAGATGGACAAACATAACCATTCTCATCCAATAGCCATACACTGCCTCATCCATCAACAAGTGCTGTGTAGTAAATCACTGAAGTGGGACTCTGTTATGAAAATTGTGGTATCTTGTGTTAACTTCATTAGAGCTAATAATGCACTAAATCACAGACAATTTCAGGAATTTCTGTCTGAGCTAAATGTTGAGTACGAAGATATTCTATATATCATAGAAGTCCATTGGCTGAGTTGAGGGAGAGTTTTGATACATTTCCATGACTTACTTCCACAGATTACAACTTTCCTGCTTTCAAAAAACAAAGAAGTACCAGAGCTCAATGATGCAGAATGGAAATGGCACCTTGCCTTTCTGACAGATGTAACAGAGCTACTCAACAATTTCAATATGCAACTTCAAGGAAAGGGCAAGTTCATCTGTGATATGCAATCACATGTCAAAGCATTTGAAGTAAAATTAGGCCTCTTTATCAAACAAGTGAAGGAGGAAAACTTCTGCCATCTCCCCACAACTCAAAATCTGTTAATGGAAGAACCGCTGATTACATTCCCAAACAAAACTTGTGTGGATTCGCTGGAAAAATTGCAAAAGGAGTTCCAATTTAGATTTAAAGAGCTTTATCTCCATGAACAGGACATACAGCTTTTCCGTAACCCATTTTCTATTGACATTGAAAATGTGGATACAATTTACCAAATGGAACTGGCTGAACTGCAGAATTGTGACTCTATGAAAGACGCATTCAAGTCAAGCAGCCTTCATAATTTCTACGCATCTCTCCCCTCTGAGACATATCCTCATCTCAGGAACCATGCACTCAAAATGGCAACCATCTTTGGCAGCACTTATGTCTGTGAACAGACTTTTTCTAGAATGAAACATTTGAAATCTCCAACCAGATCAAGACTAACAGATGCACACTTGCATCACTTGTTATGACTAGCAGTGACAAATATGGAACCAGACATTGACCATCTCATTAGCCAAAAGCAGGCCCATAGTTCCCATTGAATAACTGGTAAGTTTGTTGATTTAACTTTACTTCATTTTAAATATTATATTTGTTTCCATTTTGTTTCTTCACCTCAAAATAAGATATATGCAGTGTGCATAGGAATTTGTTCATAGTTTTTCTTTTTACTATAGTCCGGCCCTCCAACAGTCTGAGGGATAGTGAACTGGACCCCTATTTTAAAAATTTGAGGACCCCTAATATAGACAGACTATAAGAATCTATTGCCACACACATCCCAAGAAAAAAAAGAACACAAACAATGTGGGAAAACCTAGGGAAAGATAGCCTAAACCACCCTATCTATGATGCCCAGATACCTATATTTGTTATGGTCTAGATAGGTATTCCTAGTGTAGCTGCCAGAGTTATTATTCAAAACTACTGTCTGTGAGTATAAAGTTTTATGGCAGGCCAAAGCTGAATAGCATTTCTTCTATTACTTCTAGTTATTCACTCTGCCAGATTGACCTGAAGAAAAAATGAATAATAAAGACGCTTTTCAAAAATGTTCCATTTCTAACTAATTTGTCTGTTAATATTATAGAAATGGAACAATTTTGAAACAATAGAAATGATCCTCATCACCTCCAGGCTCAGCAATCTCTTGACTGTGTCATTTTGCATGTATTAAGATAATATTATATCTTGAGGGGGGATGTACCTACTTACTATTTATTTCATTCTCTCTACCCTTATTAGAAATAGAAGAAATCTTAGTTATCATATTCACCCCCTCATTTTTTTAGAACAGGCCTGATACCCATTGGAAAGAAGACTTAGCCAATTTCACAGAGGTACCAGGTGGCAGAGACTGGATTCAGATCCAACTCTTTGAATTCCAAATGCAATAGACTTCCTACTCAACTCCTGTTGCTTATTTAAATGGGTTATCTAAAAGAATGTCAGCTCCCTGAGGACATCTAATCTTCCCCAATATTTTGCAAAGAAATGATGATGATGATATCTACCATTTATATAGTGCCTACCATGTGCCAGGAACTGTGCTAAGGGTTTTAAAATTATAATATCATTTGATGTTCATAATAACCCTGAGAGGAATATGTTATTACACATATTTTACAGATGAGAAAACTAAGGCAAATAGAGGTTGTGACTTGAACAGTTAAGTGTCTGAAAGCCAAATTATAACTCATATCTTCCTGACTACAGATCTAGCACTCCATCCACTGGCACCACTTAGTAAATACTAAATGTGCCATTTATTGAATTAAACCAGATGACTATTTTATTTTATTTTATTTTTTTACTGAGGCAATTGGGGTTAAGTGACTTGGCCAAGGTCACACAGTTAGGAAGTATCTGAGACCAGATTTGAACTCAGGTCCTCCTGACTTCAGGGCTGGGTTCACTGCACTATCTAGCTGCCCCCAGCTGACTCTTTAAATGTGAACACTGACCTAGGCAATGTGGAGAGTACATATCAAGCCCATAACTATATCTCTTCAATGCTTTTTGCACTTTTTACTGACCTTTCTTTCTGTGAGTATAATCATAGCTTCAAGAATCTACCTCTTCTTTTCTTCCCATTATAGTTATCCTTTGGGCAATGGAACTTCCCCATCTGTAATTCTAATTATAAAATACGAACTAGAGCTACAACTCTATATTGTCCCTATGAAAAAGTAAAAATCCAAGTATGCTCAATAGCAACCCCCTAATGAATAACCTTAAAATGCAGCTTCTGTAAACAACCTAGTTTTATGACTGTGAAGCTAGGTCTCTTCCTTGAGGGCTATAGCAATTTATGCTCTACCAGTTACTTAATGAAGTGTGAACTAACTGTGCTGAAGGAAGTTTTTTTTTTTAATCAAGTTTTTCTTTTAGAACTCTCAGACCACCTGTCCTGCTTCTAGGACAGCCCTTGTAACCATAATCTGGAGAAGCAAGGCCTGTGAAGAAGGGGCAAGCTATCCCCACCAACTGCCACACCCAGAATAGATGAAATCTGCCCCCACCTAAACCTCCATACACCCTAAGGGATGGACAAAAAGGAGACATCATGTGCCAGGCAAGTCAAACCACAGACAATAAACTTTGACCATATCTCACCTCAGCAACAAATTAAAATAAAATCCTGTCCCTTCATTCCTAAGATACTTTTTTCCCCTTTAATGTCATAAATATTTTGTTTTGTTTTATTTTTACAGACTAATAATAGCACAGCATTTTATGGTTATTCCTTAACAAAAGTTTCTTCCTCAAAATAATGTAGGGAGTGAAAGTGTTATTACTCCCATTCTAGAGATAACAAATTGATAAAAGGTCACATAAATTCCTGAAATGATTTGCCCAGAATTCACATTAAGGCTTCTATATTTCCAGAACTAGTGAATCTTTATTCTGGATCTAAAAAGAAGAAGTAAAAATAAAATCTCTATTTCATGTCTACAGAATATTTAAATACATTAACATATAATCCTCATAAAAAAAACTAATATCAGGAACATATGAGTTTAAATCTAACCTCAGATACTTATAAGTTCAACCTGAGCAAGTCACAACCTCTGTCTCTCTAAATTTCCTCAGTTGCCAAGTGAAGATAATAATTTCCTCTCAAGTGTTATAAAAATAAAATTAATTGATATTTTTACAATTTTTTTCAATCCTTAAAGTATTATATAAATGCTAGTCATAGCAGCAGCAGCAACAGCTCAGAAGTGATAGTAATGGTGATGGTGGTGGTGGTAGAGGTGATGGGGATAGTGTGGTAGTACTTAGTACCTGGTGATGGTGGTTATAATAGTAATGGGAAAAGACTTAAAAACCATTAATATCTGCTTTGCTGCTATACCTTAAGCTCTATCAGACCTTTACATTTGACTTACAGCTGAAATCCTCCATATATTTGGTTTCCTTATTAGAGAAGGGATCATCTTAGTTCTTTTTCTATTTGTATCCCCAGAGCTTAGAACAAATGGTAAATGCTTTTGTTTAAAAATAGTTTTTTGAAAAAAAAATTTAAAGTTTGTTTTTGGTTTGTTTTAGTCATTTTCAGTCAAGTAAGCCTCTTAGTGAGCCCATTTATAACTTTCATGGCAAAGATACAGGAGTGGTTTGTCATTTTCTTCTCCTGATCATTTTACAGATGAGGAAACCAAGGCAAGTAAGATAAAATGTTTTGTCTGGGGTCATACAGTTAGTAAGTGACTAAGGCTGGATTTGAATTCAAGTCTTCCTAATTCCAAGCTGGATACTTTATCCACTGGGCCACGTTGGTGCCCATAAGAAGTACTTAATAAATACTTTATTCATTCATTTGTTCATATATCCAAAATTACATCTCCAATGTCTCACAAAGATATATAGAATTTTTTCTATTTGCTGATAAGCATGTTTATCTTTGAATGGCCACATGGGTCCTGCCAAAGTTAGGAACATAATTTGAGATCATTTAAAATCAAATACACTTTTAATAGACTTTTAAGGAGAAATATGCAATAGTCACATTACCTTTGCTGGGCTAAACATAAAGAAAATTACCTAATGTGAAGATGTTTACAATATAGGACAATACTTCCGAGGGTACCCTAAAACAGAAGTTCTATTCATCTAAACTATTAAACAGCATTCTTCTTTCAGAATTCCAACTTTGCACTGACAGCCTACACCCACACGCTTATTCTATACCCTTCTTCCATGGGTAAAACCATATGAATCATAATTTAATCATACATTTGGAACATAAAGCTCACTTCACTGCAGAGTAATAGATTTCAGGGTACAGAATGTTAATTATTAGATGAAGGAAAGTTATGAAAATTAGTTGAAGAATTGGGCTAGGGATAGCTTACATCAGGCTTTTTCCATTTCTTATGTTTCATTCCCAAACTAGCTAGAACGGTTCTTTATAAACCAGTCCCTTAGTGATGCCAGGTCATTTGTGACTGGTTTTCATACATAAGCCCTTTGTACCATCCCCTTTCCAATTCTGTAATCACTTTGAGGTAGTTCTTTCTAGAGGACATGAACCTTTAGTATCTCTAGAACCACTCTCTTTGCCTAAGCACACTCAGATCATGTCAACTCTCATGGGCTGTTCTTCAGGCAGTTTTTCCTTTTTTGCTCTCATATTTTCATTCCCCTCTCTGGTCAGATTACTCTATGAAAAGCACAAATCTGATGGAAAAGCACTTTCTCTCTCTCTAAGGTCCCTATTATCCAGTTTCCATTTTGTCCATTCACTGAGTGACCATTTTACAAGTTATTATGTCAAAGAATTTTTCAATTATATGAAAGCATCATTTTCTTAGTGAAATAGTAGATACCTTAAAACAAAAGTGTAAAGCTGGCTACTCATGAGCTACAACCCCAAATTTCAGTGTAGAAATTACCAAATTAATTTTAAATGTTTAATAAAATAAAAATTCAACATAGATATTATCAATTTGTGTTTTTCTAAATCAATATTTCATCACAGAGATCCATTTCTATTTGAGTTTGACAAAATCACCTTAAAATATAAATGTCATCTGGGATACAATATTGCATTCCACACAACAACCATTGACTTACAGAAGAAAAGAAATTAATCAGATCTTATGAAACATTCTATTATGGAAAACTTTGTTTTGATGACTTGGAAAGACAACAATATTTAGAGGATTTTGTTTCTATTTGGGCAGGAATTAGTGGCAACTATTTAGTGCAACTCAAAATTAATTGCCTTAATATGACTCCTCTTGGACTCTTTATCTATAAATCATATTCATTTGCCCCTTTCCTTTTTACTGTAGATTTTATCTTATGACAGTTACTTCCATTAGTCACTCCACTGGCTAGACACAGTACTATCCTAAATAATGTTATTTATGTCCAGTGAACAGTCTTAATATGAGGATTCACTATTCAATGACTGGTAAGTTTGAAACTTGGAAAACTGGGTCTTTATTTTTCTCAAATGCCATGTATAGCATAAAGTAGTAAAACAATAAAGCATAAAATACTTAAACAGAAATACCAAAACAATCTTCTTCTTAGTCTCCCTGTCTCAATTCTCTTCCAACTCCACTCCATCCTTTATCAGCTGTCAGAGTGATCTTCCTAAGCACAGTCCTAGCCATGTCATGCCCCTCCACTCCCTATTCAATAAATTCTAGAGGGTCCCCTATTGCCTGAAAGATCAGTTTTAAAAATCTCCTCTTTGATTCTCAAAGGCATTTTAATTTGGTCCTCTTCTGCTTTTGTAATCTTCCTGTTTCCCTGCTATGTAGTGGGCTTTTTTGCTATTCTTCAAGTAAAGCACTTCATCTTTCAAATCTTCATTGGTTGCCTCCTCTTGAAATTCTTCCCCATCTGCTAGTTTCTCTATCTTCTTTCAGATCCTGAATAAAATCGCATATCCTATAAGAATCCCTTCCTGGTCTTCCTTAATAGTTGTGCTTTCCTTCTGTGTTGAACTCCAATTTATATATATATATATACCATATATATATATATATATATATATATATATATATACACCTTGGTAAATGATTGTTTGCATCCTCTCTCTTCCTATTAGATCTTTGAAAGAGAAATTCTTGTTTTTTCACCTTCTTTGTATTCTTAGGGCTTAGTACAATTCCTAGCATATAGTAAGTGCTTAAAGAATAATTGTTGACTGACAAAACAGGGAATTATAGAATAGAAAAGAGAGAAAAACTGTTAAAAATAAAATAGCCAGAGCCAAAATAAGCTATTTGAGTGCCTAGACCACAAATAGTCTCCCATCAGGTATTTGTCTATCATATAACTGTTTTAACCTCACTCCCTTCCAGATAAAGGTAAATGCCAATGCTGATGCTTCTCCAGGAGATTGTGAGGGCTATTTTATATTTCACCTTCCTTAACTATAGCCTAGTCAATACCAAGTGGGATCTTTCTTTCAGGAGACCTCTTTTTCTAATCTTTCCCTTTTGGTAAGAGGTTAATGCATTCTTCCTCCAATAGCAGTTGCCCTTGTCACTTTATTACCCAGAAAAGAAAAAATGCCATTGGCCTTTCAAGACATTCCTAGGTCCTATCTCTCTGTCTCTGTCTCTCTGTCTGTCTCTCTCTCTCTCTCTCTGTCTGTCTCCCTTTTTGTCTCTCTTTGTCTCTGTCTGTTTCTCTCTGTCTATCTCTCTGTTTCTCTGTCTCTCTCTGTGTCTCTCTCTCTCTCTCTCTCTCTCATTCTATCTCTCTCTGTATATGTGTGTGTCTAATTGTCTCTCTCTATGTCTCTGTCTCTCTGTCTGTCTGCCTGTCTGTTTGTCTTTCTCTCCCCACCTCTGAACTTGTCAGGCTTCATCAGTTACCTATTGTGAATCAATTATAAGGATATTGACCCTGAAGTCAGTCTGTCTCTCTCTCTCTCTCTCTCTCCCTCTCTCTCTCTCTCTCTCTCTCTCTCTCTCTCTCTCTCTCTCTCTCTCACACACACACACACACACACACACACACGAAAGAAAGAAAATAAAATAGGAAATAACTCTATCCTAAGCACAAATATACATTGTAGTTCAAGAGCTCAAGTAGTGAGATAAATGAAGAAATGTACCACACACCTGATCTTCAAAGAGGCACGAAGAATCATCACACCTGAAAGGAGTTAAGAAAAAGAAACTTGAGGAGCAGGAATCACCCTTTTAATATATCCAAAGAATTCTAGCTCAACTGCCAATTAAGACTTTTGTCACCACACAGTATAAACTCCTGAGTCATCATGCCTTCCAAGAAGTAGTCAGCATATATTTATACCTTCTGTAAAGGACTTTGAAAAGGAGGTTGGAAAAAGATAATTGGAGAGAAGCCCTCGAAAGTACTTGCACAGAATTACCCCCAAAATTTCCATGCATTTAAATGGAATGCTGACTAAACATGCTCCAACCAGTGAAGGAAGAAGAGAAGGAAGCATGAAAATTTTTATAGTATTTACTTCTCTCAGGATAGTTTAGAGAATGCAAGGTTCTTACCTATATAGTTAAAATGTCCCTGAAAGCAAATACTATTTGAATTGCAAGGAAGCAATGAGTCTCTTCAATGTCTATTTTCTGCTGATGCTATAACAATAGTAGTTTGATTTTTATACTGATGATTGTCTCTTAAACCCCTGCTCTTGATAGGAGCAGCAAATAATTGTATCTAATTAATTACATTGCAAAAATAGGATTGTATTTTCATAACAATGAAATGTACTTGGTGAGTTCTCATAGTCTTGGTTATTTTATACAGCACAAATACTGTCAACTTAAATGTTCTTGGGATATTTGGAATATTAATTATAAGATATAATTATACTCAGAGGTATATCCAAAAAAATAACAAGAGGATAATTACCTTTTGATCTATTATTGACTGTGGTTTGTTTCCCTATATTCCCAACTCCCTAGGGAAAAATTGTACTTTTATTGATAGCTAATGGTAAATACAAAGATTTTGCTGAAAAAAATGATGAGCTATTTGGTATATAGTTCATTGTGACAATGTTAATAATTATACATATATTTTTTTACCTCCAGGGTAGAACCAAGATGGGGGGGGGGGAGGGGTAAAGCTAGAAAGCTACTCAAACTCTCCCAGTTTCCCTCAAAAAACACAAAAATTCCAAACTTATGAAAAGAGTCTGTTGGAATAAAACCATTCTCCAGCTCAAAGGAGATTGGAAAAATTTCAAGAAAAGTCAGTCTCATTGGTCAGCACAGATCAATTAGTCTGGGAAAGCAGGTGAGAAGGTCTTAATCACAGCAAATCAGCAACTAAAACTCTCAGTCCTGGCTCAGTAGAGAAGCAGAACAATGGAAACTTCCAGTCCCAGCTCAGAAGGCAAATTTGGGAAACCAGGATGCTTCCTGAAAAGAATAGGCAAAGCTACCCTCTGTAAACACAAAGGGCACCTGTACTCAAAACCAAGGCTTAAAGCTGTATGGGAAGCTTAGGATAAAACTACTTTTACCCCAGGAGAAGAGCTCAACCATAAAAGTTAGGAAAAAAAAAAAGAAAGGAAAAAAAAGAAAAAAATACCAAAACCAAAGGATAGAGAATGAACAAGAAACAGAAAAGAACCTTGAAAATAGAAAGCTACTTTGGTGACAGGTCGGACCAAAACACCATCTCAACCAGAGCAAAATGTGCACAGAAGAAATCTGAAAGAATGATATGAATTGGTCTTAAGCCCAAAGAAGTTTCTTGGAGATGGTCCTAAAAGATTTCAATAAAAGAGAAAAAAAATGAGAAAAGAAATGAGAGGTATATATATGAGAGAGTCAACAACTTGGAAAAGTAAGGAAAACACTTGTATGAAGAAAACAACTCCTTAAAAAGTAGAATTAACCAAATTGAAAAGAGATTCAAAAGAAAATCACACGTTAAAAACTAGAGCAGGGTAAATGGAAGCTAATGACTTTGTGAGACAGCAAGAATCATTCAAACAAACTAAAAAGAATTTTAAAATATGAAGATATGTGAAATACCTCACTGGAAAAACACCTAACCTGAAAAATAGATCCAGAAAAGACAATTTAAAAATTATTGGCCTATCTGAAAGCCATGGCCAAAAAAAGAGCCTGGATAGCATTCTTTAAAATATCATCAAAGAAAACTGCCCCAATATTCTAGAAATAAAAGAAAAAATAATCATTGAATCAATCCATCATCTTCCAAAAGAGAATCCCATAAAGAAACCCCCAAAGAATATTGTTGCAAAACTCCAGAACTATAATGTCAGGGAAAACATATTGCAAGTTGCCAGAAAACAGCAATTTGAATCTCAAGGAGCAACAGTCAGGATTATCCAGGATCTGGTAGCTTCTACCAAAATGGATCAGAGAGCCTGGAATACCATATTCTAGAAGGCAAAATACCTAGAGTTACAACCAAGAATTAACAATCCAAAGAGACTCAGCATTATATTTCAGGAGAGATAATGAAGTTTCAGTGAAGTAAGATGTAATGTCATGGTTAGCTTTCTGAAGGTCTTTGGACCAGCCTTCCTTTCAGCAGAGTAATCACCATGCCAGAGATAAAGTCCAAATGTCTTTATTGTTTCCTTCACAGTCTATCTCCTTGCCTGGGGCTCGGCTAGTTTTCTGGAGGACCTTCAGACAGGCCTTGGTCTCAGTAGAGAGGTGAAGGAGGACAGGCCAGCCACCATGGTGGTGGGAGATGGAATGAATGTCTTTTGCCAGTCCTTGTTGGCTCTTATATACTCTATTATAATTATATCATCATAGGTGTGAATCTTGTAGAATAGGTGTCATCTTGTAGAACTATATTAAGTACTAAGTACATGTATTGAACTAGAGAACTATTAATCACCATGCTAAACTAGATAACCATTGTATCATCAATTCCACTGAGTTAATACCTTGTTTCAAGTATACTTCTCCAGAGTTCTGGCTCATTATAGTAAGAGACTTTCAATAATTTCTATTTAAAAATAAAACTAAACGGAAAATTTAACCTACAAACACAGAACTCAAGAGAAGCATAGAAAGGTAAATATGTAATTTAAAAGTTAAACTGCTTACATCCTTAGATTAGAAAACAATATATGTAACTTTTGAGAACTGTATCTATCACTTGGGCAAAGGGGGCCCTTATATGGACTGAGTGTAGTTATGAATGAACTCTGATGGGATGGATATCAAAGAAAAAGACATTAAGGAGCAGGAAAAGATCTATACTTGGAAAAGGGGAAAAAAGTTGAATGAGACAATTAGGATATATGAAGAAGTGGGAAAGACCTATCATACTCAAGGGAAAGAAGGGAAGGGGATGAAAATTATCTGAAGCCTGATCTCATCAATATTAGCTCCAACAGGGAATAATTTAATCACTCTACTGGGTAAAGAAATTTATCTAACCCTATAAGAAGTAAGAGGATAAAGAGGAAAGAAAAAGAAGGGGCAGTATACAAAGCAGGATAAAAATACCAGAGGAAAGGTGGGGAGAGATGATAGGAGGTCAGGTAATGGATGGGTGGGTAAAAACAAACACTACTAAGAGAAGGGGGAGGGATGATAGCAGATAAGGTAGTTGGTAGGGTAGATAAAAGAAATACAGGACTAAGGACAGTGTGGAAAGAGAGAACAAAAGTATATGCAGAGGAGAAAATAGGATGGAGGGAAATACTGAGCTCGAAATGGAAGTTAAGTGTGGATTAAAAAATAGAGTCCTATAGTATGATATTTACAAGAAACACATTTGACATAGAGCGATTAACAGAGTAAAGGTAAAAGGTAAAAAGAGAATTTTATCATTCTTTAACTGAAGTAAAAAAGCAGGGATAGAAAGTCTGATTTCAGATAAAGCAAAAGCAAAAATAGATCTTATTAAAAGAAATAAGGAAGAAAAGTACATTTTGAGAAAGGTAACCATAAACAATGAAGTAGTAATGATATTAAATGTGTTTGCAACAAATGGTAGAGCAGCCAAATTCCTAGAGAAGATTTTAAGACAGTTACAGGAAGAAATACATAGTAAAACTATAGTAGTGTGGGACCTCATTCTTCTCCTCTCAGAATCAAACAAACCAAGCACAAAAAATAAAATATGGGGTTAATAGAATTATAAAAAAAACATAAATATGTTAGAACTCTGGAGAAAAACGAATAGAGACAGAAAGGAATAGAACATTTTTCTTAAAAGTTCATAGAATCTACACTAAAATTTACCATGTATTAAGGCATAAAAACCTCACAATAAGATGCAGAAAGAGGGAAAGTATAAATGCTTCCTTTTCAGAACACAATGCAATAAAAATTATATTTAATAAAGGGCCAGGGAAATATAGACAAAAAACCAATTGGAAATTAAATAATCTAATTCTAAAACTTGAATGGGTCAAACAACAAATCACAGAAATAATCCAGAGATTCTTCCAAGGGAATAACAATAATGAGACAACTTACCAAATGGGATACAGCTAAAACAGTTCTTAGGAGAAATTTTATATCTCTAAATAGCTACATAAATAAAATAGAGAAAGAGGAAATCAATGAATTGGGGATGCAACTAAAAAAATAGAAAAAGAACAAATTAACCCCTCCAATTACATATCAAATTAGAAACTCAAAGGAAATATTAATTACATTGAAACTAAGAAAGCTATTGAACTAATAAATAAAATTAAAATTTGGTTTCATGGAAAAAAACAAAATAGATAAATCTTTAGTTAATTTGATTAGAAAAAATAAAAAAAGTAAATTAGCAACATTGAAAATGAAAGGGATGAACTCATCACCAATGACAAAGAAATTAAAGCAATAATTAGAAGCTATTTTGACCAACTCTATGGCAGGAAGTCTGATGATCTAATCAAAATGAATGAATATTTACAAAAATATAAATTGCCTAGATTAATAGAAGGTGAAATAAATTATTTAAAATAGTCCCATTTTAGAAAAAGAAATTGAATGAGCCATTAATAAACTCCCTAAGAAAAAAAATTTCAAGAACAGATGGATTTACAAGTGAAGTCTAATAAAATATTTAAAGAACAATTAATTCCAACCCTATGTAAAATATTTGGGAAAAGATTAATAAGTACTGCCAAATTCCTTCTATGTTACAAATATAGTACTGATACCTAAATCAGGAAGAGCCAAAACAGAGAAAGAAAATTACAGACCAATCTCCCTAAAGAATATTGATGCAAAAACATTTATTTATTTGTTTATTTGATGAAAACATTTTAAATAAAATATTAGAAAAGAGATAATCAGCATGGTAATACTCTGTGACCAAGTGGTATTTAAACCAGGAATGTAGGGCTGGTTCAATATCAGGGAAACTATTATCATAATTGACCATATCAATAAAAACCCAACAGAAATGATATGATCATCTCAAAAGATGCAAAAAAAAAAAAGATTTTGACAAAATACAGTACACATTCTTATTAAAAGCTCTTGCGAAGACAGAGATAAAGGGAGATTTCCCTTAAATAATAAGCAGTATCTACTAAAACCAACAGCAAAAAATATTTGTAAAGGAGAGAAGCTGAACACATTCCCAATAAGATCAGGGGTGAAACAAAGATGTGAATTTTCACCATTATTATTCAGAATTGTGCTACAAGTGTTGGCTTTAGCAATAGGTAAAGAAAAATCAATTAAATGAAGTGGAATAGGCAATGAGGAAATAAAACTATTACTCTTTGCACATGATATGATGATATACTCAGAGAATCCTCGAAAATCATCCAAAAATCTATTGGAAAAAATCCACAGCTTCAGCAAAATTTTAGGATATAAAATAAATTCACAGAAACCATCATATTTTCTCTGTATTTTCAAATTCCATCAGCAAGAGATAGAAAGAAAAATCCATTTAAAATAACTGTTTCTGTGTCTACCTGCCAGGACAAACCCAAGAATTATTTGATCACAGTTACAAAACATTTAACACACAGTCATATCTAAACAACTGGAAAAATATCAATTGCTCATGATTAGACTAAATTAATATCATAAAAATTACAATTTTAACTAAATGGGTCTGCTTGTTCAGTTTCATACCAATCAAACCACCAACAAATTATTTTTTTAGTTCTAGAAAAAATAATAACAAGATAATCTGGAAGAACAAAAGGTCAAGAATGTCAAAGGAATTAAAGAAAAATACAAAGGATGGTGGCTTAAACTATATTATAAAGTAGTAGTCATCAAAATTATTTGGTAGGAGCTAAGAAATATAGTGGTAGATCAGAATAGATTAAATAAACATGACACAATATTCAAGGCCTATAGTAATCTGTTATTTGATAAATCTGCACACTCCACCTTCTGGAATAAGAATTCACTGTTTGATTTAAAAAGCTGAGAAAACTGAAAAATAATATGTCAGAAAATCAGCATAAACCTACATCTCACATCTCATACCAAAATAATGTCAAAATGGGTAAATATTTGGGCGTAAAGGATGATACAATAAACAAATTAAGAGAACAAGGGATAATTACCTATCAAATCTTTGGAGAAGGGAGAAATTCATGATTAATGAAGAATTAGAAAACATGAAAGACAAACTGGACAACTTTGATTACATTAAATAATTTTGCAAAAAACAAAATTAACAGAAACAAGATTAAAAGGGAAGTACAAAGCTGGGGGAAATTTTTACAGCCATTGTTTCTGATAAAGGTTTCATTTCTAAAAATATATAAAGAACTATGTCACATTTATGAGAATATCAGTCATTCCCTAATTGGTATAATGGTCAAAGAATATCAATAGGCAATTTTCAAATGATGGAATTAAAGTCATCTATTAAAATGCTCTAAAGCACTATTGATTTGAGAAATACAAATCAAAACACCTCTAAGGTACTACTCACACCTCTCAGATTGACTAAGATAACAGGAAAAGATAATGATAAAGGTTGGAGGTGATGTGTATAAACTGGGACACCAATGCATTGTTGGTGGAGGTTAGAACTGATCCGACCATTCTGAAGAGGAATTTGGAACTTTGTCCAAAGAATTATCAAACAGTGCATATATATATGCCCTTTGATCGAGCAATGTCTCTGCTGGGCCTGTATCCCAGAGTGATTATAAAGGCGGGAAAGGGACCCACGTGCAAAAATGTTTGTGGCAGCCCTCTTTGTAGTGGCAAGAAGCTAGAAACTGAGTGAAGGCCCATCAGTTGGAAACTAGCTGAAAAGTTAGGTTATATGAATGTTATGGAATATTATTTTTTATATAAGAAATGATCAGCAGGATGATTTCAGAAAGACCTGGAAAGATTCATATGAAGTATTTGCTAAATAAAGTGAGTAGAACCAAGAGAACCTAGTATACTTCAAGAGCAAGATCATATGATGATCAATTCTGATGGAAGTGTCTCTTTTCAACAGTGAGGTGATTCAGGACAGTACCAATGTTCTTGTGATGGAGAGAGCCATCTTCACCCAAAGAGAGGATTGTGAGGATTGAATATGGATTACAACATAGTGTTTTCACCTTTTTAATTGTTGTTTGCTTGCATTTGGTTTTCTTTCTCATTCTTTCTCATTTTTTTTTTTTTTACTTTTTGATCTGACTTTCTTGTATACGCCGGTATACATAATTGTGGAAATGTATATAGCAGAATTGCATATATTTAACATATTGAATTGATTGCCATCTTGGGGAGGGGGTGGGAGGAAGGGAATGAAGGGAAGGAAAAATTTGGAGCACAGGGTTTTGCAGGGATAAATGTTGAGAATTATCTATGCATGTTTTGAAAATAAACAACTTTAATTTAAAAAAGATAAATGGTCAAAATATATCAACAGGCAGTTTTCAGATGACAAAATTAAAGCCATCTATATATGAGGAAAAATTCTCTAAATCACAATTGATTACAGAAAAGCAAATTAAAACAATTCTGAGATATTACCTCACCTCTCAGATTAGCTAATCCATTGCTGGTGGAATTGTGAAATAATCCAATCATTCTGGAGAGCAATTTGGAACTCTGCCCAAGGACTACAAAACTGTGCATATTCTTTGATCCAGACTTTGGACAGAAAATGCCATCTGCATCCAAGGTAAATGAATGTGAATCAACACATGCTATGTTGACTTCTTTTTTCTGTTTTTTTCTCATCTCTCCCAGGGTTTTTCCTTTTTGCTCTGATTTTTTTCCCAAAATGATTCATAAAGCAATGTGTATTAAAAATAAATAAATTTACTAGAAAAAAAGAAATCTAGGCTAAGAATAAAAACATTTGAGTTCTTGTTATCTCATTGTCAATTTTAAAAATTATTATATACATATTTATGGATACATGAGGATTAAATAGCCCAAGTAAAAATGACTACATTGGTATTGACTTGCTGCCAACATATATTCTTTAAAAAGACCAGCATGCTAGCTAGATTGTCCATAGTATGTATATGACAGGATATGCATAATTATTACACAGGGTGAGAGGGAATGTCTACATCAATGAAATCACAGACTTTTAAAAATAGATTTGAAATACTGAAGGGCATCCTCCAGTATATTTCACTAATGTGGCCTTCAAGGACTCAAGGTCCAGCAGGTGCAGCAAAGAAAGACTTTACTATTCTACTTATTTTCCCATGAGGAACAGCCATTCAGCAACCTCCAAAAAGAAAAGCTTTCTGGAAATGTTCCATGATATATCAAAAAGTTCCCTGCCATGCAGTTATCCCATCATTACTAGAAGTTGGGGGTTTGAGTAGATTGTGGGCAAACTTCTTAGGAGGCTATTTCTATGACCTCTCTCTCTGTATGATAGCAAACAGTTCCTCTCACAAGCAAATAATCAAGATCTAACTGGATTGTTTTCATCATGAATATGGAGTAGAGAAAGCTTTTGATTGCAGTTATCTTTCCAAGTCTATCTATATCAACTCTTCCTTGAAAACATTTCCTGACAACGTCTTCCCTTATAATATGACTAACAAACACTTTTAACATAGAGAATGTGATTTCTGCCTATGGTACTGGACCAGACAAAGTTACATGAAACTACCTGTTTCAACTAGCTGCTAGCTGATTTAGGCAGGGAAGGAAAGAGGGAAGCTCAGAAACACATTCCTTCCTCTATAATTACTTATCCCGTTCTCTCTCTCCATTTTTTTTACACAGAATCCAGGCCTATGTTCTTGGATTTATATTTGATTATCAGTAGCTAAATGACCAAAGATTCCATCTGCCAATACCAAGAGAATATGCTTGAGTTATTTTAACACTCAGAGCAAGTGTTTTGTGATGAATAGATTGACATTCTATGGTGGACATAAACAAACAGCTAATTTATTCTGAAAAATAGATGAATAGGTTTTCTTTGTAGATGTGATTAGAATTTGTTCAGTTAGTTGCTCTATACTCTCCAATTTGCAAAAATACTATTGAACCAAGCAAGCAAAGTAACATTTTCCAATCTGTTGACTCCGTAAGTCAAATCCTGTATGAGACACAGGAAAGCCAGTATTAATTCCACATATGAAGAAAGGCTTAGGTGATTTCATCATCACCAAATGCACAGATGTCAATGGAAAAACATGAAACTATGTTGTGCATGGAAAACACTATGATCGCATACTGCCATCTAGTGCTCCTCAAAATCACATCGTAGCCTACTCTAGTATTCTAGTCACATTACTCAAGAATCATATGGTATCCACTTGAAAGTCCATTAAAGAATTTGTCACATTGAGGAACAATTCACGTAATAAGAGAATACTAATTATAAAGTTGGATTTGTCTTCTAACTAGTTCGCTTAAATATAGCATTGTCCATACAAAAGCTCCTTGGTTAGGTAACTGATATAGCTAGAAAAGGACTGGCCAGTCTTGACTTAGAAAATACCTCCTTTATCTTTGTATTTCTAAAAATAATCTATTTAAGAATCTATGAGGGATGACAACAAAATGGTTCCTAGTGAAAAATAATAGCAATAGTTGTCTTTTCATGCTAATATGGCAGTGTCCTATTTAGATATTTTAAGCTATCAAATCTTCTAGGTCATAACTGATGTCCTAGGAGTTATAACTTTGCTAATTTTTTCTGTTCTCTGCATAAAGTTTAAATTAGTGAGAATGTTGAACAAATGCAAAAACTTAAACTACCAAAGCTATCATCCATGCTTGTACAAAATACATGATCATAAAATATAATATAAACAACTGAAGAAAAATCTAGTTCAACTTCCTTTTAAAGCTAAGGAAACTCATGTCAAAAAAAAAAAAAAAAAAAAAAAAAAAAGATTAAGTGATTTACCCAGTCAGGTCCAGAGATAACTGAAAATCAGATTCCTAAATCAGTCTTTTTTATGTGTCCCATATGTCATATATTACATGTTTCAAGGTCTTTGAATTTCCATTATAGGCATTCCAAAAAACAAGGGTAGGACTCGGAAAGTGGTAAAAATACAGCTATCACTGACCCTGTGACTCAGAGGTGTCATTAATCCTTCATTGTCTTCTAAGACTAAGTGAACATAAAACATGGAGTCACTAATAAGACTTCCTTTACAACACAAGCTCCACAGTTAAGCCCACAGAAACATAGAAAGCCATTCAAGTAACTACATTCCCCAAAATCACTGCTTTTCCAATAAAGCAATATAGCAACAATAGCAACAATAACAAGAATAATCCCTTACCTTTGTATGGCACACCACACATTAAGGATTGCCAAGCATTTTGTATGCATCATATTAATTATTCTTCACAACAATTTGTACAGTAGATATTTTGTTATCCTCATTTACAGATAAGGAAACTGAAGCTTAGGGTACTAAGTAACTTGACTTAGTTAAAATAGCTAATAAATAATTTAGAAATAAATTCAAATTCATACCTTTCTCACTCCAGGTGTAACAGGCCAACTACTACACCATGCAAATACTCAAGGTGATCTGAATTTGGGTCTCTCACTTTGTGCATTATTAAAATAATCAATCATACAACCATAGTAAAAGGACAACTTTAAAAATATTAACCCAGAAGTTGAGGCTCCTTATTCTTTTATTGCTTACACCCAGCTTCAAAGTGGGAGAGAGGCTGATGCATTTTGCACACCTATTGCACACCTATCAACTATTACCTTACTTCCCTTCCAGATCAACTGCTTAGATAGTGGCAATAATATTTGTTCCATTTGCTTAACATTTAAAATTTTAAAAATATGACCAACTTACTTTAAAAAAAAAACAACTTTACAGTCAATTGAAATGCAGTGTATAATCTGTAAATAATTTTCTGTCACAGCTGGATTCTAATGAAATCTGTTCAATGAAAATTTTGTTTTCCTTTTACCCATCAAGACCTAAAATGCTTAATTTTAGTATATATACATTTTATTTAAAATCTTAAGCAGAGGATTGGTTAAAGCTATGTAAAAGTATATATATCAAAGTTTCAAACCACATGAATATTATAGCTAATTAGTTCCTTTCTGAATTTTTCTTGAGAAATAGTTATATAATATATATGTGTGTGTATATGTACATATATATATATATTTTATATGTGTGTATATGTTTATATACGCATATGCCTATGCATGGAAATATTTGTTGATATATTTACAATAAACAAGAACCCAAGATGTCTGTCTTTTTTTCCTTGCACTTGTTATATGACCAATAAACCTTCTAAGTACAATCATTGACATCCAAAACTTTAACAGATCTTCAGTCCATTGATAACATCCTCCCTGGAATATATTTGGGAGGGCAAGGAGGAATGTTGTGACAAAATAGGGCTTGGAAGATTTTCAGCTACTCAGTGCAGGCAGTTTATAGATCAAGGAGATCAAAGCCCTCTGGAGAACCAAAGAGATAAATTGATAAATACTGCCACTTGGGAATACTGCCATGAGAGTTCCAAAGAGAAAGAGATGGTTTTCAGCTGGGCAGCTCAGGGAAGCCATCAGGTATGAATTGGCACTAATTTGATATGAACCTCAAAAGGAGAAACCTCAATTATCAGTCACCTCTTCCTGTTCTGAGGGTGATATATATGTATATATAACTTTATGAAAAAGTGCTTGATTGATATCTTGTGCCAAATCTATTAGTCACCCAAAAGTTGTCAAGCTGTCTTTTCAATGCACTAGCAAAATTGCAAGTCACCCAAAGTGTGAAGTTGGCAACTCTTTCCTTAATTCGTCCTTGTCTCCCTTAATTATCCTCATTGCACTTAATAAATTCTCAGCAGTCAGCAGCCCCATTTGAAACTGTTGAATGGATGCTTTGTTATATCTTCTAAACTGTTTTCCCATGATTTTAGGCTTTTTTCACCTTTCCTCCTAGAAAATGTTTTCATTTTTAGAGATTATTTTTGACCATTTGCTGGGGACATGACTGAGCTGCTATAAAAATGATTGGTTTCTTGAGATAAGGCACATGTGAGAATAACCACCAACACAGTAAAACTTGCGGATCCATGAGGATTTCTATACATAGCATAATCCAGGCATTTTATGACACAAAGAGCAAGGCCATCCATCAAAGGATGGCATACAGTATTATAAGCGCCTGCTACATAAATCCTTGGGGCCCAGACACAGACATCAAGAGTCTCTGACTGCAGCCTTGTCAATACTCCAAAACATTCGTTACTAAAAATTGAGGACAGCTGCAAATGTACATCCCCTTGCTCTGTATTTAACCATAGTATGATTTTTTTCTTGGAAGAGTGAACATCAGAGTAAAGTGATAAAACCTTTTGACCAAAGGGCAGTGGCAAAGTGTTCGGTTTGCCATTCAGGAATAAAACACTCCTGATAACTTGAGCCCCTACATAGAAACATATAGTAATGACATGTTTGAACAGCTTGGTAGACTGGAATATATATATTCAATTGTAAGTATAGATAAGGCCTAAGTTCCCCCAACTTCCAGCTCATTATTTTCTTCTCCAGAAAGCTTCAGGACCTGACTTGCTACTGTCTCCTGATCTCTCGTTATCATCACCTTCCTGCCAGACTTGTGTTAGCTACTACATAGATTTGGCTACAGAAGAGCATCATCATCATCATCAATAATTAATAACAATAATAATAAATAGCCAACATTAAATTAGTGCTTACTATATATCAGTCACTGAGCTAAGCACTTTATTATTATTATCTCATGCCACTAGGTTGAAAGTTTCTTGAGGACAAACACTCTTTTGTTTCTTAAGTGCCTAATAAATGAGTTATTAATTCATGTAAACTTTACAAAGACCCTGGGAAGTATTATTATTATCTACAAACATGGTGAAGCATGTCCCCCACTTCTCAGAGAGGTGGTAGGGTATTCCTACAGAGTGAAACACAAATCTTCAGACAAGACCAAGATACCTAATTATTTTGTTTAACTGTATTTGTCAGTCACAAGGTAGAATTCTATTAAAGATGAACAGCCAAATTATTGTACAGTGATAATAATGTAAAATTTTAAAGGTATCAATTATGTTTTTTTTTAAAGAAAGAAAAATGAGGCAAGAGTTTCCCTTCTCTCTTGGCTTACTTCTTGAAAATGCACAACTTTATCGTGGAAGTTAAAAAAAAAGTTTTAACTACTAAAAACACCAAGGAAAAGCCCAGGGTTAATTAAAAAAAGGAGAAAGAGCAAGATCATAAAAATGTGATATGTAAATGTCTAGGAAAACATAACTTTATCTTCCTACCTTCCCCACCCCTTGACTGGTGGACTACCCATCAGACTGTCAACTCAGTGTTCTCTGGACTTTCCATTTTTGAAACTACAGAAGATATATAGTTTGTTAAGGAAATGAGCTATTGCAACCATTTCATAATCTGTTTTTCCAATCTATTTCTGGGTGCAAGAATCATTCCATCATAGATCTAGCATAACAAAAGGACTCAGAAATCATCTAATTCAAGAGCTTCCTTATACAGCTGAGGAAATTCACGCCCAGAGAGATCAACTAAATTTTTTTTCAAACAATAATAGGTTTGTAAATGCAACAGAAAGGATTTAATCCACATGCTTTAATTCCAGAGTTTTTGCTTCTTCCATTGTATTGTTTCATCTTTTTTTCTGACTCGGCTATTTGCTCATTTTCAAACCTATTTCTTGACTTCTAACTCTATGCTAAAGTTGGGCTCTGTTTCCCAATGGAGGGAGCACTGTCCCGAGTTTTCCCTGTGTTTTGTTTTGTGCAGCTCTATTCAGAGATATTTCTGGGGATCTGTAAGTTTTCAGCTCTTCCAAGGTGGTATGATCTAGGGAGAGGTGTATTTGCTACTTTCCTGTACTGTGCACTTATTTATGAGTACTACCACAAGCGCATTTCAACCCTGGAACTCTAAGAAAGGTCTTTGCTTTCCTGTGATAACAAGCCCTGCTGTGCTAATAGTCCTCACACTGGGACTAAGACCCAAAATTGCAACCTAGATCAGAGTGTAGGCAACACAACAAGAGTATTGGTTTGCTAGAGCCTGGTCTGCACTGGCATACTGGACTGGACCGGAATCCTCTCTCACCCTAGTGCAACGGATTTTTCCTGCCAATCTTCTAAGGTATCTTGGATTAGAATATTGTTTCACTCCATTATTTTGTGGGTTCTGTCACTCAAGAATTTTTTAGAATCATTATATAAAGGTATTTGGAGGGGTTTAGGAGAGAGCTCAGAAGAGTCCCTGCCTTTATCCAGCCATCTTAGTTCTGTCTAATGAGTGGGAGTTCATGAAAGTTTGAATTATGTTTATAGATATGCAAGTAAGGAAAGGAAACATGTCTAAGAGAAGTTGGTAAGAAAAAAACACTAGAGGACAGCTGCCTTTGAGGATGGACATTATATTGAAAGAGTTTGAAATGAATAAAGGAAGAGGAAACAATGATGTGAAAGTGTTTTATTGGGAGTTAGCTGGAAAGAGAGCAGGAGAGAAAGAAAGAAGAAGAAAGAAGGAGGAGAAGGAGAGAGAGAATAATATGATTACATCATATAGTCATAGAAGGACCAAGAGTTTTATTTTTTCTTTTAAGTATGAGAACTTAGATCCAATGATAGAAGAAAATAATCTAAGAAATAGACAGCAAAAATTTAGATATTAATATTGTGGCTGGGATGATTGCAGGGACACTGTTGAAGGAAACAGGAGGGAATAGGATAAAAATACAAGGAGGCAGGTTATACCTAATGAGAAGGGTGAAACATTATCAGGGACTGGAAAAAAGAAGGGAAATTTGGGGGAAATTGGGATTCCTATATGAAATAGCAGATGATAGCTTCTATTTCCTCAAAGAAGTATGAATTTAAATTTGGAGTTATATAGAATAAAAATGAAACAAATGTTTGGGATAACTAACAGTTGCACAAGAGCAGCATAGTATGATGGGATGGTAAAGACTAATAATATATAACGTCCATTAATAAAATAATGATCAATAAGACAAATAATAAATTATATGTACATAACACTTCAAATTGTGTCAAACTCAAATAGAAATTAATTTCTATAAGCCAAGTATTGACTTAGAAAACTTTAATATTAAGTATGTTTCATTATATTTTTTGTTTTGTTAAACTTTTTCCAGTTACATTTTAATCTTTTAGTCAACTGGGGTATTTTACATACAGCCTAAGCTTGACAACTTTATAAAGGATATTATGGATCCTTACCACAGAACTTTGAAGCAAATACTGTCTCGTATAATTACAATTTTACTGATGAGAACAAGCTGAGATCATTTAAGTGAATCAGTAAAAGGTGAAATTGGAACCAAGGTCTAAATCTAGACATTCATCCAGCAAAAGACAGTGTCCCAACCTTGCAAAGAAGAAATCCTTTTCCTTTAGGGTTCATTCAGGTGGCACCACTTCTGTTGTGGATGACTTCACCATCTTAAAATAACTTCTCCCAATCATATTTATTATATCACCCTGTCTCACTCTACTTATATCTTACTGATTGTGTAGCAATCATTCACCCACCTGGTTATTAGCATCTTGAGGTCAGCAGCTGTTTGTTCTTTTAAATCAGATTTTCTCAGGGATTAGCAGTGTTTCTCCTTAATAGAAGGCACTTAGTAAATGTTTGTGGAATTGAACTGACTTGAATATTCAAAAGAATCTACAACTTCATCAGTTTGGGAGTTCAAAGGATGAAAACTGCAGTTTTTTAAACATGTGCTACTAAAAGTTTACTATGATCACTTATTTATGACTATGACTTATTTATGACTTATGACTATGAAGACAACTTCCCCAGTTCTTCTGCAATCATAATGGTACCTTTGTTTTTGGCTAAAACTAATTCACTTCCTCTTCAAATCTTCCCCTTCAAACAACAAATTACAATTTGTTGTTGACAAGTTTCATTCCTTTTTTCAGTTCATTTGTAAATGGCTCATTGTATATAAATAGCAAGTGAAAAATATTCTCTGTCATTTTTTATATCCATCCCTCTTTTCCTTCCCTTTTTCAAACACATTATATTCAGCCTCCCTTTCAACATGAACCATTTATATTTCACATATAGACACAACCATAGCTGTGTTTTTGTGTCCAACTGTGATGGTTCTGCAGCACTTGGAGGAAATAACTTTTTTTTTCCAAAAACATTTTCTACTTTTCTTTTTTCTTTTTTTTTCTTTTTTTTTCTTTTTTTTTTTTTTTGGCTGAGTCAATTGGGGTCAAATGACTTGCCTTGGGTCACACAGCTAAGTGTCTGAGGTCAAATTTGAACTCAGGTCCTCCTGGCTTCAGGATTGGTGTTCTATCCACTGCATCACCTAGCTACCCCTCTTTATTTCTTTTATCCCTGAATTCCTTAAGTTTGACCCTTAGTTTAATATTTTGCCAGGCCTTCTTTAAAGTGGCAATGCCCTCTACTGTTGTCTTTCTTCTCCCTCAGAAGATGCTAGTTAAATTTTTTTAATCATCATTCTAAGATTTTATGAATATGTGCAACAGTACTGAACTTAGTGACTATCTTCATTTGACAAATAAATCAGAAGTTTTTCAATGTGACTTTCTGACTTCTTATCATTTCTTTGTTGTAAAATTTAGGCTAATTACAAATCTCAATGATATTATTATGATCTATGACAATATCGTTTTTGTTATACATTTTATATTTTTGGTGTTCAACTACTTGTTTATATAGATTAAGATTAAGTTTTTTTCCAGCTGTACACTATACATTTTCCCATTTATATTCTTTTCTTTCTAATTCTGATCATAATTCAGTCAGCTGATTCTCACCTCAAAAACAAGTGTTTCCTGTGTATAAAAATATAATCTATTTCATTCTTTATACTTTGATTTATTGCTCATCATGTTCCATGCCAACCAGTTTTTTTTTCCCCCTCTCAAGAAAGTGTTCATGATATTACAAAGTAAGAGCATTATATATTGTATAAGTTTTGGGAGTCTCTTACTCCTTTCTGAGGAATGATTTTTGTGTCTCATAAGTATATGAAAAAAATAAAATCAGATGAAATGGAAATTGTCATGAGCACAGAAGATTGAGGCAAAGGAAGGAAATAATGAGGGTATTACATGTGTGATAAAAGCGGACTGAAAAAGTCAGTGGGAGGTTTGGAACAGTAGAGTTCCCTGCACTCATTAGATGACATTATCTAAGTCCAACAATGACAGAAGACAGAGGAACTTTATAAAAGCTGGGAGGGGATAGAGATAAACCCATGATGGTAGTAATCTCAGATAGAAGCTAAAAATGGACAAGGTGTTAGGATTTAACCAAAGGAAAGGAGAGTTGTATTGAAAACCAGGGAACTTGGATGCTTTTTAGCTCTATCTCCATCAATCAATGTGTGACTTTTGCTAAATCACTTAATCTTTTTCACCAGAGCCCTTGTTCCTAATCTTTAAAGTGAGTAGATTAGATTAGTTATATCAACCTTGAAAATTTCAAAACAGCCATTCATAACTGAGGGAGACTCTGTGGTATTTAAACTTCTTTTATGATTCAAGATTCTTGGGAAAAGAAAGACCTCTTTTAGCCTGTTAGCTTTAATGTTTTGACAAGAGTTACAGCATTCATCAAAGTGAAAAGGACTTTATAATATTATGCTTATTGTTCCAATGGGATAGTAATTACTTTTACTACAATTAAATTTAATATTATGAAATGAAACATGTCATTCTATATTACCATATTGAATTTTGTTAAAACTGACTCTATACATAAAGTAACAGACAACTCCATAAAAACAAAAATAAAATTTTCTCACTATGTTAATAGTGGGAATAGCTTATAGTTTAAATTGCTTTGTCATCGAGCTTAATAAATTTAGATTCCCTTTCAAGTTAAAATTATAAAGAATTTTAAAAATACACCCATTGGCTTAAGTTTAAATAAAAAGAAAATACCCTAACTTCCAATGTGATTCATTTAGACATTATTAAATACATTAATAGATTCATGCTTTAAGCAAATATTCATTGAGTAGCCATTCTATAGAAGACACTGTGGTAGGCCCTGGAGTCAAGGAGTGAAAAGATGAAATATAGTCCCTTGACTTCTAGAATTTACATTGTGAACCCTGTGGTCATCTCAACACTAATATATATGAAAAAAATCTAGAAATACTGTGGGAAATCTAAAATGCCCGAGATAAATCAGATTGACTGGTTTTTAGTAAAGTCTAGGCTGACTTTATGTAGTCATGTATGAGCGGTAGTGTGAACTAAGGAATAGAGTCTTCATGACTACAGTGTAAAGTCCTGTCCCTGACACATACTAAATACAAGACCCTAGGCAAAGAACCTTAATATGTTTTCTTTAGTTAGAAGGTAACTGACTTTTAGGGCAGTACTTGACTTTCTTTCTACTTGTTTTTATATTCTCATCATTTAACACTGTCTGACACATAAGTCTTTAAAAAGCTTGTTTCATCCTTCATCTCAGTATTTCAGGTAGCTCTTTTAAGACTTCAATCCAGTTATAACATTTGAACTACAGACAGGAGGACCTGATTTCAAATTCGAACTCAGATAGTTATTATCTGTGTGACCCTGGGTAAGTAACATAATCCTGATTGCTGCTAAAGAACCATGGGGGAAAAAGAACTATGAGTGGAATGGCAATTGTTTTGCAACACTGATGCTGGTAAAGGGAGTTTCCTTACAATTAATTGTTTGCATCAATAAAATCATACTTCCACCCTCCAAAAAAATAACATGTTATAACATATGTATGTTTATATATTTTTGTTTGTTATATTATGCTTGATACCCTATTAATTCACAAGGTAATATGGTATAGATAATATGAAAGAAAAACATTTCCTAATGAAGATAATGGTATAACAAAGTGTAGCGAAAAGAACACTGGTCTTGGATTCAGAACATCAAAGTTCATGCCTTCAGCTCCATCATTTGCTAGGTATATAAACCTAGACAATGTTTCTGGGCCTTATTTGTTTTATCAATAAAATGAGAAGAATGAATCAGGAAAGTTTTCATTCTCATTGCAGCTCTAGATCTGTGAACCTACACATTGTCCCACTTTCCATTGTCAACTCTCAGTGTATATGTGCTGAGATCCTAGAATAAAGATATACCAAAGGTGTGCTGGGGAAAAAAGAAAAAGGATACACTTTTAAACTTATTCTGAATTATTAACATTTTATCCATTACTTTTGTAAAGCCACTAATCAATAAAATAATAATTCAAGCCTGAATTTCTAGAATTTGCTGAGTTCCCCAGGAGTAAATTTTCACACTGAAAACTTAACTATTGGCCTCTAAAGCATGAAAGTTAATCCTGGAAAAGCCCTGGATAATAACCCTCACTGTATACAGCATTTGCCAGAATTGTATGCAGTCATAAGCATCCAAAATCAAAGGAAGTAATGATAGCCCACAAGGCAACAGTGTAAAAATTAATCAATAGAAAGATTCATCATACATCGTACCATATCTGCAATGCCTGAAGTCCAGATTCACTAAATTCTGAATATTGAATATTGAAAAATCTAGCTTTGTGGGTGACAGTGATCTTCCACTAGATTTGGTGTTCACTTGGTTTCCTTCTTGGAAAGGCTAAGTATTCCCCAATTCCCTTATCTTCCATGAATGTGAGTTTGTGTGTAAAATTTATAACTTAAATGCCTGACTGGTATCTTAAAAAAAAAAGGCTTTTAACTGTATTAATTAGAGAGAAGACTTAGATTCAAATACTTTCAGCTAGAAACTTTGCAGCTTTATTCCCACCTGAATTATAGTGAGACATGGAACTAAGATGCTATATGTTCAATGGAAAGAAGTCTGGACTTGGAATCAGGAAGATTTGATTTTAAGTCTGGCCAGACATTTATTAGCTGTGTGACACTAGGCAAGTCCCATACTGTAATATTCTCTCTAAAATTATTTTTCTCTGTTGAGGTTTTCTTGGGGTCTTTGGGGGCAACCTTCCTTTCAGTTCAGTAATCACCACAAGTGCAGCCAGGGATTAAAGTCCAAATCCTTTATTGTCTCGTTCCAAGTCTTGTCTCCTTTCCCTATCTCCCCCCTTGGTTCCTAGAGCTTAAGCTCCTGCCACCTTCTCTGGCTTCTGAATCTCCCCAACTGAATCCTTGATGAGACTCCAAGAGCTTCTATTGAGCTTGTCTTTTTGGCCCTGATAGCTTCTTGCTTATATGTCCCACACTGAGTATACACCAATCATTATATCACTAGGAAACCATTATTTGTTGTAGGATTAAATCAATGCTAAACTAGATTTAGCCATTGTCTCCTCAGTTCTACTTAGTACCTTGTTTCAAGTTCTGGCCCATAACATCTCCTTGTAGGATTAAATCAATCATACTGAACTATGCTAAATTAGATAACTATTGTCTCTATCAATTCCACTGACTTAGTACCTTGTAAGAATCCTTTGTTTCAAGTTCAGAGATCTGACCCATAACAACACACTTCTGTCTTCCTCAGTTTCCTCAATTGTGAAATGGAGATAATAATAGCATCTACATCCTGGGTTATTGTTAGGATTGAATGCGATAATATTAAAAGCACTTAACATAATACCTGGAACAGAATAAATGTTATATAAATGTTAGCTATGATTGTTATTGAATTGCCTGCTATATGGCTGGCTTTATCCTAGTCCCAGAGACTAAAAATAATGAAAAATTCCTAATATCAAGGACTTTACATTCTATGGGTGACTATTCCTTATTGTTGCTTACTATAGATCCTTTTTACCTCAAATTTACAAGAAATTTTGAGGTTAGCCAGTACTTCTTGATAACAATTACATAGATATTGATTATATTATATTGATTATGAAAATGTATATATGCAGAGATAATGATTATATAAATAATGATCACATAGACACATGCATATGTTTATATATATATATATACATATACATGTATATATATACAGAGAGAGAGAGAGAGATGTGGATAGATAAATGATTGATTGATTTATAGATAACAAATAAAATAAACAGAGTTGGAGGAGTTGTCTAATTTGTTTTTCAACAGTTCTATAAACAGGGCACTTATTTTGATCTGTTCCAAGTGATTTTTAAAATGGGAATTCTTTTTGTTTCTATACATATTTTCTATATCCTAAGAGGGTAATGATGGGGGGAGGGAATTAAGGAGCATTGTTCCTAGTTTGAGGATTTACAAATATGTCATCTATGAACAGCAGAAACCAGGGGAAAGAAATGAGCAGAGAAAGAATGGAATGAAGACAAAGGGCACAAGAGATCACAGTTAGCTGTGTTTTGGGCTTTTAAAAAAAAAAAGCTTCAAGGAAGAGGTATCAGGGAAGACAACTACACAGGGAGACAGGATCACTGAGTGATGAAAGACACAGTGAGAGACAAAAAAAGGGAATGGAGCCCTGAGAAATGGAAAATTCATCATTTTAGATGAATTGCTGGTGACTGTCAGCTGAGAAGAGGAGAATTTGGTTTTTCATAGCAAATGTTTATGTAAAATAGTTGTACAGACAGTAATCAGGGAGTTTCAGAGGAGAATAGCCAACCTTAGCTGACTTTAAGTCACGTTGTATGTGGGAAGGGCAATGTGAGCAGTAAAGTAATTTCTGGAAATGATGAATATGACAGAAGCTAATCAGTATGTACTGGCTGCACTAAATAATAATCATGGGAAATAGAAATATTGATAATCAAATGTATATTTGCATAAAAATCAGAGTACTGTATTAGAGCTAGCAGAGATTTTTGAGATCATTTATTATAATCCCTTCATTTAGTGTGCCAGAAAAAAAAATGAGGTTATAAATATTGCCAGATTTTATCTTTCTGGTTAGGGTCAGGATTGGCCATCTATTTCTAGGCCCATGTTTATATAAACACTTGTTGTGTGCTTACTATTTGTTAATTCATCCAACAAGCATGTATTACAAGTTTACCATATAGACTTCCAGTGCCAAAATTATAGAGTAAGGAAGAAATCCTCTGACAACTTCCAAAATTCCCTTTCCAGCAACTAAAAAAACCATCTCAGAATTGATCTAGAAGTATGGAAGCAGTTTACCAGCTACAGCAAGTAGGACTGTCTCATTGGGTTTGGGAACCTATAGCAAGGCTCCAAGACAGGTGCAATCCAGATGGAGGCTTTGCCCACCCCTGCAAACCCGTAAGCTCCTAGGCAAGTGAGTAGGCTCTTTAGCCCATCAAGACCCCACTTCAGTGAACCCACCAAACACAAAGCCATCAACTAGGCCTTGACTCCATTGTCCTAGACTAGGCCTGTAGTGTGGTCAGCCAGCAAATAGAGCCTGTTTCCATAGCAACTTAGCAGCAGAGTCCTACCTCTGAGGTACATCAGCAACAGAATTACTCCTACAAGGTCTGCTAACAGTGAGACTCTGTTTCCATAGCAACCAAGCATCCTTGGGTAAGACTAACAGCTAAATCTCATTCTTAGGAGAGGTCAACGGGGAGTTCCCCTTTCTAATACGATCCAGAAGGGAAGCCTACAGAGAAAGCAAGCAGTTGAGCCCCCAAGTCCAGTCAAAACCATCAGTAAAACCCAGAGCCCCAGCACAAAAAGCTTGGGAGAATGTAGGGCCAGAGCTCAATCACATAAAATCACAAAAAAGGAAGAAAAAATGGCAAAAACCCCACAACTAGATTGACTATTAAAATGTCACTATGGTAATAGGGAGGATCAAGATACAAACTTAGAAGGGAACAACAGTGACAAAATGGCTACATGTGAAGCCTCAAAAAAAAATGTTATTTGATCTCAGGCCCAAAAGGAATTCCTAGAAGAGTTTTAAAAAGCAAATTAGATAAGAGAATAATATTGGAGAAATAAATGAGAGTAATGCAAGACAGTCATAAAAAAGGGTTAATATTTGAAAAGATATTCAAAAATTTACTGAGGAAAATAACTCCCTAAAAATAGATTAGCCAAATGGGAAAAAGTACAAAACCTATTGGGATAGCCAAAAAATCAGTTGGTAAACATGGAAGAATTACAGTGATTTACTTTATTTTTATCTGTTCAGTTCCCATGGATTCAATTTACATCTCTATGCATATGATTGAATATAAGGTCTACATATTCAGCCTTGCTTCTCCTCCTGACCTCCAGTCACATATTTGTTTTTGGCTATTTTATTGTTAGCCTTTTAAATTCAACAAATTCAAAACTGCTCATGATACTTTCCCCTAAACACATTCCTCTCTCAAACTTCTCTATTACCATAAAGGGTATCATTCTTTTAAGTTTGCAACCTTGTTAATATCTTCAGTTTCTCACTCTCATTCAACTCACATATGTATCCAACTACATGCCAAAACTTGAATTTCTATATAGTTTTTCTCTAGTTCAGTCAATTAAAACATTTCTGGTACCTTTCCAAAAGCTTCCTTTTGACCTCGTCTCAAGTCTTTTCCTCACTTCAGTAATCTAAAAGCTGACATCTGACCATAATCTTAACCTACTCAGTAAACTCTAGTGGTTTCCTATTTCTCTAGAATCAGATGTAAACTCCTCTGTTTGACAATTAAGGCTTTTCAGAAATGGCCTTTTTTGCTATTCCTCTATTTCTTGAAATCTAAGTTAATCTTTATTACTTTCATGACATTATCTATATCATATTCTCCTTTGCTTTTGTTGTCATACCTTTCCAAAATAAGGGCTTTTGTTTTTGTTTTTGTTTTTCCAATGAATTCCATCTTCTCATTATGTGGCCAAATATTTTATGCTTCAGCCTCAGGATTGGACATTTTAGAGAATATTCTGAATTAAATTATTTAAGTATTAACTGATGTGATCATCTTGCTGTCCAAGAGCCTATCAAAAGTCTTCTTCAGCAATCCAAATTCAAAAGTATCAATTGTGTGGCACTGAGCTTTCCTTCTAGTCCAATGTTCTCAGCCATACATTGCTACTACAAAAACCATAGCTTTGACTATGTGGATTTTTGTTGGCAAGGTAACAGCTCTGCTTTTTAGTAAGCTAAAAATCTGTCATAGTTCCCCCCCCCCAAAGGAACAATTGTTTTTCAATTTAATAACTACAGCCATCATCTAAAGTGGTCTTTCAATCCAAAAATATGAAATCTGCTATGGCTTGCATTTCTCCCTCTACTTACTAGAAAGTGATAGAACCAATTGCCAGAATCTTAGTCTTTTTTTTTTAACTCTCTGCTCTTTCACTCTCATCAAGAGGTGTCTTATTTCTTCTTCTCTTCCTGCCATCAGAGTGGTATTATCTGCAAATCTAAAATTGTTCGTATTTCTCCCAGCTATTCCAACCCCAGCTTTTGATTCATTTATCCTAGCATTTCATATGATGTGTGACATGTTCTGCATAAAAATTAAATAAATAAGGCAACAATGTGCAGTGCAGTATTGTACTCATTTTCCATTTTAAAAATAATCATTTTTTTTATTTCAGTTCTAACTGTTGCTTCTTGATCCATATAAATCCCTCAGGAGACAAGATGATCTGGTACTCTAATCTTTTTGAGTACTTGCCACATTTTATTGTGATCCATAATAATCAAAGTATTTTGTGTGGTCAGTGAAGAAGATTTTTGTTTTGTTTTTTTCCTGGAACTCTCTAATTTTGTTGTTGTTTTTCATAACCCAGTTAATGGCAATTTGCTCTTAATTTCTCTGCCTCTTCGAAAACCAGCCTGTTCCTCTGATAATTCTTGGTTCCCATGTTGCTAAAACCTGGCTTGAAAAATCCTAACCATAACCTTTCTTATATATGAAATAAACAGAATAATTTGAATATTTTTTATATTGCCCTTTTTTAGGATTGGAGATATAAACTGATCTTTTCCAATCCAGTGATTACTCTTGTGTTTTCCAAATTTGCTGGCATATTGAGTGCAGCACTGTCACAGCATTACCTTTTAAAGTTTTAAATAGCTCAGCTGGAATTATATCATTTCCACTAGCCTTATTGTTAGCAATGCATTCTAAATCACACTTGGTTTTATTCTCTAGGAATGTCTGGTTCCAGATCAGTTATCACCCATTATGTTTTTTGGTGAAGTAAAGATCTTTCTTACAAAATCTTTTGTGTATTATTGTCACCTCTTTTTAATCTCTTCTGAATCTGTTAAATTTCTACCATTTTGTTTTATATGTTATCTGGTTTTTCATAAAACTTTCCCTTCATATATCTAATTTCTTTGAAGAGATCTCTCGTCTGTCTTTCCATTCAGTGTTTTTTTTTCTATTTTTTTGCATTGTTCATATAAGAAAATCTTATTTCTCCTTGCTATTCTCTGGAATTATACATTCATTTGGGCATATCTTTCCCTTTCCCTTTTCCCTTTTACTTTCCTTCTTTCCTCAACTATTTCTGAAAACTTATTAGACCATCATTTTTCTTTCTTGCCCTTCTTTTTCTTTGGAATACTTTTTGTCTCTGCCTCCTATACAATATCACAAATCCCTCTCCATAATGCATTAGAGTGAGTCCCAGGGGTCCTCAAACTTTTTAAATAGGGGGCCAGTTCACTGTCCCTCAGACTGTTGGAGGGCTGGACCATAGTAAAAACAAAAACTTTGTTTTGTGGGCCTTTAAATAAAGAAACTTCATAGCCCTGGGTGAGGGGGATAAATGTCCTCAGCTGCCGCATCTGGCCCACAGGCTGTAGTTTGAGGATCTTTGCAAGTTTAGACACTATCTACCAGATCTAATCCCTTAAATTTATTCATCACTTTCCCTTAATATTCATAAAGGATTTTGCTCAGTAGTGATTTTTCCTACTTTCTTCAATTTAAACCTGAATTTGCAATACTATGAGCCATATCTTAGATAAAATTTAATAATGGAGGGACTGGAAATCAAGGATGGAAATTAGTCAATAGTTAATAAACACTTCATTAAGTATGTACTATGTGCCAGGTAGAGGCAGCTGGATGGCTCAATGAATAAAGCACTGACCAGAATTCATATCAAGCCTTAAACATTCACTAACTATGTGACCTTGAGCAAGTCACTTAGCCTGTTTGTTTTAATCAGCTGGAGAATGAAATGGCAAATCACTGCAGTATCTTTGCCAAGAAAATCCCATATAAGGTCACAAAGAGTCAGACATGACTAAAGGACTGAACAACAATATGCACTAGATATTATGCAAAGTTCTGAGGATTCAAAAAAAAAAAAAGATAGTCTCTACCTTTAAAGAGTTCATAATATAATGCAGAAATAGCTAAAAAAAAAAAAAAAAGGGGGGGGGGGGGAATGGAGCAAAAGATTATCCAATGGGGAAAGAGTATTATGGAGAAATGCAGCCATTGAGAGATGAGGATCACTTAATAGTCACAATAAAAGTCACTGTCCTGAAAGAACTGGAGTGGAGCTCTCCTTTTTTTCTTGTTACGCTTTCAAGATTTCATTTCTGAGATCCTCCATTTCCTCTAGGGCCAATTTATGACCCCTTTTGGGTTTTCTTGGCAAAGATACTGATGTACTTTGTCATTTCCTTCTCTAGGTCAATTTGGTTTTGATGTTGTTCATTTTTTTTTCAATTGTCTCATAATGATCCTAATTTGGAGTTTTCTTAGCAAAGATACTGGAATAATCTACATTTTTTTCCTCCAGCTCATTTTACAGATGAAGAAATTGAGGCAAACGGGTTTAAGTGACATACCCAGAGTCACACAGCTAGTATATGGAATTATTATTGCAATAGGTATCCTTGTTTAATTCTACCAAAATCAAATGTCCCTTCCTATCTTGAGATTCTACATTATTGTGATATTTTTAAATTTTGTTTACAACTCCTAATGTTTCATTGTTGATTTTCTTGTACCTTAAATATATGCATAATGAAAATGGCAAAATATAAATATGAATTATTACTATGACATCATTTAAATTGTGAATGCTTACATTTGATATTTCAGTAAGTAATACAGGGGGAAATAGATATTGTGGAAGAAAAAAATTTCTTCTGTGTTATTATTAATCCATCGGAAAAGGAAATGACAAATAATTCCAATATCTTTGCCAAGAAATCCCTGTACTCTGTCACAAAGAGTTAGCTATAACTTCAGGACTGAACAATAATAGCATGTTAGTATAATAAAATTCTTTCTATAAGGCAGTGGGACAGCTTATGGTACAGTAGATGGAGTACTAGGCCTGAAGTTTGGACAATGAGT
Organism: Sarcophilus harrisii; assembly: GCF_902635505.1. NCBI lineage: Eukaryota > Metazoa > Chordata > Mammalia > Dasyuromorphia > Dasyuridae > Sarcophilus > Sarcophilus harrisii. The sequence goes on along the minus strand of NC_045426.1, from coordinate 65,718,275 downwards.
CTTCTTGAGTTCAAATCTGGCCTCAGACACTTATAAGTTATGTGACACTGGGCAAGTCACTTAACTGTTTGCCTCAGTTTCCTCATCTGTAAAATGAACTGGAGAAGGAAATGGTAAATCACTCCAGTATCTTTGCCAAGAAAACCTCCAAAAGCCTCACAGAAAGTCAGACATGACTGAAAAATGACTGAACACAAGACAGTATGAATATATTTGTATGAATTATGATCTTCCTAAGAAAACATTCTGATTAAAATCATACACCTAAAATCATGGGAGTAAGCACAGCTTAGTGGATAGAAAGCAGGTCTCAAAGTTAGGATAAACTGAATTCAAATCTGGCATTCCTAATTGTATATTGCTGATAAAGTCATTTAATAAAAAAAAATTCACAGAAATGCTCTAAGATTATAAATTTCCAGCCTGCAACCCTGTTTCAGATTCCTATGCCAGAGAGAACACAGGTCTAGTCTTTATTGAAGAATGCTCAAAGGTCATCTAGTTCAAATATCTCATGTCATTAATGAGGAATGTAAGGTACAGGAAAGTTGACTTGTCTAAGATAAGTCAATATTTATGAAGAATTATTAAATATCTATTATATACCAAGCACTGGTCTAGGGAGTTGGTGATGCAAGTATAAAAATGAAATAGCCCTTACTTGCTAGTGGTTTACATCATAATGGAAAAGACCAGTACAGGGGGAAAAAAAAAAAACATGTGTATATATATATATATATATATATATATATATATATAGAGAGAGAGAGAGAGAGAGAGAGAGAGAGAGAGAGAGAGAAAGCATAAATATATAAATATAACAAATACAGATAGATTCAATGAAATAAAATATAATGAAGTTGGGAAGGGATGGCTCTAGAATTAAGAGGTCAAGAGAATTAAATTTAGCACTAGTGGCAGGTTTTAACTAAGGTTCTCTGCTCTCCAGCACATTATTTTTTTTCCATTATTCCTTCCTAGGTAAGCACTTTCATATGCTTTTTAAAAATTCAGATTGTCATTCAAAATATTCTCATGAACATTAATAATCAATTAGTATATTTATATAATAAATGCAATTATTAAATAAGTGATCATGTGACTATCAATATTTCTTAGAAATGGTTTCTAAAATAAAGAAATATTTAAAATCAAACATTTAAAAAGACAAATTTAAAAAAACAATATGCTGTTCTACCAAATCACAATGTCACAAATACTACAAATATAACTGTGAAATATTTAACATAATCTAATTCTGTTTTTTTAACTAAGCAACTAATCAATTCAAGTACTAAATTAATTCAATTCAATTTATGCAATGTCTTTGTTTTGCAGGTAGATAAATAGAAAAGTTAACCATATCTTTTCCTTCATTTTTTTAAAAAACCAAATCACTCAGCCTTCCAAGCTGGAACAAGAGAAAAATACATCCCTCAAATTCATAAAACCACTAGTCTTTTTCATATAAATGAAAAGACATTATTTCTCATTGGCCTTTAAGTGAACATAGAAATATTTGCAGTCAGAAAGAATGAAATATGGTACTACTAGGAGCTGATGGAATAAGGATAATGTGTTTTCAACATGGATTTAGAGGGCAAATATGTGTATGTCCACTTTTATATTCAAGGAGATATGCTGTTGGGCTAAATTTTGTAAGATTCAAGGCTGAGGGCTTGGAGCAAGAAATTAGATCTCAAGTACCACTGCTACCACACAGCAGTCTTGAATTACGCATATAAAAACCTGGCCATTGCTTCTCAATTGGTTTTCAATAATTGTGTCAGAAATCCAAGCTTACTAGTTTCCACTGATCCTTGATTTTTATTCCTCTAGTACAATGTGTCATTTCCATTATTCTCTTTTTAGAAATGGGTTTCTTTTGCATCATTGTTAGCATTGTGAGTCAAAAATTAAATTTAACAGATTTTTAAGTCATCTACTATGTTCAAGACATTATGCTAAGTGTTAGAAAGGAAGATATAGCTATGACTTTCCCAGAAACTTTTAAGATTCCCATCATCTTAAAAGAGGGAAAAATACATGCAATTACAAGAAAAAAAAGCAATGGGCTTTAGCTATATGCAAAGCAGTTTTATAGTTTCTATGGTACTAAGTGACTTCAAGTTTATAGAAGCTCCAGCTAGTTTGTTTTTTCCTAGTACTAGCTGCTAAGGGTCCCATGGTACTTGAAATGAGTATACTCCCAACAGACTAAATATGGAATTAGCCTGGGAGAATTCCATGTCCAGAAGAGTGAAGTTTTTAGAAATAAAAGAACTGATTTCATGATTCTTGTTTAGTTGTTTTTCTGGTATGGTGAGTATAGCTGTGAATCCAACTAACAAAAGAATTAAAGCCATCTTTCAGTCCCAGAACCCTTCATTCACAGAAATGAGTAGTAATATTTGCGAAGGGCACTATATGTGTTGGGGAAAGGACAGAAAGGAAGGCAAGGAGAAGTCACAGGAGCAAAAGACAGCATATGATTTAGCAATGTAGCAGCTCAGCACCAAAGATCCCTAAAACAAATTGTAGTCACAACTCAGGGAAAAGGATCCAACAGATAATGTTGGCAGCAATTAAACAGAAACCCAGTTCAGAAATATGAGGAAGCACAAAGTAGTAACTTCAAAGTAGCAGACAGTCTCTAAATCCAATTAGAAGGATCCTCTTCTAAGAAATATTTACTGATTCCTCCTCTCCCTTGGCCTACTTAAATTGATCATTATGTTCTTAAATTTTTCAGAGAATATTTGCTACTTACTACATTTTTCTTTGTATCACTATCATCCAGTTATATAATGGGTCACTATTCTTCTCTATCTGATAGGTTCAGAGTGAAATGTTTGGGTTGATTCTAATTGGATTTTGAGGGAAGGGAGAGATTTTAAAAACTAGAATTTCTTTTTTTTTTTTTTGGTGGATGTGAAGGGGTGATAAATACCAACATGTGGTAGTAGTGATACTTGAGATCCAATTTCTTGCTCCTAGTTTAGAGGTATACATGAATAAAAACAAAAAATGAGGGGGAGGAGTGTTCAATTTTGACTAAATATAAAATTCTTTAAGGTAGGCAGGTAAGACAATGATAATAAAATCAATCATAACAAAATAGAGGAGAGAATCTAATACCAAGTTCAAAATATATTTGGCAGATAACGGGAAGCTGATGAACACTGAAAATATCATAAAATTATGGAATCTCAAAGTTGAATCTCAGACTATATCTAGTTCATCTCATACCTGAACAAAATTAACTTTTAAAATGTTCCCTAAAAGTAGTCATCTAACTGTTAATGAAAGATTTCTACTGAGGTGAAACCCATTACCTCCTAAGGAAGTACATTTCATTTTTTTATTTCTAATTGCTAAAAAGCTTTTTCATTTGATCAAACTTAAATCTGTCTCAATCATTGATCCTAGGTCTGTCCTCAAGAGTCAGATAGAATTAGTCTAACCCTTCTTCCTCATGGATAACCATTAAATTCTATAATGCATATCTTATGACTATTCCTCTAGTTCCACACGCATACTTCAATTTATTTTTTCTTCTTGTCCAGATTCAAACATTCCCAAGTTCTTCAATTGTTATTCTTATGACCCTTGAGTAAAGACTTAAAGCCCTCCATTATCTTGGTCACTCTACTTCTGACTTACCCCAAGATAGCAGAATTGTCCCACTATTAGGAATATACCTACATAAAGATCTCTGTCAAGTTTTTAAGAATACAATTCATTCCCCAATTAATAAATGATCAAAGAATATGAACAGACAATTTTCAGATGACAAAATTAAAGTCATCTAGAATTATATGAAAAATGCTCTAAATCATTATTGATTACAGAAATGCAAACTAAAACGACTCTGAGATACCATCTCACACCTCTCAGATTGGCTAAGATGACAGGAAAAGATAATGATAAATGTTGGAGGGGATATGAGTAAACTGGGACACTAATGCATTGTTGTTGGAATTGTGAAATAATCCAACCATTCTGGAGAGCAATTTGGGACTCTGACCAAAGGGCTATAAAACTATACATAACCTTTGACCCAGCAGTGTTATTACTGGGTCTGTATTCCAAGAAAATCGTAAAGGAGAGAAAAGGACCCACATGTGCAAAAAATATTTGTAGCAGCTCTTTTTGTGGAAGCAAAGAATTGAAAAAGAAGAGATATTAATCACTTGGGAAATGGCTAAATAAGTTGTGGTATATGAAGACAATGAAATATTGTTCTATAAAAATGATGAATAAACTAATTTTAGAAAGGTTTGGAAAGATTCATATGAACTGATGCTCAACAAAACAAGTAGAAAAAGGAATACTTTGTACACAATAACAGTAAGATTGTGCAATGATCAACTATGAAAGATTTGGTTCTTCTCAGAGGTTCAGTGATCCAAGACCATCCCAATATACTTTGGACAGAAAATACCATCTGCATCCAAAAACAGAATTTAGGCGACTGAATGCAAATCAACGCATGCTATATTCATTTCTTTTTTCTGTTTTTCATCTTATTTTTATTTTGTTTTTCACTTTTGCTCTGATTTTTCTCTCCAAACATTATTCATAAAGTAATTTGTATTAAAAACAAATAAATTTACTAGGGAAAAATGAAAAAGAATGGTAATAATAATAGCATCTGTTTTAAGTACCAAATGAGATAACATTTATAAAGGGCTTTACATAGTGCTTTAAAAAAGGAATATACCATTAAGTTATCATTGGTTTAAAAAAAAAAAGAAAAAAGAAAGCTCCCTTTCACACCAAAAATATAGCAAAGAAATAGAAATGAAGCAGATACTAATTCATTGGGGAAATGTTAAGGAAATCATGATCCACTAATCTGATAGAATATTATTGTGCTGTTAAAAATTATGAGTATGATGAATATAGAGAAGCATAAAAAAACATAGAGTGGTAAGAGTAAAGAAAACAATATATAATACCACAACAATGTAAATGGAAGAGATCAAAGGTCAAGTTTATTGTCTTATTGCTTGTAAAGTATATCCTTTTTTCCCATTTTTTGAAAAATTATAATAGTATAGTATTTGTTGTACTTATGTTAGTCTCCACTGACTTCCAAAGATTATTTAACAGTGGCTCAGCAATCATATCACTGATTTCTTTTGTGTTCTGGGATGAAATTCACATAAACCTATCACCTTGAAGTAGTGAGGGCAGCACAGTATTTTATCAATATTTCTATAAGTATCTTGGACAACAACTCCCTATTAGTTATTTTTCCCCTCTACTTTTCATTGATCAAAGATCAATATCCTTAGCTGACAAAACAAAGATCTATTAAGGGTTAAGTATCTTTGTCAGTTATGAAGATAATGATGATGATGATGATGATGACATCTAAATCAAACAAAACTTTCATCTTTGGCTTTAATTCCCCTTATTTGCTAATAGAGTTTTTAAAAAATAAACAAATTTAATCTTTAAATTTTCTCACTAACCTTGCTCATTTTGATCTTTAGCATGCCTGACACTATTTTTAAAGACAATGAAACACTTTTATAATCATATTTCATTACCTACCTTTTCTGTTCATACATTTTTATAATCTTTCATCATTTTTTTTAGAAAACACTCCCACTCCCTTCTCTTCACATTGTGATTGTCTTATTTAATGTCTTCAAACTGTCATTGTTGAGAGCTTCTAATCCTTTTAGGGCTAATTTTCCCTCCAAAATTTTAGTTCTGAGGCTCCCATCTATACTTTCTCTGAAATAGATGGAATCTGTTCTCCTAAATTTAGAGTACATGACAACTTACCACCAATTTGCTATTTTTCTCCAACACTGTCACCAAGATTTTTTTCATTTCTAATCTACCAGCCAGTTCTTCATTCTTGATGGGAATGAGATCTAGAAAAGATGTTAGCCTCAACTGGTTTTCCACATTTTTGAAGAAATTAAATTATCATTAAGGGCCATGGAGAATATGAGCTGCTCTGATGGAGAGTGATAGAGAGGGGGAAGAGAAAAAGAAGGAGAAAGGGAGAGGAAGACATAGTGGAGATAGGATAATAGGTAGACTGATAAGGAAAAAAGAGACAGAGAGAAAAAGAGAAATATCCAACAGATATAAGGCATATAGACAACAAGCCCCCCTTCAGTACTTTATAGCATATATCCATGCATGGTTCATGATCTGTTTCCTAAAATCCTCATCTATTCTTCTTTCTTTTCAGATGGTTTATGATATTCTTCGATTTCTTTAATACTTGGGTTCTGTCTTCATTGCTCTCCACCATGTTTTCCCTCTCAGGTTCTTGGATTTTGTCACGACATGTTCTCAAACTAGAAAATCATAGTCTAACCTCCTGCATCTGTCTTATCTATCCTGTCCTTTTAAATAAGCTGACACTTAAAAAACTACAAACAGTTCTCCATTTATTTCTAATGAAATAATTTTTACATAATGACAATTTGGGGACAAGAGGAAAGGAGGAAAGCAAGAAAGGAGCAGCACATGACACAAGAATAAATGGCAACCTGGGATAGAGAAGTGAAATCAGGGGAAAAAAAACTACTTGAATGCTAGGGCCAGTCACATGGGGGTCTATTCAGATCTAGAGGAAGAACACAGGGAAAGTGGAGACAGAATGTGGGATTCAGAAGCAGACACAGACAGAAGAGATCTTAGGGGTGGAGGTAGAGTTGGGAAGGTGCTGTGCAGAGAAAGACATCTGCTATGACAGATAGGTGGAGTAGACACTTAGGTGGGCAGAAGAGAGGAAATATCTTTACTCTCTACTCTGGAGGTCCTAAGTCAAGCTCTCATTTTTTATGGTAGTGGTGATCTCTCTACACATGTGATCTTTTTTTTTTTTTTTTTTTTTTGATCTCTTTGGAGTACAGATTTTGTAGTGCTATAATTGGGTCTAAGAATATGCACAATTTTATAGTTTTTTGGGCATAGTTCTAAATTGTTCTCCAGAATGTTTGGACTATTTCCCAACTCCAACATTTGTGCATTAGTGTTAAAATTGTTTCATATTTCCTCTAGTTCTTTATTTCTGTCACATTAGCCAATCTGATAAATGTGAGATGGTATCTCAGAGTTATTTTAATTTTCATTTTTTTAATCATTCTGATTTAGAGAATGTTTTTGTAAGACTATAAATAGCTTTGATTACTTTTTCTCAAAACCACTTATTCATAACCTTTGACCATTTATCAATGAGTGAATGGTATTTTTTAAATAAATTTGGCTCAATTTCCTATATGCTTGAGAAATTAGCCTTTTCCCAGAGAAACTTGATATAAAATGTTCCCCAATTTTGTTTTCCTTAATAGTTTCATTTTGTGCAATAGCCTTTTTAATTTCTTACAATCAAAAAGTATCTTTTATTTCTCATGATCTTCCCAAATTGTACATTCATACATCATAAATCATAAATGTTTCCCTTATCCATAGATATGATAGACACATTTTTAATGTAAGCTTTATTTATGATATCAATTTTCATATCAAAATTAGTTTTCTATTTATTTCCACCCAAACTAGAATATGATATGAAATGTTAGTTTATGCCTAATTTCTGTCAAACTGCTTTCCAGTTTTTTTTCAGCAATTTTTGTTAAATATTGAACTCTTAGTCTCAAAAAGTTTGTATCCTTAGATTTAGCAAATAACTAGTTATTGAGGTCATTTGCTACTGTATATTGTATACTTAAATCAATTCCACTAATACATTAATCTATTTCTTAACCACTACCAGATTGTTTCGTAATATAGTTTGAAATCTGGAATTGCTAGGTTTTCTTTCTTCTTATTTTTTTTCATTGATTCCCTTAATAATTGACTTATCCTTCCAGATAAGTTTTATAGTTTCCAGCTCTATAAAATAATTCTTTGGTAGTTTAATGGATATGCCACTGAATAAGTAAATTAACTTGGATAGAATTGCTATTTTATTATATTAGTTGTGCATACACAATAGCAATTAATATTTCTTTGATTATTTAGATGTATCTTTTTTGTGTGAAAGTTGTTTTGTAATGATTCTGTAAATCCATAGTGTACAACAGAAAAAAAAATTTTTGTTTCAATTCAGTTTTCTCAAGATGTTTATCAGATCTAACTTTTTAAAGATTCTGTTCATTCCCTCGATTTCTTTTTTATACTCCATTTTTCTGGGTAGACTATTCAAGAATAACCTACCCATCAACATTTAGTATAATCTTTCAAGGGAAAATGGATATTTAATGAAAAGAAGACTTTTGAGCTTTCCTGATGATTGAGAAAAAAACAGATCTAACTAGAAATTTTTATTTTCAAACACAAGACATAAGAGAAACATAAACAGGTAAACTCAAAGAGAATTCACAAAGAACTTAATAAGGTTAAATTGTGTACCTTTCTATATGGGAAAATATATAACTATGATATTTCAGACACTCTATTTCTTTAACATAGTAGCTTTAACATACTGTGTAATCCTGACCATGACTCCGTGGTATTTGAAGCACTTCTTTTTGCCTTCTTGAAATATTTTCCTCTTTTGCCTGGGGGTTCTGCAAATATTCATGGAAATTTTCAAATTGGGATTTTTTTGGATATTAATAAGTGGATTCTTTGCATTTCTTTTTTACTCTCTGGTTCTAAAATATCACAGCAGTTTTTGTTAATAATTTCTTATATCTCTATTTCTACTTGGTCAATTTTGTTTTTTAATGCATTATTTTCTTCAGTGTTTTTATGGCTTTTTGACCAAGCTGTCATCTATTTATAATTTTCTTCCTTTGCTTCTATTTCTTTACTTAAATTTTCTTCTACTACTGTTATTTGATTTTGAAAACATTTTTAGCTTTTCTAGGTATTCTTGTTAATCTTGGATTAAATTCAATTGTTTCAATACTTTCCTTGTAGCAGTTTTTGCTTTATTGTCTTCATCTGAATTTGTATCTTCATCTTCCTTGTCACCAGAAGCCTTATATGCTCATGTTTTGTGTTGTTGTTTTGGGTTGGTTTTATTTATTTGTTTTTGCTCATTTTCCCACTCTATTCCTTGATGTTAAGCTTTATGTTAAAGTTAGGCTCTTTCCCTAGTGTAGGGAATTGAGCATCACTATCTTAATATTTAGGCTTTTTTATACTGTTTTCAGAACGTGTTCAGGGGAGTTGTGAATTTTGAGTGTTACCAAAATGGTATGATCTAGGTAGAGATATGGTCACTGTTCTTCTAATCTGTACTCTTGTCCTTATCCAGAAAGGATCATTGATGCAACTAGGATTGCAAATGATACATCTTCTCTTGGCCCTTGCTTCACTAGGACTAGAAATAGTGTTTTTCCTCAGGGTCCTTGATCCCTTGGGACAAAAATACTACTTTTCCTCAGGGTCTTTGATCCTCTGTGATCAAATGTGATACTGCTCTTTGGGGATTCCATTATCTCTTAACTGAAAATGTTTTCCTCCACCCTTGAACTATGACTCAGTAGTGACTATAGGCAATGGATCTGTCAAGCAGTTTCTGATCCTATGACCAGTACTAGCACAAGGAGCCTCTGCAATTTCTTTCTGTCTCTGGCTTGACACATTCCAAAGCTGCTGCTTTTTTCTGTTGCTACCACCTGGTATCAACACTGATATTTCATCCATATAGCCTCCAAAGTAACCTTTATTCCCATGCCATAAATCTCTCCTTTTGAACTCCTAAGTTATCTTAGGTAGGAAAAATGTCTCACTCTAATCTTTTGTTGGTCATATCATTCCAGGATTCAACTTGATGTGTTGTTTTAAATTCATATTTAATGTTGAAGGGGAAAATAAATGCTTTATTTACTTGGCCATCTTGGTTCCCCCTTTAAGAATATGCTTTTTTTTTAATTAGCATTTTTTTTAATTTAATAGCCTTTTATTTACAGGATATATACATGGGTAACTTTACAGCATTAACAATTGCCATACCTCTTGTTCCAATTTTTCACCTCTTACCCCCCCCCACCCCCTCCCCTAGATGGCAGGATGACCAGTAGATGTTAAATATATTAAAATATAAATTAGATACACAATAAGTATACATGACCAAAATGTTATTTTGCTGTACAAAAAGACTCAGACTCTGAAATATTGTACAATTAGCTTGTGAAGGAAATCAAAAATGCAGGTGTGCATAAATATAGGGATTGGGAATTCAATGTAATGGTTTTTAGTCATCTCCCAGAGTTCTTTTTCTGGGCATAGCTGGTTCAGTTCATTACTGCTCCATTAGAAATGATTTGGTTGATCTCGTTGCTGAGGATGGCCTGGTCCATCAGAACTGGTCATCATATAGTATTGTTGTTGAAGTATATAATGATCTCCTGGTCCTGCTCATTTCACTCAGCATCAGTTCGTGTAAGTCTCTCCAGGCCTTTCTGAAATTATCCTGTTGGTCATTTCTTACAGAACAGTAATAAGGAATATGCTTTTATGTTTTAAATTTTTCTTCCCAAGACTGTATAACCTTAGTAGTGACTATTGCAAACATAATATCATCATAGTGAAGCTTTAGGAATATTGTCTTAGTGTCAATATCAAAGATGGTTCAGAAAGGGCACATAGTTCAATGGCAAGAAACTGAATTAGGAAGCTCTTACACTAATACAGGTGAGAAAAAATAGTAGAACATAAAGTAGGAGGTGGGCATGAAAATTGAATTGGAAAGGGGGAGATAGATAAGACAAAGATGAAAGCAGAATCAATGCTCATAAAATAATACCATATAACGACTTTTTGAAGTTGAATATTTGTAAGGTCAAGCAGAAAATGTGTCTAGTTCTTAGGTGATGAAATCAGAAGTTTAATTTTCATGAATAATGATTCATGCTTGGTAATTTCAATTAAATAGGGCTTGAAAAGCTATTTTGTGAAGAAAGACAAACAAACTTGTGATTCAGTAAATGTGATTCACTACAATTATGGTAATCGAAATTCAATCTTACTCCTCCCATGGAATTTGTATTTGTGAGGAGTGAACTAGTTTCTTAGGAGAATATTTTGTAGTAATTGTCTTTACTATGTTATCTGAGAGTAGCAGTCACTAACTTCTAGGAACCTAACCTGCCAATTCAAGTAGAAGTTGAAGAATGTTGCTCTTCCTCCTCTTCTATCTTTTTCTCCTTCTCCTCCTCCTTCACCTTTTTCTTTTTCCTCTTCTTTCTGTTTTTTTTTTTCAAAAAGTCTTGGATAATTGACTTTTTATTCTGTGTGGAATTTTTTTTACTTCTTAAAATACAGTTTTGGAAAAAAAAAAAAGTCTTTTAGAAACTCATTTTATTTTAAATGGAGTTCTTTGATCCTACTTTAAATTCCCAAATATTCTCACTTTTATTGAATTGCCAATAATAGTCTTAACCCAAGCCTCCATGGCTCACTATTTAGGTACCGATGGCTTAGAATGAACAGCAATTGTTTCCTGTTCTACACAGAAATTCTGATTGATATTTTGTGATGGTAAATAGTTTGGTTTCACATCATACCCAGCCCTTAGTCATAGAATAGGAATGAGTTAAGACTTTAATTTAGGTTGGCCAATGGAACCTACTGTATCCTGGGCCATTAACAGTTATCTTAACCTTTGCTTTGCCACTGCATTATGATAAGTCTGGAGGAGAGAATAAATCTGATGATTTTGTATATCTTAACTCAACTTAAATCCAATTATATAAATCCAAGATATAACCCTTATAATTTCATTCTCTTTAAGAAAAAAAAAAGGATAACAATAGTAAAAAGAAAAAATTCAGGACCTCACATTGAAAATATTTATTTTCCCCCCTTTAGTATCGCTTTACTCTCCTTCTTTTTACTTTCCCCATATACTCCATTCCCTATAGGTAACTAAAAACTTTAAGGTGCATATTCTTTCATAATTTGTATTATTAGAGAACAAAGTATTCCAACAAACTCATTTAGAATAAAATCATAATGACTACATGAGTTACTTTTCTTGAAAATTATTTTTCAAAATAATTTTGGTGGGCCTTCAGATCACAGAATGTAAACAAAGTACTAAGGCAAATAACAAAGACAAAGGATATAGAGGAAAGGAATCTCAAAAGGCTTCCAAAAATCAGTTGTTTTTGTCCCTGTCAGATTCACTAATCATATAAGAGTGTTAGCTATATATTGCTTCAAGAAATTTTAATAAATCAATTAATCTGTTACCAGGATATGGAGCTGTTCTGCTCTGTTCGGTTGTTATGCCCTGTCACTCTTGATCTTGCACCATTTAATAGTGCTGATTATTTGTAGGCTCCTGAGCTATTTTCAGAATATGTTTTATAAACTACAACATCTTTTCAAGAGAAATTTAATTTTCTTCTGCAAATGCATATCATCTTTCTGAACTTAGTGACTAAAAATTCCATGAGAGAGCGCATGTGGGGTTCAAATGTAGTGATTTTCTGCATACTCAATTCTTCTTTGTCCTCACCCTTTATAATCAGGTTGCTATCGTGTTACTCTCAATAATTAGAGAATCTAGTTATATCTACCCAACAGAAATGATTTACAGAATAGCTGGAAAAATTAAATTAAGAAATATAAAATAATTGCACCATATCATGATTCTCCAGTTATCAAAATTGTTCTAGTTATATGGAACTTAAAATCATCTAGTTCAAATTGCTCTGTTTACAAATTAGTTCACCAAGGGCCAAAAAGATTAAGTGACATCCCAAACATCATCCAAACTGTAGTAAAGAACAGATGGTGAATCAAATCCATATATCCTTATTCCAAAAGTAAAGGGACCTAAATTTTAGTCCTAATATTTATCACTAACTAGCTAGGTGACCTTTGAAAAGTGAATTTCTCAGCTTTAATTCTCAATAAGGAAGGGGGATCCTTATGTCCATATACAATAAATAAAAAGTCATAAAAGAATTGTAAATTTCAACAAGTATATGAAAGACTCCTCCAAATAATTAAAACTAAAAAAATCAAATAAAAACAACTCTGAGGTTTAACCTCATCTTTAGCAAATCAGCAAACATGGGACGAGTCACTTTTGAAGGTTTCTGAAAAGATAGTACACTAGTAAGACTGTCATTTAACAAAAACCATTTAGAGAATCAATTTGTAATTATGCAAATAAAGTGCTAAAAATAAAATGTCCATACATTTTGACTCCAAAGATTCTGTACCAGGCATATGCTTTAATGAAATCATTGGTAAAAGAATAGGTTTCTTATATACTAAAGTATTTATAGCAAGCATTTTTTGTGGTAGTAAAGACGTAGAAATAAAATAGATCTCAATCAATAAGAGAGCAATCAAATATATCAGGGCATATGAAGGTAGTTGAATATTACTGAGCTGTAAGAAATGACAAATATGATGAATATAGAGAAGCATAATAAAACTTCTCTGAACTGATGCAAAATAAAGTAAGTTCAGAAAATATACATAATGGCTATAGCAATGTAAATAGGAGGAAGAAAATGCAAAATAATTTAAAACAAATGTTTCAAAATCACAAAGAACAATTTTGACTACAAAGAAGAAACATAAGAAGATACCTCCTTCAATTCATTTTCAGAGGTGAAAAATTAGATTGTCAGATTGTTTATCCAAGTTAATCTTTTAATTTTTTCTTCATCTTTTTCTTTAACAAAATAATTTTATTTGCTTGTTTATTTTTTTTATAATGAATGGTTCCCTGAGATAAGGAGGAGGAAGAAACAAAGAAGAAATATGTTATAGAAAAACAAAACAATAAAAATTTTTTATAAAGGCAAGTAAATAAAATTCTATGTTTGTGGTTCCAAGTGCAATTTGTGGCTGTAAAGATAATACCTATGTTATACATATTCTTAAATAGATATATAAATTGCCATGTTCAGTTATTTCAGTTATGTCCAACCCTTTGTGACCTCTTTGCGGTTTTCTTGGAAAAGAAACTGGAATGATTTGCCATTTCTTTTTACAACTCATTTTTTAAATAAGGAAACTGAGGTGAATATGGGTAAGTGTCTTATAGGGCCAAATGTGAACTCACATCTTCCTAACTCTAGTCTTTGTGCTCTATCCACTGTACCATGTAGCCAACTACAAAGATAATTATATATGCATATGTAAGAATATTGTTTCTAACGCTGAGGTATCCTTACACACTTTTCAGATTGGCTAAGATGATACGAAAAGATAATAATAAATGTTGTGGGGAGGTGTTGTGGGAACAATGAGACACTAATACATTGTTGGTGGAGTTGTGAACTGATCCAACCATTCTGGAGAGTAATTTGCAACAATGCCCAAAAGGCTATCAAAATGTGCATAACCTTTGATCCAGCAGTGTCTCTACTGGGTCTGATTCCTAAAGAAATCATAAAAAAGGGGAAAGGACCTACATGTGTAAAAATGTTTGTGGCAGCCCTTTTTGTAGTGGCAAGAAATTGAAAACTGAGTAGATGCCCATCAATTTGGGGATGGCTGAATAAGTTATGTATGTTATGGAATATTATTGTTCAATAAGAAACAATCAGCAGGATGATTTCAGAGAGGCCTGGAGAAACTTACATGAACTGATGCTGAGTGAAGTGAATAGAATCAAGAGATTATTGTACACACAGCAAGATTATATGATGAACAACTCTGATGGACATGGCTCTTGCTAACAATGAGATGATTCAGGCCAGTTTCAATGGACTTAGGATGGAGAGAGTCATCTGCACCCAGAGAGAAGACTGTGGGGACTGAGTGTGGATCACAGCATAGCATTTGCACCCTTTTGTTGTTTGCTTGCTTTTTGGTTCTCTTCATATTTTCCTTTTTTGATCTGATTTTTCTTGTGCAGTGTGATAATTGTGGAAATGTGTATAGTAGAATTGCACATGTTTAACATAATATTGGATTTCTTGCTTTTTAGGGGAGAAGGGCCGGGGAAAGAAAGGGAGAAAATCTTGGAGCATGGTTTTGCAAGGGTAAATGTTGAAAACTATCTTCAAATGTATTTTGAAAATAAAAAAGCTATTATTAAAAGAAAAAGAATACTGTCTCAAACTCATGCAACTTCTAACTCATGCAACTTCCTATTTATTAGAATAGGTCTCAAAAATAGAATATAGACCATAAAAGTTCTTGTTTTCTTCTTTATATGTATGTTTAATCCCCATATAAACAGATTACCCCATGTATAACAGCAGGGATCTTATCTTATACTTCTATATTCTGTTGATACATCAGAGTTGCTCAATAAATACTTATTAATTTATTGTAATAACACCTGGTGTGTTACCCCGGGCATTGTGTCAGCATCTTGCTCAGAAATGGCAGGGATGCTAAAGACTAAGAAGCCAGGCAATACTTTATAAGGAGCAGTGTCAAGATGCTCACAGTTGAGCTATGTTATACATTGTGGTTATGTTAAAGGAAGAAGCTATAGTGAAAATAGAAGCAGAAACCACAGATTATTCAATATTTTACAGTTTGGCGAACATATTGGCTATTTTTAAAAATTGAATCAAACCCAGATGAGTCTCTATGACTTGGAAATGGTATGGAAACATAGTAGGATTTTCAGGAAATTTCCAAGATGTTGTTGTCTCTATATGTATTCCCCCTTCACCCCAAATGCACACTCTCTCTTTCTCTCCCCCCTCTCTGTGTCTCTCTTTCTGTTGTGTCTCTGTGTCTCTCTTTGTATGTCTCTATCTCTCTTTCTCTCTTTCTCTCTCTCTCTCTCTGTCTCCACTCTCTCCTTCTCTCTCTCTCTCTCTGTGTCTCTGTTTCTTTCTCTCTCTCTCTTTCTCTTTCTCTCTCTCTCTTTCTCGCTCTCTCTCTCTCTCTCACACACACACACACAATGTTACCTATAGAAGCCAATATCTTGAAAGAATCCTTTGTATCTACATATTCCCCCTTTTCCTTATCATTTTATATTCTCTTACTGTGGATCTTCTAACTATACCCTTTTATATCCTCCTCACTAGCTAGAGATTATTATTGTGATATTAAGTATACAGTCATAAGGATATATTAAAAGTAAGTTTTGAAGTGTAAGTGGTGTAAATTGTATTAATAGAAATGGTAGCAGTGGGCAAAATAGATTATTTTTGTAGAGAGAATAAGAAAAAACTCATGGAAAGCCTCTATATGAGTATACTTGTATTAACAAGAGAGCAAAAAAAATGCCTTTGGTGTTTTGGGTGAGCTTTCTCTGGAAGTTTTTTGGGAATACATATATGGGAAGACATGGATAGATTTCAATATGCATCATTAGAAGGACTATCCACCTAGGCTAAAAACACATACTGATAAGTAATATATCAAAATTTCAAAAATGAAGAAACAATGATTTTTTTTCAAAATTATAAGATCAAAAATATTACAAGAATCAAAAAAAATGAAAATTGTAATGTGAGAAAAAAATCACTGCTTCATATATCTGTGATTAGGATCCAAGATCCAAGATTTGTAAGGTATATGCACAAACACAAAATAACAAAAGAAATATGCTTACAGGTGAGTAATCAAATAATATGAACAATTAGGTATCAAAATAATTACAAATTATTTAACCATATAAAAGATTACTACAAATTATTGATAATAAGAAAATACAAATCTAACTCTATGCTTTTATCTCATGGCCAACAAATTGGCACAAGTGACAAAAGATTGAAATAGCTTATGTTAGAGGGATTACAGAAATATAGATTCACTGATACACTATTCCTTGACATGTGAATTGGTCTAACAATCCTGGAAATCAATTTGGAGTTATACTTTAAAAACGACCAAAACCATATCATTTGACCCAAAGACATTATTGTTAAGCCTATACTTAGATTTAAAAAATGAACCAAAATATCCACAGACGAACATAGTGGCAAAGAAACAAAAATAAAGAAGATATTTAATGATTTGGGAATGGGAATGACTGAACAAATTATGACAAAGAAATATATTATGAAAAGAGAAATGAAAAATCTATCATGATTGCTTTATTATTATTATTATTATTTTATTTTGATTTTTGTTTCTATGTGTTTTTCTTAATTACACAGAAGCAAAGTTAATTGATTAGGGAAGTATAAAATTATTGCCTTGTAAAAGTGAGGACTCAGTTGAAATCATGCATATAGAGTTGAAGTAAATAGAACAAGGAACGTTTTATGGCTTTCCTCTAGTTTTGCTTACTAGCACATGAATGGTAGTAATTTCTGTGAATGATGGAAGAAATCAGGGTTAATTTTTGGTAAGATGTGATTGATCAGTGATAAGACAAAAAAGAATAATAGACTCCAGGGTAGATGAGATGGTAGAATTGAACTTTTTGACTAAAAGTTTGAAACAGAAAAGGAAAGAAAATATGGCCGGTGCAAGTGTGGAGGCCTGGAAAAGAATGAAAGAATAGAGAGTATAGAGATCATAATAAAGATCAGAATGAGGATTTAAAAATCCCTAGAATATTCTTTAGAAGGAAAAGTGGACAATAGAATGTTAAAAGATTATTCTTTTAATAAATTTGAAAAAAATATATTATTAAATAAAGGAATTTCAGAGATCACAAATATAGAAGTAGAACTGTTTGGTAATGGTAAGCTCAAGGCTTTATTCATTTCTGTGTGTAGTTGAGGTTGGGATATTTGAAGAAACATAATATGCATGTTGGTCATTTAGTAGAAAGAAAGGATTTGGGAAGGAGCACAAATGAGAGAGGCAGTCACTGAATTCACTCAGAAAGAAAAGAAAGTATCTTGGGATTGGTGGAAAACAGCTGCCAAAATCTCTATTCGATAATTGTTTGAACCTGAGAGATGGTGGTAGAATGAAAGTGACAGAGAGGAAGCAAAAAGTCTTCCAAGTCCATTTTCATGACCAGAGTCAGTAATATGAGTGAAAATGCAAATAGTACAAGAAAAGGTGGACAAGAATGTCACATCATCAAGAGGCATGCAGGTTTCAATAAATTTGCAAACATAAAAAGAGTGGGAAAATAAGTTTTATGAAGAAAAAAAAAGTTGGCATTTATGAAATAGGAATTTGTAGAAAGCACAATGATAGAGGTTACCATATTTAGGACAGGAAGTTGAAGGATAGATTTAAAGAGAAAGGGAATAAGGGAAGTGGCAGTTTGAAATGGAGAACAATACTGGTACACTGGAATCTGGGAGTTCAGAATCATATGGATTCAGAAAATATAAGATGGTGGGTGCATGCTATAAGTCAAACAAAGTAACAGTCAATGTTACTTTAACTGTAGATTCATCTGTTAAGTAGGAAAGTAGCATTTCTAGCTCATTCTCATAACCATAGTCTAAGTTTAAAGTTTCCATTATTCAACAACCCGTTTCTCCTTCATTCTGTATACTGCTGCCAGATTCACTTTCCTGAAAAGAACACTGTCATTATATCACAATCCTATTCAGAAAGCATGAATAATATCTTTTAAGCTCCATAATTGGAATTCAATTCCCTACAAAAAATAATATTCAAAAAGCCTAAGAAATACAGTGATTTACTTTGCTGAGATCACACTGCTAGTAAATGATTGAATAAAACAAGTACTTCATCTTTTTTTCAGTGGTTTGCTGGAATTACTTTATACTAACTCATAAAGGCAACTTTTAAATTTTCATTGTGAATATTTATACCCCACAAATATTCAAACACTGCAAATTAGGACTTGGTTTATTATTGCTTGTCTAGATGTTTAAAAGAAAGATGAAGAAAATGTTAAAAGGCATATTAAACTGAAAAGTCTGTCACATGTATGATTTTTGGAAAGTTGATTGTTAAAGATTTACTAGCCCATCTTCATTTTTTTTTCCTAGTGGCAAAGGTCTTTGCCACTTTGCTTTGATCAAGCACCCTCAGATAAGTTACACTGGAAAGTGTAGCATTGCCTGTATATGAAATTCTGGTTTCAAAATCTGAGTTGATTGCAGTATTGGAAATGACAACTACAGTATGTAATAGAGGACAAAAAAAATACAAGTAAATTAAATATATCACTATTGTGTTTCTTAATGTGGTGCAATTGAAAAAGTGATGGATTTGGAGTCAGAAGACCTGAAAGAACATCTTGATTCTGACACTCATTTCTTAAAAAAATCACTTAATTACCTCTCTGTCTTCAATTTCCTCAACTATGACATGAGAGATTCAGACTAGAAGATCTTAAATGTTTCTCCTGATCATTAGGTCCAACATCCATTTATGGAATTTCAAATTTAAAAAGGATCTTGTTAGCCATTAAGACTTCCCTCTGTAAAACAACCACTAAGTGAGCATTCAGTTTATCCCTGCAGACCACCACCAAGGAAAAATTCACTATTTGTCAATTATGTTCATTCTATTTTGGGACAAATAATTGTTAGGATATTTTAAAGTCTAAATTTATCTCTTTGCCTTTTCCTACCTTGCTCCTTTTGTCCTCAGAGGGCCAAATGGAACAGATCTAATAACTCATTCAAATGGCTATAAATATCTTCAAATATTTGAAGACAATGGTTTCCCACCTCACTTTTCTCATCTCCAAGCTAAATATCCACATTTTCTTCAATTCATTTTCATGAAAAAAAATGATCAGTTGTTTTTTTTTCTTTTCTAGTTGCTTTTTTCTGTACGTTCTACTATAATGTCACACTTGGGCCTAAAAAAAATTAGCCATTATGCTATCTGGCAAAGCCAGAGTATACATGTGTACAACTACATTATCACCTTTATATTCATGGAAGTAATAGCTAAGTCAATAAAACCAAAGATAACATTAGTTTTCTTGTCCACTATGTCCAACTGTTGAGTTTGAAACCATCATCAGGATGTTGAAACCAACTAAAACAATAATATTCTTTTCACACACACACAACTGGGTCTGTCTTAATTTCTAAAAAGTAGAAAAAGTCCAAAATATATAGGTATACACATATAATACACAGCAATGTTGCTGCCTGCTTTAACCCACCACCTATCCAGAATCACTTTGCCAAGTGGCCAATATTTGGTTAACTTGCCTGGTATTTTATCACAGAAGTTTGTTGTTGTCATCATTAAAGACTGAATTTAATTATTTGAAATAAACCACCATGGAGCTCTGAATGATAATTGAAATATAATTCTCTCACTTTATTTTTCTTTAAAACAATGTATCTAATTGTATTATCATTTCCAGAGGTATCAAACATGTAGACTCCTATAAACTCTATAATACAGCCCAAATCAGATTAAAAAGTAATTTGGAAAATTTTAACAAAATAAATAAAAATACATTCCCACAGAAATAATGTAAACTTGTGGTTTTCAATCCAATATGCTGTCTCAGGGATTGCTATCCTTTGAGTTTGACATCACTGATATAAGCCACAATATTTCATTCTTCCTCAAAAAAGACCATGAAGGACTTTTATGAAATTAAAAATGAAAAAAAAATTAGTCATTATGCTATCGAGCAAAGTCAGAGTATACAACTAGATAATCACCTTTATATTCCTATATAGGAATAAAGTGATAACTATATCAATAAAACCAAAAATAATATTAGTTTTCTTGGGCTACTATATCTTACTGTTGAGTTTGAAACCATTATCAGGATGTTGGAAACCAACTAAAACAACGATATTCTTTTCCAACACACACACACACACACACACACACTTGGGTCTGTCCTAATTT
Organism: Sarcophilus harrisii; assembly: GCF_902635505.1. NCBI lineage: Eukaryota > Metazoa > Chordata > Mammalia > Dasyuromorphia > Dasyuridae > Sarcophilus > Sarcophilus harrisii. Next base: position 65,697,638 of record NC_045426.1, on the reverse strand, counting down.
CTAAAAAGTAGAAAAAAGTCTTATCTAGTTTAAATCTACCAAAAGTGTAACTGTTCTGTGTGTTGTAGACATGTTTCAATCAAGTTTCAATTTTCTGTTTTTTCATCTTCATTCTAATTACTGATGATTGTTTTCTGTTTACATTTTAAAGGTTTTTTATATTCACTATAGCTATCTTCTGCCCACTTTCTTTCCATAAATGGCCATACATGTATGTATATTAGCATGGATCTGATTCCTAGCTGTCAGACACCTAACACAAATTCAACAAAATTTTTAATGAAAAGATTTGAGAAAACAGTAGAATTACAAGGGTAAGAAAAAGAATAAAACATAATAAATTAAATTGATAAATTATAGCATAATAAAAGTAAAATAAATTAATGTCAAAAAGTACTTTGTAATAAAAAAGAAGCTATCATATTTGAAAAGAAAATTTAATGAAGTGTATAATGAGCACCATTTTTAGGCCTCATTTAATCAATAATTGATTCATTAAATAAGCATCTCTTAAGCATCTATAATATTCGAGGCTCTGTGCTTAGAGTTATGCTATAAGTTGAACAGTAATGAAAAGAAAATATCACTACAAATGAGAAAAGTTTCTCAATTAACACTTAAAATCATTGTTTAAATTTACATATGAATAAAATGTAGGTATTTCACTATTCAATAGCCATAAAGAAAATACATCAATACCAAAAGAAACAGATTTGCCAGAATTCAGTGTCCATTCATTATAATTAATGACAGGGAAATCATCATATTCATATAGAAATGCCTCAATATTTAATGAGGTGTAGGAATATATTGAAATGACAGTCAAAAAGAAGATAGAATGAGTATCTTAATTTATTCAATAACAAAACACTTATTTAATGTTTACTATGTGTTCTACTAAAAAACAACAACAACAACAACAAAAAGATGGGTTCACCTAATATTTCAATTTGGTTGAATTAAAGAATAGCATGAAGATTCCATTCTCTACCCTTTTTTTAAAAAAAATGGGATATTAGCCCTTCTCCCATTTTGTGTATCTTTCTTGTTCTCCATGATCCTCTAAAATGGTCAATCAAATATTTATTAAGTACTTAATCTATTCTAGGCATGTTACTAAACACATTGTTCGATCATTTTTCAATCATGTCCATTAGTGACTCCATTTGGAGTTTATGTTTCATTTGTTTGTTTTGGCAAAGACACTAGAGTGATTTGCCATTTCCTTTTCCAGCTCATTTTACAAACTGAAACAAATAGGATTAAGTTACTTGGCGAGGGTCACACTGCTAGTAAGTGTTTGAGACCATATTTAAACTCAGAAAGCTGAGTCTTCCTGATTTCAGGCTCAACACTCTTTCCATTCCGCCAGCTAGCTGCTAGGCACTGGGGATACAAACATAAAAAGATTAACAGAGTTTCAGCAATCCTATTTGGCAGTTCTTTTAGTATAAAAGTATATTTCATCTGGTCCAAGCAACTTAAATTCATTGATGCAAACACAATGTTCTTCTATTATTCATTTCCTGAATTCTAGAATCAATAGGCATTCATTGTGCAGTTCTTTCCAATCCAAGGTTTCTTCCCTTTGTTATCATAAAGAGAAGAGCATAAGAAGTGAATAGGTTTGTTTTCTCTCTATTGTCTTTTAGTCTTGTACCATATATCCCAAGCAGTAGATTTGTCACTTCTTTTATCTCTTTTCCAATATAATTTTTTTAAAAGCTTCTTTTTCATTTTGTTTATTTCCCCAACAAATTCAACTCATTCTCAGCTTTTAACTGTGCTGACATTTTCCAGGTTCATGTCACACTTTTGCCATATTTGAATTAATCTTCAGTTACTTGTCCTTTCTTCTCCTTCCTGTAACTACTTAAAATCTAAATCATTTTCTGTGCATATATGTTGTTCTTTTCAGACAACTCCAGAATAAATGTTTTGGATTTTTTCCATCATTTTTATCTCCTCCTTCTTATCTTCAATATTTTTTTAAGTTTCCCATTTCTTCTTAGTTGACAGATTATAAATATTTTAGATCATTTAATAACATCTGGTACTTCTTTGAAACTTTTGAACTCCATTTTCCTAAAACTTGGGTTAGATTCTATCCAATTTTTCTCTCCTCTATGAAAAACTAGGAGAGGTTGGTCACTTCCACTCATTCCCATGTTATCATTTTCACCTCAGCAACCAATTTTTAACTTGTGGCGAGAATGAGAAGCAGGAAGAAAAATTCTTTGTAATTTGTTTCCTCACCTCTTGAATCATCAGAGTATAATGAAACTCAAAAAATGGTGTTAGTTGATCCGTTTTTGTCAGAAATAGAACTCCATCCAGATATATACATTTTTGAAGGCCTCCTTCCCATCCTCATTACTACTTTATCTTTCCTTTTTGTTATTCTTGGAAGCACTTTTCTAGTTCATTCTCTCCAAGCATCCTATAATGTATTTCATTAATAAAACTACCTTTTTATTCCTCCCCTAATCATCATTATCTTCATTAAAATATACATAATATATATTTTCTAGGTTCTTTACAATCACTTTATGAAGTAAATACTATTGTTACCCCCATTTTATAGAGGAGGAAATTAAGTACAGAGAGTTTAAATAACTTTTCCAGAGTCACACAGTTCTAACTGTCTGATTTTCTGAGAGACCAGATTTGAATCCAGGTCTTTTTAATTCTAGTTCCATTACCATTCTATCCATTGGACTAGCAAGCCCTTCCCATCTTTGATCCCTATATTTTTTCATAGGGATCAAATTACATTTGATTACATTCCTATTTTCATAGGAAAATACATATTTTCATATATGTATCTGTAACAGTTAGCAGTTCTGTTCTCTTCCCCACTGCCTCACACCATTTGCTTTTTATCTCTGCTATTTATTTTGAGTAAGGTATACTCATCTAGAGTTAAATATCAATAATAGATCTAATTTCACCAAGTCTCAATGATAATCATGGAAGTAAATATACCTCCTCTAGTTCACCTAATTTATTGATTAATCTTTTTGGATCTATATAAAGCTATATGAGGTCATAAGTATCATTACTGGTACTTATGAAGCTTTGATCTCCTGTGAGTATCTGGTTGTCTAAACAAGTATTCTTTTTTCTTGCTTCACAGTATCTTTCTATGATATCTAGCTTGGTGGTGACATGGAAACACTTTTCTCTCTTGGTCATCTATTTTTGTTTAAAATTTTGTTTTGACCAGCTCAGAAAAAATAAAACAAATATGTTTTTGCCAGCCTTTTAAGTTAAATACAATCTGTTCCTGAACAAGAACTTGTCATTTTCATCTTTAAAGTCAAGGTCCATATATCTAAATTCATTTCTCAGACAATACTTTCTCAGTTACTTGTTCACTTTCTAAATAATTTTTTTTAAAGCCTGGATCCCTTGGCTTCAATGGGTAGCAGTGATGAAAATATGTCCCTATTGTCTTCATTTTTTAAAATACTTTGTAATTTTTGACAGTGTTCTATAGATTTATTCTGACAGTATAATTTGTGCCTATACTTTATGAATCACTAGAATTGGGTAGTAGTCATCAGTTTTGACCAGTCTTAGAAGGAAAAGGTCAGTTATTTCTCGGACATATGCCCAGGTAAGAATAATAAATAGCTTCACCAATTCTTTTCATTGACTGTCAACAAACACCCTCTTCTTTTCTTCCTCTGATCCTTACAAGATGAATATCCAACAAGCAGTTCCAATGAAGTTGGATTTTTTTGATGGTGGCAACTGCTCCTACCCATATGATTCCTACCCAAAGATCTTTGAGGGTAAAGGGGCCAATTACCATGTTAACTCCTACTACACTTCTATAAGAAATATACTTATTCCTAATATAAAAGTGAGATAATATCCAGGATATTTGATATGTTGATTAGCCCAAGGATGAAGAGCAGAAAAAAAAAAAAAAAGATTGAACTCCCTTAGCAGTAAGAGTGGGGTGTAAGAGAAAATGTAATGGGGTAGGAGCCAGGCAACTTGGATACCAAACTCAGTTTTTCCAAATTAGCATCACAATATTGAGTACATCATTTACCCTCTTAGCCCTCAGTTTCCTTTTCTTTAAAATTAGAGGTTTGAACTTTACAATCTCTAAAGACCTATCCAGCTCAAAACTTCCATAAGTCCATATTAGTAAAAAGCAAGTTCACATTAAAATTCTAAATTGAGTGGAAAAGAGAAAGAGGTTGTAAATAATACATTTTCATGCCTTGGTACTTATGAGATATACTTATTAAAAAGCCTCTATCCAAGGTATCATAAATGAGATTTAAATAGTTTTAATATGTCTCTCTAAGAATGAGTGAGCATGTGTCATCATTATGGAAAATGGTATTTGTTATTAAAAAACAGAAAATCTTATTAATCACTGTCTTGTTTAGTTTTATCTTCTATTATTTTCAGGTAAATTCAGACAACAATTATTTTATCCAAAGACTTATGTCTATTAAGATGAAATAGTTATGTCTAAATACAATAACCTCTCCAATTTATCTTCTTTCATTTATATTTCATACATCAATGATAGCATAATATCCTAGGTTTAAAAGGACAGTGACTAAATTACTAATGATATATTAAGTATCTGTTCTTTTTATTCAAATGAAATTTTTCCAACTTTTTCATCTCAATTCAGAATTTTTAGTCAGAGAAACAATATATAAGAAAATTACTATTCTAGATTACTTTGGGGAAAATTTCTTCTGGCTTCCCTAGTATATATAAATCCCTGTTAGGTCATGGTAGGAATTTCTTCCATCTCCATGACTCTAGATCTCCATTTAATGCTTTTCTCTTGGACTCCTTTTACTAACTTCAAGACTTCTTTGATTGTTAACATTGCTGTTAATGATAGTTACTAAGGTCAATCTCTCTATTTCTAAATCAATGCCAACATCACCTCTCTGGGCCTTCAGCTATGTAGAGTCTGTGGGATGCAATTGATGGCACAGCTGCACTTCTCTTTCATTCATAGCTCAAAACATTTAATTCCCTCCATCTTACTAAACTCTTATCTTTGTTCTTTGGGATTTTGAAGTTTTCTCTTTTTCCATGATTTTACTCCTTCTGCCCTTTTAGTTAGCTCCTTCAAAATTAGTCATTAGGGTATAGCTCACTATTTCTCAGCCACAAACAGCATGCAGCATTTTGAAGCCCCAAGGCATTCAGGCTAAGCATCCAATGGGACACTGAATGGAGAAAATAAAAAGTTAAATGATTTGTTTATGTAGATAGAGAGATGGATGATAGATAGATATAAATGATAGATGAATAAATAAATGAAAGACTGATGGATAGATAGATTGATGATAGATAGATAGATTCTATTTCAGAACTCTATTTTCTTTATGAGGACTGAGAAATGTTTTGTTCTATTCCTATTGCCTTACCTATTATAGTGTACAGAAAAAGGAGACCTTTTAGCTCTTCTTTGTCCAATTCTATCCTATTTTATTGAGTCTTGATTTTCTTGGTAACATCAATAAGGAGGATGATTTATTACATGTTCGAAAAATGTCTGGTTAGTTGATATCAACTTCTAATCTGTCTTGTTCATAGTTATTGTCCTTCTTGTCATTCTGGTACTTGTACCTGTTATATCCTGATTCCTTAGGGCATCACATAAACTAGAAAGTTGTCTAGTAAAAAGCCTCCTGGAATTGGATTTTTGTTTGATTTCCTCATCAAAGGCATATTATGGTGGGCAAGTCACTTTTTCCCTTCTGAGACTTAGTTTCTTCATCTTTAATTTTTTTTTCTTGGAATTCTGGGGTAGAGGAAAAAATCCAGACTTTGTGAATAAAAAACAAACATCTCCCTAAGTAATACCAGTTACTTTGCCAAGCTCTCTGCCCAGTGACTTCACTTCTGGCTTGCATAGGATGATCCAAGAGAATCCTAGAATTTTACATGTAGAAGAGTCATAAATGATCCGAAACCCCTATCTCTTATAGATTACATATTGTATTCATTTACAGATGTGGAAACAAGCCGAGAGGGGAAAAAAAAGTTATCCACTAAAAATCCACATAGTGGCAAAGTAAGGATTATGATTCACATTTCCAGACTTTTGTCTTTTCCTTTACCACTCTGATTCCCCCTTAATTCTGAAATAATCCTCTAATTCTCAACATTTAGCAGGAGAAAGAGACAGAGAGAGAAAAGGGACCAGTAATAGATTTACAAATCTATATATGAATATATATTATACATATATTTATATGTTTACATATATGCATATACACATATCCATACATGTATACAAATGTGCATGTGTTTTGTGTATACATGCACATGCATGTTTGTGTATGGGTGCATATATACATATGTATGCATATGCATACACACTTATATACATATGTTTATATTTTTCCATACACGTGTATGCAGGCAAGTGTGTATGTCATAGCAGATAGAGTTTGTGGCCTGGCCTCAAGAAAATTTAAGTGCAAATTAAGCCTCAGATGCTACTACTGTGTGACTCTGGGCAAGTCACTTAATCCAAATTGCCTCAGCTTTCTCATCTATAAAATAAGCTGGAAAAGGAAATAGCAAACCACTCCAATATCTTTGCCAAGAAAACCCAAAAAATTGTCATGAAGAATTAGACATGACTGAAAACAACTAAACAACACCAAGTAACTATAACTCTCAGCCTTCCCCACTTCATAATTTTACTCCCTTCCTACACCCAACCTTCTGCTTACATCTTTACTTGTATTGCTTCTAGAGCATTATGCCTGACTCTCCTATAAAGCATCTTCTCTTAAAAAACGTCAAAATCATAAAAGCTATACTATAGCCCTTTGCAAAGACATAAAAGTAGAGATGAAGATTCCCTCTGTTTATGTCTGATTTGTTTTTCTCAAAAGTGGTTGGCAAGAAATGTGACTGCTCCCAAAACACATCTGTCATTCATTATGTGAAGCCCATATCTATAAAGCAAATGTATAAATAAGTATGTGGAAAAATGCAAGTTCAAGAGTATAATAAATGGCAGATACCTAATAGTGTATGTCATAAAAAGAACATTAATGGGTCCTTACATTTTTGAAAGTCACATTTTATTTTCCTCTCAGGTGCTAGAAGACTAAGGAGATAATCACTGAACCATTTAACTCCATATTTAAGCATTTTTTAATGGGACCAAAAATTTGAATTCCAGGTTTCTGGCTTGCCAACCAAAGGACTATATCATAGATTTCTGAATCACAGAATCTCAGAGTTGCTCCAGGGGTCTTCAAACTACAGCCTGTGGGCCAGATACAGCAGCTGAGGATATTTATCCCCCTCACCCAGGGCTATGAAGTTTCTTTATTTAAAGGCCCACAAAACAAAGTTTTTGTTTTTACTATAGTCTGGCTCTCCAACAGTCTGAGGGACAGTGAACTGGCCCCCTATTTAAAAAGTTTGAGGACCCCTGAATTCTAAGCAGTAACCAGGCTTTTTTTTTTTCCAACTTTGAACAACAATAATCCAGGGTGATAGTGGAAGCACAGAAAACAATGGACACAGTTATGCCAGAAGAATAGAGAAATTTTATAAGGAAATCATGGTCAGAGGTCAGTAATCACTGAAATGAAGTGTACTACTCTGGATGTCAATGTTCTAAGGCAAAATGCCATTTACTTCACAAGTTATAGATTAGTTATAGATTTGATTGGAAGGGACATCCCAGACTATTAGCCCCAATATACCAGTGATCACAGTGATTGGATCTCAGACATTTACTAGCTGTGTAACTCTGGGCAAGTCATTTAATTTCTATGTGCCCCCTCCTTCCCCCAGCCCCAGGATTGTTGTGAGGATCAAATGAGATAAAATTTGTAAAATGTATGCAAACTTTAAAGAGCTATATAAATGTAAATTACAGTTTTTTTGGAAGATATTCAGTGATGAAAAACTCACTAATTCCCCAAACTGTCAATACTACAGCCCTTTATTTTAAAAAGCAATTCTTCACAAATCTGCAGTTCTGTCTTCCATTTAATGGTGTCTTTCTCCTTGTTATAACTAATTCTGGTTAGACTGCTAAACTCCTCTATGAATTTACCTGCCAGTCGATCGCACAAACTCAGACTCATGGCATATTCATTTAATGAATTCTTTTAAACTGCTTTCCTTGGTAACTCTATTGCTTTCTCAAATCTATTTCATATTTATCACTCCTGGTGCTTGTTTTATCTCTTCATTTTTGTGTATAACCTTTTCTCCTAAATGAGCCTACCTTTTGGAAAAGAAAAAAAAAAGCTATAGTTTTGCAAAGACCACCCTTGGTTCCATTTCCTAATATGACTCATGTTCTTTTTTTTTTCTTTCAGCTGACTTTGAAGCCTAGATAAAAGAATTATTGAGATGTATATTAGCAAAACAGAAGAAGTATAAGGAGTTATTTAATTCCACAAAACTTTCCTTTACAAACCTCACTTTAAAAATCATTGTACCCTACCAATGAAAACCCCAAAGGAACCTGGAAACTTCCTGTGAGCGAGTCAAAAAAGCTTAACACTATCCTTTCACTTTAATAGCCCTTCCTAGCATAATTTACTGTGTCATTATTAGTGTCTCAGTGGAACCAACAATTTATTTTAAAAGGCTTTCAATAATGGAGAGAAAATGTATTTTACTTTCCAGGTTAGAGAATAAATCTGTAAATTGATTCAACATGAAATTACGGAATTAATCTACCATCTCCACTCCATCTCACTGAGCAAAAGCCCTCCTTATAACAAATATGTATAATCCAGTAAAAACAAACTTACTCCTAAGAATTGAAACTCATTCTGCATTTCAAATTCAGTAAATCTCTGATGAAAGAAGTAGGAGATATAATTCATTACTGGTTTTTTGAAGTCAATGTTATTCATTGCTTTGATAGTTGTTATACTCTGTGTGCTAAATGTTCCAAGTATCTGCAAATACATATATAATGACACTCTTTAGTAAAGCTCAATCTTTTAAAATCTGATTTTAAAAAATTTACAGCTAACATGTCTTAACATTCTTGCCTTTTGTATTTACATCACACTTCTTGGCTATACCTCTCACCTCCATCAACGTATCTAAGAAAGCCTTCCCTTTTAACAAAAATAAAATGTTAAGCAAAAACTTAGAACAATTTGTCTCACCATGTATGCAGAGTTCTGTACTTATAGCTTCCCATATATATCCCTGGAAGAGAAATGTACATTTCCTCAGTTCTTTTCTAGATCAAGATATTTCATTATAATTGCATAGAATTAAACTGAATTTTATTATTCTTTTCATTTTTATTGTTGTAGCAATTGTGCATACTTTCCCTGGTTCTGCTTGTTTCACTCTTATCTAACTGCACTTAACCATAGTCTATCTTAGCACAATTACATGCAATTATATTTATATGCCATAATTTGTTCAAATATTCCCCAGAATCAATATATCTTCCTAACTTTATATAACAGGACATAGTGGCCCAAGATATACAATAATAGAGTAATAAAAAATAATAGATTTTAAGGTTTATGCTGCATTTTACATATATTACCTCATTTAATCCAGAGACAAATATTGTGAAATATGTGCTATGATTATTGCAGTTTCATAGGCAGTTTGAGAAAGGTTAAGTGACTTATTCAGGTTCTCATAGCTAGTAAATGTCTTAAAGTAGGTTTAAACACTCATGTCTTCAAAAATTAATTAGAAACTAAATAATCCAATCCTAAAGAATGAGTGAATAAAATAACAAATCATAGACACAATCAATAATTTCATACAAGAGAATGACAATAATGAAACATACCAAAATTTATAAGATGCAGTCAAAGGAATTCTTAGGGAAATATGTTTACTTGCATAAAACAGAGAAAGAGAAGATCAATGATTTGAATATGCAACTAAAAAAGATAGAAAAAGAACAAATTAAAAAACCCAATTATATACCAAATTTGAAATTGTGAAAATAAAGGGGGAGATTAACAAAATTGAAAGAAAACGATTGAATAAAAGCAAAAAATAGATCAAATGGTCAAAGTTTATAAGCAGACAATTTTCAGATGAAGAAATTAAAGTCATTTCTAGTCATATAAAAAATGCTCAAAATCACTAATGATCAGAGAAATGCAAATTAAGACAATTCTGAGATACCACCTCACACCTCTCAAATTGATCAAGATGACAGGAAAAGAAAACAATAAATGTTGAAGGGTATTTGGAAAAACTGCGACACTAATACATTGTTGGGGGAGTTGTGAACTGATCTAACCATTCTGGAGAGCAATTTGCCAATAGGCCCAAAGAGCTACCAAACTATACCATTTAATTCAGCAATGTCTCTACTGGGCCCATATCCCAAAGAGATCATAAAAAAGGGAAAAGGAACCACACATGCAAAAATGTCTGTAGCAACTCTTTTTGTGGTGGCAAGAAATTGGAAACTGAGTGGAAGCCCAGCAGTTGGAGAATGGGCGAATAAGTTATGAGATATGAATGTTATGGAATGTAATTGTTCTGTAAGAAATGATCAGCAGGATGATTTCACAGAAGTCTGGAGAGACCTGAATGAAATGATGCTAAGTGAAGTGAGTAGAAACTAGAAAACTTCATACACAGCATTGACAAGATTATATAATGATGAATTCTGGTGGACATGGGTTTTATCTACAGCGAAGTGATTCAGACCAGTTCCAATGATCTTGTGATGAAGAAAGCCATCTGTCCCCAGAGAGAGGATTGTGGGAACTGAGTATGAATCACAATATAGTATTTTCACTCTTTTTGTTATTGTTTGTTTGCATTGGTTTTCTTTCTCATTTTTTTTTCCTTTTTGATCAGCATGCTAATTGTGGAAATATGTATAGAAGAATTGCACATGTTTAACAATTGGATAATTTGCTGTCTAGGGAAAGGAGGAGAAAAAAATTTGGAACATAAGATTCTGTAGGGTGAATGTTGGAGACTAAATATGTATATGTTTTGAAAAAACCTTTTTTTTAAAAAAATCAAATTACATCAGATCAAAGGTGAGCCAGGAAAAAAACAAAAACAAAAACAAAAAAACTCATATCTTCCTACAACTAGCAGCTTATCTACTGCCCTACCTAGTTGCTGGAATAAAGTAGGAATTGTCCTAGTTTTGAGATTAACAGAATAGGAATAGCAGAAAGTCAAATGGAAAAGGGATTCATGCGTGGAAGCTCATTATTGTAATGAATGACCATTGAATGGTAAGACTGGGTAGGAATAAAAGTGAAACTAGACCAAGAGTAATGGTTTTGAATAGGTAAAGATCAAGACAAGACTAAGGGGGAATAGCTGTTCAGAAGAAGTGGGGGAAATGGAGAATCAGAAAGACATGCATTCACAATATGAGATGAATTCTAGAGTTAAGGTTCTTGAAGTGAGCACAGCTTCCAGGAATTGCAAAGGAGGCCTCGGGTATAGCCACAGCACAGAGAAGGGGACTAAAGTTGCAAGGTGGGGGCAAATTTCCTTCTGTTATGTATTAGACAGTTTTCCCCATCAGGCATAAACTAATTTCAACTTAGTGAAAAGCATCCTATCTTCTCATATCCAAAGCTTCTGATTTGTAATACACCTCAGGCATAGGCAGCAAGCTCACCAGAATGCAAGGCAACACTCTTCCAAGGTCAGCTTTTACTGAGAGGTGAAGTTTCTGTCAGCAAAGTCTTTTTAAAACTGCTGTGTCTGAAGTTTTGACAGTTGTCATAAATTATGAGGAACCTTGCTCCCAGCCAAGATTTTCCCCAAACTAAGTTAAAAACCTCATCACTGCTGAATTGTGGTAGAGGCAAAGTACTCACCATGGTATTTGTGTTAAACACAACCAAAAAAAGAAAAATACTCTTAATTTACCACCCTGAAAATTTGCATACAATGTCTGTGACTTTAGCTGATCTGCTCTACATTCATGTTTTGTCCATGTTTATAAAAATGACTGGGAAAATTTAATATGTATTTTTACTGGTATCATTTTTGTGGAATTTTCTTTAAGGCCAGAGTCATGAGGTAAATATTATCTTTCCAACTGGATAATAACTGAGACTACCATTTTTCTCCTTATAAATCCTGGGACACATATTTTCATGTTAGTCTGCATACATTTAAATAACATTTAAATAACTTTGCATGTTCTATTTGAAAAACCCAAGAATAAAGCATGAAAAGGAACACTGAAGCAATTAGAGCAGCTGACTACAACGAGATTCATGCCTGATATTTAAGTATACTGAATAGATGTGATTAAGAGCAGGGGTCTTCTTAGGCAAAATGCTGATATTGGTAGAATTCTGGGTAGAGCTCTCAGCTCCTGGGTACTGTTGCTGTCTATTAAAACTTCCCTATTTGTATCACCTTTCAGTAGAAACCAAAATTGTTCATCCAGTACACATTAGGGAATTGATTAATGTGAAACTGCCTCCACAGGGATTTCAATCTCTCTATAACCTAGTAGATATAACTCTTAGAGTTGTAGTACCCAAAATTTCCGTAACTCTGTGGTGAGTCTGATGATGAGCCTCTTGTGGCTAATCTGTATGTATTTATTAAGTGCTTATTAGGTGCCAGGCAATGTGATCAACACTAGGGGTAGAGAGACAAAAACAGTTTCTGCCCTATTGGAGCTTCTAGTTGGATAAACAGTGAGCAATGAATTACATAAGATATATCCAACAATTTGGTCTTTATACAATAAATTGAAGACAATGAAACTTTCCCAACTTTGTAAATGGAATAGTCTCAACTTCAAGTTGTTCTGGCTATGGATCACAAAGATCACAATGAATCCTAATGAAGTCTGATGTCTAAAAGAAAATTTTGACTTTGGATAATTTTTTGTGCTTTGTTTTGTTTTGTTTATTATTCACAAAATCTAGATTGTTTTCTCTACCGCAGAATTCCAAGAAAAAAATTTTAAATTTTAAGTGTAAGTCAATAAGTATCTAAGTAAGTAAGTAGAGCCTCTCCCCCCAAAAAAGGAGCAAGAGGGCCCTTTCTAGAAAAAAAAAATACTTCATATATAATATGGATTTCAGGTATAAAATCGCTATTTATTTTCCTCTTCCACAAAGCAAAAAACAAAAAACAAAAACCACCACTTTCACCAAATGCTCAAAGCACAAAACTCCTGAGGGTATATAACCAATAGTTAAAATATAAACTAACCCATTACATGTATTTTACACTCCAGGAAGGTAAAGACAACTTTGTCAGTTCAGTATTTCAAATTTGGAAGATCTGGGCAATTAATGATGTTCACATATTCTGGCCCTGTGTAGCTTACTTTGAGCTGAGCTGCCTTCCTTGATATAAGAGAATTCAGAAAGTTAGAGGTGAGAAGGAAATGTATTCTTGTATTGATAGAGAGTGTAAGCAAATGTACATAGGAGGGAGAGATCATATTGTTTGAAATGGACCTACAAGTTTATTTTAACACTAAATTGTTAATAGTGATAGTAGTGGTGATGGTCATGGTGGCCAGTCATTTGAGTCGAGTCCATTTGGGATTTCTTGGCAAAGTAACTGCAGTTCCTTCTCCAATTCATTTTACAGATGAGTAAATTGAGATTAACAGGAGATAAACAGGGTGAAGTAATTTGCTCAGGGTCACACAGCTAACTACTAAGTGTCTGAGGCTAACTTTGAAATCAAGTCTTCCTGATTCCAAGTTCAGTACTATCCACTGTACCACCCAACTGCCCCAAACTGCTAAATGTTATATTCTATTGTAATAACCTATTCTTTGTTTTTTTTATTGCCTCTTCTTGAATGATTCTTTTATCTTATTTTTGTTTTTGTTTTTTTTTTTTCCTGAAGCAGTTGGGGTTAAGTGACTTGCCCAGGGTCACATAGCTAGGAAATGTTAAACGTCTGAGGTCAAATTTGAACTCAGGTTCTCCTGACTTTAAGGTTCATGCTCTCTCCACTGCTCTACCTCTCTGCCCCTTGAATGATTCTTTTTAAAAAAAAGTTTTTATCAATGCCTTCTGTTTAAAAAAAAAATGACTCTCTCCTATATTAATAATAAATTATTAGGTTTTAGATTTTAGTAGAATTATTTTCTACTTCCTCATTTAGAAATCAGTCCCTGTAGGTTATTCATGCAACCTTTGAAATACAGAGCTAATAATGAGATCTGTTCAAAAGGTAAAGAAATTTTAGTTTAGGTAAATTCCCACACATTTTGTTTTACTCATATAGATCTGAGTAACAATGGATTCTCCTTTTTATCTAAATTATCCTAGACAGAATGATACATATATATGTCTGTTTGACCTTGACTGAGTGATCAATTAGATATACCAGACCCTCATTAGAAAAAGCCTCTCATTATAATACTCATTCTCCATTATTTGTTAACCAATCAGAGTTGATTGCCACCCTTAGAAACAACCATTCTTCCAAGGACATATAAGTATTGAGTGGGTTTTCTGATAAGTCTTGAGATGTAGAAAATGGCAATCATGCTTTTATTAATTATTGCTGGCATGATTTTAAGAATGATTACTAACCCAGACATGTCTTTTGAACTTTTTGTATATCATTTTCTTTCATCACTATAGTTATCCCAAGTTTTCCTTTTTCTCCTCCTCTCAGGAGCCATCCCACATAACATATAAAATTTTTTCAAGAGAAAATTAAGGTACAATCTCATCTGTCAATTATAGTTTTCTGAGGACTTCTGCTGGCCCTAACTACTGGAGGTTTGAAAATGAGAGCAACATTTGAAGCTAGTCAACTTGTGTAATAACTGTTTTCTTTGCCAAGAATGCTATTTTCATCACAGATGTGGGAATATAGACTTTTTTTCTGTCTTTATTCCTCTAACAGGTAACTAAGGAAACATTAAGTGTCTGGCACATGCTATTTTTTTTTCTAATGTAAGCTAAAAATTTTCTTCCTTCTTCACTTAAACTGTAGTTAGATGCTTTCAGCTAACTCTCTAACCCTCTCCCTCCTGGTCAATAGGCTATAAACATTTTAAAACTTTTTCTGTATCCTAGAATTGATGGTTTTGTCATGATTTTACTCTGGCCAAATTTTTTAACGTATTTTCATCTTGATCTATATGCAACATAATCCTTTAAGAACATATGAAATGACTTTATTTGTTCCACATTGTTTTAAGCAATGGAGACACAGACAAACAAGATGAGGAGTAGGGGGAAAAGGCACCAGAAAAATAGAATATTAATTCCAAGGACAAAGAAAGATTAGAAGTCCTGACAGAGATAATTATCAAAGTGTAATGATAAAAGGAACAGAAATTCCTTGAGGACCAAGGCTGTATTATTTTTGTTTTGATTTGTTTTGTTTTTACCTTTTGGACCTAGTAGAATGTGTGGTATATTCAAATAATTCAGTAAATGCTTGTAAATTGATTTATTGATCAAGAAATAGGGTGATTTCTTCCAATGAGATAAAAAAATCAAGAGAGTTGTAGTTCTGATGAGATTAAATTTGAGCTACCCAAATGAAATTAGGGTTTCTAGTGGTCAGGGAGTGGCAGGTTCAGGATTCAAGGAGTCAAATGGAGCTTCCCTGCAATCCCTCAGGATTCGACTTAAGAGTAGGGAGTTAAATGAGGTCTAATGGTGGTGCAAGAATCCCCTGTGAAGGAATTTACAGACCTGAAAACCTAGATTGATAAAAAAGGTTTATTATGGGGATTGGAAGTAAGGTTCAAGTCTAGTTAGTAAAAGGTGTTAGGTAAATAGATGAGGGCACTGGGAATAGTATTCCAGTGGGCAGCGAGTCCTTGAGGTGCCAGGTGGGATGCCAGGAATGGGCTGGCATGCTTGGACCCTCTGCAAAGAGAGGACTCCAGGTTGGCTCTTTTTATAAAAGTGAGAGATTTAGCTAAAGGGGCCTGTGGGTGGAGTCCCAAGTTGGCTCAGATCCAGTGGGGGCTGGGACAAGCCCAGATTTCCTGTTGGAATTCAAAAGGGGTGCTTTTGAGCAGGATTTGTGACTCAAAGGTCCTAGCTTCTGGAATTGATAATGCATCAGCCAGGAGAGGTTGGGAGTAATCTCAATCAGAAAGGATCACAAATCAGTTTCTTAAAAGGACCACAACCTGCTTCATTACTTTCAATTACAAAATAAAAGGAAACTTTAAGACTCATTCTAAAAAATGGGGAAAGCCACAAAGTTCAAGTGAGTACAAAATAATATGGTTGAACTCAGATTCAAACCCTAAAAGCCAATACATTTGCTACTTAGGTATGTCCTTTTGATCTTGGTGCTTTAAGACAGAAAGAGAGAAAAATACTATGAATAACAAGAAAACTTGGAAATTAAATACTTTATGGTTGGAAACCAGGAAAATGAAGGACACAATCCCTGGCCATTTCTGAAATCTATAAAAAGCCTGAATTTTTACATTGCTAATATTAACAGGATGTTTGTTTATTTTTGTGAAACTGGTACTTAAAAGTGACCATTTTAAGTTCTAACCCTTCTAGCTAGCTGTGTAATTTAAGCAAACCAGATTCTTTTTTAAAAAAATATATATTTTTTATTGATGACTTTCTTATGCTACCAAAATATACCAGTATTCTTTCTTGCTCCCACCTTTTCCAAGAAATCATGCCAAATAATGTTTTAAAGATAAAAAAGAAAAAAATCAGCAAAACTATGCAATATACTGAAAAATCAGAAAATATATATCATACTTGTAAATCTCCTACTTCTGCAAAAAGGAGAGGGACAGCTCATACTGGCTTATGAGAGTCAACTGTTAAATTGTCAATGTGAGATTTTACACCTCAGAAATTGGCAAACACTGCAAATCAGGACTTGTTTTTTGTGTTGTTTATTATGTAGACTTAATAAAATAATAGAGAAAATGTTAATGATGCACATTAAACTTGAAAGTGTGTTGTGCATACCTTATTAAAAAATTCAATTGTTAAACAAACTAACTGCACTCCTGGAAGAAATGTTTTCTCCTATTTTATATAGAATCATGCTTATTCTTTTGTAATTTTAAAGCATTTGTGGTTGTTCTTTGTTTTCATTGCTGAATATTTTTAGCTCTTCTTACTTCATATTGTGTCATTTTATGCAGAACTTTTCATGCCTCTCTTTATTCATTCTATTCATTTCAGCTCAGTAATATTCTTACATTTATGTGCTACAATAGCTTTAATCATACCATATCAATAGACATTTACTTTGTTTCCATTTCTTTGCTAACCAGAGTTATGTCAAATAATAATGGGGAAAGTGAATATCCTTGATTTTTGCTTGTACCTATTAAGAAAGTATAAAATATATCCTTATTGTGTGTATGGTGCTTGCTTTCAGTTTTATATTCTTTATGTGTTATTTCAAAATGTCTCTATAAATGGTGGAGTAAGCAGGAAATTGCCACTATACTAACCTTCAAACAATAAATAGTGCTCCAAAACAAATCCTAAAGCAAAAGAACTAGCAAAAAAAAAAAAAAATGGGGTAAAACAAGCTTTTAGTTTAAGAAACTTGGAAGATGAGCAAAAAAGCTCTGTATCACTCTGGTAAAGGAGGATGCAGTTCAAACAAGATGTGTCCCAGAAAGCCATCTGTAAGTCCTAGCTCAGCAAACCAAAGGGAGAGTCTGAACCCCAGTGCTGTGGAGCTGGCAAATGCCAACCTCAGAGCCCCCCACTAGAACCTCAGAATAGCCAAGGAAAGGGGCAGACATCAACTCTGAGAACCACAATGGGCTTCAGCAGTGGTCCCAGCGGACATGTAGACATCAACAATGGGACCCCCAGGTACCTAAACAAATTGGCACACACCAACTTCAGAACCTCACACATAACCCAGAATAATCAGGTGAAGAGACAGCCCCCAACACCAGGACCATCATATATATTAGTAGATTCCCAGACAACAGGACAGGGACTACTCCATTACAGATCTCAGCATTCAGGCAATTGCCAGTACTAGGATGACAGCTTGGCACAAGGTAAGAAAAAAAATCAGCAAAACTATGCAATATATTGAAAAAATCAGAATCTCCTACTTCTGCAAAAAGGATAGAGACAGCTCATACTGGCTTAGGAGAGTTAATAGTTAAATTGTCAGTGTAAGATTTTATACCTCAGAAATTGGCAAACACTGCAAATCAGGACTTGTTTTTTGTGTTGTTTTATATAAACTTAATAAAGTGTGTCATTTTATGCATCCTCCCACAGTCACCCCAAAACCCTCTTCTCAGCACAGCACCAGACATGAAGGTCCCTCATATACTCCAGGAAATATCAGTGCAGCACATAAATAGCCAGGGTCTGTGGGCTCTGGGAAATAAAGCCTAAGATAGTACTCCTTCTACACCAAAAGCAAAGCTTACATCTAAAAGTAAGGAGAATGGTCAAAAAAGATGAACAAAAAAAAATCAAAGAAGAATCTGACCAATGAAAGTTCTTATGGTGTCAGAGAATTATCAACACATAAACTGAGAAGAGGACAGCATTGTCAAAACACTATGGATAAAACTCCAAAGAAAAATGAAGAGTAATCTCGAACTGGGAAGAACAGAAGAGCTCAAAAATGGGCTTAAAAATCAAATAACAAAGGTAGAAGAAAACTTCTGATAATTCTGAAAAAAGTCAACAGCTTGGGGGAAAAAATTGCTTTAAAAAAAAAAAAAAAAAAAAAGAACTGGCCAAATGGAAATGGAGGTACAAAAACTAACTGAGGAAAATGTCTGTAAAGTTACATTTGGACAAGTGGAAGCTAATGACTCATTGAGACACAAAGAATCAAACAAGATCAAAAGAATGAAAAAATAAAAGAATGTAAAGTGCTTCTTGGGGAAAACAATTTACCTCGAAAATTGATCCAGGAGAGAATGATTTCTGAGTAATTGGACTACCTAAAAGCCTTAATCAAAAGAAAAATATGGATAGCAATTTTCAATTCTTGAGATATATATATATATATATATATGTATATATGTGTATATGTATATGTATGTGTATGTATATGTATGTGTATATATACATATATATATATATGTGTATATATATGTATATATACATTCTTGATATAACAAGGAAAACTGCCTTGATATCCTGGAGCCAAAGGGCAAAATAGACATTGAAAGAATCTACTTAACACCATGGGTAAAAGATCCCAAAATAAAAACTCCAAAGAATAAGATCACTAAAGTTTTAAACTATCAGTCCAAGGAAGAAATACTGCACATGAAGGGAGGGGGTGGGATGCACAGAGAAAAGACATCAAATAACAGGGAGACAAGATCAGGATTATACAGGATTTAGCAGCTTCAACATTAGATGATCAGAGATCATGGAACAAAATATTCCAAAAGGCCAAGCAAGTGCAACTACAAGCAAGAATCACCTACTTGGCAAAGTTAAGCACAAAATTCAAGGGGGAAAAATCTTTATTTGATGAGAGGGATGTCAAGTTTTAATAAGGAAAAGGTGAGAATTGAGCAAAAAAAAAACAGCCTCTAATATAAAACCCAAGAGAAGTCTAAATAAGAAAAAGAAAAAATAAAATTTAAGGGGTTTGATAGAGTTAAACTGTTTGGATCCCTATATGGGAAGATGATAGTAGTAATTCTTAAAAACTGTATCACCAATATTACAGTAAGAAGGAAAATACACAGAGGATAGGGGTATAAGGTGAAGGGATGAGGAAAAAAAAAAGTACACTTGCTTCAGAAAGATAGAGAAAAAAGAGAAAGGAAGAAGCAAGAAAATGAAAGTGGAAGGGTAGGAGTTGATCTTCACTTGAACCCTACTTTCATAAGAATTGTCTCAAAGAGGAAATAATATACACAACTGATTGGATATAGAAGTCTAACTTACCTGATAGGGAAGTAGGAGGGGAGGGATTAAGTAAATGTTAGAATGGGGGCATGGAGGACAACAGAAGAAAGGCAAGTTAAAGAAAGGCAATAGACAAAAATAAAACACTGATGAGGAGTAAAAGGCTGGAAGGAGAGAGGACCAACAGGAGAAAAGAATAAGACGGAGGACAATAAACAATTATTAACAATAACTGATTATGAATGGGAATGAGATGAACTCTCCCATAAAATAGAAGCAGATAGCAAGGGGGATGAAAAACCAGAATCCTCCATTTTTTAAAATAAGCACAGGAATTCAGAGAGAGACATACACCTAGTAAAGATAAGGGACTGGAATAGTATCTATTATGCTTCAGATGAAGTAAAACAAACAAAACAAAACAAAACAAACAATAAAAAAACCCCAATAACAATAACAACCAAAATCCACAGGGTAACTGATCCTGATCGCAGATAAAGCAAAAGCAAAAATAGACCTAATAAAAGAGATAAATATGGAAACTACATCTTGGTAAAAGGTACAGTGGACAATGAAGTAGTATCAGTTGATAGATAGATAGATAGATAGATAGATATCAAGTTGTATGGAATCCACATTTTAAAAATTAAAGATCTTTAATTAAAGACATCTTAATAAAATATCTTTTCAAAACATATGCATGGATAAATTTCCAACATTCACCCTGGAAAGGAAAAAGGAAAGGGAAAAGGGAAGGGAAGGGGAAGAGAAGGGAAGGGGGAGGGGAAAGGGAGGGAGGGGAGGGAAAGGGAGGGGAGGGGAAAGGAGAGGTGGGAAGGGAAGGCAAGGGAAGGGAAGAGAAGGGAAGGAAAAAGGGAAGGGAAGGGAAGGAAAAAGGGAAGGGAAGGGAAGGAAAATAAAGGGAAGGGAAGGAGAAAAATAAAAGAAAAGGAGAAAAATAAAAGAAAAAGAAGAAAAATTTTAAAAAGAAGAAAAAAGAAAGGAATGAAAAAGGAGGAAAAGAGAGAAAGAAAGGAAAAAGGAAGAAAAGAGAAAGAAAGATAGATAGAAAAAGAAGAAAAAAGAGAGAGAAAGGAAGGAATGAAGGAAGGAACAAAGGAAGTTTGTGGAATGGCAATGAAATTTCTTACTCAAAATGATAATTCAGAGATTTCGCAAAGTGAAGATGAGAAGGTTTATAAGAATCTCCCAAAAAGCAAGTAGTCCACTCACTGGATTTCTCAGAGAGAGGAGGCCCCAGATTACAGAGTGAGAAGTGATTAAATAGCATAGGAACCCAAAACTGCCCTCCCCTCATCTGGCTAATTTTCACTGCTTGCTCAGATAGAAGTAGCAAAGGTTTGCTAAATTCTAATCAAGTCAATATAGTTGACTTATTGCAGATATATTTGTAACAAGCTGACCACAGTAAATTTAGGCAATGTTTGGAAATGCTTGCTTAAACTGATATAAACACTATTATAATGTCTGTACAAACAATTTTGTTTTTCCCCGAATCAGATCTTCATAAACTAAAATTTAGGTTATAGGTTCAATCTATCTTAGTTAAAGATTTTATGAGAAACCACATAATCCCTTACAATAAGGAGATTTATTTAGAGGTAAGTAATCCATTAAACCAGAGGGGTTAAAAGTTTCTAAAATAACTGAGACTTGGTTTGACCTCAGGCTTTCTTAATCAGCAAATAGAGATATCTAGTTTGGAGACTTCTTCATTATCTCCAGACCATTAAATAATTGGGTTCTACTCTAAGCAGTCAAGTAAAGGTCAAGGGGGCTATCTCAAGTATTTTTGCTAGAAGAGCAAGTCTTGCTCTTCTTCCCACCACTTTAATAATCAAGGGATCCTTGGTGCTAAGTCTTGAATTTGTCCAAATTTATTATTCTGAGAAGTTCTCAGTTTCCAAGGAAGGAAGGAAGGAAGAAATGGAGGGAGGGAAGGAAGGAAGGAGGTAGTGAGGGAAGGAAGGAAGGAGGAGGAAAAAAGGGAAAGAGGGAAAGAAAAGAGAAGGAAGGAAAAAAAGAAAGGAGGGAGGGGGAAAAGAAGAAAAAGCAAAATGAAAAAAAGAAAACCAGAATTAAAATTGAAAAAAAATTAAACCCAATAAAAAAATTTTTGGTAATTTTAAAGGAAAATTTTTGAATAAATTACTTCAATAATTTAATCGAATAAATTACTTAAATAATTTAATAAGGAAATAAATTCCTTAAAATCCCCAAATTTTAAAAAAAAAGAAATGGAGGTTTAAATAAATTTTGGGAAAATTTCCCTTTAGGGGAAATTGGACCAAGTAAATTTTTTTTTTTTTTTTTTTTTTGCCTTTTTAGGTTTCGGGGTAATAATTAAATTCCGGTGCCAAATTTTTGTTTCCAGTTTCTTTTCCCTTTCCTACCCTTTCCCTGGCGGTGGTAGATTGTTAAATTTTAAAATAAAAAGGGCCAATAAGGTTAATGGGGACTAAAAGTTTTTTTTGCTGTTAAAAAGAATTTGGACTCTGGTTTGTTTGTTTGTAAGGGGCCAAAGAGGTGTGTAAATATAGGGGATTGGGGAATTTTAATTTTTTGTTTTTTTTTTTCGGGATAGTGTTTTGGTTTATTATTGTTTTTAGAATGATTTGGTTATTTTGCTGGAGGGATGGTTTCCATTTGGAATTGGCTCTAGTGTTTGTTGTTAAGGCAATGATTTCCTGGTTCCTTTGCTTTTACTTTGGCATTGTTTCTGGGTGTTTCTTGGTTTTTTGGAAATTATTTGTTGGTTCTTTTCCAGAAAGGTTTCCAAATATTTTAACCCAATTTTTTTGTCATTTTCAATTGGATGGGGTATTCATTTCCGTTTTGTAGTAACCATGAAAAGGGCGTTAAAAATTAATGCCAATTTGGGTTCCTTTTTCTTTTATAGTTTTTGGGAATAATTTGTAGGCATTCGGACGGGGGTATGAAAGGGATAATTTTTTGGTTTTCAAATTTCTTTTCCAAAATGGTTGGATTATTTTTACAACCTTCCCAAAATTGAATAATGTTCCCGTTTTTCCCGATTCCCCTTTCCAAAATTATTATTTTTTTTTCCTTGCCAAGCCAATTTGACAGGTGTGTAGGGTTTTGGGAGTTGTTTTTAATTTGGGTTTTTCTGGATTAATAAGGATTGGAGATTTTTTTATTGACTAGAAATAGTTTAATTTTTCATTTGAGAATTGTTTGTTTCTTTATTTTGGCCTTTTTTCAATTGGGAGAATGGGCTTTTATTTTTTTTAAATTAGATTAATTTTTTTTT
Source organism: Sarcophilus harrisii (assembly GCF_902635505.1). NCBI lineage: Eukaryota > Metazoa > Chordata > Mammalia > Dasyuromorphia > Dasyuridae > Sarcophilus > Sarcophilus harrisii. Next base: position 65,674,541 of record NC_045426.1, on the reverse strand, counting down.
GGGATGAGGCCTTTTATTGAAACCTTTTGATTGTTTTTATTTTTCCCGGTTTTTGCTTCCCTTTTAATTTTGTTCTTGTTTTTGTTTGTATAAAAATTTTTTAAGGGTATAATGAAATTTTTTTTTGTGACAGGTCGATTTTGTTTGGGGTTAAAGCCTTTCCCCTTCCCAGGTTTGAGATAAATTTCCTTGTGTTTTCCCTAATTTTTTACTTTCTTTTTTTGCCTTAGGTTTGAAACCCTTTTTACCTTTTTTGGTGTCTGTGTTTAATGGGACAAGCCTTAAGTTTTGCCATATTGTTTTCCAATTTTTACAGAATTTTATTAAAAGTTGGTTTTATTCCCGTGGTTTTTTTGGGTTTTAAAGGGCTAGGGCAATTTTAAGGATTGTTTTATTTCCCTTTGGAACCTAATTTTTCCATTGGATTAACTAATTTTTTTAGTTCCAAATAGTTTGGTAATTGTGTTTATAAGGAATTTTGGATTTGGTAAAAGAAAGGCCTTTTCTTTGATTTTTTTTTTTAACTTTTGAAATTTGGATTTTTGTTTTTCCATAATGGGTTTTGTTGTTTTTTTTTTGGGCTTAAAAGTTTTGGGGGTTTGGTTGGGTTGGCCAAATAAATAATTGTTTAGGTTTGTTTTCTTTTTCATTTGCTGCCCTTTATTCCAAGAGATTTAATATTTTTTCCAATTTGGGGTTGTGATTTTAATTTGTTTGGTGGTTGGTTTTTGTGGGCCTTTTGTTTTTTTGGGTAGATTTTCTAAATTTTTTTATTTGTGTTACAAATGGGGTTTTTGTAATTTCTTGGATGTTATTTTTGTTAGTGATATAAGAATGTTGATGATTAGTGGGGTTTTTTATTGACCCTGTAAAGTTGTGGATTTTCTTTTTTACAGAATTTTGGGTTTTTGGTATACCATTATTTACGGAAAGATAATTTGTTTTTTCCTTTTTTTTTTAACCTTTTCCAGTTTTTTAAAGTAGGTTTTTAAAATATTAAATAGTTAGGTGAAGGTGGGAAAATTTTGTTTACTTGATTTTTTGGGAATGATTGGGTTTGTTTCTTAATATGATGTTACTGATGGTTTTAAAAGATGCTGTTGATTATTTAAAGGAAAGGTTCCATTTATTCCATACTTTCAAGTGTTTTTAATTAGGAATGGATGTTGGATTTTATCAAATGCTTTTTCTGCATTTTGAGATGATTAATGGTTTTTTGTTAATTTCATTAAATGGCCAATTATATTGATAGTTTTCCTAATATTGAACCAGCCCTAAATTCCTCCTGGCAATATTTTTGAGGAATTTTATTTAAATTTTGAATTATTCATTAGGAAGATTGGTTATAATTTTCTTTTTCTGTTTTCTTTGAAAACCTTGTTTGGGTATCAGTACCATGTTCGTTATAGAAGGAATTTGGTAAACCTTCATTCCTATTTTTATCAAATTTTATATAGCATTGGGGCCAATTGTTCTTTAAATGTTTGGTAAAATTTACATGTAAATCCATCCTGGTCCTGGTGATTTTTTCTTAGGGAGTTGTTTAATTGCCTGTTCGATTTCTTTTTTTCTGAAATGGGACTATTCAAGCAATTTATTTCCTCCTCTGTTAAGGTCTGGGAAGTCTATTTTTGGAGGTAGTCATCCATTTCAATTAGGTTCAAATTTATTTAATAAAGTTGAGCAAAATAACTCCTTATTATTTCTCTAATTTCCTCTTCATTGTTGGAAAGTTCTCCTTTTCTTTTTAAGAACTACTAATTTCATTTTCCCTCCCTCCTTTTTCTAATCAGATTTTACCAAAGGTTATCTATTTTATTGGCTTTTTTTCATAGAACCAATTTCTTAGTTTTATTAATTAGTTCAATAGTTTTTACTTTCAATATTTTTAATTTCTCCTTTTAATTTTAGAATTTCCAATTTAGTATTTGATTGGGGTTTTTAATTTGGTCTTTTTTAGTTTTTTTAGTTGCAAGCCCAATTATTAATCTTTTTTTCTGTTTTATTCCGAAGCCTTCTAAGGATATAAAATTTCTTTATTACCACTTTTGGCTGATCCCACAAATTTTTGGTATGATGTCCATCATTGTTTATTTTGAGGAAATTATTAATTTAAATTTATAATTTGTTGCTTTACCCAATCATTCTTTAAGATGAGATTGTTTTAGTTTCCAATTACTTTTTTGGTTTATTTCCTAATTTTTTGTTGAATGTAGTTTTTATTGCATTTAAGCTCGAAAAGAAAGATTTACTATTTCTGCTTTTTGGATTTAATTTTTGAGGTCTTTTATGTTCCAATATAATGGTCAATTTTTGAATAGGTTCCATGAACTGCTGAGAAGAAAAGTATATTCCTTCTATTCCATTAATTTTCCAAAGATCCAAAATACCTAATTTTTCTAATATTCTATTTACTTTTTAATTTCTTTTCTTATTTGTTTTTGGTTTGATTTGTCTAATTCTGGGGCAAGGTTGAGATCTCCTACTATTACAAAGGGTTTTGTTGTTATTTCTTCTTTGCAACCTCTTTAACTTTCCTTTAGGGGTTGAGCCTACCACTTGGTGCATATATGTTTTATTGATATTGCTTTTGTTTAAGACTTTTTAGAGATGTTTCCTTCCTTATTCTTTTAATTAATCAATTTTTACTTTTGCTTGATCTTTGAGATAAGGATGGCTACCCCTGCTTTTTTGACTTCACCTAAGCAAATAGATTTTGCCCAGCCTTTTACCTTTACTCTATATTTATTCCCTGCTTTAAATGTGTTTCTTTTTAAAAACATATTGTAGGGTTCTTGACTTTGATTTGTTTTATTTTGTTTTTTATGGGGGGTTTATTTTTTTCATTTAGGTTGTTTATTAAATTTCCTGGTATTTTACCACCTTTTGGATTGTGTTTTTCCTTTTTTTTCCTTTAAATTTTTTTAAATTTTATGTACCTTTTTGTAACATTGATGTTAATTTTTATAATTCCCTTTCCCTTTTTGAGTTTTTTTCCTTCCTTTTATTTTTTTTTTTTTTTCCTTTCCCCTTTTTAATGAGGGGGAGAGAATTTTTAAAAAAATGTTAATTATTTTTTTTTGGAGTTATTTTGATGGAAGTAAGGATTTACAATGTTTTTAAATTTAATATGATGTTTTTGCCTTTTTGTGGGATGTGGTTTTTTATTCCTTTCCCCTTTTCCCAATTTTTTCCTATTATTTTCCCTTTTTTATGTTATAGTTAAACCAAATTATAATGGTTTTTTTTTCATGGAAATAAATTTCAAGAGTTATTTTTTTTTCATTTTGGGTTTGTGGTTGGAGATCAAATTTTTGTTTAGTTTTGGGTTTTTTTTTGGAAAAAATGGAATTTTTTGTTTTATTAAATGTCCATTTCTTCCTTGGAAGAAAAGCTAGCTTTGGGGTTTTTTGGCTGATTCCCGTTTTGTGGTTTGGAAATTTTCCAGGGTTTTTTCCTTTAATGTAGAGGGAAAGGATTTGGGTGATCCTTTTTGTGGATTTTGGGTTTTAAATGTTTTTTTTTTGTTTTTTTTTGTTTGTTTTTTTTTTTGCTGCCTGTGTAATTTTTTTAATTCTGATGTTTTGAAAGGCTGGGTTTTTGGGGTTTTTTTTTTAGGGGTTTTTTTTGGTGTTTGATGAATTTTTTCAATGCTTGTTTACCTTTTGATTTTTTAATTTGGGTGTTTTTATGGGTTTTTTGTAAAATATAATTTCTTTTTTTTCATTATTTTGGAAAGTTCCAATTTTAATTTTCTTTGATTTTTTTTCCAAGGTTGTTTTTTGAAGTAGATAATTTTGGTTTTTTAAAGTTTGTTCTTTTTTTTTGTTTGATTGGATTTTTGCTGTTTTCCAATGAATTTTAGTTTTTTTGTTTTGGTTTTACCTTTTTAAAGAATTATTTTTCATTAGTTTTTTATTTTTTTCTGTATATGTCCCAATTGAGTTTTTTAAATGTTTGTTTTTGGTTTTGTGGAATTTTTTTCCATTTACTAATTTTTTTTTTTTTTTTAGTGAATTATTTTTTTTCCAATTACAGATTCCTACTTTTTAGTGTTTTTGTTTTTCCTTACAATCCTTGCTTTTAGTGAATTTTTTTTTTTTTTCACCAATTTTTCTTTTCCTTGAGATTTTTTTCTTTTTTTTCCAACTGTTTTGGGTTGTTGTTTTTGTAAGTTTTTCTTTTCCTTTTATTTTTTTAATTTTTTGAGACTTTTTAATGGTTTTTCTTTGAGGCATTATGTAAAGGGAGGACAGCCTGATGGCTTTTTTTTGAGGTTCTTCTGTGTTTTACCTTGCTTTTTTTCTGCATAGAAGTTGGGATTTTTTTTATTTTTTTTTTTTTAAAGTTTTTAGGGTAGGTTTCCTAGGGGGGGGTTAAGGCTTCCTTTCTTGCAGAGCAGGGGAGATGTAAACTGATTTCTGGGTTTCCGAGGTTTGGGGAGTGTTTGAGGAAAGTTTCTTCCCAGGAAGTGGATTTTGCATTGGTGGGAGGGCTTCAAACTGTTGGGTGGTTGTGGGTTAAGGGATGTTTTTGGAAGAAGATTATAAGTGGAAATGTTTCCCCAGGGGGAGCCTTTGGGGATTTGTGAGTATTAGAAGTGAGCAAATAACAGACCAAGACCGAAATTGGAGATTTGGGATTGGAATTTTGCCCAGTGTTTTAAAGGATGGAACGGGAGGTTTTTGGGGTTTAAGGAGTTTACATTGTCAGATTGGGAAGTAATTTAAATTGGTGTTCCTTCCTGGAGGATCACCGGGAAAGTTTTCTGGGGTTGGGGTTGGGGCGGGGGATTTGTGTTTACTTTTTGGTTTGAGATTTCTTTTGGAAACCTTGTTTTCCCGGTTCTGGGTTGATTCCCCGGCCCGGAAACCAACCCTTCTTTTGGGAGATTGCGGATTTTTTGGCCAGTGAGGTTGTTTTCTTTTATTTTTAGAATTTTGTAGAGTCAAGATTCTTTTTTGAGGTTTGATATAATTATTTAAAGAGGGTAAGAGAAGAGGAAAGGTTGGTATTGTTTTCTCCGGGCCATTTTGGTTTGCCCCTTAAAGGAAAACCAAACATTTTTAAAGAAAAATTACTTTTTAATGCTATGTAAACTATTTGGAAAAAATAAAAAAAGTTAAATTTTTTTATGACAATTAATATTTCTGATAACACTATAGTATATTTGGTATATTTAGGAAGTGATCTTGGGCACTGATTTAAGAAGGACTTTGCTAATTTTACTAAAATGAAAAATGTCCAAAGAAGGGCAATAGTGTGATCCTGAATCTCTTCAACTCCTATGCTTTCTACCAGTAAACCAAAAAAGAACTAAAGCAGAAAAAGAAAATTATACCTCAATTTTTCTAATGACTATCAATGCAAATTTTGAATAAAATGCTAGCAAGATGATTGCAGCAATATATCACAAGAATTATATACCATGACCAGGTAGAATTTACACTGGTAATATGGGGTTGGTTCAATATTAAGAAAATTATGGACATAATTGGCCACATCAATTGGCCAAAATCAATAGCAATCACATGGTTATCTCAATAGATGCTGAAAAAGGTTTTGACAAAATATAGCATCCTATTAAAAGCACTAGAAAACATAGGAGTTGAAGAGACACTATTGTTCTCTGGACATTTTCCATTTTAGTAAAATTAGCAAAGTACTTCTTAAATCAGTGCTCAAGATCACTTCCTAAAACTTATGTGTGTACACATCTTATTTTGTATTTTTCCACCAGTAGCCCATTAAAAAAAGTTTCTTGAAGGCAGGAATTATTTTGACTTTTCCTTTGTAGACCAGCTAATCATACAGTGCCACAAGCATAGGTATCTAACAAATATTTGAACTGAATTAAAGTTATGATTAATTCCACCCTATTTAGTTCAATTCCACAAAGATTAATGTCTAGTGTGTATTAAATAAAATACAGTGAAAAAAGTTAACAGAGAATACCTCACTTCTTATTTTATCTTCAGTTTATACTGGCTGAATGTCTCTGGGCAAACAACTAAATTTCTCAGTTCTCCTGGCAATTCAGGAGGATGTTGAATGACAGAAGTGTTGCAAATCTACATTTATAGAGGTATTTTCATTACTAAGAGTTCCTTCACTGGTGGAGTCACAAGTTTCGGAAAAATATGTTTGGTAGAATACTAGAAACTAAACATATAAAGCAAAGACAATTAGTATCTGCCAATAAGAATCTCAATTTTTACTATGTTAAAAATGAAACAGCTCAAACTTTAGTGCCTTTTGTAGTCACATTACATGTATTTTCTGTATCTTTTTTTCTTTCCATATTATCTCTTCCATTAGAATGTGAACTCCTTTAGAACAAAATGTACTTTTTCTTTGTATTTCTAGATCTTAGCACAATTTTTAGAGCATCATAAGTACTTACTAAATGCTTGGTGGTTAACTATGAAAGTAAATTAACTTTTTTTAAACTGAGGCAATTGGGGGTAAGTGACTTTCCCAGGGTCACACAGCTAGGAAATATTAAATGTCTGAGGCCAGCATAGAAGTCAGGTCCTCCTGAGTTCAAGACTATTGCTCTATCCACTGGGCCACTTAGCTGCCCCTCATTTTAAAAAAAATTTATATGGAGTTTGTACTTTATTATTTCTTACACTGTATTAAAGTTGTTTTTGTATTCCAAAAACTAGCTTCTTATACTATGATTTGAATGATCTAATGTGAAAGAATTCCAGTTGTTACCTTCTCAAGAATGTAGTGAAAAAGAGAAAAATCAAAAGAGAGAGATTGGGAAAAAACAGCCTAAGTATGGGAATCTTCTCTTTAAATAATCCTACCTTATGTTTGTTGTCACAGGCCTTGGTACATGCTGCAGGCCAATATCTAGAAACTAAAATATGTTCCATGGAATATCAATATTAAATTTTTCTTTGGAATTATGCTATTTTATTTAGATTAATCTTCCTTTGGAAAGCTGGTCCATCTTTTTCAGATGATGACGACATTGGAAAAAGGTATATGAAAACACAATGAAGATTTTCTCAAATGTAAGGGACTTGTGCTAGTAGTATAATTATTGCCCTAGATAATGAGAGAAGCATTGTCTCCCAGGTTAGGAGATGCCATTTATGCTAAAGCACTCTGGGTAGACCAAGCCATTATTTTCTTAGCTTCTTTTCTCAACCCTGTGGCATTTTGGTTGCCGCCAGTATTTGTCAGCTGGCACTAGATTTATTATTCGGGCCCAAGAGGAGATTAATCACAGCTGTTGCACAAAGACCATTATTCATAGGTGCAAGGCTAATTTCAGCAATAATCTTTCTCACTTCTGTACAGGCTTTGGGGCCAGGCTAAAATTATGGCCCTCACTTTCCTCTACTGAATTATTGAGTTGTTAACAGTTTCTCTAATGCAGATTGGTACAGTATTAGAACTAGAATTCTGAATGCCTAAGAGTGCCCTTTGAATCCAAAAATTTCACTTCTGACTGTGATTCATTTCAGCCATAGAATTCAAAAATAGTTTTGCCAAGGGCTTAACCCAGAGGCAAGAGAAGAGACCCATTTCCAGGCCTAAAAATGGTATATCCTGCCTACCTCCAAAAAAAAAAGACAATGGAGGATAAAGAAAGAAAGAAAAGAAAAGCAGAAAATGAAGAGAGGAAAAACACATAAAAAGAAAGTTGAAAGGGAGGAAGAGGTAGCAAAACAATTATTAACTTGACATACAAAGAACCCCAAGAAATCCATGAATAGATTTCAGAAAGGCCCATAAGATGGATGAAAAAAAAACCAGATTATTTTTGCTAACCTCTAACAGAAATATAGCATTTCTTTCAATTTTGAAGCATGATTCTAAGGAGTTCATAACTTTTACCTTTCTATCTAAATGGCCTTTGCCACCCTCTCCAAAAATACAGATATGAACTCATGGCTTAGAATATACCCATACATTAAAAAAAGAAAATGAAAAACAAAACAATATCTGTTCGTTGATTCCAGAAACCTCATCAGCATCATCTGGTCCTGGTCACCATGATCCCACCATCATTGCCAGATGCTTGTTTCTTTTATTTGCAAGAGCCATCCTCACATCTTGTCAGCTCTGTTAGGGTACAGAACCTAATCACTTTCCTGCCTGACAAATTTGAAAATATCTGACATCATCCTTTGAATGTTGGTTTAAAAAGATGAAAAAGAAAATGCAATTTCTTAAAATAGGATAATGAACATGCAAGAGGCAGTTTTATTTCATAATCATAATATATTTTATTAATTATTGCCCAGTGGTCTCTAAATATTTTATCCATCTGACCTACTTATTCTAACTCACTTTTTTAGCCAGTTTCTAATTTGGAGACCTTAGGCTAAAGTACTATTTTTCTCAAGTTATTAATTAGAGACCAATAATAGTGGGAGAAAGTAACTATAAGGAGTTGAAAGGAAGTTACTTCTCTAGGTAATCCGGCTCTCCAGTCTTTTCAATCTCTTTTCCTTATCCTGTATATAGTTCGGTGGTGCCTCACCTCCTTGTCTTTAATTCTGTTTTTACCCTAAACTAGGGTACCTCTCCCCTCTGCAAATCACATTTCATCATTTCTTTGAAGAACTACTTAAAAAACCACCTTCACCAAAAATCTTTTCCTGGTAACCAAACACAATTCTTATAAATCTTATCCCTTGTCTTCTGAGCATATATACTCTACATTTGCATTATATTCTAGACTTTTGCAAATTAGACTACTCTTCCTAAGTGACCTGAGGCTGTCATATAGTTCAAAGCTTCTTAAATTGTGGCTTGTGACCCCATAAGAGATCTCCTAATTGAATGTGGGGTTAGTCAAATTATGATTCATTATCAGAAAATGTTTTGAAGTCTATTTTACATATTTATGCACCTAAGGTTGTATAAAAATTTCTCAGACTAAAAAGGGGTTGAGAGTAGAAAAAGTCTGTCCTGATATACTTGCTATGGTGCCAGAAGACTAAAATTGAAGTTCTAAACATGTTACAACCTCTGTGAAATTTTGTGAGTCACTTAAATGCTATTACCTCATTATAAAAGAGGGGAAATAATACTTTTCCTACCTAGTTCGCAAACTTCTCATGAAGACCAAGTAACACTCATAGATATAGTATGGCAATATATAGCAATGATCATATGGTCCAGTTCCTCCTAAATTAATGAATCCTGCTTATAACATCCTCAGTAAATGGGAAACCACTTTCATTCTTCTCTGAACCCTGTGTAGGACATTGTTTTTTGCAAACAATGCTTTCTGTGCTGTAGCTCATTTGCTGCCTACACATCCTGGAATATTTCTCTGTAAGTCCTACCCTCTTTCTCCCCAAGGTGAGTTCTTGGAGTCCACATTTTGTAAAAAGGCCCAGACTTAGCTGTGTTAATTCTCCTCTTAATCCCCTATTTTGACTTTATGGGCTTCATCACCCTCCAAGGAATATTTACCTCCTCTTTCCTTCTATACCCTCTCTTGTTTTACAACTCAGTCCTTGCACCATTAGAATATAAGTTCTTTTCCAAGCATAGACTATATTTTGTGCTGGTATCTGTATCCTCAAAGCTTATCACAGTTTCTGATCCATACCTAATACTTAATAAAAGTTGATTTCTTTTCTTCCTACATTGAAAAAATTTGGATTCAGAAGATATGGACTCAAATTTCAGAGATGTTACACCTGAGTGATCATCAAGAAGTTTTTAAGATCTTTGAGTTTCCTTTTCTTCCTATATAGAATAAAGAAGTTAGATTATATAATGTGAATTTCCTTTTGTTTCTAAATATATTATTCCCTAAGAATCAGGCAAAACTAGTATGACTAAACAGAAGATGTAGTATAGGATTATTTTCTCTTCCCTTTACATCTTAACAATATTTAAACATTGTGTTGATGATATACTTATGATGTTTGTGGAAAAGATAAGAGAGAAGCAAAAGAAACAAGCAAAAAATGAAATAGATGAAACTGAAAATTAAAATTTGAATAAAAATGTAATATTTGTACAATGGGACTAAATTTCATAAATAAGCAAGCTTACTTTATTCAGTGATTTTGCACTATTAAGCTAATTATAATAAAGGAGTGATTCAGGACTCTGTATTAGATTTGAAATCAATAATTCTTATGACTATCTAGCTTACAATCGAGTTTCAATCACTAAGGATTAAAAAATATATCATTTGCTAATTAATCTCCTGAGTCAGATGTATTTACTGCAGTTAATATGTGAAGGCATTCATGTGTAGGAGATTACAAATATGGAAAATTTAAAAAAAATCTATTCTACTATATTCTATGCTTCAGATTTGATTAATTATATAGCATTGTACTTTCAAGTAACAAAACTATCTAGAAAGTAAAGAAAGAAAAAAACTTCACTATTCCAATGGCTAGTTCAGAAATATATTTGGTTTTACAATTCTGTGAATTTGGAATTTCTCTGAGTAAAATGCATTGCTAATGAGGAAGCACAGGGCTTTATAGTAATGAGATCTTTGATTTTCAAAGGCTTCAATTTATGCCATGCTTTTTAAAAAGTGTGCATTGTCCTGGCTATTAAAGAAAGGAATAATTTTTCAGTAGCAGACACTATCAATCCATCATTTTGCTAAGGTATTATATCTACACAGCAGAATTCAGATATGGATGAGTCTTGTATATAAGATTAAATATTTTCAGGAGCTAGAGGGTTCAAAATATATGTTTCTTTTTTATTCTTTTTTGACTGTTATTTTTTCAATTAATAAAAATTTACTTTCTCATCCTTGCACTCCAATACCCATGCACCCCACAGAAAAACAAATGCAAAACAAAGCCCCTATACAAAATATATATTTTAAAGCAAAATGAATTTCTACATTGGTTATATTAAAAAAAAATAAAGGTATAGCCAAGATGGGGAATGAAGGTAGGGACTTGCTGGAGTTCCCCAAATCCCTCCAAAATTCCATTAAATAATAACTCCAAACACATTTTAGAACAAAAAGAGAAAGTGGAACAATTTTCCAGTTGAAGGCAGCTTGGAAGATCAGCAGGAAGAGTCTGTTGCATTAGGGTGGATCTAGAGCACCATCACAGGGTAGACTGCACCAGGCAAGGGAACAGGCCTTGGGGCCTTGGAATTGGCAACAGTGGCAATCTCCAGACCTCTCATCCCAGAGTCCAAGGACAATTCAGCAAAAAATGTTTGGTGTACTATGGTGTGAGGGGAGGCTCCAATTCAGGAACGCAGCAACAGTGACCACAACAGCAAAATGATAGGTGGCTTCCAGCAGCTTCTGGATATCTCAGGACATAGGTATGGAATGTCAGTACAGCTGGTCAAAGGGAGATTGCAGGGAACCTCTTTGCTGGCACTGTGGAAGAACCTTGTTACTTTGTCCATATTCAGATCTGGGGACCAGTGCTAAATTACAATCTGACTCCTAAAAAGATCTCAGAAAACAGCTGCACAAAACTCCTGAAACCTGGGACATTGTTCCCTCTACTCTGGAAACAGAGCCGTACTTTAACAAATAATTAAAAGCCTAGTAATAGACTGGGAAATGAGCAAATAATAGAAAAAGATTCGGAGCACAGAAAATTACTTTTGGTGACAAGGAAGATAAAAATGCACTCAGAAGATGGAAACAAATTCAAAGTTTGTACATTCAAAGACTCCAAGAAAAATAAGAATTGGACTCAGTCCATGAAAGAGTTCAAAAGGGATCTTGAAAATCAAGTAAGATAAATAGAGGAAAACATTGGGAAGAAAAATTATAGTGATGCAAAAGGAAATATAAAAAGCTAATGAGAAGAATGTCTTAAAAAAGCAAAATTTCCCAAATGGGAAAGGAGATACAAAATCTCACTGAGAAAAATATTTTTTTAAGAAATTAGTAAATAATTTCTTAGAATTGAGCAAATGGAAAATAATGACTTTATGAAATCAAGATACAATAAAACAAAATCAAAAGAATGAAAAAATAGGGGGAAAATATAAAATATCTCATGGGAAAAACAACTGACTTGGAAAATTGTAGAGGGCTGAAACTCTTGAGTGGATGCACTGAGGTCAGGACAGCTGAGTACTTGAGGCTAACTACTGATTGGACAATACTCTCTGGGCATATGTTTGGAAAATGACGCTTCCCACTATCCTGTGCTGGCTTGATGATTGATGTATACAGAAGATTGTAGTAGGGATTAGAGAGTGGAGTAAGACGAGCCACTTTTGCGATGGACAAGGAAGAAGGCGGTTGCAGAGATTCTACTTCCATCCCCTTTACTTCTACCCCTGAAGAGCAAGAATAAAGACTAAAGATTTTGCTTATCTTGACTCCGGCTGATTCTGAGGTATCCTGGGTGCTAACGTGGTCATCATAGAAAATAGATTCAGGAGATACTTAAAAATTATTGGTCTACCTGGAAGTCATGATCAAAAAAAGAGCCTGGAAAACATTTTTCAAGAAATTATCAAGGTAAACTCTCCTGATATTCAGAATCCAAGGGTAAATTAGACATTAAAAGAATGCACTAATCACCTCCTGAAAGAGATTGCAAGATGAGAACTTCCAGGAATATTATAGTCAAATTACAGAATTCCCAGATCAGGAAAAAAAAATATTGCAAGCATCCAGAAAGAAACAATTCAACTATAGTGGAGCCATAGTCAGGATAAACAAGTTTTAATAGGTTCTACATTAAAAGATGAAAAGGATTGGAATATGAGAGTCTAGAAAGGAATGAAGACCAAAAATCACCTACCGAGCAAAACTGAATATAATCTCTCAGAGGAAAAGAGAACTTTCAAACATTTATGATGGAAAGACCAGAACTGAATAGAAATTTTGATTTTGAAATAATAACTCAGGAAAAGCATTAGGAGGTAATTGGAAAAGGAAATTTCACAAAGGACATAGCAAGGTTTATCTGTTCACATTCCAATATGGAAAGATGATACTCATAACTCTTAAGAACTTTCTCATTTTTATGGCAGTTAGAAGGAGTATGTATAGACAGAGGATACTGATGTGAGTTGAATATGAAGGGGTAATATCCAAAAAAAATAAAATAAAGGGGTGAGAGAAAAATGTATAGTGGAAAGAGAAAGGGAGAAGTAGAATGGAGTAAATTATCTGCCATAAAAGCAGCAAAAATAAAAAATACAAAAGCTTTTACAGTGGAGAAGAAGAGGAGGAGAGAAGTGGGGGTGACTGAAAATTACTCTCATCAGAATTAGCTCAAAGAGGAAATGACTTACATACTCAATATGGGCAAAGAAATTTATCATACCCTTCAGGAAAGGAAGAAGAAATACCAGAACAGGGGAGAGTGATAGAAAAGAGGGGACATTGGGGGAGGGGCGGGTTAGAAGCAAAACACTTTTGAAAATGGATAGGGTAAAAGGAAATAGAGAATTGAATAAACAGGAAGGTTAATAGCAATAGTAATTATGAAAAGAATTTTGAAGCAAGTTACTTTGATAAGAGCCTCATTTCTCAAATGTATAGGAAACTAAGACAAATTTATTTTTTAAAAAAGGGGGGAAGAGAGAGAGAGAGCCATTCCCCAACTAATAAATCATAAGAAAATATGAGTTATGCCCAAAGAGTTATAAAAGAATGCATATATTTTGAAATAACAAAAACACTAGTAGGTGTGAATCCCAAATGAGAGTTTTATAAAGGAAAAGATGCTATATGTATGAAAATATTTGTAGCAGCATTTGAGGAATGCCCATGAATTGGAGAATGTCTGAATAAATTGTGTTATGTGATTATGAAGAAATATTATTGTTATATAAGAAATGATGAGCAGGTTGCTATCAGAAAAATATGGAAAGTCCTCCATGAATGCAAGTGAAATGTATTAGGTACATAATAATAGCAAAGTTATGGAATGATCAGCTGTGAATAACTACTATACTCAGCAATACAATTATCCTTGACTACTCTGAAGGAATTATGATAAAAAATGATATCCATACCCAGAGAAAGAACTAATTGTGTCTGAATACAGGCTAAAGTATATATTTTTTACTTTCTATATTTTTCCTGAGGTTTTTTGGAGGGGGAAGATCTATGTTTTCTTTTGCAGCATGACTTTTATGGAAATGTTTTGCACAACTTCACATGGACCTTCTTAATAGATGAGGGACAGGATGTTGGAAGCAAGGAGGAGAACCCAGAACTCAAAATTTTGAAAGCACGTGTAAAATTGCTTTACATGTTACTGGGGAAAATAAAAATATTAAAACATAAAAAAATTGTCTCATTCTGTATAATCCTTCCCCTCTCTATCGTCAGGAGGTACATAACATGTTTCATCATTAGTCTGATAAAAATCATGGTTAATCATTAAATTGATAAACCACTTGAGGTTCCCATTCTTTACCACCTCAAAAAGAACTTTATTTGTACATTCTTAGTCACAATTTATTTTGCATAGGAACAATCCATCCCTTAATATGCCTTTTCTCTAATTCCCCCAACCCCATTTTTTCTTTTCTCTTCCATTTCCTTGTTTAGTATACGTTCATATTTCTGAACCCAACTGTGCACATATTCTTTCTTTTATGGACCAGCTAAAAAGCAAATAATGTCAAAGTCTCAGCTGATCCCCATGAACACCTCTCCTTGTTTGTATACATGTTTAACTGCAAATTGACCTTAATCTTGCTTTCCATACACACACACACACACACATACACACACACACACACACACACACACACACACACACTTCCTCTCCCACTCTATTATTTTTCCCCTTCCATTCCTGTTTCCATTTTCTGCCTAAGATCATCAAGGCAACGGAACCATTCCCAGATTTTGTCTAATTAGACCCCCATTATGATTCTTGATGTAGTTAGGGTTTAGAGAGGCTACATGTAATCTCCCATATTTGAATATAAACAATTTATACCTTTTTAGTCTGTTTCTCCTCAATCTATTTTCCATGTCACTTTTTTTTTGCTATTATATTTTACATTTTCTTCTATTTTTCAGAATTTTTTTTACTTTATTTCAATACTTATTGTCCCATAGAGTCATTAGTTTCTATTTGGTCTATTCTAATTTTTATGGCATTTGTTTTTTGGGTAAATTCTCAAATCTTTTGTCCCAAGAGATTAATTTTCTTTCCAATTCAGTGCTCCTAGAGTAATCTGATCCAGGCCAAATTTTAATTATTTTCTCCACAACACAAAATGTGAGCTCTGCAAGTTTCTAACCTGCGTTTGAATCTGAGCAATGCTAAAATGCTACTGGATTAAATTCCTTTCCATCAACTGGGAGACTCTTAATTCAGTATGACAGAATTGTAGGTACCTTTCTTAGGATTCTTGTCCTAGTCATTCTTCTGCAGACTAGGCTCACTGAGACCCAACTCTGCTTCTGGGATCTTTCCTACATTGTGGCTACTCCTTCTGAACTTTCTCCTTTCTAATTATACTGTAATAGGAACCTTCCTACCATGAAACACCACCCTGGATGCAGGTCCTCTTTTCATTTCTTCCTGGATTTGTGGACAAGATCTGGATAATGGGTAAGAAAACAACCAGGCCCTGCTTTTACATGTAACTGGGAAAAATAAAAATATTAAAACATAATAAAACCATTGTCTCATTCTGCATTGAGTCTTCCTCTCTATTAGGATGTTCATGTGATGGTTTCTCATTAGTCTGCTAAAATCATGTTTCATCATTAAACTGAGAAGCCACTTGAGATTTCCATTCTTTGCCACTTCAAAAGGCTCTTATCATACTCTCCTGGTATGAATCTTGGACCTCCTCTTACTAGTATCTGGGTTTTGGAGTGTTCGGGGTCTAACCCAGTCCTCTATCCCAGGCCCCTGTTTCCTCAGCTTTGTTTATCTCCCTATGCTAACCAGGGCTGAACAAATTATTTTGTCTGTATTTCCTCAAAAACATGTTCTAGGTCTTTTTGGAAGAGTTTTGTCCAGAGGAGCAATTCAATTCTTTTCCACCTATACCCTCAGTTACTTTGTTTGATTTAAACTTAGCCATCTTAATTTACTCTCTCTACTTCCATCCACCTTGACATGGTCTCCATTAATATATATACACATACATACATAAATACATACTTCTTTTACTCCTGATTTTTAGAGGATGAGTAGTAATGGTCATGTGGATTAGAAGAAATCTTTAAGAGCTAAAGAGTCCCAGTGATCTAAACTCACCTAGATTGTGTTAATTCTTATTCTTTCAGTAGCTATCATATTAACTATCTCTTCTATCTCTATATCATCAAAACATTTGGTATTAGTTTTTTTCTTTGTCTCTTGCCAATTCATTAACACAAACTTTGAAAAGGAGGGAGAAAAATACCTATGACAAAGAGCTATTAAGTTTCTTTGAGCTTAATTTCACTATACAATTATTTAGAACATATTTTGTCAATTGGTCAAAAAGCTACTTAGTCATATACCTAAAAACAAAACAAAAAATCAAGAAATCATGGCTACATAATTTCTCTTGCATAACATTTTAGTTTCCTCATTAAAAAAAAATTTGACATGATTTATTTTTAGTATAGGGTACCTAGTTAGTATAGAGCACTGGACTTGGAATTAGGAAGACCCATATTCATGAATTCGAATCTGGCCTTAGACACTAGCTGTGTGACTCTGGTCCAGTCACGAAACTTTGTTTATCTCACTTCCTCATCTGTAAAAATGAATTGGAGAACATTCTAGTATCTTTACCAAAATAACCCAAAAATGGGATCATGGAGAGTTAGACCCAACTGAAAACAGAATCATAACAAATTCTCAGTAACCTCATGCTATCTCCCGGAATTCAAAATTTTATATGCTTACAAAGAATATATTTAATAATTCATTCTAAAGTGCTGCTCAGACTGGATCACAGAATGACTGAATTTCAAATTTAAAAGTTAAAAGAGCACCAAAATCAATTTGCATCCATTTAGTACTCAACCAATACATACTCAAAAAAGTGGTCACCCAGTCTCCCTTTGGAACTTGCCAGCGGAGGTGGACCAGCTACAATCTTCTGCTTCCACTTCACTTTGAACCATGTCTAATGGTTAGGAACTTTTTTCTTCCCTCCCCCAAAAAAATACTAAACATTTTTAAAATGACTAAATAATCCTTAAAGTTCCAGCTCTTCATAATCCTATTTAGGATTTTCTTGGAAAAGATACAGGAATGATTTGCCCCCTTGCCTTTCCATATCATTTCTATCCATAAAAAACTGAGGAAAACAGAGAGTGACTTGCTCAGAGTCATAGAATTAGCTTTGGATAGTGAACTAGCCAACACCTTGAATTTATTCACAGCTACTGGTCACAGTACTGATTACAGCTTGAGAAAATTGGGTTATCTTTAGTCTTCTATAATATATCCCATCTTCCATTATTTTTCAGCAATTGGCAAGGATATCTCTGAGATAAAATTTGCAATATGATTTTTCTGAGTTTGGAGACTTGAACTACTTTAAAATAATTTTAAGAATTTACTGATAAACAGGGACAGCAATCACCAATTCATGGGGAAACTGTATGTGTGTGTATGCATGTGTACATATGTGTATTGTACATATATGTATATATGTGTGTGTTTGTATTATATACATACATATAGAAATAAAAAGGGAGCAATTAGATGATATACACATAAATATAGAGAGAGCAAAATCTCAAATTTTAAAAAAAATTGTCTTCTAAGCAACTTTTTTGATGACCTAGGCACTAATGCTATGCACTTATGCACCCCCAAAAATTATTTTTAATATACTGTGGTCATTTTTATAATACACTGTTATGGTTTCCTAAACAACTTAGGGCTTTAGGAAGGCACTGAAATTACAGAACAGTGTTCTATCACTTTCTAAATCCCCCTTTCTTTCTTTTTGATTCTTTGAAGCATCTATATGATTCTCAGTCTTCTTTTAGAGTTAATAACGCTGGGGGATTAGCCATAGCTAGAAGCTGTCAACTGTTTAGCCTATGAGGGAACAACATGACCTGTGGGCCATGAACCATGTAGGAAGCCAAGATCAGTTATTTCTGTAAAGAAAAATACAAAATAGAAATAGTATTCCTGAAGTAACTATTAAATAGCAGAAAAATATATCAGACTTTATATCAAATAGCATGACCCCATGAAATTAAAACAATGTAGTCCAAATATGTAAGTATATTCTCTGAGGCAGTTTAAAAATCTCTATTCAACATAATATGTATTTCTACTTCAAAAGATTATTTTATGTCATGCTAATTGGTTCAGGGTTCTCTATGCCAGGCCTCTGTTAAAAAACGCAAAAAAATGCTTTTGAGGTGAAATCCTATTTTAAGATGAATTGTTTGTCTACACTTTCCATGTGGCACTTCCTAATTTGAGCCTCCTTCTGTGGTTTGCTTTTGATCATCGAGAAACTACGATCTTTGTCTAATTCATTGTCCAAAACCCTTTGGTAAACACAGCATCTAAAATCCACAATAACATGTCTATCTATTGTAAAAGTGCCCAAAGGGGAAAAATCCAGGATACACTTTGATATGAAATCTCATTCCAAAGATAGTAAAATCATATTATATCTCCATCTTAAATGCATATAAAATTGTACTGAAAAGATGCTTTCAAAATTATATGTTTGCATAGATTCAGATTTATAACAGGAATGAAATACAGAACCTTTTAAAGAGGCGGCCTCTATTGGAATCTAAGCTATAAAAAAGTAGTTGTGACCAATCTCTCCTAAAGAAAATGACTCGCATATTTATGTGGCCAGCATTTTAATGCAACATCATTCCTCTGAAAGTGCCCAACAAACATTTCAAAAGTATTAATTGATTATTATGTGCAAGGCACTTTTCTAGGCATTGAAGATATAATGATGGAAGCAAAATAGTTCTTGAGTGCTATTAGGAAGCTAAAATTTCCTCACTATTCAAAGGAAACTTAGATAAAATAGCAAGAGAATGAGAAAATATGTTTCTGATTGGAAAAAGACAATCAAATCACAGTGACACCATGAGACTTTTAGAGATTAATTTATATGGCTGCAGCTCCTCTCTGTAAAGTTTGGCAAGAAGGCAAATAAGCAGAGCAGAGGAGCAAGAAAAGATTTTTTTTTAAGTCTTAATAAATCGTAATACCCAAAGCAGAGTAAACAGACTGCTTATGACTGATATTTAGTATGTCTTGGGGAAATGGTCCAGGTTTGAAAATTTTAATATCTGGGCTTTTTAATTTTTTTTATCATTTTGACACCTAGTAAAATTTTAGAAATAACTCTAGAATTATGAAAATTCTTTTCATTTAATATAAGGGTTCCAGAATGAGTTAGAAAAAAGCCACATTTCTTTTTTTTTTTCATTTTTAAAGCTTTTTAACCAGAAATATAGTTATATTCAAAACATATGCATGGATAATTTTTCAACATTGACCCTCACAAAATCTTGTGTTCCAAATTTTCCCCTCCTTCCATCCACCTCCTTCCCCAGATGGCATGTTAAAATATGTGTTAAATCCAATGTATGTATACATATTTATACCTTTATCTTGCTGCACAAGAAAAAACAGATCAAAAGAAAAAAAAATGAGAATGAAAACAAATTGCAAGAAAACAACAACAAAAAGAGTGAAAATGCTATGTTGTGGTCCACCCTAAGTTCCCACAGTCCTCTCTCTGGGTGCAGATGGCTTTCTTTATCACAAGATCATTTACTTCAATTGTTTCATTGTTGGAAAGAGTCACATCCACCAGAGTTGATCATCGTATAATCTTGGTGTTGTTTTGTATAATGATCTTCTGGTTCTACTCATTTGATTTAACATCAGTTCATGTACGTTTCTCCAGGATTCTCTGAAATCATCCTGCTGGTCATTTCTTATAGAACAATAATATTCCACAACATTCACATACCATAACTTATTCAGCCATTTTCCAACCAATGGGCATCCACTCAGTTTTCAGTTTCTTGACACTATGAAAAAAGGGCTGCCACAAACATTTTTGCACATGTGGTTCCCTTTCCCTCATTTAAGATCTCTTTGGGATATAAGCCCAGTAGAAACACTGCTGGGCCAAAGGGTATTGCTCTCCAGAATATCCATTCACAATTCCACCAATGTATTAGAGTCCCAGTTTGCCCACATCCCCTCCAACATTTGTCACTAATTCATGGATTCATATCTCTCTCTCTCTTTCTCTCTCTCTCTCTCTCTCTTTCTCTTTCTCTCTCACACACACACAAATTTTAAAAAATATGATAATTAATTAATAAATGTTTATTGTGTGCCTGAAATGTGTCAACTATTGTGCTAAATGCTGGAGATATAAAAAGTGATGGAAAATAGTACCTAGTTTCAAGGAAATAACAATTGAATACAGGACACAAGAAATATAATAAAGAAGCTATAGATAGAGTAAATAAGAAACTATTGCCATAAAAGAAGGCACTAGGATTTAGAGGGATTAGGGATAGTTTCCTTTAGGAGATAGAATTTTAGTTGGAGCTTAAAGGATGTCAAAGAGGTCAGAGTTAGAGAAGAAGAGGGAAAGTACTCCAAGCATGGGGGACAACCAGAGAAAATGTCCAGAGGCAAGAGATGGATAGTCTTGTTTGTGGAATAGCAAGTAGAGCAGTGTCAAAGAACTAAAGAATTTTTAGTGTGAAATATAAGAGTAGAAAAGGAGGAGACTAAGTTCGGGCTTTGAATGCCAAAAAGAGCATTTTGTATCTAATCCTGAAGGCAATAGGGAGTTACTGAAATTTATTGATGAGGGGGGTATAACATGGTCAGATCTACACTTTAGGAAAGCCACTCTTGTGACTGAAGGATGGAACGGATATATTGTATACTCCTATCTTACTAGGTAATGTACTAAACACAAAGACTAAAAAGACAAAATGAAAACAGATCTTTCCCTCAAAGAGGTTACACTTTACTTGAAGATATAGTGGTGGTGTTCAACATAGTGCCCTATGAAGAAAGAAAGAGAGAGAGAGAGAGAGAGAGAGAGAGAGAGAGAGAGAGAGAGAGAGAGAGAATTGGGTGAGGATCAGAACAGATTTTCATAAGAGACAGCACAATGAATTGAGCCTTGACAGCAATAAGGGATTCTAAGAGGCAGAGGAATGGCAATAGTGCAACACTGGAATGAAAAACTGCCTATGCAAAATCACAAAGGTGGGAAATGGAACACTGACTTTGAAGAAGAATAAGCAGGACAATTCATTTGGAACTCATTTGCAAAAGGTAGTACTGGGCATGAATTAATGCCAAGTGAAGTGAGAAGAACCGGGAAAATATTGTACACACTTACAGCAAGATTGTGTGAGGATCAACTATCACAGACAGCTTTTTTCAGCAATACAATGATAATTCTAATAGACTTTGGATAGAAAATATCATCTGTATCCAAAAAAGAACTATGGAAACTGAATATGGATCAAAGCATAGTATTTTCATCTTTTGTTGTTTTTGCTGTTTCCTTGTGGCTTTTCCCTTTTGTTCTGATTTTTTTTTCCCAAACATGATTAATATGGAAATATGTTAAAAACTTGATTGCACATGTATAACCTATATAAATTTGCTTACTGTCTTGGGAAGGGAGGAGAGAAGAGAAGGAAGGAAGAGGGAAAGCAGAACTAAAAGTCTTAGCAAAATGGATATTGAAAACCTATTTACTTGTAATTGGAAAAAATATACCATCAAAACAAAACTTTTTTTTTAAATAAGCACTAGGAATGAATCCAACCATTCTGGAGAGCAATATGGAGTTATGGCCAAAAAGTTATCAAATTATGCATACCTTTTGATCCATCAGTGCTACTATTGGGCTTATATCCCAAAGAGATACTAAAGAAGGGAAAGGGACCTGTATGTGCCAAAATGTTTGTGGCAGCCCTATTTGTAGTGGCTAGAAACTGGAAAATGAATGGATGCCCATCAGTTGGAGAATGGTTGGGTAAATCATGGTATATGAATGTTATGGAATTTTATTGTTCTGTAAGAAATGACCAGCAGGATGATTTTAGAAAGGCCTGGAGAGACTTACATGAACTGATGCTGAGTGAAATGAGCAGAACCAGGAGATCATTATACACTTCAACAATTATACTGTATGAGGACGTACTCTGATGGAAGTGGATTTCTTCGACAAAGAGAAGATCTAACTCAGTTTCAATTGATCAATGATGGACAGAAGCAGCTACACCCAAAGAAAGAACACTGGGAAATGAATGTAAACTGTTTGCATTTTTGTTTTTCCTCCTGGGTTATTTATACCTTCTGAATCCAATTCTTCCTGTGCAATAAGAGAACTGTTCGGCTCTGCATATATCTATTTCCAACAAGTTCAATGTATCAAAATTTTCATTTTTACTTTGGCATCATTTTCTAGGAATTTTGCTTTTCCTAGTCTTTTCCCCTTACTCCTAGTAAAAGTTAAGAATGGATTATATATCAACTGAAAGGAGAGACATTAGTACCAGAGGAAATCCAGAAAGGCCTTGATAGTTATTGAAAGAGACTAAGGAAAACAAGAGATAGAAAGGAGGGGCAGAGTATCCTAGACAAGAGGAGATATCCAGTACAAAGCCACAGAGTTGGAAGATGCATGATGTTTGAGAAAGTACAAATAGGTTAGTGTTGCTGGATCATAGATTGTATAGAAAGAAGTTAATTGTAAGAATCCTGGAAAGGTAGGCAGATAACAGATTATAAAGAGTCTCAAATGTCAAAGAGAGTATTTTATACTTGATCTTAGAGACAAAAGAACTTTATTGAACTCATTGAGCAGCGGAATGACGCAATCAGGGATATCTTTACTTTTGAAAAAAATTACCTCAGCAGCTGAATGGAAGATAGATTGATTTGGGGAGAAACTTGAGGTGAGAAGACAGAAGACTATTATAGGAGAACAAGTGAGAGATGGTGATGACCTGAACTAGGGAAATGACTATATAAGTGAAAAGGGGGGAACAAATACAGGAGATATTGAAAACAGAATGACATGATTTGGCACTGAATTGGAAAGTGTATTGACTGAAAAATTAAGAATAATATTGAATGTTTGAACTTGAGTGATTTGGGTGGATTCTAGATAGTTATGGGGAAATATGAAAGTGAGCAGAGTTTGAAGGAAAAATTCTTAGTTCTGTTTTGGATATGTTCAGTTTGAAATGTCTATGGGATATCTAGTTTAAGATTCCCAAGATGCATTTATATAGCCTTATGTCTTTATATATCTTTATCTTATATGAAATACCTAACAAAGAGACCAGGACTAGATAAATAGAATTAAAAATGTTCATAAAGATGATCATTTTACCTGTGGGAGCTCATAAGGTTAAGAAAGGGAAATATTATTTATCAACAAGAGAAGGATGAAAAACTACTAAAGTTGCATGGAAAGAAGTGATCCAATAGAGAGAAGCAATACCAGAATAGCAGTGTCACAAAAACCAAGAGAGGAGAGCAATATAGCTTGTCTACAGTGAGCTGGAATAATTGTAAAAGATAAAACTATTATTCTAAAAAGTAACTAGGTAAATTATTTTGTTTTATTTTGTTTTTATCCACAAGCAAAACTTGGGGAAATGGTAAGGACAGCTTCTAACAAGAAGAGGAGAACCAAGGCTACATTTGGTTCCAATTATAAGATTCCCCAAGGAAGGAATAATTTAAGCAACCCCAAAAATGAACAGAAATTAGCATCTAAGAGTTCTATAATACAAATCAAGACTATTGAATATCTACCTGTACTCAACTATATCACTTAAGACACTACTAATATTTGCAAGCTATGCCCAGCTGAAGTTAGCTCAGAGAAATAGAAAGGAAAGGATTAACATCACAAATGAACCAAAATGACACAGAGTCCATAATACTCAAGGAATATGATAAATTGTATATGAACTCATTCACGATCAGGCCCCATTGGATGCCCAAATTGTCTGAATTTTAACCTGATTTGGGACTTGTGTCCATGGGACACAGAGATACCTCATTATTGAGTTATTCTTTCCATACTTCATATCTTGGCCCCCATTAGCTTTGAATTTCATGCCTGATACTACAATTGACCTACATGCTTTGTACAACCTACTTTCTGCTTTGGTTTCTCAAAACTAAAAAATGTTACCAGAATTTTCTTTCCCCAGTTGGTCTGGCTTTACAAATAACATGATACAATAATTACAGCCAACGAAACACCTAAACAGCTTCCTATATATGCTGGGAATAACAAATGACATAAAAAAGATCATTACAGCCATCAGATTCAAAATCTTAATTTTACAAATGAGGAAATAGTTCAAAGAAACTAAATGACTCCCACAAGTAGTAAATAATAGAAAATGACTTGAAACACAAGTCTTCTACCTTCAAGTCTTCATCTCTGTCCACTCATTGCCTACCCCCAACTTTTATGTATATAATCTCCCTAGGTTGGCACTCAAGTATTGTTTGAACTTTAATCAACCCGGATGATTGAAATAAATAACACACCAATGATGTTTTAGATTACTCCAGGTCAAGCGGTCAAGGGCAATTTCATCCTGGATTAACTGAAGTTCCCTTTAAACAGAAAAAAAAATTGCAATTTAAAAGGAACAGGTTACACTTTAAAAAGAGAGACAGGGTGATGAGAAGTAATGGTTGGGCAGTAATTCCCCTAATATAGCCATCAGGTTCAAGATGATAGCTTAAAGTTTCTATCTTGGTTCTCTCATATATTCTCAAGTCCTCACAACTATTAAACATAATACTGAGGGAGTGACAAATAAATCAGACTTATGCTTAGTGGTCAACTAGCATTTATTAAATCTACTATTAATCTACTATGTGCAGCTTCTACATCTCTCTTCTATATTTGTGTTAGTCTCCTGGATTACCTTATTATAGAGAATTCTTATTGAATACAAACTTCTAGAAAGCAGGAACTCTCTTTTTGTCTTTGTTTTCAAAATGATTGGTATACAGTAAATGTTAAATAAATGTGTTGACAGACTCATCAGTGATATTCAGAATAATCCAGTATTAGAATTGAAAATTATTTTAGGCATCATCATATAAAACTTCCTGGTTTAACAAAAGAGGGATTTCATAGACTTAAGAGCTGAAAGGGACCTTAGTGATCAATGGAAAACTTAAGTCCAGGAAAATTAAATGACTTTCTTAAATTAACCACCTGAGCACTAGATAAGTGCTGACTATTTTAGGCAATAACTTTACTTTTTTTTCCTTTTTTCCCTTTTATATACTTTATACTTAAATGGCCAAAAAGCCTTATAATTATAAGTAGGCCTTGGGCTAATTTTCTTAGATATGCTTTAAAGATTAAAAAATAAATAAGTTGGTAGCATTGAAGCAAAACCTATGCTGAGGAGAAAATAGAGTTCTCTTTTAAACAGAAAAAAAATAATTCTAAGGCTTTAAGAGATTGTGGATCTTTAGATTTTATTTATTTTTTGCCTTGTGTGCTTGATCCAGAGCGTAAATCCTGCCTCAGACATTTGTTTGTTGTGATACTCATTGAAATTTCTTCAGCCTTTGTTTTCTCATCTGTAAAATCGGGATAAATATACATCATAAGTTTAGATAAAAGTGTGTTTGAGAGTGGATTTGAATTCAGTTCCTCCTTATTCCAGGCTTGGAACCCTATCTCCTGTGTTACCTAAATCTCTATAAAAGTAATGCTAGCTACTCTTACTCCAAGGCAAATAGGTGGTGAAGTAGATAGAGTACTGAGCTTAAAAATCATGCTTGTCTAAATCCTGCATCCAGTCACTTCCTAGCAGTGTGACCTGGACAAATCACTTCACTTCCCTAATTAGCTTTAGTTTCTTCATCTGAAAAAACAGATAACAGCATCTACCTCCTGGATTTGTTGTGAAAATCAACTTAGATAATATATGGGTTTTGAAATAGTTGTTTTGTCATTCTGTTATTGTATTCTATAACAGGTACACTAGAAAAAATACTTTCTTTAGAATTAAGATACGTGGGCTTTTATCAGTTTTGTTTCTAAGCATTAGTTTGAAGAAACTACAACCTTTGGGGGCTCTCATTTTCCTCATTTGTATAATAAAATCATTGGCATCTCCTTTGTAGCTCCTCCCATGCTCCAAATCTATGATTCTTTTCTAATTTGGGTGGGATACTTTTAGAAATAATTTTGATTTTTACTGAAAAATAAAAAAAAAAATGAAGTAATTCCCAAGGTGTCCAAACAGGAGCTTTTCATTCCATAGTTGACCCGATAAACCCCCTAGATGTAAGCAGGGGAAAACAGTTACCTATGGAAAATAAGAAGAAATTTCTTATGCCTTCAATGTCATGAGGGACATATGCTGCTTAATGAATGTTCTTTATATATGTTTTAGTGCAATTAGAGATGTTCGAGAGAGATACAGAGAGAGAGACAGACAGACAGACAGAAACAGAGAGAGAGAGACAGAAAGGGAGAGAGACAGAGAGAGGGAGAGAAGGAGAGAAGGAGAAGGAAACAGAGAGAAACAGAAAAACATTTCAAGGAGAAAGGGGGGGGGAAAGCTTAGGTGGCTATTTTATTTCAAATGAAAACTATAAAAAAAAAAAGAAAGAAAAAAGCAGGGAGAAATTCATGTTCAATTAGATAGTAGCAATTACAGACCAAGAGTAGCCTTGTACAAACCTACCATTTGTAGACTTCATGACTACCCACTCCTTTACCTAAAGCATCTGAATGGGTCAGGGACCTAATGCTTTGATAGCATATTTTACCCAGAACGAATGGAGTGTAAATGAACACTGGGTTCTGTATTAGGTCTTTGTGCCCTTTCAAATAAGTGCAGCAGTGCAATTACACTAAGAAATCAATTTGCTTGGAATTTGCAGAGTTTACTTTGAGCAAAGTCTCTTAAATTCCTTCAAACAAGTGAAAGTTGTCTATGGGATTTCATTTCACGTTTTAAAAAAGAATAATTTAATAGAATCATACTGCATTCTTAAAGGAAATTTGCATTGAACAAGATTGTTAGCTTACAGGATAATTATCTTTTTTCATTTTTATACTCCCATGGGGATGGGGAGGGGAGATGAGGTAGTGGAGAGGTAGTGAGGGGAGTGGATTCTTTGTTCCATATATAACAAATACTTAGTAAAATAATGGTGACATTACCATTGTAATGTCTAGAAAATCATTATTTGTTTTAAACAAAGAAGTTGACTTAAGTCCCACTTTGATACTTATCAGTATTGAAATTATCTTGGTTTTTATAAGACTCTTCTAGCAAAGATTAAAGTTTAGAATTTCTTTCAAGCTAGAAGTCTTTGAGTATAGGTCTAAAGATGGAATCTAAACCTGTTGCCTAAGAACCAGCATGACTAAGTACTGAAGAACTTATTAACATAATTAATAGCAGATTGACCAAAAGGCATTAGGATTAGCAGAAGAAAAGACATTTCCATAACAACTATTGAAACTGTTTATTTGTGTCATCATTATCTGTGTTTGGTTGTTCAGAAGAGTTTTAATACTAGACAAATCATAAGATCCAGAGTTGGAAGGGACACCAGAGTCCATTTATTTAGTCCAACTTCATTTTACAAAAAAGTAAAACCAAAGGCTGCAGAGTTTAAGGGATACATTTAAGGTCATTGGGACATTCAGGCAGTAAATATCAGAGGCTTCAAATCTAGGTTCTCTGACTCCAACCTAGTATTTTTTTATTCTACTAACTGCCTCCTCATCTAAATTATTTGAAGCTGAGAATTGAAAAGCTACATTGAAAATTTGTAATTTATCTTAGAAGCAAAATGCACATACTGGTGTTGCTGCCTGTGGCTGGTAATCAATCAATAAGCACATAAAGATAGGGCCCAGGAAGAACATAAAAGACCAAATCATTCCTATAATGAAATGCTCTCCTATTGACTTGCCTGAAATTCCTGGAATGTTAATAGCCAATAATTATAGAGAATTGTGCAAACAAGGTGTTGAAGTTTCAATGAAATCCTGCCAAAATTAGTTTTATACATGCATTATACTATGTGTCCTTATCTTGTTATTTTAAAAGAAAATTTGCTTTCATGTTGAAAATGATAGAAATAACAGCAAAATAACGTTTTGGTCAGGTATACTTATTGTGTATCTAATTTATATTTTAATATATTTAACATCTACTGGTCATCCTGCCATCTAGGGGAGGGGGTGGGAGGGGTAAGAGGTGAAAAATTGGAACAAGAGGTTTGGCAATTGTTAATGCTGTAAAGTTACCCATGTATATATCCTGTAAATAAAAGGCTATTAAATAAAAAAAAAAGAAAAAAAAAAGAAAATGATAGAAATAACCAATGTTCCTAATAGCCATTGGAAGATAAGCATGTAGTGCAAAAGATGAACAATGAAAAAACCATTCTGGGAATCAGTTTCAAGAAAAGTCAGTAAATGGTCCCTATCCTCTTAACCAACAATTCCACTACTGGTCACATACCTAAAGGAGGTTAAAAATAAAAAGGGCTCGTATACGTCAAAATATGCATAGCTGTACCTTTAACAATATCAAAAAATAAAGTCAATGGTAATTAATTGGGTAATAGATAAACAAAACATATTTGAAAATAATGTAATATTAGTGTGCTATAAGAATTAATACCAGAATTCTGAGAAATGTGGGAAGGCAATGCAGAATCAGAAGAATTCAGAGAACAATACTAATAATTTAAAATAAAGTAGATGAAAATGATAATAAAAGGTAAATGATCTCATATTAATGAAGACATCTTTGTTTCTTGTCCCTCTCAAGTCTTCTCCATGTTGAATAACCTCAATTTCCAAATTAACCTTCATTCCAAATGTTTCCCAGGCACCTTGACACCATGATTTGCTTTTCTCTGTTTAATCTACAGTTTGTCAATGTCCTTCCCCAACTACGGAGGACAAAAACTAATTCTACAAATGGGGTCTTATGCAGGATGACGAACTGCAGAGAATCTGGCCAAAGAAAACTAAATTATAAGGATAATGATATCTGATGAGCAGTAACTAAGCTAGGTCATGATGAAGACAAGATCAAATGGGACACACCTTGCTTTTGATAGAACATTGTGATATAGCAGTCATACACAATCTAGTTTAGAACTTGTGGAGTCTGTATGAAATTCCAATTATTTAATAATCCAACTATGGACTATTTTCTTAATTTTTCTGAGTTTTTCTCCAAGAATAGAAACATTTCTTGGGGGAAAGAACACATATTAGGAACAAGTATGGTTTACATAAATGACAACTCTGGGCACTGGTTCAACAAAATACCTTTAAGTGAAGCACCTAATTGACGGCACTAATTAGAAATTAGTATCACCTGAGAAGTGAAATTAGAGAGGCAGTATGACACAGAAGAAAGAACTACCCATTTGATTTGATTTGATGTGAGTTGGATTTACATCCTGGTTCTACTACTGCTACTTGTGTGATAATCTTGAGCAAATTGTTCAGTCTCTCTGAATCTCAGATTTCTCATCTATAAAATGAGAGGCTAGGAAGAGATAACCCCTAAGGTCTCTTCTAGCTGACCATGA
The DNA here is from genome assembly GCF_902635505.1 of Sarcophilus harrisii. NCBI lineage: Eukaryota > Metazoa > Chordata > Mammalia > Dasyuromorphia > Dasyuridae > Sarcophilus > Sarcophilus harrisii. Next base: position 65,645,001 of record NC_045426.1, on the reverse strand, counting down.
TGTGATATTCCCTTCTAGAATATAAGCTCCTCATGATCATGGATCATTAGTCTTTGTACTTATATCTATCACAATTCTGAAACATAGCAAATGCATAACAAATATGTATATTGATTAATTAAACATCATTTCAGCAAATAACTATATATAGCAATATAGTCAGATTATTAGAAAAAGGATAGATCATGTTTAAGTGAGATAATAATTTATATCATTTTACAAACTTTAAAGTATTATATAAATGTCAGTAATTACTGGTATTATTTTTAGCACTTCATTTTGAAAGAGAAAAATCAAAATGCTATCAGTTCATCCTTTGCTCTCAAACCAAATACAAGTATGGCAGATGTCAAATTCAAATTTTACTTTCATATTTATTTAAACAGTTTAATAGGAAGCATTAGCTCAAAAGATATCAAAATGCCAAATAGAATAACAACTATTTTATGCATGGTTGAATTCTTAACAACCCATATAAAGTTGCCTCTTGATAGCTAATTCACAATTGATCTCAACAACTTGAGCTTCTTTAACTAAATGTTTATGAAAATAAGTGACATTTTGTCATCTTCCATTGTAACGCTGACACCCCTACTAATTTTTTAAGCTTCCCAATAATGTCTGTGACCTAGGTGTAGTTATATGGGAGTTTGTTGTACTGTTGAAATGGAAGCTGACATTAAAAGTATAGAAAGTCACTTAGCCATATCATCATCCCCAAGGGCCACCCACTCTCTTTAACATGCACAAAGAAATAAGGTTAAGCATGGTATCACAATAATCCTCAAAAATATGAATTAGTTGAAAATATAGAACATCGTGCTATGTCATTTCATTAGCTTTATGACTATTGATTAAGATCAGCTAAATCTGTATTTAGATATGGTATTTGAATCATGATAGTGAAAAGAAAGTCTAAAATCCATAGAGAAAAGTCTTGGCGCTAAATACACTCTCAAGAAATATAGAAAAATCTGTTTAATGGACTTCTTTAAGTTCTTCATTTAAGGGATTTCCATTCCATTTTCAACGCTATTTTTGTTCTAAGTTCACAAAATGTATATCATTACAGTTTTGTCTCTGCATAACCTTTTGCTATATACTATCTCTTAAGACTTCCAAGGACACAGGGAAACTCACCTCACAAGATTCTCCTTAGGCCAAAGATAAGCAATATGAGCCAAACATAACAATATGTATTATTTTCCACATAGAAGTATTCTTGGTTCTCTTCTTTGCTGTTAATTCAGTCAATTTTGAATTTTAAGAATCCCTTTCAGAAAACCATCCCCAAACCCTGTTCAAACTCTGCTTTTATACACTACTTACAGGTCACCTCTGAAGGGAAAAGAAACTGAGGTTCTCATTGGAGCTATTAGTATAAATGCCTTCTACTTTCTCACCCCACAGATCAACTGACTTACCCTCAATTATGACAATAGTGGGGATGTCTTAGTTTAAAGCAATCTTGGTGAAGTCAATCAAATTCATATCAAAGATAAAGGAGAGAATCAGACATAAAATTGCACCTAAGTGCCAAAGCCCAATGATTTACATATGATAGTGTGTTTGTGAACCCTGATTTCTATTTGCCAGAATGACCAATCTAAATATAGAAAATATGCCGATCAGGACCATTCTCATCTATTAGTTGAACATGCTTAAGTTTATTATCTTTTTTGTCTAGGTTTAGTTATAAGTGTAGGTTTAGAAGTAAAAGAAAATAAATTAATTTGTTAGTTTCCAGATAACAGATTATTCTCTTCTCCCTTTTGAAAAGCAAAACATTTTGCTCTCCCATTCCGGTACTATCTCCCCTGTCACCATGTCCTTTTTTAGACAACAGGCTGGCAATTAGGTCAGTTGGCTCATTCAGTACATTAAGATGCAGTTTATTTGAGAGTGGACACTGACTTACAGAAGGGAGTAAGGTGATCTGTTGCTATCTTTCACTTGGATTTCAATTCATTTTTATTTTTTTTACTTCCCAGTATAATAAATATTTTCTTTGGTAGAGGAAACAAAAAATCAAATATGAGTTTAGTCGTTCTACCACTACACTGTCACACATTATTATTCTCCCATTCTAGCCTGAGAAACAATGCCTTCCTGTCTTTCCTTGCCTTCAACTTAGATTGAAAAACCTATTTTATTATCCATTACCAGCTTCATCTCATTTATACTTTAATACTTTTGACACTGTACATTCCCTTTAATAGATAAGGAAAGGTACTATGTTGATATGAATCAATCAAAAAAGTATTTATTGACTTCCTACTATGTGCCATATATCACACCAGGCAATAGAGATAAAAGGATAAAAATGAAATAATCCCTGCCCTCAAGAAGAGTACATCCTATCAGGGGAGATTATATATATATAAATTTTGAATAAATTATTATTGTTGTTCAATTGTTTTTCACTCATGTCTGATTCTTTGAGACCCCATTTGGAATTTTATTGGCAAAGATATTGGAGTGGTTTACCATTTTTTTCTCCAACTCATTTTACAGATGAGAAAATTAAAGCAGAGTTAAATGACTTTTCCAGGGTCACACAGCTAGTAAGCATCTAATGCCAGATTTGCACTAAGGAAGATAGGTCTTCCTATCTTCAGACTGGTCACTCTATCTACTGCCCCACATAGATGCCCTAAAATAAAATATAAGCAAAATAAATATCTATGTGATAAATGGAATATTAGTGACTACATAATTAAAATAAAAAACTATTAAAGTTGGATGGGTGATTGAGGAATATTTGGATAGAATAAGAAAGATACTACTTGCTCTTCCTTTCCAATCTCTTATATGTGACTTGTTAAATCAAAATTAGTCAATTAATATTTCATTTTAAACATTCATAAAGGTTTCTTTGGGATTTGATAGTTCTTCTGGATTGAAAGATACCAAAATAAAATAGCAAAAACAAGTTAACTGATAAAAGATAACACGACATTCTATATAATCACTTGTCTCCCTTTCTCATTCTCTTTTTTTGGATCAGTAAAAGGATTGGTTTTCCTGCAATAAACTGAATGAATATAAACTTAACTTTCTTTTACCTTTTAGAGCAGAGTGGGAATGGTTAATTTTCTCTATGTAGCTAAAAATGGATGAGGGAGAAAACTCCTCAGGAAATTTTAGAGTAATCACTCCTTATAAAAGTTTACAATTTAAGGCATCATTTTTTCTATTTTAAAATACAGTAATAACTTAGAAATTGTTAATCCTCCTCAAGCAGAAGATAATGGCCATGAGAATGTTTTATATTATTATTATGCAATATAAACATTAAAATTTAAAAAATGTCATCCTATAAGTTGTATCTATATCATATTCATAGTCTATAACTCTATCAGCCAATCAATCAGAATTTACTAGATAGCTTCTATATTCTTTGAGCTTTGTGTGTCACTGTGATGCTCTTAATATAACTATATTAAATGCCATTGTCATTCACAGTGAAAGGTGAAATGTAGGTGGATCATCATTGAAAAGACAAAGAAAGTTTGCATAAATTTTCCTATTCCTCACTAATAGCACCTTAATTCATATTCCAAGTTTCAAAAATCTGATATATAATGCATTTAATTTAAATAAACAAAATAAAAAGCCTTTATTAATATCTCTACCACAAGCCAAAGCTGCTGCAACTCCTAGTAGTTAGTTACACTAGGAAGGCCATGAGTTATATGTGGAGATAACTAAGTAATAATGAAAAAGTTCATAAGAGAGACTAATTGAAAGAATGAGAGATTAAAAAAGGGATAGATCTCTTCCTACTAAAGGATTCATAGAAAAGATAACCTTGTATCTAGATCTTAACAGAAGAGAAGGATATCAGAAATGAATAACAGAAAGGTAACACAAAGGAAGCAGGGATTTGGAGAAATTACTTTCTTAATCACTGCCCTTGCAATTATAAATCATGCTCCAACGAGAAACTATTATGTCAACTATACTACATTATGTTATATTACATAACTACACACACAGTTTAGGGACAGTGGTAAACTCACTTTTGCATTTGCATCCTCAGTAACTACTATAGTGTCTGGGACAGAATAGATGCTTAAGCAATGTTTGTTGATTCACTGATAGATATGATACCTAATGTTGGGAGCAATATGCACAAATGCCCAAAGAGGACACAGCATGATTAGGAAATGATTCACCCCATATAGGTAGTTTATGAGTTATAAAAAGTGAGAATTATGTCCAATAAAGCTGGAAATATAGGTTGGAGATAGACTATGAAAAATCTTGAATGACAGGTTAATATATTTCCTTTTAACCTTCTAAGAAATGCAAGACTATTGATGATATTTTTAAAGTGAATTGATACAATTGGATCCATATGGTAAGATCATTTTGGTAATGATATAAAGATGGAATTGAAGAAGTAAAAATCCAGAGGCAAAGAAACCAATTAGAAAGTTATGAGAATTTTTTATGAAAGAGAAAATCCTCCATTAGTATTGATGGCAACAAAAATAAAAAGCAAGAATTTCAGACATTTTGGTTCTAGAAATCATAGGATTTAATTGACTTAATATGTAGATGAAGAAAATGGAAGAATCAACTATGATTCTAATATTTCAAGGCTTGAGAACTGAGAATATGGGGAATATAATCAACAAAGATATTAAGAAAAGTAATGGTGTTTAGGGAAAAGAATTAATTCCGTTGTATACTATTGAAATTGAGGTGTGTTGTGATTCATGTAACAAAAATCTGAAAGTGAGATAGTGGAGTTCAGAGTTGTGATAGCAAGTGGTGATTAGTAGATAGATGTATCTGTATGCAATGATAATTAAACAAGTTATCTTTTTGCAGCATCTCTTGCTTTTCTTTCCATATTTGTGGATTTTTATCAATGACACTCAGATTTAGGTGCTAAGAGACTTGAGGTCTCCTGAAACTGTTAAAAAGGTAAAGCTCCAGGAATCCAAAGTTGATTCTCTCACCTCAGTATTATAAAGCACGTTCAAAGAATACTAAATTGGTAACTTATGAATCACATTATATCTATGCCACTTTCAAATTTATAATTGTCATTTTTGGCACTCATGAATTGTGATGATAAGATGAATAATTTTCTTGAAGAAATGAGACTTGTGTACATTGTGATAATTAAAGGAAATATCAATCCAATGTGCTTTATAGATGATAAAAGCTCTAGCAATTCAGTTACATCATTAACAAGATTTGTGCTAATATAATGCAGTTTCCTAGCAATTGAATATCTCTTCTACCTTTCTTCTTCTGTTCACTTATACATATCCTAAAGTAGAAAGTGAAAAAGTATGAGTTAAACAGAAAAAGAATAAAGGAAAACAGTCCCTTGGGACTAAAGATCATTAAATCCTTCATCCCATTTTTGTAGAAATAGTTGCATAGTCATGTCTTACCTGTTCTATACTGGAGCAGTAAAATTATTACTATTTTTAGCCAAACTGTAGAATTTAATATTCATCTATTAAATTCCATCTTCCCAGATTTTTTTCATTGTTCTATTCTTTCAAGACAGCATTGGATCTTGACTCTGACATCTAACAGCAAGCCTATTCCATACATCTGTGTCATCATCACCATCATCATTGTGATCATTTTATAGAGAGCTCACACAGGGCAAGTATAAAGACTTGCCCTGTGTGAGCTCTCTATAAAATGATCTTCTGGGCAAGTCTGTATGTGATATTTGAGGAACCCCCAAAGTGTGAGAAACTTATCTACTAAAGGTTTTTGTTCTGAGCTTTTAAGAAGCTGGTTTAATTCAGAGGTCAAAGTCAAAGGCTCCTCTACAAGAATTTCAATCACAGTCCTAGCACACTGTGATGACCCAGATGAAGATTTGAATTAAGGGGAATCCAAAGACCCCAGGAAAGTATACTAAGGCTAAGTACATTTAAATCCCTAAAGAAGATATGACTTATATGGGATTCATTATTTGCAGACTCCACAATGAAAAATGTAAAAGTAAAAGCAGATGCAACACAGGGTTTCCCAGCATCTGACACTCATAGTAAACTACTAAAAATTAATTGGGTAATCAGATCCCCTTTAAGAGCAACCAGGAAAGCTGAGAATTTGGAATAAAATGAGCCTAGTAGGCTCAGGGGCCTTCAGAAAAGAAGGGAAATAATTTGTTGCAAAGTCTTCTGTTATAGTCTTTTCTAGCCTCAGTGTTTATGTGCTCATCTCTGCCATAGAAATGTGATCTTTGATATTGAAAGTCCTTGTTCTAGCATTGAACAAAGCCCCAATTCATTTGAGTAATTTTCTCATGTGGCTCAGTGTTTAGGGAAAAAAATAGGGCCTGAGTATATCTAGATTCAAGATCATAAAATTCAAGTATAAGGAAACTTTAGATTTATGAAGGAGGAAGATTTATGAAGGCCTTAAAAAGCCTTCCATCTACTCTTCCTACAAATTTATCTTGCAGAATATAGATCTTTCCCTACTATTCAAATATAATCACCTACTTTCACATTCTAGTTTTCCCAAATTTTACTTATTTGGAGCTAAGCCAAATAGCAACTGGGGATCTTTGAAGTGTAGGAGATGGTAAATGAATACACAGTGGGGAGTACTTTAATAATTTTCCTTATTAGTTTGATAAACATTTATAGATAAGAAAAAAATCAATGCTAAATTATAGTCATCCTTTTCTTATACCTGCGTCAAGACCTGTTTTTCAATAAATCTAACTATTCAGACAAGAGCAGGTATTGTCAATCCTTTTTTTCTCTTACTATTATATTTCTAACCATTTCTCTCTCAAAGACAGCCACTAGGTGGGGAGGAGAAGACTAAGTAAAAGAAAAGCTGTAATTCCTACCTAGATAGCAGGTTGCTATAGAATTCAAAAGTCTAAATGTGGCTTCTCCTCATTAAGAATAAAAGATTCATTAGCAAGTCGAAATGACTACCTGTGTCATTGAGACTTTCTATAAATTGAAAATAGCTTTGTGTTATATAATAATATTGGTTAACAGACTGAATGATTATATAAGAGAAAGAGTGAACTTTGAAATAGTGACAAAAATTCAAGAAATAAGCTTTCCATCTTTTTACTCTCTCCACTATAGCTAATTTTCTCCTTGGAAATAATTGAAGCTTCAAGGCAATTTGCATGGCTTGAGTGTTAGTTATTGGAAGCATGATAGAAATGAGAAAGAATTTACTTCCCTTTGCCAAACTAGAGTGGTCTGTTATTTGGAAGATGGGGGAGTATTAAATGAGGTTGAAAAGGAACTTTAAAACTGCCTGAAAAGTTATTTTAGATATTATCTGTTATGGCTTTGGACCCAACAAAAGAGCTGAAAATTAATTCATTAGTCCTATCAATATTATGCAGGGGACCCTTACATTTTAACAATTCAATGCAATGCAATTCAATAATCATTTATTAATCAGCTCCTATAATCAAGGCACTGAGGTTACATTTTATAAGGTAGTAGAAGAATTGGAAGAGCCATAGAACAAATGCATTTAATTAAATTCAAAGTATGTAAAAATTAGACTTTTAAAATTTTTATTTGTTTTAAAACATATTGCTTTATGAATCATGTTGGGAGAGAAAAAATCAGAGTGAAAGGGAAAAAAAATGGGAGACCTAAAAAATAATTATAAAGAAGTGAACATAGCTTGTACTGATTTACATTGTCTCCTTATTTCTTTTTCTGGATGCAGATGGCATTTTCTGTCCATAGTCTATTGGGATTGTTTTGAATCACTGAACCACTGAGAAGAACCAACTTGATCTTCACACATTCTTGCTGTTATTGTGTACAATGTACTCCTGGTTCTGCTTATTTCACTCAGCATCAGTTCATGTAAAATTTTCCAGGCATTTCAAAAATCAACATTTTCATCATTTTTATATAACAATAATATTTCTTTACCTTCATATACCACAACTTATTCAGGTATTTCCCAACTGATAGGCATCTACTCATTTTCCAATTCTTTGCTACCATAAAAAAGCTGCTACATTGCTCTCCAGAATAGTTGGATCATTTCACAACTCTACCAACAATACATTAGTGTCCCGATTTTCCCATATCCCCTCCAACATTCATCATTATCTTTTCCTGTTACCTTAGCCAATTTGAGAGGTGTGAGGTGGTTTCTCAGAGTCATTTTAATTTAAATTTTTATAATCAATAGTGATTTAGAGCATTTTTTCATATAACTATAGATGGCTTTAATTGTGTCATCTGAAAATTGTCTGTTCATATCCTTTAACCACTTATCTATTGGGGAGTAAAAATTAATTTTAAGATTATGTAAGCTAGTATTGCAGCTTGACTAAAAAGAAAAATTAAGTAAAGAGGAGTAAAGTCCATTAAAAACAGAAAGGTAAGTGGGAACTAGATTATAAATTAATTTAAATGACAGGATTAAGATTTTACATTTTATTCTAGAGTCAATGAAAAGCAATTTGTTATAGTGAATAGAGACCTGAATTCAAGCCTTGTCTCTGATAGATATTGTCTGTGTGATCCAGGGTAAGTCACTTACCTTTATAATGTTCTGGTTACCTCTCTAAAGGCTTTAATTTGCAAAAGACTTGCCAGTTTTCATTAGAAGAGGAAGCACCCTCATCTGAAAGCTCCCTATACCAATAAATAGTCAGTCTATTCCTTATTCCTATAATAGGGAACAATTGAAAACTTTTGAGAAATGGAAATGACATGATCAGACTTCTGTTTTAGTAATAATTTTGGGCATTTAGTCTATGTCTGTTTCATAATAAAACAGATAAATATGTAACAATATGGATTAGGGGGGAAGAAGAGATGAGATAACTAGGGAGGTTGGAACAAGAATGATTGCTTCACTTGGCCATTAGGTATTTTAAAGACTAAAGTGGTCCTGCTAAAGCCAATCCTTACTTTTACATTTTTATTTATTCTTCTGGTTCACATTCTATAAGATCCTATTATATGCCAAGCATTGCCATATCATAAAGCAAATTGTACTTTTCTAGAAGGACACTATTATAATAGGGAGTAGTATCCCCAGCTAAAGACCCTTTGTCATATAAATCACAAAAGTAAATAATAATGTCATAAAAGCAAAGATATAGCAACTATAATCCTAGATGATAATTTAACATAGAAAAATTATGGTCTAAGTCCTATAAAATATAGATGATTGTACTATATCTATGAATTATACAGGAATCCCAAATGTGCTATAAATGTGCATGTAGTACATAAATATATAACTTTACTATATAATAAATTTGGCCTAAAATGAATGTAGTACCATAATAAACATTAATTAACCGTAAAAATCGTGAATTATTTGGGTGGTCTAAGTATATCTTTTAGAAAGCTTTGTACATGAACTTTACAGATGCCACCTTTATCTTTCATTTAATGCCCTAGCCGCAAAAAAAGCATTCAGTCATCTCATTAACTTTAATTCAGGGTTTTGAAAAAATGCAGCCTGCAGTTCTCACCTTTCACCACCTGGCGATCTTAGTGAAAAGACATATTAGCACAATCCTTTATTAAGCTTTTATTAGGTGCCAGGCATTATGCTAACCACTGAGTATTAAAAAATATATAAAATAATTTTTAAAAACGCCAAAACATGGTCTTTTCCTGAAAGAAGCTCATATTCTAATAGGGATACAAAATATGAATATTACACATTAAAAAATGTACAAAATAATAGGAAAGTAATCTCTGCGGGAAGGCACTGAGTTGAGGGGATATGAGATAGAAAACAAAAGCATTCTGCACTAGAGATTTAGGCTGGATCTTCAAGGAAGCTAGGGAGACCAAGAGGCAGAAAGGAAGAGGGAGTACATTTTAAGCATGGAAAATGGCCAGTAAAAATGTTCACTGTTGGGAGAAGGAGATTCTTGTGGGAGGAAAAACAAAAAGTCATTAGATTATGTAGTGTGTACAAGGGAGTCAAGGAAAACTGCTGAAGTTAAAAGGGGGTGGGAGACTAGAAAGGGATTTAAATGCCAAATGACAATTTTATACTTGATTCTAGTGATGACAGGGATACACTGTGATTTGGGAAAACAGGAGAAAGATGATCTGATCAAATCAGCACATTAGAAAAAATATTTTGGCACCTGAAAGGAAGATGAACTTGAGAGAGAAGAAACTTGGGTAAATTAACCAGTACATTATTTTAGTAGTCTAGAATGTGGGCTGTGCAAGCAGAAAGAAAAGGAAATATAGTAGAGATACTGGGAAGGAAGGCGTGAGACTTAGTAGCAAATCAGATATGTAGGATAAATGGAAGGGTAGGATGAGATTGAAGCTGCATGGCTTGATTTATTAAAGGGGTGAAAATGTTCTTGGCAATAATAAAGAAGTTCAGATGAAAAAAGGTACTGAGGAAAGATAATTTCTGTTTTTTGCACATTAAATTTTGATGTTATCAAGGGAGAAGCTTCTGTGATAATGAATATTAAGTCTGAGGTATTCATAGAATATCCACTTTAGGATGTCCAAAACACATTTGGTAATGTAAGACTAAAGCTCATTAGAGTTACTAGGACTCTATTCCTAGGCATGGGAATGCAGATGTGCATAAAGATAACAATTGCGTCCATAAGAGCTGACAAGTACACTCAGCAAAATAGTGTAGACAAAAGTTTAATTAAAAGAATGAGAACTAAAGTAAATTGGAAATCTAAATTAATCCATCAAAAAACAATGGAAATGTGAAAGAAAAGTAAAAGTTGTATTTATTGAGAAAAAAATATTTTCCAGTTGACTGAAGTAATTTTTTTTCATTTTATCCATATCTATTTTAGTCACATTTCAATAGACACTAAATACTAAGATAGTTTTGTATTGCACTCTATAACATAAATAAGGCATTTTGCATTATCTCATTCTGATTTTGTAATAATCTGGGACATGGTGAAAAGTATCTTCCATTCTACAACTATAAAAATCAGAACTTATAGTATTTAAGTAACTTACCTTGAGCAGCTAGGTGGCTCAGTGGATAAATTGCAAGAAAGTTTCATCTTCCTGAATTCAGATTTGACCTAAGATACCAGATGTGTTATTTAGCCTTGTTTGACTCATTGCCCTCATCTATAAAAATGATCTGGAGAAGGAAATGGCAAACCATTCCAGTACCTTAGCCATGAAAATGCCCAAATGAAATCATGAAGAGTCAGAAATGACAAAAATCAAACAAACAAGCAACTCATCAACAACAAATATTACCTATTCATTTCTCACAGCTAAGATTTGAGCCTGCTAATGACTCACAACACACAAGAAGCTCTAGTAGGTCCCTCTTGACTTTAGGATAAAATACAAACTCACCTTTGCCTGACAAATCTTTAAGGTCTTGTTTGTTTGTTTGTTTTTAATTTAGCACAGATCCCAATTTCTTTAGGAAACTTATCCTGAACCCCAGGATAAATATACTCTCTTGAAAATCATTTTGCCTGTTTTCTATTAATTTTTGTACATATTTTTATCTAATTGAAATTAAGCTCCTTGGGGAAAAAAACTGGTTCATTATTGTCCTTGTATCCTCAGCACCCACAAAAATCTCTAGTTTGCCATAATGGTCTTTAATAAATACATGTAGAATAATAAATACCTAATATCATAGTCAGAACTAAAACAGATATTCTGACCTGACAATCATATATAAATTCCATCTATCCTTTTCTATTAGCACTACACAGATTAGAATTACAAAATGTTTAAGCAGATTGAGTTCATTAATAAGTATTTATTATCTAATAACTGTCAAGCACTATACTAGGTTCTTAGAATACAATGACCAAAAACAAACCTAATAAAAACAAAATAAAAAGATCCTGAATAATTATTGGCCTCAATTTGCTTATATTCTATCACAGTAGTCCTAAAAGACAATACGAATAAATTTACATCCTTTAGCAAATTGCTAAGGAAAGGGATCGGGCACCTAGGTATTGCAGTAGATAAAAGAATAGAGTATGGGGCCTGGAGTTAGAAAACTTTATCTTCCTAAGTTCAAATCTTGTCTCAAACTTATTAGCTGTGTTATCCTAGTCAAGTCATTTAACTCTGTTTGCCTCAGTTTCTTTATCCATAAAATGACTTGGAGAAAAAAAAAGGCAAACCTAGTATCTCTGCCCAAAAAAGTCCAAATGAGATCACAGAGTCAGACACTGAAGAAAAATGACTGAAAGGAGTTTTCACTTATCCCTGACTAACATAAAAGAAATGGTGAAAAGGGTGGATTATTTTCTCAAAAAGGATGCTGAATTCTATAAAGCAATATCAAATTATTTCAGGGTTTTTTTTAATATCAACACTATTATGTTGTAGAATATAATAACAGTAATGTAATGCAATAGCTTGATTCTCCTTGGCATTCCAAGGATCTTGTATTTTCTAAGAATATGAGAGGGTGAGAAATAAAACCTTTTCTGGAACTCAGCCATAATATCAAGAAATCCTTACTGAAGTTGCCACTTTGCTTCTTTGAATAGACTCCCTACAGGATTTCTAGTTATATTCCCTGCAAATGATGTCAGCTGAAAACACTTTCATAATCTTGCCCCCAGCAACAATATAACAACTGCTCTAAAAATAAGGAAAGTATTTGCTAATATCCAGGCTAGTACTGTGTGCTTTTTCCTTTCTTTAATTTCCATTTTAACAATATGATTTTAAATATTTTTCATCTGTTTTTTTCCCTAAGTGATTAATTTGAACAAGGCCTTATTTAAAAGGAAAAAAAATATTCAAAGGAGGAGAAAGCATAAAGGAGACAAGTATACTGATTCAACATCAGATGATCTATGAATAACTCACAACTGGGTGAGGGAATGGATTTTGGATGCAGACCAACTGCCTGAAGTTGTCTAAAGAGTAATATCACCCTGTCATTTGTAACTATAAAATCAATGATTGAATTTCTTAATAAAAACACTTGGAGCAGAGGTGTCATATTCAGGATAAATGATATTGGACAAACAACTTTTTAGAAATTCTGCTGATGAATTAATTGTATTCATTTTAGAGGAAGAGTGCAGGTAAAATGTTATTACAATGATCTCTACAAAGCTTCCAAACTGTTTTGTGGTAGTAGAATGCTTGTTATGATCAAGCTTGCTCGAAATCACATTCTCAGTCTTGGGCTATCAATGAGATGAAATTGGAAGCTGGCCTCAGAAAAGTGAATTAGCAAATAAAGCATGTACTCTGAACTCAGGAAAAAAAAGTAAAATATATTGGGTGCTCAAATCTCTCCCACCTTTTGCTTCCTACTGACCAATTACATTTGGTTGCATTGTTTTAGTGAGTGGCTTTTGAGTTCAATACATTTTCCTTTTTTTTTTTTTTGTTTTTTGTTTTTTGTTTTTTGTTTTCTTTTGTTTTGTTTTGTTTAATGGGATCTTTGAATTGGAAATAATTCCTTCCTGTGTGCCTTCTTTCTTTCTTTTTTTCTCCTTTTCTGTTTCCTTTCTTTCTGGCTCCTTTCCCCCTACTTTCTTCATATCCTTCCTTATATCTTTCCTGCCTTTCTTGTTTCTTTCCCTCCTTTTCACCTTCCTTTCTTCTCACCTTCATTTCTTTCTCCCATCCCTTTCTTCCTTCTTTTATATCTCCTTTCTTCATTTCTTCCCTCCTCTCTTCCCTCTCTCCTTGTTTTCCTCCTGCCTTACCACCTTCCTTTTCTCCCTCCTTCCCTTTTTTCTTCATTCCTTATTTTCTTGCCTCCCTAATTCCCTTTTTTTCTTTCCCTCCTATTTTTCCCCTTTCTTCTTTATTTCCTCCTCTCCTTCCTTTTTTAATTTTTTACTCTCCTAGATATCTTTATTCTTATGCAGACATGAAGGGTAGAACTCATGGATTAATCCTATTGCCAAAGGTCAAAATAGCTTTGCTGTACCCCATTTCTGATCTGGGCTGGTATAGTCCTCCTTATTCAACATGGTGCAATCCCTACACTCTACCACAGAGGCTCACATTATTAGTGTGTATACCTGATAAAACAATTTAGAAGGTCAGCAGGAAAGGTCTATCACATTTGGGTGAAAGGGGAAGCACACTACAACACAAACCCAACTCTAGCAAACCAGGAATAGGCATTAGGAACCAATGAATCAGCAACTGCAGCTGCTGAAAGAGCACTAGGCCCACAGAAATAAGGGGGTGGAGCAACTAGTCAGAAGGATATTACAAGGGTCTCTTTGCTGAATAAAAACTTTGTTGCTTTGCCCATATTAAGATTCATATTAAGAGTCCTGAATGACAGTTCCAAGATGAGGAAGAGCACTAGCACACCAAAGCTTGAGGCCACAATGAAGCAAGAATGTTTTCCACTTTCTGGGAAGAGAAAAGAGTGCTGTGGTCACTCAAAGACCAGAACATAGGCAAGGAGAATAGTGAACCTACCTCTCCTTAGATCATAAAACCTTGGAAAATATGAAAATGTACTCATCCCTAAATGTACTTGTCCCTAAAAGTATCTCTGAAAACAACTACTCCTGAAGTAGCTGGAACAACTACTTGGAACAGCAACTTGAGACAGTGCACCTTCAACCCTGGAAGCAGAGCTTTACTTTTACAAACAGTTGAAAGATTGATAATAGACTATGGAAGTGATTAAACAACAGAAAAATATTCTGACCATAGAAAGTAGTTACGGTGACACGGAACAAGTCAAAGTTCCTTTATCCAAAGCCTGCAAAAAATATGAATTGGTTTTAGGTCATGAAAATGCTCAAAAAATATTTTTTTTAAATAAGATGGACAAGTTAAGAAAAGAAATGAGAACATTACTAGAAAATCAAGGAAAGAGAGTCAATAACTTGGAAAAGAAGATAAGAAAAATAGTGAAGAGAATAACTTCTTAAAACAAACAATTAAATGGCAAAAGAGATACAAAAGAACAATGAGGAGGAAAATGTCTTGAAATGCAGAATTGGCCAAATGAAAAAGGAGGCACAAAAGTTTAATGATAAAAATAATTCCTTAAAATTTGAAGTGAGCAGATGGAAGGTAATGACTTTATGAGACATGCAGAAACAATCAAACAAAGCTAAAAGAATTGGAGGGGGAGAATTAACATGACATATTTCATTGGAAAAACAACTGAACTGAAAAATATATTGTGGAAAAATATTTTTAAAATTCTTGGTCTACCTGAAAACCATTATCAAAAAAAAAAAAAGAGCTTCAACCTCATCTTTCTTTTTTTAGATACCATCTTTCTATTTTCAATATATATGCAAAAATAGTTTTCAACATTCACTCTTGCAAAACCTTGTGTTCCAAATATTTCACCTTCCCTTCCCCCATTCCCTTGCTTAGATAGCAAATAATCTATTATATGTTAAACTTAAACAATTCTTCTATATATATTTTCACATTTATCATGCTGCACAAGAAAATCATAACAAAAAGAAAAAATGAGAGAAAAGAAAATGCAAGCAAACAACAACAAAAGTGAAAATACCATTATATTATAATTACTACTCAGTCCAAAATGTATTTCAGTTCTTCTTTGGCCACAAATTCCTTCTTTTTCCTGGTCTAATTTGCTTATAATATAATAGAATATATAATATAATTATAATATAATAATTATAATAATATAATAAGAAAAGTCCATTCTTTATGTCCAAGTCATGAGCCCATTTCAATCTTATTTTGGTATAAAATGTTAGGAGTGGGTCAAAGCCTAATTTCTGCCATACTTAATTCCAACTTTCCCAGCAATTTTTGTCAAATAGAGAGTTCTTGTCCCAAAAAGACCCTTTTTAATCTCTTGCTATTGGACTTTGCTGGTAATATATAAAAATGCTGATGATTTATGTGGATTTATTTTGTATCCTGCAACTTTTAGTAATTTCTTTTTGGTTGATTGTTTAGGATGCTCATATCATCTGTAAAAAGCGACAATTTGGTTTCCTCATTACCTACTCTAATTCCTTTAATTTATTTTTCTTCTCTTATTACCAAAGCTAATATTTTAAATATAATATTGAATACTAATGGTAATGGAAGGCAAATATTATTTCATCCCTGATCTTACAAGAATGGTTCTAATTTATCCCATTATATATAATACTTGCTGATAGTTTTAAGCATTTGTTATTGATCATTTTAAGAAAAACTCCATTTATTCATATACCTTCATGTTTTTTTAAATAGGAATTTGTGTTGGATTTTATCAAATGCTTTTTCTTTATCTATTGAGATAATCATATGATTTCTGTTAGTTTGGTTATTGATATAGTCAATTATACTAATAGTTTTCCTAATTTTGAACCAGCCCTGCATTCCTGGAATAAATTATACTTGTTAATGGTCTATTATTGTGGGGATAAATTGCTATAATCTCTGTTAATTTTTTATTTAAGATTTTTGCAATAATATTCATCAGGGAAATTGGTATATAATTTTCTTTCTCTGTTTTGACACTACCTTGTCTAGGTATCAGCACCATATCTAAGTCATAAAAGGAATTTGATAGAACTCTTTCTTTCCCTATTTTTCCAAATAGTTGTATAGAATTGGAATCAATTATTTGGTGGAATTCACATGTAAACCCATCTGGCTCTGGAGATTTTTCCTTAGGGATTTGATAAAAGCTTGTTCAATTTATTTTCTAAAATGGGTCTATTTAAGTAATTTATTTCCTCTTCTGTTTTTTTTTTTTTGTAAGTATTTATCCATTTCACTTAGCATATCAGATTTATTAACATATAGTTTGGCAAAATAGCTCCTAATTATTGCTCTAATTTCCTCCTCATTTTGTGGGAAATTCTCTATTTTCATTTTTAATGCTAACAATTTGATTTTCTTTCCTTTTTCTAATCAAATTAACTAAAGGTTTATGAATTTTGTTTTTTTTTTCATAAAACCATTTCTTAGTTTCATTTACTAATTGAATAATTTTCTTACTTTCAATTTCATTAATCTTCCATTTTATTTTCAGAATTTCAAATTTAATTGGGACTTTTTAATTTATTCATTTTTCTAGCTTTTTCAGTTGCATGTCCAATTCATTGATCTTCTCTTTCTCTATTTTATGCAAGTAAGTATCCAGAGACATAAACTTCCCTTAAAATCTGCTTTGGCTGCATCCTATAAATTTTGGTATATAGTCTCATTATTGTCATTTCCTTGGATGCAATTATTGAATGTGTCTATGATTTGTTGTTTCACCCACTTATTTTTAGTATTAGATTATTTAGTTTCCAATAATTTTTGGTCTATTTTTCTGTCTTTTTATTGCATGTAATTTTTATTGCATCATAATCTGAAAAAATGAATTTACTATTTCTGCATTTCTGCATTTTATTTTGAGGTTTTTATGTCCTAATATATCATCAATATTTGTGTAGGCTCCATGTGCCACTGAGAAAAAACATATTTCTTTTTTGTCTCTATTCAAATATCTCTAAAGATCTATCATACCTACTTTTAAAAAATCTATTTACCTTCTTAACTTTTTTTTATTTATTTTGTGGTTGAATTCATCTGGTTCTGAGAGAGGAATGTTGAGATCCCCCACTAGCGTAGGTTTGCTGTCTAATTCTTCTTGCAGCTATCTTAACTTCTCCTTTAAGAATTTGAATGTAATATCTCTTAGTTGTATATGTTTAGTATTTGTAAGGGTTAAAAAGCCCCTAGGAGCAAGGAATGTGGTTGAAGGCATGTGGGAGGACCTGAGGAATAAGAGGTACTAAGGTGCAGGTGAGTTCTCTGTGGAGGTGGGGCATAGCCCCAAGAGGTAGTGTCTGACCCTAGGTACCATGTCAAGAGATCATTAAAGAAAACTGTTCAGATATTCTAGAAACAGTGGGGAAAATAATAATATAAAGAATCCATGTATCACCTTCAGAAAGACACCCCACAAAGAAAACCCCAAGCAACATTGTTGCAAACCTCCAGAATGACAATCTCAAGGAACAGTATTGCAAGATACCAGAGAAAAACAATTCAAATATCAAAGAACAGCAGTAAGGATTACCAACGATCTGGCAATCTCTACGATAAAAGATTGGAGGGCCTGGAATGCCATATTCCAGAAGGCAAAGAACCTAAGGTTACAACCAAGAATTAACTACCTTGCTAGAATGAGCATCATCTTTCAGGGGAAGAGATGAACCTTCAGTGAAGTAAGAAACTTTCAATAATGTCTATTGAAAAAAAATCAGAATTAAGCAGAAAATTTAATGTTCAAACACAAGAGTAATGAGAAGCATAAAAAGGTAAACAAGGGGAAAATATATATTATTTAAAAATTAAACTGTTTATATCCTTCTATATAGTCTTTCTCTGTCTCTCTCTCTCTCTGTCTGTCTGTCTGTCTGTCTCTCTCTCTCTCTCTCTCTCTCTCTCTCTCTATATATATATATATATATATATATATATATATATATGTCTATATAACTCTTGAGAACTGTTTATGTTATTGGGCCAGATAACTGAGCCTTTCATAGATAAAAGATATGATTGTGAATGGACTCTGATATGATGATATCAGAGAAAAAGATATTAAGGGATGGAAAAACAGACTGTCCTGGGAGAAGAGGAAAAGGATGGTATAATGGGACAAATTAGATCACAAGAAGAGGCATAAAAAAGACCTATTGCAATAGAGTAAAAGAAGGGAAGTGGATGAGCATTGCCTAAGGCTTGATCTCATCACTTTTGGCTCAAAGAGGGAATAACTTAATCATTTATTTGAGTATAGAAATGTATCTTACCCTATTAAAAAGTAAGAGGATAAAGAGGAAAGAAAAGGAAGGGACTGGATAGAAGGGAGGCAGAAACACTAGAAGAAAAGCATAAGAGAAAGGAGGAGGGTGATAGAAGCAAGGGCAAGTAGAGGATAGGATTGGTTAAAAATCAAAACACTACTAAAGAAAAACAGGATGGAAAGAGAGAAGAAAAGTATATACAGGAAATAAAACAGTATGGAGGGAAATCCAGCAGTGATAATCATAACTGTTAATGTGAATGGGATGAACTTTCCCATAAAATAGAAGCAAATAGCAGAGGGGATTAAAGAACAGAATCCTACAATATGTTGTTTACAAGGAACACATTTGAAACAGAGATACATACAGAGTAAAGCTAAAAGACTGGAGCAGAATTTATTATGCTTTAGCTGAAGCAAAAAAGCAGAGTAGCCATTTTGATGTCAGATAAAGCAAAAGTAAAACTAGATCTAATTACAAGAGATAAAGAAGGAAAGTACATCTTAATAAAGGGCATCTTAAACAATGAATTAGTAAAAAAAGAAAAATTGTGTTGTATATGAACCAAATAGGAGAGCATACAAAATCCTAGAGAAGATGTTAAACCAGTTACACAAAGAAATTGACAGCAAAAGTATTCTAGAGAGAGATCCCCCTCTCATAATCAGAAAAATCTAACCATAAAATAAACAAGAATGACAATAGGGATAATAGACATGATAAATATCTAAAGAAAATGAAAAAGGGATAGAAATAAATGTGCTTTTCTAGGAATTATATGGTATTTATACAAAAATTAACGATGCATTAGGGCAATGAAAACCTCTCAATAAAATGCAATAAGGCAAAAATAGTTAATGCTTTCTTTTTAGATCATATTGCAATAAAAATTATATTCAATAAAGGCTAGGGAAAGATAGACAAAAATCAAATGGAAATTAAATAATCTAATTGTAAATAATGAATGGGCCAAATAACAAATCGCAGAAACAACCCATAATTTTAGCCAAGGGAATGGCAATAATGAGACATTATACAAAAACCTATAGGATGAAGCCAATGGAGTTCTTAGGAAAAATTTTAATCTCTAAATAGTTACATGAATATAATAAGGAGAAGATCAATGAATTGAGCATGCAACTAAAAAATCTTAAAAAAAAACAAAAAACAAATTTAAAATCTCCGATTAATAAGCAAATTAGAAATGCTAAAACTCACAGAAGAGATTAATAACATTGAAACTAAAAAAATTATTGAACTAATTAATAAAACTAAGAGCTGGTTTTATAAAAAACCAGCAAAATAAATAAATTGTTGGTTAATTTGATAGAGAAATGAAAGAATAAAAGTCAGTCATCAGCATCAAAAATTGTAAAGGGCTGAAACTCTTAAAAGTTATGCTTGAATCAGACAATGGAGTACTAAAGACTAATTACCTATTTGACAATGACTCTATTAGCCTATGTTTGGGAAAATGGCCCTTCTCACCACTGGTGCTTACTCAATGTTTGATGTATACAGATAATCGTAGGCAAGAATTAGCATATGGAGTGAAACAAGCCAGGCCTCACTTGGTCCCAGGATGAGGAAGAGAGAGGTTGGTGACTTTGGACTGGTGAATCCAGGAGATTACTGGCAGTTTTGTCTGTCTCCTTCACTTCTTTCTCCTCCTAAAACCAAGGACTTTAATTTATCCTGACTCTATTCCTGAGGCCTCCAGGGAACTAGCCTGGACTTTACAAAAAATAAAAAGGTAAACTTACCACCAATGAAAAAAAAAAAAAAAGGAATAATCAGAAGCTAATTTGCCCAACTGTTAGACAGCAAATTTGACATTCTAACTGAAATAGATGAATATATACAAAAATATAAATTGCCCAGATTAGCAGAAGAGAAATTAATTACTTAAATGCTTCCAATCATCAATGAACTCCCTAAGATAAAAATCTTCAAGGCCAAGTCTAACAAATGTTTAAAGAACAATTAATTTCAACACTATGTAAACTACTTGGAAAAATAAGTAAATAAGGAGTCCTGCCAAATTCCTCCTATGACACAAATATGGTACTAATACCTAACCAAAACAGAGCAAAAAATTATACACCAATCACTCTAATGAATATTGATGCAAAAATTTAAATGAGCTATTAGCAAAGAGATTACAACAACTTATCAACAAGATAACATGTGGGATTTGTACCAGAAATTCTGAGTTGGCTCAATATCAGGAAAAATTTTGCCATAATTGACCATATCAATAATAAAACCAACAGAAATCATATGATAATCTCAATAGATTCAGAAAATGTTTCTGACAAAACACAGCACAGATTTCTATTAAAAACTATTAGAAGGCAGAGGGATAAAATGAGCTTTCCTTAAAATAATAAGCAATATCAATCTAAAACCATCAGCAAGCATCAATTGGATTTGATGTATTCCCAATAAAATCAGGGGTGAAACAAGGATACCCATTATCACCATTATTATTCAATATTGTACTAGAAATGTTGGCTTTAGCAATAAGAAAAGAAAAAAAAGAGATTAAAGGAATTAGAATAGGCAATGAACAGATAAAATTATCACTCTTTGTAAATAATATGATGGTATATTTGACAATATTTTTAAAAATCATCCAAAAACCTGCTTGAAATATTTAGTAGCTGTAGCAAACTTGCAAAATATAAAACAAATACACAAATCATCAGCATTGCTATATAATACTGGCAAAGCCCAGTAGCAAGAGAAAAGAAAAGGACAAATTTAAAAAATAAAAAGAACAAGTTAACGCCCCCAATTAAATATCAAATTAGAAATTCTGAAACTCAAATGAGAGATTAATAAAATTGAAACTCAGAAAACTATCTAAATAAATAATAAAATTGTTTTATGAAAAAAACAAAATAGATAAACTTTCCACTTATTTGATTAGAAAAAGAAAAGAAAAACTAACTTATCAGCATGAAAAATAAAAAGGGTGAATTTACCACCAATGAAAAAGAAATTAAAGCAATAATTAAGAGACATTTTGTCCAACTATATAGCAGGAAATCTGATAATTTAACCAAAATGGATGAATATTTACAAAAATATAAATTGCTTATATGAACAGAAGAATTAATTATTTAAACAGTTGCATTTCATTTTTTATTATACCTTTTTATTGCCAAAACACATGCATGAATAATTTTTCAGCACTGACTCTTGCATAAACTTCTGTTCCAACTTTTCCCCTCCTTCCCTCCACCCTCTCTAGATGGCAGATAGTCCCATACATGTTAAATATGTTAAAATATTTGTTAAATGTAATATATGAATACATATTTACACAGTTGTCTTGTTACACAAGAAAAATTGGATTTAGAAAGAAGATTAAAAATAACCTGGGAAGAAAAAGAAAAATGCAAGCAAATAATAACAGAAAGAGTGTAAATGCTATGTTGTGGTCCACACTCATTTCCCAGTGTTCTTTCACTGGATGTAGCTCATTCTATTCAGTTGATTTCAATCTGATTTGGATCCTCTCATTGTTGAAGATAGCCATTTCCATCAGAATTGTTCTTCATGTAATATTGTTGTTGAAGTGTATAATGATCTCCTGGTTCTGCTCATTTCACTTAGCATCAGTTCATATGTCTCTCCAAGCCTCTCTGCAGAGGCAGAAGTCAAGGACAAAGCTGCAAGAGCTCTTGGAACCAAGCAAAGAGATAGGCCTGAGCTAACTGGGCTATATTGAAGGACACAATAAAAGATCTGAACTTTTATCAACTGGCTGCGATTTTGGAGTAATTATTTACTTGTAACTGAAACTAAGGCTACCTTCAGAAAACCTCCCCAAGAAACCCTCTCTCCTAAAAAGAACTCTTATATTTTAAAGAACAAAACACCAACAACTAGGTGATTCCCCATCAATTGGGGAATGACTGAATAAGTTGTGGTAAATGAAGGTAATAGAATATTATTATTCTATAAAAATAATAAATAAGCTGACATAAGAAAGTCGTGGAATGATTTACATGAAGTGATGCTGAGTGAAACAAGCAAAACCAGCAATACAATTTTCACAATTAACAGCAAGATCCTGCAATGATTAACTATGAAAGACTTGATTCTTCTCAATGCCCCAGTGATCCAACCCAGTCCCAATAAACTTTGAATGGAAAACTATCCTAAGAATGATAAGGATTGAATGTCAATCAACACATGGCTAGGTTCACTTCTTTTTTCTGTTTTTTTCCTCTCTCTCCCATGACTTTTTTTCCTTTTGTTCTGAATTTTCTTTCCCAACATGATTCATAAAGAAATGTATATTTAAAAAGTTAACTAACATATATGTATAACCAGAAAAAATAAAACAATTGAAAAAAAAAAAAAAGGATTCCCCTTCCTCACCATCTTCTTTCATAAAGTATAAAAGATTTAGTATTTTCCAAAGCTATAAGTTTTTGCCACTTTCCCTTCTCCTAACTCCACATGCATCAAAAGACATGCCCAGTTTTACTCCAATCCTTGAGTCTAAACCAGTCTTTTTACCTTCCTGTTTCCTTCCTTTGCAGCAACAACTCTTACTCTTAACTATATTAGATCTGCCAGTCCTGTCCCATCTATCATTTTCTTGTTAAAACAAAAGAAAAACAATAGAAAGTTTGTCACATGAAAATTGGAAGACATAAAAACAGTTCAAAAATATAAACCTCAAAGGACAGAATGAAAAAAATTCCAAACCATAATACAATAGATAATAAAAATTGTTTTTAATATTAAAAATAGGATAGAGTAATTCAATTAAACAACATAAGATAAGAATAAACAATTCAGAAAATCAAAATGTCATCCAAGAACTAAAAACAACAATCAATATGACAAATATCAAAGGGGAAAAGGGTTGGAAAAATAATCAATAGGTAGGAAAAATGTAATTAAAGAACATCTTCACATAGAGCATGCTTCAAAAACCAAGTAATATATAGAGAGCATAAATAAGTAAGTTTTTAAAATTAAAGCATGAAATAACAAGGAATAAGAAATTGAAAAAGGAAATAATCTAGATATTATATTATTTAATTAGTGAAAAACTTTAGAGCGGAAAAGATAAAAAAAAAAAACACTCTTCTAGAAGAGAGACTATGTAGACAAGACAAATTCTAATTGTTATTTGCCTATGTTACAAAATCCTAAATCTGCAGAATTTCAAAGATAAAGAAAACAAGTCCAAATATAAAGCAAGAGGAAAAAGGAATTGTGTTTTCAAATATTAATTATACCAATAAGTAACAAGAAATATTCTAAATCTCTATGCAAAGATATAAAAAAATTTTAAAATAGCATTGGATGGAAAAGATGATCATATTGAGGAAAATAATGTCTTTCTAAAACAAACATGAGATTACAAAGGAAACCAATTATGTTGAAATAAAAATGTATTTTTCCTATCCAAGTTCACAGACCACCCCTTTAATATATATCCACAAACTGCCTCTGTGGATGCCAGGTTAAGAAATCCTTGCTTTAATGTGTTGACAATGTGACTTTTTATATTTGCTATGTTTCCATCTGAAACTCATACTATTATATGGTTTGAAATGTTCATCTATACCTTGTTTCTAGTTTTCTCATCATTGCATTATTTTTTTCTTTCAAAGTTATCTCAGTAACTTTGATTTTAACATTCAAACTTCACTGTACTAATTTGTTCCACTAATTGACCTCACTCATTTTTTAACTAGTGCAAAATCACATTTATGACTGCTTTGGAATTTGATTTGATATCTGATATTAATTAGTCCCTGTCCTTCATACTTTTTTATTATTTCCCTTGAGATTCTTTACCTCTTGATCAGATGAATTTTGTTTTTATTTTTATGGTTCTATAAAGTAATCTTTGGGTATATTTTTTATTAACCTGTCAGAAATAGGAATCATAATTAAATAAGAAACAATAAGATAAAATGGAAAATGAATCATATTCAAAAGCAAGAAAAAATAAGGAATCACAAAATTTTAGCATGATAAAGAATGTCAAGAGCCTTCTTTATAAAGCAGTTGCTAAGGAACAATTTACTTTATAAGATTCCTAAAATATTGCTAATGAAATTTTTCTAGAAGACTTCACATGAAATGAATCCATTATACTTTAAACCATTTTCATTTTTGGAAGAGCTAAATATTAGGAAAAATTTCTTTGCACTAAGCCAATCTCCAAATCTCTACAAACTTCATTATGAATAATTCTGCCAATTTGAATCAAGAAGTGTAGATCTATTCAATCTTTCACATGAAACCTTCTACCACTTGAAGACAGTCATCATTCCCCCACATAAGTCTTTTATCTTTCATGTTAAACACTGCCTTTTTTGTCTCAGAGAACACGATTAGGAATCCCTTTTCCCATTTATATCTCCAATCATTAGTATGTTTTGCATTCAGTAATTTGATAATTAAGAATCAGCTAAATGTACTGAAGTATAGTCAACATCTCCTCATCTGTCTCACAAATATAACTAACATAAGAAGCTTTGTCAAATAATTTGCTAAAATCTAGGTAAAAGACATCTACAATATTCTCCTAATTTGCCTGTTTATGTTATCAGGAAAGAAAATGGCTTGGCATGGATATGGCATGAAGATCAGATGGATCTTTATAGTCATTGCACCTTTTCTAGTTGTTATTTAGCCTTTCTTTTAAATGATACATTTTCAATGTTTCTAGGAATTAATGTCAACCTCACTAGCCTATAGTTTATAGACAATTTTATTCCACCTAGACATTTTAAGTCGGGACATTATTTCCTCATTTCCAATACTGAAGCATCTCTTAAATTTTTCATGATTGTTCAAAGACCCTTTACTATGGACTAGTAATTACATCTGCTGAGTATCCTGGAATCACTTTCATCTTGTCCTGTTTATTTGAATCCATCAAAAGCAATTTTTTTTTCTTAAACTTGTTTTCATTTGAATAGCCACATGGCTCAGCTTAGTTCAAATCTGGCCTCAAAGACTCACTAGCTGTGTGACCTTGGGCAATTAACTTAACCATGCTTGCCTCAGTTTCCTCATATGTAAAATGAACTGGAGAAGGAAATGGCAAACCACTCCACTATCTTTGCCAAGAAAACCCCAAATGGGATCACAAAAATTATAAACAACTAAAAGCAAGTTTCCAATTTTGTTCAATTTTTTTCTTCACATATAAGCAACTATTCTGCTACTTAGCATCTACACAACCTTGGGAAGTCATATAAGTTCCTCAAATCCTTTTTTTTTCACTAACTATAAAATGATGGTTAAAACTAGATTATCTCAAAAAATCTATATTATCTCTAACACCCCTTCTACACTTAGATCATGAGATTCTATAGTATGAAATGTTCCCAGCTCCATCCAAAACTTATGTTCTGAGACAACATAGCAGTATCTTCCAAAAATACAATATGAACATATATTAAGGAGTTTTCTCTCTCTTTGAGAAAAAACAATTTATATTATCAAGTATGGAAAACAAAATGAAACAAAATATCTTTGAGTACTTGTATTGGGGAAAAAGATTAGGAAGAGAATGGATCTGGGTAAATAAGGCAAAAGGTTTCAAACACTTCCCTTAGGTCTGTCACAGCAACACACCCATCCCCTCATTTCTTTTAATGGAGGAGTTGTCTATGACATATTGATTACTAAATTAAAATTATTTCACAAGTATAAGTTGGTATAAAAGTGATAAATAAATTCATAGACACATTTTCTACATAAAATATTGGAAAAGGATATTTTATAAAATGGTACATATATAAAACCATATTCTCTCATTTAAAAATTCATAGTGTGGATAAAAACATACCCATAACACATTACAACACACACACACGCACGCATGCAAGTCCATGTGTACATACTTTTTCAGTTTTTTCAGCAGTTTTTGTCAAAGTTTTTTAAGTGACTTCTTATCCCAGAAGCTACAGTCTTTGGAAGAACTTTTATTGGGTAACAACAAAACTAGAGAATATAAAATGTCAAAGCTAAAAGATACATTGAAATACAGAATGGTAGCAGTGAAAGGGAATTTAAAACAGAATTGTCAGAACTAGAATGTACTTCATCTTTATATATTCATTTTGTTTCTTGATTACATTACATATATTTTTCTCTGTATATATATACACACACATGCATATGTATATACATAACTTTTATTTTTACTAAATATATATATATATACATATGCATGTGTGTATATATATATATATTTAGTAAAAATTAAAGTTTTTCTTAAAGACTCTAAGAAAGTGTCTTCCATTTACATGATATTTCATGTAAAATTTTTTGACACAATAAAAATGAACTATTTTAATAATGACATGTAGAGTAATTTGAAATTCATAATATTGCAAAAATACTCCAAAATGCTTTTATTAGAAAAATATAGTCCTATACTTAACAGATTCAATAAAGTCCACTGCAATAAAGTCCCCTTTTACATTAGGCTTTTATACTTTCTCTTTGGTAATTTAGCTTAAGATATTTTTTTTCTGTGTATTACAGAAAAAAAATACTCAGTCAATTTTGGGAAACTGTGTTTTAGCCAGTTTTAAAACTTTCCAGACACCATTGTCATGTTAATTTCTTATTCCTACTGATTTTTAAAAAATACTAATTGATCTAATGTATTTGTTCAAGAGAATTTAAAATATGTTCATCTTCACCAATCGTGTTTATAAAATTTTGAGTTTCTTTTTTTTCCCTTTCTTCTCTTCCCCCCTCCCCCACCACATGATGGCAATCATTCTGATATAGGTTATACATATGCAATCATGTAAACATATTTCTGCATTAGTCATGTTGTGGAGGGGGGGGGGTGAAAGAAAAGAAACAGAACAAAAGAGAAAAGGCACACAAAATAATTAAATAAAATTAGAAAAGTATGCTTCAGTCTTCATTCAGGGTCCATAGTTCTTTCTCTGGCTGTGAGTACCATGTCCATCATGAGTCTTTTGGAATTGTCTTGGATCATTGCATTCATGAGAAAAGCTAAAGCTTATTCTAGGTGATCATCAGAAAATGTTGCTATTACTGTGTATAATTATCTCCTGGTTCTGCTAACTTCACTCATCATCAGTTCAAGTAATTCCAGTTTTTTTTTTTCCTGAAATCTACCCGCTCATCATTTCTTATAATAGAATGCTATTTTATTATATTCATATATCATAATTTGTCCAGTTATTCCCTAATTGATATTCATTCCTTCAGTCTTCAATTTTTTTTTGCAAGTACAAAACGAGCTGCTATAGTTTTTTTTTAATATGTAGATCCTTTTTCCTTTTTTAAAGATTTCTTTGACATAATTGTGTTATCTCTAGATCAAAGGTAACACACAGTTTTATAGCCTTTGACAGAGATCCTAATTGCTCACCAGTATAGTTGGATCACTTCATAATTTCACTAAAAATGTATGTGTCCCAAATTCCCTACATTTTCTTCAACACTTATCATTTTCCTTTTCTGTCATAACAGCCAATCTGATAGATATGAGGTGGTAATTAAAAGTTGCTTTAATTTGAAATTCTCTAGTCAATAGTTATTTAGAGTGCTTTTTAATATGACTATAGCTAGTTTTAACTTCTTCATTTGAAAACTTCTAGTTCATATGCTTTGAACATTTATAATTGGGAATGGTGTGCATTGTTATAAGTATCACTCAGTTCTCTATATATTTGAGAAATGATAGCTTTATCAAAAAAAGCTAGCTGAAAAAAACTGTTTTCCCATCTCCCTGCTCTTTTTTCTAATTTTAGTTGTGCAATTTTTTTTAACTTTAATGTAATCCAAACTATACATTTTGCATTTGAAAAGGTTTTTTTTTCTTATTCCTTTCTTCTTAGATCTGATAAGTACACAATTCCTTGATTTTTTAGTATGCTTATGGAATCACTCCATTTCTAAATCATGTATCCATTTTGACCTTATGGTATACAGTATGAGATGCTTCTCTATACCTAGTTTGTACCATGCTATATTCTAGTTTTTCTAGCAGTTTTTATTAAATAGTGGGTTCTTATTCTAGGAACTAGAGTCTTTTGATTTATCAAACAGAAGATTTCTCTAGTCATTTACTATTACATTGTGTTTTACATACTTAAACTTTTCCACTGATCCACCACTCTATTATTTTAAGCAGTAACAAATAGTTTTGATGATTGATGCTTAATAATGTAGTTTTAGATCTGATATACCAGACCACTTGCCTTTTTTATTAATTCCATTAATATTTTTGACCTTTTGTTACTCTAGAATAATTGTTATTATTTTTCTATAATTATAAAATAATTTTGGCAGTTTGATAGTTATAACATTGAGTAAATAAATTAATTAGATTTTAATTAGATTAATTGTGTTCCTGGGTTTGTATTGGCAGATAGATCAAATATTTTATATTGTCTACAGTTATTTTTAGTGATGTTTCTCTATTTCTTCTTGCTGAGGTTTGTTGATAACATGTAGAAATACAGATGATTTATGTCGGTTTATTTTATCCTGTATCTTTGCTAGAGATGCTAATTATTTCACTAGGTTTTAGTTGATTCTGTACGATTTTCTATGTATACAACAATCAAGTCACCTGCAAAGAATGAACTCTTCATTGCCTATTCTATATTTTTCAATTTCATTTTTCTTATTGATAAAGTTAATATTTTTAGTACAATATTGAATAATAATGGTGATAATGGACATCCTTGATACATACCTGATTTTATTGGGAATGCTTCTTATCTCCATTACATATAATGCTTGCTGATAATTGTAGATAGATATTGCTTATTATTTTAAGAGAAACTCTTTTTATTCTTATACTACTTACTTTTTTTTTTTTAATAGGAATCAGTGCTGTATTTGGTCAAAACTTTTTTCTGTACCTATTGAGATAACCATGATTTCTGTAAGTATTGTCATTAAGGTGTCAATTATGCTCATCGTTTTCTTAATATTGAACCATTCCTGAATTCCTGGCATAAATCCCACTTGGTCATAGATTATTACCCACCTGGAAACTTGCTATAATATCTTTGCAAATATTTTATTTATAAATTTTGGTATCAATATTCATTGGGAAAAAGTGGTCTTTATCTTTCTGTTTTTATTTTTCCTAGTTTAGGTGTCAATGCCATATTTGTGTCATAAAAGGGAATCAGTTGGATTCCACGTATTTTTTGGAATAGTTTACATATATAGTTTTGAAATTACCTGTTCTTTAAATGTTTGTTAGAATTAATTTTCCCAAAATGGGGTTATTTAACTATTTTATTGTTTTTTTTCTTATGTAAGCAATTAATTTGTATAATTACCCATTTTACTTAGATTATCAGATTTATTGTCATACAATTGGACTAAATAGCTTTTCATTATTGCTTTAATTTCATCTTCATTGGTGATAACTACACCCTTTTCATTTTTTTTTTTTACTGATTTTTCTTTTCTTCCTTCTTTAAATAAAATTAACCAAATTTCTGTGTTTTTCATAAAACCTGTTCTTAGTTTTATTAGTCCAATTAATCTTTCCTTTGATTTTCAGAATAACTAATTTAATGTTTAATTGGGGAATTTTTTATTCTATGCACTGTTCATTAATCTGTAATTTCCCTAATTTATTCATGTAAGAGTTAGAGATATAAAATTTTCCTGAATTGCTGCTTTGACTGATTCCCATAAATTTTGTTATGCTGTTTCATTATTGTCCTTAGCTTTGATGAAATTATTGATTACTTTTTTGATTTCTCATTTGATTCACTCATTTTTTAGGATTTGTTTACTTAGTTTCTAATTAGTTTTTAATCTATCTTCCCATGGCTTTTTATTACATGTAATTTTTTATTGCATCATGATCTGAAAAGAATGTATTTTATATTTCTGCCTTTTTGCATTTGATTGTGATGTTTTTGTGTTTTAATACATACACAATGTGTGTAATACAATACAATAACCATTAATACATGGTTAATTTTTGTGTATGTGCCATATGCTTCTGAGAAAAAAGGTATATTCCTTTCAATCCCCATTAAATTTTTCCAGAGATTTTTACCATATTTAAATTTTCTAAAAATCTATTCATCTCTTTAACATCTCTCTCATTTATTTTGTAGTTAGATTTATCTAGTCCTGAGAGCAGGAGGTTGAGATACACCACCAGAATAGTTTTGCTATTTCTTCCTGTAACTCAATTAACTTCTCTAAGAATTTAGATGTTGAACCACTTGATGTGTATATTTTTAAATATTAATATTACTTCTTTGTTTATGATATCTTTTGGCAGGATGTAATTTCCTTCTTTGTCTTTTTAATTATCTTTTTTTTTCTGAATAGGGAGAAAGGGTTTTACTTTTGCTTTGTCTGAGATCAGGATCACTACTCCTTGTTTTTCTTCTTTGTTTTGTTTTGTTACTTCAATTGAAGTCTTTTTACTTTTTATTTCTAATCTCTGTGGGTCAATTTAAAATGTTTCTTATAAAAAAATACTGTGAAATTCTGGTTTTTAATCCACTCTATTTGCTTTTATTTCATGAAAGTTTATCTCATTAATACTTACAGTTATAATTACTATATTTTCTTCCATTTTATCTCCTTTTTTAATATTTTTTCTCCTATTTTTTAACCTTTTTCTCCTGAACAGCAATTTGCTTCTGGCCACCTCCTCCCCTAAGCTTCCCTCCCTTCTATCAGTTCCTCTCCCTTTTATTTTTCTCTTTTCCCTCATATTTCTCCATAGGATATAGAGTAAGATAGATTTCTCTACTCAACCATGTATGTTATTCCCTCTTTGAGCCAAATCTGGAGTGTAAAGTTCAAACAATGCTCAACCTCATCTTTCTTTCAACTATAATAGGTCTTTCATGCTTCTTCATGTGATATAGTTCACCCCATTCTGTCTCCACCTTTTATATATCCCAGTACAATCCTTTTTTCCAACCCATAATTTCTTTTTTCATCATCATATCAAAATAAATTTGTACACACACTCTTTAAGTGTTCTTCTAACTCCCCTAATAGTGATACAGTTAAGAGTCACTAATCTCATTTTCCCATGTAAGGATGAAAACCATTTAATATGATTGAATACCATTTATTTTTCTTTCTTTTTTACATTTTATGATTCTCTTGAGTCATGTATTTCTGTTCAGTCTTTCCATTAGAAAAATTCAAAGTTTCCTTATTTCATTGAATTATGCTCAACTTATGATGAGTGCTTGATTCTTAGATGTAATTCTATTTCCACTTCTTTCCAGAATATCATAATCCAAGCCCTCAGATACTTTAATGTAGAAACTGGTAAGTACTGTATGATCCTGACTGGGGTTCTATGATATTTTAATATTTCTTTTTGGTTGCTTGCAATATTTTCTCCTTTACCTAATAATTTTGAAATTTTGCCACAACATTCTTTAAATTTACATTTTGGGATGTCTTTTCAGAAGTGTATTGGTAGATTCTTTTGATGATTATTTTACTCTCTGGTTCTCCTTGATAATTTCTTGAAAGATGCTGTTCAGGCGTTTTTTTTTTTGATCAGGGCTTTTGGGTAGTTAAAAAATTTTTTAATTATCTCTCCTGGATTTGTTTTCCAGGTCAGCTGTTTTTCCAATGAGCTATTTTATATTTTCTTCTTTTTTTTCAATTTTTCAGTTTTGTTTGATTGATTCTTGATGTCTCATAAAGTCATTAAAAATTTCCAATTTGTTCAATTCTAATATTCAGACTGGAGGAAAGAAGACCAAATAGAGTGGGGAGAAATGTTGATGATTGCCTTCAAGTATTTTAAGAGTTTTCAGTTGGAAGAGGGTATAGATTTGGTTTTCTTTACCTTCTAGAAAAATGAGTAGAAATTTTAAAATGCTAATTTCACTTTGATTTTAGAGAAAAAAACCTTCTGAAAACTATAACTGTAGAAAAAATGGAATTAGCCGCTTTTGAAGATGATGGGTTCCTCTTCTTTGAAAGTCTTCAAGAACACACTGTGTAATAAGATATTAAAACAGGTTTTTGTTTGTTTTGTTCTTAGAGTAAAAGAGGAAAGGAAAGAGGGAAGGGGTAAGGAAAGAGGGAAAGAAGGAGGGAGGGAGGGAAGGAGGGAAGAAGGGAAGGAAGGAAGGAGGGAAGGAAAGAAGGAGAGAATGAAGGAAGGAGGGAGGGAAGGAAAAAGGGAGGGAAGGAGTAGGGAGGGAAGGAAGGAGGAAAGGAGGGAAGGAAGACTTATGATTGTAATCAAATAATACTGGGCTATTAAAAACTACAAAGGGGAATTTATAAAAACTGATATAGAATGAAGTGCAACAACAGGGGATTAACATATACAGTAATTGCAAAATTGTAATAAATAACAATTATGAAAGACATAGCTACTCTTATTGATACAAGGATACAAGATAATTCCAAAGAAGTCTTGATGAAAACCACTATCC
The DNA here is from genome assembly GCF_902635505.1 of Sarcophilus harrisii. Classification (NCBI taxonomy): domain Eukaryota; kingdom Metazoa; phylum Chordata; class Mammalia; order Dasyuromorphia; family Dasyuridae; genus Sarcophilus; species Sarcophilus harrisii. The sequence continues at coordinate 65,611,839 of NC_045426.1, read as the reverse complement.
ACCTTCATAGAACTAATTAGCTCTATATGCAAATTGAAGTATTATTTTTAAATTTTATTTTTCTTGATTTTTTTGCAACATGGATAATATGCAAATGTTTTGCATAATTTCATTTAAACAATTGATTTATAATGCTTGACCTCTCAATGTCTGGGAGGGAGGCTATAGGTAAGGAGAGAATTTGATAATTCTAATTTTTTAATGTTATAAATAAATAAATATGTTTAAAATAAAATAACAGATGGAAATAATATGCAAACTTTCTTTTTATAGATTAATATACTTTGTATGTTAATATAGACACCTTAAATAGAATAAACAAGAGTTAAATGTTTTAAATTCATAATGTTCATAAGGTATTAATATTGTATATCATAAAAAATTCGTGAACTTGTTCTGAAGGATAGAAAGGAAATCAAATATATGGCACCTGGGTGATATAATAAATAGTGTTCTGGGTCTGAAATCAGGAAAACTGATCTTCCTGAGTTTAAATTAGTTTCAGACACTTTATCAACTATGTTGCCCTGGGCAAGTCTCCTTTTCATAAAAAATTATTTTTAACATACATTCCTTTATGAATTGTGTCGGGAAAGAAAAATCAGGGCAAACAGGAAAAACCATGGGAGAGATAAAAAAAAAAAAAAAAAAAAAAAAAAAAAAACAGAAAAAAAGAGTGAATATAGCATGTGTTGATTTGCATTCAATCTCCATCATTCTTTCTTAGGATGAAGATAAAGTTTTCTATTCAGAGTTTATTGGGATTGGCTTGGATCACTGAAGCACTAAGAAGAACCAAGTCTTTCATAGTTGATCATTGCAGGAACTTGCAGTTATTGTATGCAATGTATTCTTGGTCCTGCTTGTTTCACCCAGCATCAGTTCCTGTAACTCTTTACAATCCTTTCTTATGTCAGTTTGTTCATCATTTTTACAGAACAATAATATCCCATTACATTCACATACAATTTATTCAGTCATTCCCCAGTTGAGGGGCATCTTCTCATTTTCCAATTCTTTGCTACTACAAAGAGAGCTGCTACAAACATTTTTGTACATGTGGAAACTTAGCACTACTGGATCAAAGATTATGCAGTTTTACAGCCCTTTGGGCAGAGTTCCAGATTGTTCTCCAGAATGGTTGGATCATTCTGGATCCAACATCCACCAACTCCACCAATTATGCATTAGTGTCCCAGTTTTCCCACATCTCCTCCAATATTTATCATTATCTTTTCTTGTAATCCTTTCATATCTGAGAAGTGTGAACTCAGAGTTGTTTTAATTTGCAGCTCACTAATCAATAATGATTTAGAGCATTTTTTAGGTAACTACAGATGACTAATTTTGTCATCTGAAAATTATCTGTTTATATAATTTATCAATTGGGGAATAACTTGCATTCTTATTCAATTTTTAGTCAATTCTCTATATATTTTAGAAATGAGACCTTTATCAGAAATACTAGCTGTAAAGATTTTTTCCCCCAGCTTTGTACTTCCCTTTGAATCTTATTGTTTTATTTATGGAAAAACTTTTTTTTTAATTTATTATAATCACAGTTGTCCATTTTACCTTTCATAATGTTCTCTAGTTCTTCTTTGGTCATAATTCGTCCCTTCTCCAAAGATCTGATAGGTAAATTACCTTTGTTCTCCTAATGTATTTACAGTATCATCCTTTATGCCCAAATGATGTATTCATTTTAACCTTATTTTGGTATGGGGTATGAGATGGAGGTCTATGCCAAGTTTCTGACATATTATTGTCAAGTTTTCCCAACAATTTTTGTCAAATAGTGACTTCTTACTTCAGAAGCTGGAGTTTGGGTGTTTGTCAAGTACAAAATTGCTATAGGTCTTGATTATTGTGTCATATTTATCTGATATAATCCATTGATCCATCACTCTGTTTCTTAGTACCGATTGTTTTTTTTTCTTTTTTTTAAATTATAGCTTTTTATTTACAAGTTATATACATGGGTAATTTTACAGCATTGACAACTGCCAAACCTTTTGTTCTAATTTTCCCCTCCTTCCTCCCACCCTCTCCCCCAGATGGCAGGTTGACCAATACATGTTAAATATATTAAAGTATAAATTAAGTACAATATAAGTATACAAGTCCAAACAATTATTTTGCTGTACAAAAAGAATTGGACTTTGAAATAGTGTACAATTAGTCTGTGAAAGAAATAAAAAATGCAGGCAGACAAAAATAGAGGGATTGGGAGTTCTAGGTAGTAGTTCATAGTCATCTCCCAGAGTTCTTTTGCTGGGGGTAGCTGGTTCAATTCATTACTGCTCTATTGGAACTGATTTGGTTCATCTCATTGCTGAAGAGGGCTACATCCATCAGAATTGATCATCATATAGTATTATTGTTGAAGTATATAATGATCTCTTGGTCCTGCTCATTTCACTCAGCATCAGTTCATGTAAGTCTCTCCAGACCTTTCTGAAATCATCTTGTTGGTCATTTCTTACAGAACAATAATATTCCATAATATTCATATACCACAATTTATTCAACCATTCTCCAATTGATGGGCATCCACTCAGTTTCCAGTTTCTGGCCACTACAAAGAGGACTGCCACAAAGATTCTTGCACATACAAGTACCAATTGGTTTTGATGATTGTTGCTTTATAACATAGTTTTGGGTTTGATACTGCTAAGCTACCATCTTTTGTATTTTTTATTAATTCCCTTGATATTCCTGATGTTTTATTTTTAAAGATGAATTTTGTTATTATTTTTCTAGTTCTATAAAATAATGTTTTGGTAGTTTGATTAATATGGTACTGAATAAATAGACCAATTTAGACAGAATTGTCATCTTTATTATATTAATTAGGCCTACCCATAAGCAACTGATATTTTCCCAATTGTTTAGATCTGACTTTATTTGTTTGAAAAGTGTTTCATAATTGTGCTCATGTAGTTCTTGGATTTGTCTTGGCAGGTAGAACCACAAGTATTTTATTTTGTCTACAGTAATTTTAAATGGAATTTCTCTATCTCTTGCTGATGGGCTTTGTCAATTATATATATATATATATATATATGAATGCTTATAATTTGTGCGGGTTTAGTTTATATCCCACAACTTTGCTAAAGCTACAAATTGTTTTCAGTAGGTTTTTAGATGATTTTCTAGAATTCTCTAAGTATAGCATCATATCATTTGCAAAAAAAAAAAAGTGATAATTTTATTTCCTCGTTGCCTGTTCTAATTCTTTTAATTTTTTTTCTTTTCTTATTACTAAAGACAACTTTACTAGAACAATGTTGAATAATAGGGATGATAATGGGCATCCTTGTTTTACCCCTGATCTTATTGGAAATGCATCCAAATTCTTTCCATTATAAATAATGCTTTCTGTTTATTTTAGATAGAAACTGCTTATTGCTTTAAGGAAAGCTCTTTTTATCTCTTTGCTCTCTAGCGTTTTTAATAGGAATGAGTGCTATATTTTATCAAAAAAAAATCTGCATCTATTGAAATTATCATATGATTTCTGTTGGTTTTGTTATTGATATAGTAGATTGTGGTAATAGTTTTCCTGATATTGAACTAACCCTGCATTCCTGGTATAAATCCAACTTGATTATTTTGTATTATCCTGCTAATAATCTCTTTATTAATATTTTATTTAAAATTTTTGCATCAATATTCATTAGAAGTTTGGTATGTAATTTTCTTTCTCTCTTTTGACTCTTCCTGGTTTAGGTATTAGTGCCATATTTGTGACATAAAAGGAGTTTGGTAGGACTTTATTTTTCTAAATAGTTTACAGAATATTGGAATTGATTGTTCTTTAAATGTTGGGTAGAATTCACTTCTGAATCCATCTGGACCTGGGCAAATTTCCTAATCCTGTTTGTCTCAGTTTTTTCATTTGTAAAATGAGCTGCAGAAGGAAAAGACAAACCACTCCAGTATTTTAGCCAAGAAATTGGATCATGAGTCAAATGCAAGTAAAATGTCTGACCAACAATGTACATGAATGTGGATAAATTGCCTATGTTTATAAGCATTTTAATTCAGATTTCACAATTGTCTTCAGATTTATATATCACTCTTACTATAAAATGTATTGCCCAGGAAGAGAAAGCAACCACACACATTAAATTTAACTATATATTTATTTAGGAAAGATGAAGTACATACATATTACATTAAAATTAAGAAGTCAAAATCTCAATGGTTGCTTAACACTGTACATACTGTAAAATCTAAAAGAAAAAACTTTCTACCAGATCAGAAAAGGAATTTCACATTCATTCTTTACAGATCTAAATACCAGAGCTATTGATTTCAAGTCAATTCATTTAAATTATTGACTGCCCATGAACTTTCAACAATACAGTCTAGCTTTTAAGAATACTTTTATAGAATGGATTCAGCAAAAGCAGAATTTTGATAAATATAGAATTGTGTATTTAAAGTTTCTTATTTTATAGATGAGATGACCTAGGCAAAAAAATGATTACTTGTTCATATTATCAAATAAGATAAACTATGTAAAACATTTCATAACCTTTAAAGTTTTATATATAGACATATCTATATCTAAGTATAGATATAAATATAGTTGGTTATTGTTCTTTGTTTTCAAAGAGGACCAAAATGACAACACTATATTAGAGTTCAATTAGTGTGCCCAACTGTGGATGATCAAACCAATAAGAGCTCAGAATACTCTGTCACAGGTCAGACACAAATAGTCCTTATTAACATTTGTCATGGATTAACTAACTTTACATGTCTCACAACTTCTCTTTAGCTAATTAAATTCTGCTTTGCTCATAGAACACAGCACCTTCGCCAATGAGGGCACAGCATTCTGGGCAGTCCTAGGCCATTGTCTCCCATTTAATATAATCAATTCTAAAGTTTGTAAGAGAAACCTTGATAGTATCATTCTTCTGACCATCTTGTGAGTGCTGTGTATATGTATTTGTGTGTGTGTGTACAAATATACTTTTATTATAATTGTTATTCAATTTGACATTGGAAGAAAGAGACAGAATTGAATCCAGGTTTTCTGACTATGAAACTAACCCTAAGCACATGGTTTTGCTCTGTCTTTCATTAATAATCAAACCTGATCATGCTATTCTCTTCCATAAAAGTGACTCCCTTTTATTTAATAAATAAAATTAAAAAATAAATAAAATAAAATTTAAAAAATAAAATTATTTAATAAATAAAATTAATAATCAAACCTGATCATGCTATTCTCTTCCATAAAAGTGACTCCCTTTTATTTAATAAATAAAATTAGCTTAGTTTGTAAGGCTCTCATGACCTTTAAGGAATCTAATTTTCCAGTCCTATTTCACATGATTTTTCTTTACTCTTTTCAGAAAAAAATGGAATAATTGCCATCTTCCAAACACATCTCACACCTATCAACCTCTATATTTTTGCTCACAGAGTTCTTTACGTTTGGAATACCCTTTTCCCCTCCATCTTTTTGTTGTTATTCACATCTTCCAAGAGCCATTTCAAATGCCACAAAATTAAGATCCCAGTACTGTTATAGGTTCATACTTAAGGAAATCTTAGCAGAATGATAGATATTATTTGTCAGAGATTATAATGTTCTTTTTAATTCAACCTTCTTTGCATCAGTTCGTACAAATCTTATCTATTTTCTTAATGCTTATTATTCTTTGTAGGGCAATAATATGCTATTACTTTCAAAAATATTGTTTAGTCATTCTCCAATCATTGTGCACATCAATAGTTTTCAATTATTTTCCCCCAATCATAGATAGTACAACTCTGAATATTTTGTGCAATGTGATTGTTCTTTAGGTCACTGACCTGTTTAGGTCCTAAATTCATTTTTACAGTCAGTACACCAATGGCTATAAAACATTAGTAACATATTATTCACACCATTGGGATGTTTTTGTTTGCTTGTTTTTTTCCTGAAATTTTGGATCAATTCCCAGATCTGGCAACAATATATTATTTTCCATTATCTAGTGTATATCTTTCAACATTGCCTTTCAACTTTTGACTACCTTTGCAAATTTGATATGTGTAAGGTAATACTTTCTCCAAAAAAACATTCCCTCAGCTTCAATGGAAGTAGTCATGTTTTCTCAAAGAAAATCTCAGTGTAGTCCAAATGCTGGACATTTCTCCCATTCTGAAAAAGCTTTGAGGATAGTCACAGCACCAAACTGAACCTGTTTTCAGAGAACTAGCCTAGTTAATAATAATGAAAAATTCACCATCAGTAGAGTAAGCCATTTGTTTATAATTTCCTTGACCTCAATAACCCATGAAACTATCAAAAATACAAAAATTAAACTTAGTTCTATGCAGCTCCATCCTGCTTCTGCTGAGATGTTGATAGTGTTGTGCAAAGGGGAACTCACCTAGGTTTGGTTTTTTTTTTTGGACTCTATAAACTTTAACTTCAGTGTTATTCTCCTTCTTATCCAATGATCAATGAATAGACATATTAAAAGTGAATTACATCAGTGCTAATATTCTGACTTTAAATAAAGTCAAAGGAGAGAATGATATTAAAAAAAAAAGAATGATATTAAAAGCTCACTGGAAGGGTAGTGAGTTGGAAAGTCAAATAAAAGGACCCTTAGAGTTGTTTTTTTTTTTTTCAGAACCCAAAGACAAAATTATTTCATGGGAAAATTAGCTAGTCATCTCATATACAGTGATCAAAATAAATATACCAAAAAAACCTACCATCAAAATAATTATTGTTCATGCGCCAATATATCTTTAGAGGATGATGGAGTTAGAGAATGTCTACAAACAATATAATTCTGACCAGAAAATTAAAGATAAATAATATCCAGTCCAAAGTATAGTGTGCAAAGGTAACAATAGATGAAGATGGTAAAAATATTTTGGGAAATATAGATCAGGAATGAGGAATGAGAAGATCTAAAGGTTTGCAGACTATGGAGAAACATCTTGAATTTTTTCAAGAAAGAAATCAAATTATATTCAATATGACAAGCACTAAATAACATCACTTACAAAAACAAACGAAGATAAAAATGAATCGTTAGTGGTGTAGGAGTTAATCCTTAATCAACTCTTTGCAACTTGCTAGAACAAAGATGAAAATCAGAAAAAAATGGGAAAAATAAGAAAAAAAATATGGTATATAAGTAAACAGGTTCAACCTGAAGTTTAAACTAGTTATTTATGTTTTTTAAAATGGATGAAAATGAAATAAAGGACAATGGAATCAATTATTATAACTCAATTTCCCACTAATTAGCTTTAAGTCCTTGGGCAAATCATGTCATATATTGGAACCAATTATGATCTTGAAAAAAAAAAAACAATACAAAACAAACTGCTTAAAACTGATTGATTGGGATATTTGTTGACACATTCAAGATTCAGGAACCAATAATATCAGTGTTTCATCATTTGGAGCCATACACAAGAAAAATACTGGAATTTTTGAGAGTGCATATTTGTGTATCAGGAAGCTTGCATCGTTGAAATCAGTACATAATTTTCCAGATGTAATCCAAAGTAATTTGTACTTCATATTGCATTCTGAAACTACTAAGAAAGTTATTGTAGATAGGGTGTGTCGATGGTAACTATCTGATATATACTTGTAGACTATACTTATCTATATATATACTTGTAGACTAACTCAATGTACTGCACTTCTAATTACATGAGATACTCTGGGCCACATGTGTTCTTAATCCATTTCTTTTTTTCTACTTGGTAAGATCTATTCCTAATTATGGATTTAATTGAGGAAGTTATACAGTGATTTAAGCCTCTATAATTGCCACAATGTTATAAATCAGTGATCTTCAAACATTTTGTTCTCTCCTTTATCCTCTTAAAACATTACCAAGGACTCCAACAAAGAGCTTTTGTTTATATGTTATACTTATATATATTTAAAAATTATAAAATTTTAGTATTATCATGAAGAGAGTTTTTACTTCTTAGATCTCCTGAAAAGATCCCTGGGCACTAGATATCTTCAGGTCACACTTTGAGAACTTTGAGAACTATCATACAAAATGATATATCTATACAATTTCACTATTCATAGAAATCCTATTTTTATTGAAGCCTGAATCTTCCATGAAATCTTTGTTTGATAAGTCAGAATGCATGATACCTCACTGGCTAAATGAACTCAGTGGATTACAGTAATGGAAATAGTATTTGACTCAAAATTTTGGTATTGTCAAAGGAGATATATAGCCCATGACAGAGATCTTGTTGTGTTATTTGTTTATTAATGAATAAACTAGTATTATGAGGACCGACCTCACACGTGGAGGAGAATAACAAAAAACCATTCATAAAATGGAATTAAATAAGAAATTAGATATTGATCAAAAAGGAATAATTTTTGTCTTCCTGGTCAACCCTTTTTCCACTTTGAATGTTTTTTTTTTTAATATCCCTAAGACTGCATGCAAACAGGCATGTAAATAATTAGTGAATAAAATTGATGTCTTAAATACAGTTACCTCTAAGTTTATTAAAGATAATGCTTGGCTATATGAAAAAAAAACAGTTTGTGTTGAGTTGGGAGATATAAAGTACACTAACAGTATTTGGAAAGCAAAGGTTATTCATCAGGTTTGTCCACTATTCTATTATTTCTGTTGTTGTAAATAAGAACTTTATTGATATGCTAGAGTTGATAGCAAATAAAGTAGTGATAGGAATTAATCTAGTAGTTTCTTCAGATGAGACAGTTACTATTTTAAGGCACATCAGAAAACAAGCCTATATTCTTCAAGCTTAAAAATATTACAAGATAACTATGGTCTCTCAAATAAATTTTCAACTGGATCAAATATTTATCAAATTAAGTCTTAGTGACAAATAGTTTCACAAGGTAGGTCATCCACCTTAACAGAAAGGCAAATGTTCAATTATAGTCCAGGACAATACTCAATGATCTGGCTGCATTTAATGGGGAACATCAGTAACACTGCCTAGAATAGATGGTGGTTAATAGGCTCATGCACATTCATGTACATTCTACCTTCTATTACTGTTCTCTGGCTCCCGGCTATATAATTAATTCAGTAATGGAAGACTTGACAGGTGTTTTTAATTTTCTAGACCACTGAGAGTGAGACATGAGATTACAATCAGGGAATACAAATAGAAGTTGAGTGTTTGTTTTCTACTGCTTGGCTTTCTATTTCCACGAGGTTTTATTTTTCCATTTTAAAAACTGAGTATATAAGAAATGGGAATAACAAGGTTCTCATGCTATCAGGGATATCTGTCACCAGGACAAGAAAAGGCAAGCTGAATAAGGGCAGAAAAACAAGAAGGCTTCATGATTTCTTCATACATGCACTACCTGACCAGAATACTTTCTATACTCCCTACAGCTGCTTAGAAAGCCTTAGAATTTGTCACAACCAAACTTCTATATATGGTGACCCAAGCAGCCTAATGTAGTGGACCTGAGTTGGAAATCTTTCTGAAACACTTATTAAGAGTTCTCTGAGCAAATCACCTAATATTGGTGTGCCTCAGTTTCATTATGTTTAAAATGGGAAAATTTAATTTGTCAGGGCTTTTGTGAGAACTAAATTAAGTGTTATATAAAACAAATATAAGTTTCTGATGAATATCAAGTATTTTTTTAATTAAATTTCCTTATAAAGATGAGCTATTATCACAGATACAAGTAATGGAAGAAAAAATAATTTGAATTCCAAAAATGACTAAGTATTTTCATTCCTTCTTTGTCCTAAGCTGTTTTTAATTAAATACCTAGAATTAAAAATCATAAAATCATTGGCAAATTATATATTTAGATCTGAAAATGCTCAAAAATTATCTAATCCCTTTCTTTATATTACATATAAAGAAAATTAAGTTTAGAGGAATTAAAAAGTTTTCTTAAAAAACATATGTAGTAAGGGATTAAACAGAATAGGTATTGAACACAGAACCAGGATTTGAACTCAAACTTTCTGACTCTAAATAAAGTGTTCGGTTTTGTTTTGTTTTTTCATTCTATCACACAGATCAGGAGATATGCCATTACTTGTGTACTTGGAAGTATCTGTCAACTGACTTACTGAAAAAAAAATTATTCAGGTCAAATTTTTTAAAGTTTAATCTTAATCATTAATATTTTCTCCATCTTTCTTAATTCTGGGATAATCAACAAAAAATATATATCTAGTCTTGAATGTTAGCATTTCCCAGTTTTCAATGTATATTTCAAATTGAAAATTTAACATTTGGTTCTCATGAACTAGTTGAAGATGGCTCTAGCACAAACCTTTTTATATTGTTACTTCCTATTTGTATGACCTATGTCAAATTACTTAATCTTTGTAAGTGCAATTTTCATCATATGTGAAATGGGTAATCTGGGATAGATGACAATGATTCACAGTTAGATAATTCTATGAGGTAAGTAAAATAAGTGTTACACAGTGTCTCCTTCCAGCTGAGACTTGAAGAAATGAAATGATTTGATCATCATCAAACAGCTAGTTCATAAGTTAGACACTTGAACCCAGGTCCCCTAACTCTAGATCAAAATATGGTTCTACTACACCCTGTTGGCTTACAGCTCTAACATTTTATTTTTCTTTGATCATTACCTTAGACTTTCCTTACCTTAGAATGACAAAGATCCATTATTTTCTTTCATCTAACTATTGTTCATATAATAGAAATAAAATTATTAAAGATGAAAGAAGAGAGGGATGGTTGGTAGACATTTATCAATTTGTAGGTGCATATTTCAAAATGTAAAACAATACTTTCTTCATAGTAGAAGACCAGTTAGAGATGCATTAAAAAAAAAGATTAGAAAATGGTTACTTGCTGATAAGTAAATGAAGAAATATATAGATATTTATGCATGTATGTGTTTCTAAAAAGGCAAAGATGCTACAGAAATCAAAACTCTCCAATAAATCTAGAGCATCAAATATTATAACAGCTTGATTTAGGGAAAGAATCACTGGAAGGGGAATCAGGTAAGAATGAAGTCTTAATATCATTTTTCCCACTAAAAAGCTTCTTAATTTTGGAAAAGGCATTTCACATTTTTATACTTTGGTTGTCATATTCTAAAACACAAAACAAATCAAACCTTTAAAACTGAGGTTATCAAGTAAAAAAGATACTTACTAACATATTCACTAGTCAGGAACCAAGGAAGTGAGGGTCGAGAGGACTAAGAGAAGAGATTCCGATGATTCTCTGATCACTCATCTCACCACTGACTAATGATAATAATTCCTGGTTTTGGTTCTGATCAGTCCCACTGAAGTGGTCTTTTGAAGACCTAGACAGGAATGCCAAGTGATGCTTCTAGACTCACACTGTTGAAATTGCTTATATATGCTCACACAAGATGTTCCCTGGGTCTCTTTCCAGCTTATGTGCACCTCAGTGAGGTACAGATATTTTCAAAAACAAGGAATCCAGAGCCATCAAAATGTTATGACTACTGTCATATGTATGGATTTAAAATTCCTTTCATAAATGTTTCTTTCATAACACAAATTTATCTAATGTGTTCATGTGTTATCGCATAATTAGATATACAAGAATAATTATGATATGTGAAACAAACACTGGATTTGCCATCAGAGGACTGCAGTTTACAACTAGCTCATTATTTACTACTGTCTACCACCAAACCATTACCCTTATCTGTAAAATTAAAAGGAAGAACTGGATAATTTCTAAAATCCCTTCAACTTCTATATATATATTGATTCCATGAGTATTTGATTCTTATAACATTGTACCTCCATGACACAAAGCAAAGTATTTCCATGCTGCTTAGGTTTATATACCCTCACCTCTTCCTCATTGTAAACTTAGAATTATCACCTGGAAAAATGCCATGTATTGCTCAGTAAGCCTTTCCTTTATTTTGTTCAAGATTTATTTTATGTTATTGTTTTTAAAACCTGCTCTTAATTTTATTCATTAATTCTACTTTTTGTTCATTTCTCTGATTTCAAATATTTCTGTTTAAGCATCTAATTTAATTGTTATTTTAATTTTAGTTATTTTCTAATTTTTCTCTCCCCATACATTCATCCTATGATACCTAAAATCAAGGTCCAAATCATGTCACTAGTTTCATACCCACCCACCCCCTTTTCAATTTTCCTTTTTGTAGTGTCTTCCTGTACTATAGTGTATAGATTTTGAACACATTTTGGGTCCAGGGTCACATAGTAAATAAGTGTCTGAAGTAAGATTTGAACTCATATACTCCAGAGCCAGTGCTCTATCCACTGCACTATCTAGCTGCCTCAGAATTTGAACATTTCTAATGCTTACTTGTAATTGTAATCCGAGAATTTAACATAGTATGAAGCACATAGTACACAAGGAATTTACAAAGACTACAAAGAATTTAATCTCTACTCCCCACCAAGAAAAAATTTGGTTCATATCAATGGCCCAAAAACTTAATCTGAGTCAAGTATATTATGGAAAAAAGATGATTAAATTTAGACTTAATTAAAAGTTATAGTATCCAAAATTAAGAGGAAGAAAGAGATTAGAAAAAAATTTCCTCTTAACCTCTGACTTTGTTATACCATGTGTTATGGGAACAGTATTTTAAGAAGGATATCATTGAACTTGAGGGCATTTAGAGGAGGACAAGAAGGACACTGAGTTCTTAACATATATGGGTTGATTGAAGGAAGAGATAAGAGTATAACTCTGCAGTGTAAGAGTTAGAGGTAACATATATGACATATTAGAAGGGCTATTACAAGAAAAAGAAATTACATTTTTTCTACACAGAGAGAAAACCTTGATGCAAGGAAAACATTTTAACAAATAAATCTATCCAAAACTGAATTGTGTTACCTAGAAGGTGCTGCATTCTCTACCTCCTTCCTAGAGATCTTAAAATAAAGGCTGGATGATCATTTGATGGATATAATGTAGAGGGGCTTCTTGTTGATTAATGGATTGGACTCAATGGCCTTTGAAATTGAAGGTCTGAGCTTCTGTAATTGAGAACTTCTATTTCTCATATTGAAACTGAGGTGCTATAGCCAAAATACTGTGGTTGTCCTGCCAATAATGAAAATACATTGTTATTAAAATAGTGACAAAATTGTTTAATTTCCCATTTATTTTCCATTCCTATTTCCTCTATGAAAACTGTTGAGATGATATAGAACATTTCTCATGATATGATTTTTATACTTATTTTTGACTCTATTCCTTTTTATTTCTATGTAGAAGTTTCACAACCAGACACAGAGTAGGTGAATTTATAACACGCATAGAACATTTAAAATATTTTTCACTGTAAAATTAAGTATCTAGAATTATAAGAAAAGATATGTAAAGGACTTTTGTAAAGATAATTGAGTGAGTTAGTGGGTCTTGACTTCCATTTTTGGGATCATCACTAAAAAAAGGCAAAATATCTCAAATGTTATAATAAAACAAAGAATAATGAGAGAATGGAATAATTTATTACAAAGTAATTCCTATGAGGGAAAAGCAGTAGTGATAGAACAAAATGTTTCAATTATACTCTCCTATTTTAATCTAGCCATGATTCAACAACTGTTATTCTGAATATAATATTGCAAATTCTAACTGTTTTTTTCATAATCTATTATTGTCTTTTGGTATCTCCACTTGGCAGCAATGCAGTTAAGTTCTCCGATCTTTCCCTGAGTGAAGATTCCATAAATTAATGAACAAGGACTTACTAAGCACCTAGTATATGTTAAGCATCATCATATAAATCCCTATTCTTAAGGAACATGTGTTCTCTCAGGAGAGACATATATATATCTAAATACAAGAAAAATATATATAAAATAAAGACAAGATGATTTGGAGAGGAAGTATTTGTTGTTAGATGAATCAAGAAAGGTCTTGTATAAAATTTGGCACTTAATTCAAATTCAAAAGTCAACAAGGTACTCTGAGAGGCAGAAGTGACTACTGATCATTCCAACAATGAATTCTTCTAGATAGAATGGTTTGAATGTGAAAGAGCAGGCAATCTTGAATGGGAGAAGGATCCAAGGATCCATTAGTGTGAAGCCTGCTCCAACATTATTTGGAACAGAAGGAAAGGACTTTCAGGAAAAGATTAAATTAGAAATGCTGGGGCTCAGTACCTGATAGCATCTTCATATAGTTAAGACAGCATGTCATGAAGTGGAAGTGAGTGAGAAAAAGAAAGAGAGGAAAAGAGAGAGAGAGAGAGAGAGAGAGAGAGAGAGAGAGAGAGAGAGAGAGAGAGAGAGAGAGAGAGAGAGAGAGAGACAGGCAGCTAGATGGACAAAGAGAGACAGACAGAAATATACCAAATGGAGTAAAATAAGAATAGTAAACAATATTAAAAGTGTAGTGTAAGAGCATACAGACAAATAAAATAAGAATTATTAAAGAATTAAAAAGTCCTACTATAAAGAATAAGTAAGATGATGTGAAAAATAGCAACTCAAAAATTTTGATGAGAAAGAGGACAATGGTAATTAAGATAAGATGTCTATAAAAGATAGCAAAACAACTTCAAATCCTTCTAAAATTATTTAGATAGCTAATTTTTAAAATTAAAAAGGAATAATGTAATTAAGGGTGAAAGTTAACTTTTAAAAGATAAAATCATAAAGACATATGACAATAAACACATACATATGTCTATATAACATGCACATAATCACACATGCATACACTTATACTTCAGGAAATATATATATATGCATATTCAGGGAACTTTGACACATTTTCCTAGAAGTAAAGAAATGTGTCAAGGACTTCATAGTGGATTCCATCAGAGGAAAATATTTCAAGAGACTCTATTCTCTCTCAAGAGATAAGAAGTCTACGTCTTTTAAGAAGAAAAAGGTAAAATAAAGAAGACATGGTGACAAAACCTTGTGGAGATATGAGCTAAATGGCTATACCTGACTGCAAGTAGAATTATAAAGATTTGTATTTAAAACTAAATAATTAGTTGCAATAATATTTTTGACTCTATTCCTGTGTAGAAGCAATAATTGTTTCATTCTGATAATCAAAAGGAATGAATACTAATCCTCTTTTGGAAATTATCATTCTATTTAGTTTTGGTAAACATATTTAAACTAATATTTTTACCTGTAACAAAAATAAAAATGTCTTAGCACTATTATTTTTTTCCTCTTTTCTTTCGGTTTCCATGGTGAATAGTACTCCTGAGTAAATTTAAATTGAGAGAATACTAACATTCAGATGAATTTTTTAGACTGATGAATTAGAACTTAATTCTTTTTTTGTTACAGCTTTAAAGGAACAAAATGTAACTTTGATATAAAATGATTAATTGTCAATCTTCTCTCTTATATTACTTCTACTAATAATTTCTGAGCTCTCTATTGAAATGAAAATTTTGCATAGTATACAAAAATATATTCTTATTTGACAAAATAGCAGTGCTCAGTGAGTGGCCAGGGCAGGAAGGCTGTGAAAGAATGGAGGGAAACTTTTTTATGGTGTTCCAAGAGTATTATGTCTTAAATATGGATTTAAAAATCATGTAAGTCCCTTATTAAATATAACTATATAATAATTTATTCATATAATGTTGTATAATATTATGTTAATATTTTCCTAATGAGTCAATGCAGCACCAATCAAAATGTAAGAGCGAGTACAGAGAAATTAAACTTTACTTTTGTCCACCTTCATGATATATTTATCTTGAGGAATGAATGAACAAAATAATATTGCGCCCAGGAATAAGACATTTTATGTATATCAGTCTGAATTGCTCAACTATAGTCAATAATTTATTTATTAATTAATTATATTTCTGCTATATTCAACATGTTGTGTCAGTAACTAGGTACATAACAATCATAAAGAAATCCCTGCTCCCCAGAAGCTTACATTCTACTACTGAGTATGGATATGATATACATAAATAAATGTAATAAAGGTTAGTTTAAGGTGAGAAGAAGCTTTCAAACTGTGAAATCAGTTTAACTGATATGGTTCCATCAAGTAAGTAGAATATGAACAGAGTCTTGAAGAACTATAGAGATTTTGAGAGACAGGAATGAGCAAAGAATATATTTCAGCCATGACAAATGATCTATACTTCTCAAAGTCAATCAGACCACAGCTCAATATGTTTTTGTGAATATTCTCTATCTTGCTTTTTCTGGATTAGATATTAAATTCAATTATCAGTTTCCTAGCCAACATAGATTCAAGTTGGTAAGGATGATATATTCTTATTACTACAGGGTCATAAATATAAGAATAAAAGGGACTTCTTTCTATCATCTAGTCCAAATTTTTCAGTTCATACATGTGGAAACTGAAGCTCAAAGAAATAACTGACTTGTCCATGTCTTATAGCTGAACAAATATTCTCTTTTAACTATATATGTGTACATGTGTATGTTTCTATGTATATAAACACAAAAACATACACATCAATACATAAGTATGATAGATAGATAGATAGACAGATATTAGCTAAATAGCACAGTGTATACAATACTGGGCTTGAAATCAGGAAGATTTATCTTCATGAGTTTAAATCCAGTCTCGGTTACTTCCTATCTGTGTAACCCTGAGCAAGTCACTTACCCTGTTTGCCTCAGTTCTTCATCTTCATCTAAAATGAACTGGAGAAGAAAATGGCAAATCACTCCCATATATAAATTATTCTACTTTTGCTCACTTTACTTTGCATCACTTCAAAGGTTTTCCCATCATTTTCTCTGAAAAGTGTTATTTTTATTTTTAATAGCACAATAATTCTATTAGATTTATATATCATAATTTGTCTAGCCAGTGCCCAATAAAAGAACACTTTCTTAGTTTTATATTTGATAGTATCAAGAAAAGGTTTGCTACAAACATGTTCATATATATTTATGGATAATTTTCATCTTTCTTTCATCTCTTTGAGATAAAGGCCTAGTAAGACTTAGCTGGGTTAATAGGCATGCACATTTTAGTTACCTATTGGATATAATTTCAAATTGATTTTCAAACTGACTAGACAAATTCACACTCACCAATAGTTCACCCCCACCAACAGTGCACTAACGTTCCTATTTTTGTACAATCCCTCTAAAATTTATCATTTTCCTTTTTTATTTTCTTTGTCAATTTTGATTAAATAATTCAAAAAATGGTTATGAAGTCTCAAAATTGAGTTATCTTTTTCTAGCTATTAATGATTTAAAACCTTTTTCATATGGTAGCTAATAAATGTGTATTTCCTCCTTTCAAAATCTCCTGTTGCTATATTTAGCAATTTTTCTATTGGCAAATGGCTTTTTGTCTTGTAATCATGAATTGTCTCCTTGTATATTTTGAATTTAAGACCTTTACCAGTAAAACTTATGTCACAGACTTTTTTTCACAGTTTCTTTTTTAATATTAATTAGACTTTTCTAGGTATTTTTTTAAATTATTTAATCAAGATTGTCTATTTTTTTGTGTTATTCTCTCACTTATTTAGTCATGTATGAACTGGGAGTCTTTAGAGCCATATCACCAGTTTTATGTCTTTAGTTGTAAAATTCCTATCTTGAAATAGGTAATTCACTATATTCCCTTGAATTGAATGCCTTCTATGTCCCTAAAAACTTCAAGGGCTTGTATTTTCCTTTTTTGTTTTTTTTTTCATTTTCTCTGTTTTGATTAATTTAACTAAAATAAATTATTAGAGCATATATGTGGGAATTTTGGCAAGGAATAAAACTAGTTTTACTTTTTATATGATTATATTCTTATTAGTCTGTTTAATTCAACAATTTAATTGAAAATACATTTAGGAAGCACCAATTTTATACCAGTCACTATAGCTCAATTCAATTCAATAAACATTTATTAAGTACCCATAATGTACCAAGCACTATCCTAACTGCTGGGAATACAAATAAGAAGAAAAAAGACAAAATCTGAATCAAAAGGCTTACAAATCTAATTGGGAAAGACAAGACAAAAAATGAAGCTGGAAATGACAAAGGAGACATCAAGTATTATCAAGGGCATCTTGTTTCTTGATATGGAAAACAGAGTTGTAGATAAAAAGGGGAGTGAGCTAGAAGTACAATTTCTGCCTTCTATAAAGGATATGGCAGGTTTTCAGCACTCTACTCATCAGCCTTCCAATAAAAAGGGAGAGGAGATTGATGAATGTGGGAAATTGTCTGAGTGTCCAAGACTGAGTTAGCATTAGGTGAGGAGATTACAAGATCAAATAACGCCCGGGTGGGGGCATCTTATTCTTTGGAGTGAGCTCCAGATGGAAAGTGGACAAGAACATGGTAGAACAAAAAAGAAAAAGTCCCTCTTCTCAAAGTATTTATATTATACTGGGGTTAGGAAAGAGAGACCATATGTAACCAAGTAATTGAATGTGAAATTACATAAGTATGGAACAATAATTGGGAAAGAAACAAGCTCTAGAAAGACTGCTAGTAGGAGGTGGTTCCAGAAATATAATTTGATGAAAACTGTGGCTTTTAAAATATAGAAGTAATGAGGAAGTGCATTTCAGAAATAAGGAAAACACTTTTGCCAAGGCAAGAAGATATGAGACAAAAGATAGAATGCAATGTACAAGGAAGAACTGATAGACTAGTTTAATGAACAATGGATGTACAAAGGGAAGTAATATGCAATTACTTTAGAATTACTTTGGAGCCAGATTGCAGGTGACTTTAAGCACTAGATTAAGAATTATGTGTTTTATTTAATAGGAAATAGAAAATTGTGTCTCAAAAGTTGTATATTGGAAAATTTTAATATTGAGATGGGGTCTGTATTGAGCAGCTACATGAAGAATGGTTGG
Source organism: Sarcophilus harrisii (assembly GCF_902635505.1). Lineage (NCBI taxonomy): Eukaryota > Metazoa > Chordata > Mammalia > Dasyuromorphia > Dasyuridae > Sarcophilus > Sarcophilus harrisii. Next base: position 65,593,007 of record NC_045426.1, on the reverse strand, counting down.
AAAGAGCAGAGGAGAGAAACGTGAAGGCCAATTATGAGTCCATTAAAACAGTCTAACCTAATTTCTATACCTAATTTCTTCCTATTTATGTGAAATAAATTCTTGGAGACAGGTAGTCTTTTGATCACACCCTGCATGGGACCTGTTATCTCTTCCTAATTCAAAATCTCTTCCATCTCATGTTAAATATCCCACTAAGTATCCATTTCTTTCTGAGAAATGTGTCTATATCTTGGTTTATATGCGGATTCTAAACTCAGTCTCTGCTGAGGTCAGCTTCACCCACTTTCCTAGGTTATTATTAATAAATACAACTAATCTACATTTGCCTCCATACTGATGTATGCCTAAGATATCCTCTCCCTTCAAGGAAATGAAATTTTCAAACTCCTTTTATCATAAGTTCACAACTTAAAAAGTAAATATGCTTTAAGTACACCATAATAACAGAAGTAAAAGCAGGGTCTTTCTGATATGAAGGTGAACTAAACAAGTCATTAGCTTTGTGTACTTCGATTTCATCCATTCCAAATCATGAATAAATCAATAAGCATTTATTAAGCACTAACAATGTACTAGGCACTGTGCTAACAGTTAGGAACTTTAAACAACATAAAAACAAAATCTCTACCCTCAAAGAATTTACATTCTTGTTCCTATATCACTTCCATTATATTCTGCTTTCTTTACCTCTACAACATGTTACTTGAAAAAATGAAGAAAATCACAAAGCCATTCTAAATCCACTACAACTTTATGTAGCATAACCTCAAGTGAATTCTTAATTCTTCAAAGCAATATTTCTGCCTCCCTAATTAACGCTATAATAATTAATTATCTCACTTCAGTCGCTCTTCCAACATTTTCATCATTCCAACATTTCCATGGGTTGCCCTTCCCTCAACCCCATAGATGAAAATCTTGCTTCATATTGTATGAGTAAAAAAAAACGAGGCTACTAGATGAAATTCTTCTTCCCTCCTCTTCATATCACTCAATTTCCTTTTATGATTAACTCTACCTTCATCTCATCTCTCATGAAGAGGTAGCTCTTCCCTTCTTGCCAAAGCAAACCTCTCTGTTGGCATGAGTGATTCCATTCTATTCTATTTTCCCCAGAATATTGTCTCCTCTATCATCCTTCCCTTTTTGACTCTATTTTTTTCACTCTCCTGCCTGTTGTCCACTTCCCAACTGCCTATTAATATGCTAATGTCTCCCTCATCCCTAAAAAAAAAGGCAAAAAATGCTCGTCCTTACTAGCTATTATCTCATATGTCTCCTTCCTTTTGAGACTAAACTTTAAAACAAAACAAGCAACAACAACAACAAAAAAAGGTAGTCTAGGGAAGCTAAATGGTGCAGTGAATAAAGCACAAACCTGAGTCAGGAAGAGGTGAGTTCAAAGGCAATCTCAGATATATAACACTTCCTAGCTGTATGACCCTGGGCAAGTCCAATTGCCCCACAATTGCCCAGCAAAAAAATAAATAAAAGTAGCATACAATATTGTGCCTCCACTGGCTTTCCTCTCGCTATTCTCTTAATTCTGTTCAGTTAAGCTACCCACCACATCATTTCACCAAAATTACTTTCCTCAAGTTATAAGTGATTTATTCATTGCCAATCCTGATATCCTTTTCTCAATCCTCAATTTTCTTAAATTTTCTTCAGCTTTTGACACTGTTTATCCCTCTCTGTTCTCTTTAGTAATTACTTTTTTCTACTTCTCAACCTACCTATCTGACCACTCCTTATAAGTTTTCTTTGCTGGATTTTATCCAGGTTATAACTGCTCATTACTCTAACTATTCCATATGAGCTCTCATATCCCTCATATTCCCTCATATCTGGGGAATATTGACATACTTATTAGCATATATTTTCAAAATTTCATCAGGTTCTAAAGATGTGTAAATACTCTATCCTTATAGTATAAGGAAGCTTGATGGGGAACTTGTGTTTCATCTGAGCTATGTCAACTCATGTGACATTGGATAAGTCCCTTCCTGTTCACATTTCATTTACTAATGTGTAAAATAAGGGGATTGGGATGAGATCATCTCTAAAACTCTTTACTTCTAACTTAACAGTTACAACTGTCTAATCTACAACCCTTAAGGGGTGGAGTTTTGTTAACACTTGAACTCCTAGAGAACCTTGATTCCATTACTTTCACCAAAAATCCTTCCCTATTCATATTTCCCAATTATTTTAAAGAGTACTATCATCTTTCCCATCTCCTAAACTTGCAATTCAGAGGGCTTATTTTTTTCCAATTCCCCTTTTCTGAGACAGTAAATAATCAAATATAGAGAATACATGTGCAATAATGATGTAAAAGTTAGTCATTTTGTGCAAGGTGACTCAAAGAAAAGAAAGAAAAGGTGGAAGAAAGAAAGAAAAGATGGAAGAGAGAAAGGATGGATGAAAGAAAGAAAGAGAGAAAGGAAGAAAGGAAGGAAGGAAGAAAGAAAGAAAAAAGAAAGAAAGAAAGAATGAAAGAAAAGAAGGAAGGAAGGAAGGAAGGAAGGAAGGAAGGAAGGAAGGAAGGAAGGAAGGAAGGAAGGAAGGAAGGAAGGAAGGGAAAAAAGAAAGTGAAAAATATCATGCTTCAGTCTGTATTTAAATAATATCAGTTCTTTCTCTGGAGATGGATAATATGCTTTATCATTAGTCCTTCATTTTATATCATTATATTTCTGAGAAAAGCAAAATTTTTTACAATTCTTCATTGAACAACATTGCTGTTAGTATGTACCTTTTCCTGGTTCTGTTCACTTCACTATACATCAGTTCACGTCAATCTTTTCTGGATTTTTCTTTTGAAATGATCCTGCTTGTCATTGCATATAGCAAAATAAATTTCCATTGCAATCATATACTACAGTTTCATCAATAATTCCACAATTTATGGGCATTTCTTCAATTTCCAATTCTTAGTCACCATAAAAAAATGTTGCTCTAAATATTTTTGTATAAATAGATCCTTTTTTTTTTTTTTTGATGTTTTGGGGATATAACTCTAGTAATGGCACTGATGAATCAAAGGATATGCACAGTTTTATAGCCCTATGGACATAATTCCAAATTGTTTTCAAGAATAGTTGGATCAGTTCACAGTTCCATTAGTAGTCCATTAGTGTCCCAGTTTTCCCACAGGGGCCATTTTTGATTCCTGATTGTGTAATCCCCATATCCAATTTTAATAAGATCTGTTAATTCTACCATCATATCTCTTGCATGCATTCCCTTATCTCCTCTGAAACCACCAACACCCTGGTAAAGGCCTTCAGCACCTGTCTAGATTATTGCAATGGCCTGATTATTGATATCCCTGTTACAAGCATACCACACCCCAAACCCATTCTCCATTCAAATGTTATAGTGATCTTCCTAAAGAATGATCAAATTGTAAACTTCTTGGTCTTTGAACTCCAGGGGCTTTCTATCACCTCCAGGATCAAGTAATCATAACAACTTTTTGACCAGTTCCCATAAAGGCTGATAGAGACGACTAGTATCTGCGATGTGATGACTTGTCAGATGCTTTTCAGGACTCCTCAATCACATGTGGTATCTGCTTTTCACTCACCTCTTACCTGTGGCTCCAAGAAGTTATAGCACATGCAGTGACCTCTTTCCAACAAAATTATCTCAGTAGATGAGCCAAATCAATTTGAGAGTTACCAATAGACCTCAAAACTTCAGTGAATTACAAGCTTTCTACCCTAAGCATGTGAAGACTGTTCCCAGAAAAATATGCAGATATTCCACAGTAGTATTGGCCATGGTAGTGAATGAATACTTTAAAACTTTTAGATCTTGGTCAAACATCAGAGATCATCTGCTGCATCCCAGGCCATTATTAGTCATCCTAACTTTTGTCTTGATACTGAATTTTGATGGCTTTGGAAAAGAAAATGAGGTTGATGACTTTGTTCCATTGTGCATCACTTAAGTAATTCATGCACAAGCCAAGATGCATTAATGTCATAGGTCCTTGTTCAGAAATGAATGATAAACAACAAAAAAAATCAAATTTTTAAAATCCTCTACTTGGCATTAAAAGCTCCCCACAATTTTTTCCTTCCTTCACCTTCTAGTCTCCTTATACCTTACACCACACACACACACACACACACACACACACACACAGTGATCCAGGGATGAAGACCTTTCTTCTCTTTTTCCCATAAGATACTCCCTTTCCCTATCTGGTCATTATCATTTGCTAACACTCATTTTCTGCTTTCTGACTTCTCTTGCATCCTTTAAGTCATGCCTAAATTCCCATCATCCATATAATGACTTTTCAGATCTTCCTTAATTATAGTCATATCTCCCCTCATTTATTGATTATCATATGTGTGTATATATATGTATAAATTTATATATATAGATAGATAGTGATAAAGATGTTGTATATATATGTACATATATGTGCATAGAGATATAGATATATATGTCTATCTTTTTTGTACAAATTTGCTTTCATATTGTCTCCCCCATTAGGTGATAATCTTCTTGAGATCAAGGATTGTCTTTTACCTTTCTTTGTATCCCCAGAAGTTAGCACAGTGCCAGACACGTAATAGATGCTTGATAAATGTTCATTGAATAATGTTTGTTGACTGATTCTAATGGAGGAGGCAATACATAAATAAGCACATAAAAGATATTTACATGTGAGCACGTGCATATGCTTGTGTATGTATATTTTATTTATTTAATACATATATTTACACATAAATTCACATGTTACATATAGAGTTAAAGGAAGATAATATCAGAAGTGAAGAAACTAATTATAGGATAGAACAAGAAAGATCTCTAAGTGCTCCAAAATGTAAAACATTGGAAAAAAGTACTGTCTGTTATCAGAAACCTGAGTCAAGATCTTAATATTTGTATGGGTCTCAGTTTCTTCATCTATAAAATAAGGAGATTAGATTAAATTACTTCTAAATTTCCTCCTAGGTCTCAGGTTTTGTACTCATATCCTTAACTTCATTTTCACTCTCCACAATTACTGATATTTTCCTCCTAACATCTCCCACATCCATGTCTTCCCTTTCCTTCACTTCCCTTAACTTCTCTTCCCACTTACATCATCCTAATTTTCTGTCCTAAATATTATGATAGCTGAATTCATTCTCCTGCCTCTAGCTATGAATTCTTGACCTGGAATTAACAGAACTTCAATAGATTCAAGGATAAATTTCAAGAGGTCCAGAACATTGTATGGGAAAACAATCACAACTTTATTTTCCCTGACTTGTAAGTTAAATTTATCATTTTCTTCAGTTATGAGTATAAGCAAAAAAAAATTATTCTGAAAAGAAGTCTGCAGGCTTTACTAGATTGCCAAAGGGATCCATGAAATAAACACTGACAATAACAAAAGGTAAGAACCCCTGCTCTAGACTTTCCTACTCATGACTTTTAAATACATCTTGTCAAAAACAAGCACATATTAAATACTTTCTTTGTTCCAGGCAACCTTCTTAGCTCTGGGATTATGAAGAAAGGTCAAAGGCAGTCTTTGCCCTCAAACAGCTCAGAGACTACTGGGGGAGATGTGCAAACAATGAGCAGACATCAAATGAGATATATACAAGATAAATTAGAGAAAACTTTAGAGAGAAAGGACTGGTATTAAAGGGAATTAGAAGATACTAAAATACCACTTTAATTGTACCATCCTCCTCAGAAATGTTTATCTTCTCATCAGTGTGAGAATGGGTCAAAAATCCTTAACTTCCTATTGAAAACCATCTTCAGCTGAATACATGAAATACCGACCCAGGTTTGAAACTTACCTGACATCAGCTAGAATATTAAGTGTGGAGTCAGGAAGAGAATTTCAGATCCAGCTTTCCACACTTACTAGCTATGTGACATTGGGCAGGTAACTCAGTCTCTGTTTTCCTCAATTTCCTCATATGTGAAACAGGATTAAAAACCATCTAGGTTGTTGTAAGGAACAAATGAAATAATATTTTTAAAGTACTCTGTAAACCTTAATGGATTATATAAATTATAGCTACCTATTACTGCCAATTTTGTATCTTTTTATCTCCATCTAAAATGTTCGTTTTACTCCTCTATGCTTCTCTTAGTTCTAGTGTTTCTTCATGATTTAAATATGAGAAACTAAATGTATCATGGGACAAAGAAGAAAGGATCATGCTACTAGATCCTAAAGGTCTTCTTGAAGAAGATACCCTTCTAGGGCCTAGTCACAAGCAACATAAATTTGCTTCAAGGTTAACGAGGGGTTGAATTTTAAATTGAGCTGATCACCTGGAAATTGATCCTGATGGTTCATGGAATGTAAGTTAATATTTATGTAAAAGTGTTAGATTTTATATAGCAAAAAATTTAAAGGCTGAATGATTATTGGAAAGCAATACTGAAGAAACCAGGCATAAGAAGAATTCTAATGCCACCACTGTGCCCTGGGACTGGAAATTTTAAAAAAAAGTGTTGATTAAAATAAATGTATGATCTGATTTCTAGTGTTTACCCTATATACTGTATTTACCAGCAGAGTATAGGATATCAGGTTATAAAATGATGTTGTTTTTCAGGAGCTTCTGAATTTTTGTTTTTATTTGAGGAGTAAATTACCAAGAGAAGAGGAACATGGAGTTCATGAGCTTTTTGAATCCCTGGATTAAATCCTACCATCTCCACAAAAACATCCCCAAGTCTCTATCTCCTCAACTTATGTCCTGTGTCACAAGAAAATTTCCTTTCATAAATGTGCCATATTTTATTATGAGACAGCTAGGTGGTGCAAATACAATGCCAGACTCTGTCAGGAAGACTTCAGTTTGAATTCTGACTCAGACTTATTATGTGATTTTGTGTGAGTTACTTCATGAACATATCAACCCCAGTTTCCTTATCTGTAAAATACTGGAAATAATAGTGTACCTTATGGGGTTTTTATAAAGCTCAAATTAAGTAATTTATGTGCAGTGGGGGAACCGATCAAAAAGCCCAGTCTTTATGAGTCAGAGTCGAATGCATTCACTTTTAAAGGTGATGTACTTCATCACATATAGATGTCTGGCAGAGAATGATTTTAGGAAAGGCAAGATGATGTATAATGAAAGCAGTTCTAGCTGGTCTATTATGATAATCACATGGTCAATGAAAGTCCCTTTGGCTACAGTTGTAGAAGCAGAATTCAAGGTACTCTTAAAAGATATTAGTTGGGAGAGCCATTATTTTCTTAGCTGAATCACTAATCTTTGATCCATTTGCTAGCAGCATCCAGTTATCAACAATGACATAAAAGGAAAAATCTTGATCATCTTCCCTCTGATGCCAACATGCAGCTCAAAACCTTGTTTTTTGCCTGCTTTTGTGATCAGTTTGTTTGTTTTGGTTTTAGGCAAAGATTAATTGGAAACCTCTCAGGTCTCAAGAAGTCAGAAGAATGAGCCATCTGAGTATACAAGCATTTGACATGTTTGAAGTGGAGCTGTCTGTGTTTCACAACCAGCTGAGCATTGATGCCCTAATAAACAACCTTCAAGATCCAACACCTTGGCAGCTGAGATGAGATGATTCTAAGAATGTTGCTATATTTACACATGAACTTGGTATAATTTGTGTTATATAGGACTGTCTTAAGTCTGAGGCACTTTCCCTAGAGAGCAAGGAAGGAAAGGGAAAAGTGTAGTTACATGGGGAAATGTTTGGATTTTTTTCTTGCTATAACTTTGAAGTAAATATTACATTATAAAAGCTAATTTATTACATGGTAATAAGGCCTTTGTCACTGAGGGATGATGGTGAAGAAGAGGGCAATACCTGGAATGTTGATCCAATAAAATGGCATGAGAGAAAAAATGCACCAACCCATTAAGAGTACCACTATAACCTTGAGGACTACATGTAGCTAACCTGATTGGGATAGTGAGAAATAGTCCCTACAATATAAAAAGCACTTTATAAACCATAAAGTACCATATAAATGTTAACTATTATTTATATTACCTCTTATATATGTGTCCCATCACTATAATTAGATTCTAAATTCTGTGGAGGTTGCTTTTCTATCCCTGCCAGCTAGCACAATAATCTATATATAATTAGTACAGATATAATAATGCTGTCTGTTGATTATGGCTAGTAATGTTAATTAATTTTATATTCTCCCATTCCATACCAAACACCAGTCTGGGAGTGAAGAATATTTTGAGCCTCAAGTCCAGAGCCCAGAGTGAAAAATCTGTCAGCATTTCAGGGATTCAAAATGTAGAGCTGACTTAGCTTAAGGTGAGAATCTCAAATGTGTTTCACTGTCCTATAACCAGCATGGTATCAGGTTTCTATCAACCCCAACTTTGACTGTCAGGAGGAAGCATGAATTGGGCCTCTGTCCTAGCATTGTGTTAATAAAATCTTCTATCCCTTCTCTCAATACACACATTTTCTACCTCTTTCTCAGGTACTGATAATCCAGTTAATTACACAGTGCCACTACGAAAGGCTTTATAAAAAGCCTGTTGCCTCATGAACTTAAGATGTAGTCTACCAGAGCACAATTCATGTATGACTGAAAAATGATCAAACAACAACAAAAACTAAGAAAACAATTTCTAGAAACTTGGACCAGCAATTTAAAATGATTAGAAAGTACTAAATGTACTGAAAAAAAAATGTCCCCAATACAAAAATAAAAACAACAAACAAAAAACAGAATAACTGAAGCAAAATGCTTAAGCTTTAGAAATTGATTTCTCTACAGTAGAGTAATATTTGAAGAAGTATAAGGTAAATTATTATTCTTACAGAATTTCTACTACCATATTTAATATTTTTATAACACTTTGAGGACCCCATAATATGAATGCTAATACTTTGCTTTTTTTTTTCATCACACTAGTTATTCCAAGATTTTAGGGAACTCAAGGTGAGAAATCTTCCTCTATGCAGATTGGCAAGTATTTGTCTTCGGGTACTGAGAAATTAAAGGGTTAACCCAAGATCATGAAGCTGGGAGGTATCCCATAATTTTCCAATCTAGAAGCTCACTTTCTAATCAATGTCATCCATTGGAAGGCCCCCTAGCTCAATTAAGGTAACAATTCTATTTATCTTTCTTTAATGAGATGATAATTTGTTCTAGTGTATCATTGGAAATAGAGAATTTGCTTCAAGAATATGCTTAAAGAAAACCTTATAGAAATGGCTTGTTCAATTATTCAGTCATGTCTAATGCTTCACAACTCCATTATGGAGTTTTCTTAGAAAAGATAATTGATTTGCCTTTTCCTTCTCTAGTAAATGAAGGTAAATATAAGTTAAGTGACTTGCCGAGACTCATACAACTAGCAAGTATCTGAGGTCAGATTTTCCTGACTCCAGATTCAGTAATCTATTCACTGATCCACCTAGATGCCTCTCCTATAGGAATAGTAGAAGGCAAAAGAAATTTGCTGATTTGCCTTCCAAATAATAATTCCTTTAATGGGTAGTACAGATAAATTTTTGGAGTTTGTTTTATTCTAGTGGTATCAAATGATCCTTGTAGGCCACATATTGACTAAGAAAACCACAAATTCACATAGCCTATATTGGGTAGTACTTTTTATTTATCCTCTTAAACATCTCTGAATTACATTTCAATCTTGATTCAGGCACACAAAAGGTTGGTGGATCTTGAGTTTGACATCTCTGCTGTTAAGCATCTGTCAAAAAGAATCTTCAGGGATATTTAATCACAATGGTTCAACTTGACCCTTTCTCAAACATTTTGCCCTTCTATTCTTTGAACAAATATTATTGTCTTTACAAAAAAAAATGTTGCACTCATAGGTGAAGAGTTAAAATTCTGTTATGTGTTAAAAATGAACCACAAGTGGAAATAAGAGGCTCAGTGAAGAAGTAATAAAATCTCTAGCCTTAGTAATGGGATAAATAACTTATTAGGTAATTTTTGTGTGTGTGTGTGTGTGTGTGATAATTTTAATTTGGGTGGTAACAGGGAAGTGAAAAAACTATGATTCAAATGCTAATTGTTGAGTTTATGTTCAAGTAAATTTGCCACTCATTAAATATGTTGAGTTGACATCCCTAGAGACTGAAGTACACTATTTAATTGCATTACATATGACGTTTTATTGCCTGCTTTACATAAACTGTCCTGGTAATTGACTTTGCTCTTGAAATTGACTCTTTATGAGTGAATGGACACACTAGTTTTCATAGAGCTAAAAGCCAGAGGCAACTCTGAGGTCATTGATTCTTTCAAATTAAAAAAAAATGCTTCATAAACATTGAAATTTTACTTCCTCTGAATAGAAAAGAGTATTCTTCTATACAGAATGGAAAATTTTGCATAAAAATATTCTTATCCTTAGTCCCTAAATGGTCTAAAAGAACCATAGGAAGTATTAAATACTTCCTCCTTTTATATATATAAGCCTCCTTTTATAGATGAGAAAGTTGAGGGACAGAGCTGGAGGTTGAGTAAGTAAGTTAGTAAGTAGCCTATGCAGTGCTTGAAACCAGATATTCCTGATACCAAGGCCAGAATTCTACTGCCTATGCAAACTCCCTCATCCATTTTTAGATTGAGCCTTTCTAAATATACTTGAGCCAGTTTTCAAGTCTAACATTTAATTTATTCTTGAAGATTTTTCAGTTTTTAGTACTTAAGCTTAATATGCCTGTAGTATAACTAGATGATGCAATGGAGAGATCACTGGAGAGAGAAAAACTCATTTTTATGAGTTTAAATCTAGTCTCAGACACTTACTAGTTGCCTGACTTTGTACAAGTTACTTAACTCTATTTACCTCAATTCCCTACCTCTAAAATAAGCTGGAGAAGGAATGGTAAACTCCAGTATATTGGGTTCACAAAGAGTTGGACACAACTAAAAAACAGCAACATAACCATTGGGAATTCTGGGAAATCTTGCCACACAGATGGAACAGAATTTTTGTCGAAGTTGAACATCAATAATTTTTCTTCACTAAATTGTAATTTTTCAATCATTAAACATATTTTTTTCTTTCCACGCTCTCCCCTCACACAAAGAGGAGAATATTGGAATGCATAAGAATAATTAAGCAAAACAAATTCCCACACTGACCATGTTGAAAAACCTGCGTCTTGGTACTCATAGTACTCCGTTATTTCCTTGTCAAGAGCTTAACCTCTTCCTGTTTCAGTTTCTTCATTTCTAAAATGGCAATAACAAAACACTGCCTCCTATGATTGTTCTAATGATAAAATTAGATAATTGCAAAGCTTAAAATGATATGTGAATGCTAAATTTCATTACTGTTATTGGTTTTGGTTTTGTTTGTTTTTTGGATTATAATGCACTTCTGCTATTTGACTCTAAAAGTTGGAACAAAAAGAAATGGATATAAGTTGCAATGGGGCAAATTAAAAATTCATAACGATGATAACTCTGCAAAAACGGCTACCTCAGCATGTGGGAAATTCCCTCTCCTTCTGGATAATTATTTCTTAAATATGCTATGGAAGGATTCCTTTTTCAGATGTGGGTCAACCTGAATGGCCATTGAGACCTCTTCCAATCTGAAATTCTCTGATTCTTTGGAATTTGTCACCCCTCTCCCAAGTTAGGACTTTAGGGCATCTGTCAATAAGCCTCTACTTACAGAAAATTAATATTTGATTGATCAAGATATTGGATTGCAATTTTCATTTCAGGAATTTGGATTGAGTTAATCACTGCTTCATTAGAATATAATAAAAAAGATCAACCATGAAGAGATTTGTTTAAATTACTTGGCTTTAAAGTTTCTTTAGATTCATTCCTTCCCACATTACATGGAACAAGGCTCAGTTCAGTGCATAATGAAATCAAATTAATCTTACTTCTTAGCATCTTTTCTCTCCATTAATTTTTCCTCTAGTCCTAAATGAATTAATGAAGTATAAAGAAACAGAAGCTATAACAACTGAGAAAACCCCTGAAGGTTTATTGGCAAATTTAAAAAGAAGTACACATGGACACATTCATATACATTCAACCTGATGGTTTCTCTAGCACCAAGACTTCTCCTGGAAAGGTTATTGCCATAGATTGTACTTTTCTAAAGTTTGTGGGGAGGAAAATGCTATAATCAGGCTTTCATTGCTGTCATCTTCCTGTTCTTATCCTCTGTCAAATCAGTCTTATACAGTGGAGAGAATCAATAAGCCTAGACTGAAATCCTATTACACTTACTACCTGGATGTCTTTGGGCAGATTGTATAGTCTCTTTCAGCTGTGTTTCATCATCTATAAAATAAAGAGGTTGAACTAGATCTAAAAGGTATCTCTATATCAGTAATCCAATGATCTATTTCCAAAAATTGGATAATTATAAAAAGCTAAAATAGCAGTTCTAGATGGTGCCCAGCTGGAAACAGAAACACATGAGTTCAAATCCAGCTTCAGACACTTACTTGTTGTATGACCCTGAGCAAGTCACTTAATCCTGTTTGCTTCAGTTTCCTCATCTGTAAAATGGTAAATCATTCCAATATCTTTGCCAAGAAAAACAAGTCAAGCCACTGAGAAATAATTGAACAACCAAATAACAAGACTTAGTAGACATTACAGAGAAATAATTTTAGGTCTAAGGATAGAATAAACTCCATAATACCTAAAGCTATACAAAAACCTGAATGAGCTTCCTTGAGTGTAAGTCCTCACACAAGGTTGGGTGACCATTTGTGATATAGAAAAAATTGTTTTGGGACATGATTGGAATCAATGGCCCCTAAAATTCCTTCTATTTCCAAACATTTAAATTCTTTTATTCTGAACTTATTCCTCATGCCTGATTCTTCTTGCAGAGATAATGCTTAAACCTCATTCTTATTTCATATCTCCATGTATCTCCAATAACTCCTAACTTTCTAGACCCTCTTATCTCTCCTCAGGCTTTATGCCTCTTTCTCCTACAATTAGTGGGCCCCTCCGCAACTTTCATTTTAAGTAGTTCATATGTCCAGACTTGATCGTCTTTAATGTGACTGGCTCCAGACACTACAGACTCTTTTACCTTCCATTACGTTTATGTGTTATTGAAAGTTGGGCTGACTCAGTGACCTACTAATCCCAGTCCTGCTTGTCAATCAGTGTTGGAGGGTCATCACCCAGTCTGCAGCTTTGTATCATCTGATGTTTGTCATATACTAAGTCATCCCTCAACCTGTTTGTATATGGAAATTGTTATATACTTGCTATCTTGAGGAGAAACAGACGCAATGGCCCATCCTCTTTTACTGACCTGAACTAATTTTAATTGTTTTATCTATAAAAGCTGGCCCCATTTTGAAGCCTTTGATAATCGCCAGTGATCAGCCTATCAACATGACATTTAATAAACTTTTTAAAAATTCTTTTTGACCTGAATTCTATCTCCTTAGTCAGAAAAAAAGGTCTGAACAAAGAATTTTCTTATTAATTGTTGCATTTCAATTAGAGTATAATCTCCTCTAATGCATAAACTTTTATTTATATTCCCAGAAATTAACACAGTACTTAGTATGTTGTAAATGCTTAATATCTGTTAATCTGTGGCTAGTTGTACATACATGTTGGGTTTTTTTCATCATATTGCATTAAATAAAATGGTCTAAAATCTCCATTACAGAGAATTAAGTCCTGAGAGTGGCAGGAGCCAAGTAAAACAATGACCTAGAGACATATGTGTCTGCATGCAAGCAGGACCTCTATGGACAGCAAGCTTATCACATTGTTGCCTCATGCTGACCTTTCAGTCCAATGAAATCCCCAGATTTGTTTTAGAGAAATTGTTTTCTAACTCTATTACCCCCACTCTATATTTATAAAGTTGATTTTTTTTGGTGAAACTATATAAATCTACATTAAGTTCAATTGTTATGTATGTCTCTCTGTTATCTGACAGTGCTATCCACAGTTGGTCTATGTCATCTATGTCTCCTTTGATTAAGTCATTGGCAAAAATGCTAAATAACATAGAACTAAAGATGCCTAAAGTATCTTCATCTCAGTTTCCATACCCCATCTCTTAAAACAATTATAGACATGATTACTAGACCACTGACAGTGATCTTTGATAGACTGTGTAGAATGGGAATGGTATCACTAGAATATACTTCTAATTGAATATCATAATAATTATTATTATTTTGAGGTCCAATCATTCAACCCAACTGAGAGTCCAACTAGTTATAGAATTTAATGGAGAAAAATAATACTATACCCTGCATTTATTCACAAATCTAGAAGAAATATTTTAATTTAACTCAACATTATTCTAAATCCAAGCCATTTTTAGCTTAGAGAAATGTTTAAATGGACATATATCATCATTGCCATCCCATGCCCTGTGTCATTGGACATGTTTCTCTACACCAAAACAATTTGTAGTAACATTTATTGGAATCTTCACATGTAAAGAGTTAGAATATGTTAAAATACAATTTGAATATAATATTTAAAAATTAAAACCAGTCAAACAGCTGGATTCTTTGTTTTATCCTTGTCTTCAAGTTTTGAAAGAACTTTCTGGGTAAATATCTGAATCTTGGAATGAAAAAGAAGATATTTCCCTTAGGAGGGTCATGGTTCCATTCTTTTGGAGGGAAATGATCTTATCTAGACACCTTTATTTTATTCCATATTTAAGATGTTAACTTTTCTTATGCCTACTTTACTAAAATGAAAAATCTGGAATTGAGACTAGAGAAATGTTTATTTCTTAATATTTCTAAAGCAAATGAAAGTGGGGTTCAATATGTTTCTACATAGTATCATCTACTCCATATTTCTCAATCTTATCCACAAGGTAAGTTTAGGACCATATTCAACAAAGAAAATAAAGTTAATCTGGCATGACTAGTTCTTGATGAAGTCACAATGATTCTTTGAGATCATTGTTCTCTTGTCTAAATATTCATTGATTCTTAATAAGACATTTGATAATTTTACCAGGAATCATAGTCAAATCAATTGGCCCTTAATTTGTAGGACTCATTATCTTCATTTTTTTTTTATTAGCAGGACAACTGTCTAATAGTCTAGTGGTATCATTCCCATTCTACACAATCTATCAAAGGTCAATGATCTAGTAATCATGGTGATCAATTGTTTCAAGAGATGGGGTAGGGAAACTGAGAGAAGATGCCTGAGTAAAGGCAGTACTCATCTGAGCTCTCCCCAAATCCTTCCAAATACCTTTAAACAATGACTCTAAACAAATTCTAAAGCAGCAGAATGCACAAAAAGATGGAGTGAAATAATTTTTTAGCCTAAAACAACTTTGAAGATCACAAGGAAGATGCTTTTCACCAGGGTGAGAGGGGAGCACAGTTCAGCACAGGCCACGCCATCACAGCTCCAGCAAATCAGGAACAGTCCTTGGGATCCAACAAATCAACAACTGCAATTGATGCCAAAGCTCTCAGCCTATAGACAATAAAGGAGTCAAACAACTGATAGGAGGAGATTACAGGTCTCTCTCTCTCTCTCTTTTTTATTTTTTATTTATTTATTTTTAGCACTGAGGCAGAACTCTATTGCTTTACCCACACTAAGATTCAGGTCTCAGTCCTGGGTAGAGACTTTCATGAATTCTTGATGAAAAAGACAAAGCTGAATAGAAAATCTGACTTTCAAATATAAGATTCAAGAGAAACATTAGAAGGTAAATAGTAAAAAAGAAATCATAAGGAATTTAATAAGATTAAGCTGTTTACATTCCTACATGGAAAGAAGATACTTGTAAAATCATAAGAACTTTCTCATTATGAAAGCATTTAGGAGTGTGTATATATACATATATATTTATATACAGAGAGAGTACAGATATAAAAATATCTAAAAAAATAAAATTAAGGGGAGAAAGAGACTGGAAGAAGGAAAAAGAGGAAGTTGGAAAGGAATAAATTATCTCACATAAAAGAGGCAACAAAAAGTTTTTACAGTGGAGGGGATGATAGAGCAGCTAAGGGTAATGAGTTAACTTTACTCTCATCAGAATTGGCTCAAAAAGGGAATAATATACATATTCAATTGGTTATATAAATCTTTCTTACCCTATAGTAAAGTAGGTTGGTAGGAGGATACAGAAGAGGGAAGTGATAGAAAGGAGAGCAGATTGAGTGGGGAGGTATTCAAAAGCAAAACCCTATTGATGAGGGACAGGGTAAAAGGAGAAAGAGAATAGAATAAATGGAGTAAAGAAATAGATGGAGGGAAATGCGGTTAGAAATAGTGCCTGAAATGGGGGAAAGAATTGAAGCATGTTTCTGTGATAAAGGCTTCATTTCTCAAACATAGAGTCAAATTTATAAATATCATTCTCCAATTGATAAATGATAAAAATATATGAATTATTTTCAGATGAAGTAATCAATACTAGCTATAGCCATATGAAAAAAAATGTTCTAATTTACTATTGATTAAAGAAGTGTGATTTTAAATAACCCTGAGACACTACCTCATATCTATCAGATTGGCTAATGGGATAGAAAAAGAAAAAGAGAAATGGTGGAGGGGATGTGGGAGATATTAATTCACTGATGGTGTAGTTGTAGAACGCAACCATTTTGTAAATCAATTTTGAGCTATGTCCAAAGGGCTATAGAAGTTTCCATAGCTTTTGATCTAGCAGTGTATCCTACTAGCTCTGTATCCCAAAAGAGATAAAAAAAAAGGAAAAGGAACTATATAAACAAAACTAGTTATAGCAACTTTTTTCTGGAGGCAAAAAATTGGAAATTGGAAATTGAGGGAATAGATGACCAAATTGTGGTATATGATTAAGATGGAATACTAGTGTGCTATAAGAAATGAGGAGCAGGATGCTCTTAGAAAAACCTGGAAAGACTTCTGTTAGTTGATGTGAAATGAAATATACTGTCCACAAAGTAATATTAATGCCTCAAAGTGATCAGTACTAAATGAATTATCTATTCTAAGCAATACAGTGAACTAAGACAACTCTGAAAGATTTATGAAAAATTCTATCCACACTCAAAGAAAGAATTGACGATATTATTGATTGAATCATACCATTTTCTTTCTATCTTTTTGGAGTTTTTATTTAGTGGCTGGGGTGGGTCTCTGTTGTTTTTTGGTTTTGGTTTTGGTTTTGATAACATGACTATTATGAAAATGTTTTGCATGACTGTATATGTATAACCTGTGTCCAATTGTTTGCCTACTCAATGAGGGACCCTGGGGAGGGGGAAAAGGGACAGAATTTGAGACTCAAAGTTTTAAAGACAAATGTTAAAAATTGTTTTTACATGCAAATGAGAAAAAATTAAAGAATAAATTTAAAAAGCAAAGAAGAAAATGGGATAATATTGATCTTACCCTAATGATATGAAGTTTTCAAAAGCAACAAGTTGTTCTCCTACTTTCTCCTTACAATTCTCAGTTATTCTACCTATGTTTGGGAATGTTTATTCTGTTCTTATTCTAGAAATCATTCTCCTTCTTCAAAAAAGCAGAAAGAAAATAAGATTTGAAAAGCTCTTATCCTCTTTCTGACCTCATACTTATGCCATTTATGTTAATGATAATCCTGCATCTAGTTCAACCATGTATCTCTCTGTCTACCAAAAGGAAGGGAAGCTAATGATATCTAGATTTAATTTACTAGCAATTTTATCCTTCACAAGGGGAAGGAATGAACAATAAGAAATTATTTTACATAATTTTCCCCAATAGAGAGGAACTGGTTATTTTGTTAGGAATGTTGGGAAGTTTGGAGTGGAATGACTATTTTTGCAGTTTATGGTGAAGGAGAGTATAGCTAGGGCAAATTTTCAATTTTAGTACAGTATAATTCAGAAAATTCAGAGAAAAACTATGGAGACAAGAGGTTCATTAAAGGGAATGTCAGGATATATAGGGAAAATAATTCCAATGAGGAGAAAAATGTGATATGAATATGGATTCAAAAGAACATGCAAATCAGAATTTGATACATGCAAAAATACATATGCATTTGTGTATATATCTGTTCATATGTACTTATGTATTTGAAACAAGACCTAATAATAAAGAAGAAATACAAAATTATAGTTCAAAATAGTTTTAGAAATCCTAGGGGAAGCTAGGTGGCACAGTAGATAAAGCACCAACTCTGAAGTCAGGAGGACCTGGATTCAAATCTGCCCTCAGACACTTAAAACTTCCTGGCTGTATGACCCTAGGCAAGTCACTTAACCCCAATTGCCTCAGCAAAAAAGAGAAAAGAAAAGAAAAAGAAAAGAAATGAACATTCAATGAAATTAATCTAGACATGGAAAGTGTTTTATAAAGTTAAATAACTGTAAGTTCTAAGTGTTAGTATTTGTCTTTCCTAACACTAGGCATTCAGAACAAGAACAATTTGCTCAGGGGAAAGAAAGCTGGACTAGAAATTGGTTGGAAGTTCTGGATTTAACTCAAGACTGATATTATCTCTGTAACCTTGCTAAAATCACCCTCACTTCTTCATCAATCAGGTAATAGTTTATACTCTATGTTCTCTAAGATCTAAGGTCCTCATCTCCAACACTGTGTATTTATGAATGATGTTATGAATTTAAAGTGAACAGCTGAATATATTAACACAGGGAAAAAGACAAAAGAATAAAGGATACTTTGAGTAAAGATAGCAACATTTGACTGTTTCAAAAACTAATTAAATGCATTTTGATCTTTCTTAGATAAAAAATATTTGGAATCAGACAAAATCTATTATATATATGTATATATATATGCATATATATAGGATTATATATTATTCAATAAAAGTTCTTTTTTTGGTGATATCATTTATCATCTCTCATTTTTAGAGAGAATCCAAAACTTCTTTTTAAAATAAGAACATTACTTTTCTCCTATAAGAACCAATATTCACAATCCTTACTGGATAAATAGCAAAATGTTTCCTTTGAATTACTGTTATTCGCAGCCTTGTTATCTTAGCAGCTAATCCTCTAGTAAGGTGATTGTAATATTTGTCAGTTTCTTTTGGATATAACTCCTTCCCACAATTATTTTTTTTTCATTGCTAGTTTTAACCTTATACAGCTACTTCTCAATTTAATGTTTCATGCTTTTATAATGAAACTCAACACTTAGGAAATCACTAGAATGGATGTTTTGGAAAGGAAGTCTGGTTTCTTCGTTGCATCCTGGTGCTTTGCAAAAACACAATAGAAATCATTAATGAGGTTCACAAGGTCAGTTCCTCCAATCCTTTATATTAATTTTAAGATAGTCATGCAATTGATAATTCAAAAAACATTTTAGAGGACCAAATTGAAGGTACTTGTTGTTTATACTGGATGCCCTCCTGTATCCTTTAAAAAATACATACTCAATAAAGGAGCTATAAGAAAGAAAACCAAATCTAAGAAAATTTTGGAAAAGGAATGGGAATAGTGGTAGACAGTCCCTGAAAAGTAAAGAAAGGAGTC
This sequence comes from Sarcophilus harrisii, assembly GCF_902635505.1. Lineage (NCBI taxonomy): Eukaryota > Metazoa > Chordata > Mammalia > Dasyuromorphia > Dasyuridae > Sarcophilus > Sarcophilus harrisii. The sequence goes on along the minus strand of NC_045426.1, from coordinate 65,573,549 downwards.
TGCCCTTCAGAGTGCCCTATGGAATAGGTCAGTAGCTGTGAACTGTGTCTCTGGAGCAGAACAAAAGGAAGTATGGAGATAACGGTTATCCTGAGGGAGTAATACATTCTGTAACACTTTGGCAACTAGGACAAAGACTTTTTATCCCCATGATAGTTTCAGCTCTGTTCAAAGAGGAACCATGCATACCTGTCATCCTGCATTAGAAATGTTTGTTTATTATCAAACACAAGGAGAGGAAATAGGATAAGGGCAAATCACAAAATCCAAAAGAAATGAAGAAACCCATTTGAATTGGAACATAAAACTGAGAATAGTACCAATCTCTGGACATTCTTAAAACTTGGATGGTATAAAAAAAAGTTCAAGAAAGTATTATTTGCAATGCTTGTCTTTCTTAATTTTTAGTTTCAAGAAATGCTGACCCTTTGTGCAATCTTGTCAGTTTAAATTCTATTTTGAGAATTTGCAGACACAGACAGAGAAGAACAGTGAAAGTAGGAGTAGGAGGCATAATGAGAACACATGGAGAGAGAGAGAGATGTGTAAAGAGAAAAAAAAACTGATATGAAATCCTAGGATTTCAAAATAGATGAAATGAAAGTAGTCTACTTGGTTTTACTTGAAATCCTATAATTGGAGCACTCAAGGGGCAAAAGGGGGCCTTAAAGATTGTCTAGTCAATCTTTTATTTTATCAATAAGAAAACAGACCTGAAGGAGTTAAGCGATTTTTTTTTTTCCCAGAGCCATCTTAATTTTATGATAGAATTAAAACCAGAATCAAAGCCTTCTGATTACCTGGGAATCAAGGCTCTTGTCCCCTGTAACATGGTTCAAAGAAGGTAATGCTGTATGAACTGCATACTGCTTATTCCTTTGATAAATTCCTTATTTTTTCAAAATTTTCACATTTTTATTTAAAGCTTTGGGTTCTAAATTCTTTTCCTTTTCTCCTCCTTTAGTCCTTTACTGAGACAGTAAGCAAACAGATAGATTATAGTTGTGCAATTATGTAAAATATTTCTATATTAGTCATATTGTACAAGAAAGTTTGAATGTAAAAAACAGCTTTAGTTTATATTCAATCAATTTATCAGTTCTTTCTCTGGAGGTAGATAGTATACTTTGTCACTAGTCCTTTGAAATTATCTGGAATTTCTCGAATGTCTTGCAGAAATCTCTAAGTCATACACAGTTATTCATTGAACAATATTGTTAACTATGTACAGTTTTCTCCTGATTCAGTTCACTTCACTATGGATCAGTTTATGTATGCCTTTCCAAGTTTTACTGAAATCATTCAGATTGTTATTTCTTACAATGCAAAAATATTTAATTATAATCATATATTACACATTATTTAGACATTCCCAATTGAGGAACATCTCCTTAATTTTCAGTTCTTTGCTCCCAGAAAAAAAAAAAGCTGCTAATTTTTGTACATAGAAGTCTTTTTCCTTTTGTTTTTATCCTTTTGGGAATAGAGACCTAATCGTGATTCTTTTGGGGATAGAGACCTAGTTGTGATATTGCTGGATCACAGGGGATGCTCAGTTTTATAGCCCTTTGGGTATAGCTCCAAATTGCTCTCCAGAATGGTTGGATCAGTTCACAACACAGCGCATTGAATGTTGCATTTTTCCCACATCCCCTCTAACTTCCAACATTTGTCTCCTTTTTCATATTAGCCAGTCTGATAGGTGTGAGGTGTTTTAATCTGCATGTCTCCAATCAATAGTGATTTAGAACATTTTTAACATGATTATATATAGCTTTGATTTCTTTATAAACTACCTGTTCATTTCTTTTTTACCACTTGTCAATTGGAGAATAATTTGTATGCTTTATAAATTTGATTCAGTTCTCTATATATTTGAAAAATAAGGCCTTTATCAGAGATGTTTATTGCAAAATGTTTTTATCATTTTTGTTGCATTGGATTTGATTATGTAAAAACCTTTTTTTAACTTTATATGATCAAAATGATTTATTTTAATTTTGTAATGCTCTCTAAATTTCCTTTGGTTCTAAACATTTCCTTATCCATAAATCTAATAGAGAAACTATTCCAAGCTCTCTTAAATTGCTTATGCTATCACTCTTTACATGCAAATCATGTACCCATTTTAATCTTATCTTGATATGTGGTATGAACTGTTTGTCTGTACTTAGTTTCTGCCATACTCTTTTCTACTTTCTCCAAAAGGTTAGTATTTTTGACATATTGAGATTTTTTCCAAAAATTGAGATTGTTGGATAATTTGGATCATATACTAGATTACTATGATTATTTACTACAAGATAATTTGTAGGTAACTATTCCACTGATACACCATTCCATTTCTTAACCAGTACCAGACTTGTTTTTTAAAAATACTGTTTTACAACATAATTGGAGACCTGATACAGCTAAATTGCCTTCTTTCACAATTTTTTTATCGACTCGCTTCATATCCTTGAGTTTTTCTTCTTCAAGATGAATTTTATTATTTTTTTAGGTCTATAAAATAATGTTGATAGTTTTATTGATATAGCACTGAACAAATAGATTAATTAGTCATTTTCATTATGTTGATTTGACTTACCAATGAACAATTAATATTTTTCCAATTGTTTAGATCTGACTTTATTTGTGTGAAAAATGTTTTATAGTGATATTCATAAAGTTCCTGCACTTGGTTTGTCAGGTAGACTCCCAAGGATTTTATATTATCTACAATTATTTTAAATAGAATTTCTCTTTCTACTTCTTGCTGTTGGTTTTTGTTGGTCCAACATATAGAAATGCTAATGTTTTATGTGGGTTTATTGTGTAATACTGCTACTTTGCTAAACTTGTTAATAATTTCAAGTAACTTTTTAGTTGATTCTCTAAGATTTTATAGGTATAACATCATGTCATTTTCAAAAAGTGATAGTTTGTTTCCTCTTTGTCTATTAATTCCTTCAGGTTCTTTTTCTTCTCATTGGCATAGTTAACATATCTAGTACAACATTAAATAATAAAGATGATAATAGGCATCCTTGCTTCACCCCTGATTATACTGGGAAGGTTTCTAGAATATACCCACTGCAGATAATGCTTCTTGGTTGTTTTAAGATAAATATTATTTATTATTTTAAGGTCAGTTCCCTTTATTTTAATTTTCTCTAGTGTTTTTAATATGAATGGGTACTATATTTTATCAAAGGCTTTTTCTGCTTCTATTGAAATAATCATATGGTTTCTGTTGATTTTGTAACTGAGATGACAAATTATACAGATAATTTTCCCTAATATTGAATCAGTTCTACATTCCTGATTCAAGTCTCACCTTATTGTAGTCTATAATCTTTGTGTGTGTGTGTGTATATATATACTATAATTCTACTGCTGTAATCTCTTTAGTAGTATTTCATTTAAAGTTTATGCATCAATATCCATAAGGAAAATTGGTCTATAATTTTCTTCCTCTGTTTTGGTTTTTCCTTCTTTAAGTATCAGCACCACATTTTGCTTGTAAAAGAAATTTAATAGGGCTCCTTTACCTATTTTTCCAAATAATTTATATAATAGTAATACTAATTGTTCCTTAAATATTATTTGTAAATCTGTCTGTTCCTGGTAATTTTTTAGGAAGTTTAATGATGGCTTTTCCAATTTATTTTTCTAACATTGGGTTATTTAGGTATTTTGTTTCTTCTTTTGTCAATCTGGGCAATTTACGTTTTCATAGATATTCATCCATTTTGTTTAGATTGCCAAATTTATAGGCATATAATTAGGCAAAATAGTTTCTAAAATTGTCCTAATTTTCTCTTTAATGGTGAATTCATCCCCTTTCACTTTTGATACTTCTTTCCTTTTTAAAATCATATTAACCAATATTTTCTCTCATGTTTTTTCTTTCACAAAACTTGCTTCTGATTTTATGTTAATACTTTTCTTACTTTCAGTTTTATTAAACTCTCTTATTGTCAAGGATTCTCAATTCATATTTAATTAAGGATTTAATTTGTTTTTTTCCCTGCCTGTTTTTAATTGTGAGTCCAATTCATTAATCTGTTTTTTTCAATATTTTATTAATGTAAGCAATCAGAGTTATAACTTCCCCCCTAAGTACTGCTTTGCTTATATCTCATAAATTTTAGTGTGTTATACCTCTATTGTAATTTTCTTTAATAAAAAATACTGTTTCTATGGTTTATTTTTGACCTATGTGGTTTTTAATTAGCTTCCTTAATTTCTAGTTAATTTTTCATCTCTCTTTCCATGATTCATTATTGAATGTAATATTTATTACATTGTAATCTGAATTGAATGTGTTTACTATTTCAGCTTTATTGCACTTGGTGGTAGGTTTTTATGTCCTAATATATGGTCAAATGTTGTGTAGGTGCCATGTAGTGCTAAAAGGGAGGGGAAGAAGGTATATTCATTTCTATTACTATTCAATTTTCTCCAGAGATCTATCATATCTAAATTTTCCAGAATTTTATTCACCTCCTCAATTTCTTCCTTATTTGTTTTTTAGATGGATTGATCTAGTTTTAAAAAGGGAAAGTTTCTCCACTAGTATGCTTTTATTACCTATTTCCTCCTATAATTCATTCAACTTCTTCAAAAATTTAGATAGTATACCATTTCATACAAACATATATATACATATATTTATATATATGTATATATATATATATATGTAATATTGATATGACTTCACAGTCCATGGTACAATTTCCTTTTTTATCTCTTCTATTTTTGCTTTTATTTTGTCTGAAATAATGATTGCTATCACTGTTTTCTTTGTTTCTGTTGAAGCATAATAGATTCAGCTTGGGTCCTTTATCTTTACCCTTTGTGCATCTCTCTTTTTCAAATGTGTTTCTTGTAAACAACATATTGGAGGATGCTGGTTTTTAATCCATTCTTTTATCTGCTTCCATTTTTGCAGGTGAGTTCATCCCATTCCCATTTATAGTTGTGATAATTATTTACCCATACAATTTTTTCTTCTTCAGAGCCCACTCTTTTTCTCTCTTACTCCCCATTCTTTCTCTTCTCACAAGTGTATTATGTCTGATCACCACTTTCTCCAATATACCCTCCTTTTTATCAGTTAGATTATTGTCTAAATTGTGTATACCTCTGGTTCAAAGAAAATCTCTGGTGAATAAATATTTCAAAAACTACATCCTAACTACTTTTGTTATATTCTTCACTATCCACTCACCCACTAGTGTGGAAGTATACAACTCTTTCCACTTGGCAGTAAAATTGCATTTTTATTCATGGTCATCTGGCTCCAAAATAGCAACAGTCAAATCAAAACCATAACATGTGGATAAAATGGATAAAATAATTTGATCTTATTTTCTAATAGTTTGTAAAATATTGTATAGCTTCTTAGAAAAAGATCTAACTGTGGGCATGTCAGTGAAACCTAATTTCTTTCACATGACTTTTAGATTACAAATTGCAGAACAGGTGTCCATCTGCATTGGTATGGCTGTTCCACAAATCACAAAAAAAGGGAGCCAAGATGGTGGAGTGTAGACAGATCTTTGTCTGAAATCGTCCTGGTTTCCCTCAGATCAACATCAGATCAAGCCTCTGAAAGGGTTTTGGAGTGAACCCACAAATGTTTGCAGTTTAACAAATTTCCAGCATATTTTCTGCTTGGAAGAACTTCAGGAAAGGTCTGTCTCAATCCAGGGAAGAGTTTGTAGCCCAGCACAGGCAGAACCAGGGCAGAGAGGTTTCTACCTGCTGGAGGATTCTAGTGGGAGGCTCTTAGGCAATGTACAGTAGCATTTGCTACTCTGTCCTGGTTCAGAAGCCAGTGAATTAGCATACTAGCCATGAGACATCTGACACTATTACAGAAGGCAAATAGTGAGCCCCCCTGAATATAACAAGCAGGACTTGGCCACTCTCACACAGCAAAAAAAAAAAAAAAAAAAAAAAAAAAAAAAAAAAAAAAAAAAGAAGCTGGCATCCCTGGGCCCCAGTGCAGTTTATAGTCTCTGTCACCTGTAGAGGAAACTTGGGACAATCTTCCCTTTGCTCTAAGAGCAGACCTCAACCTTTAAAAATGAGTAAAAAATCAAAAAGAATTCTGACTATAGATACATTTTATGGAGACATGTTAAAACAGAATTCAAATCCTAAGGACACTACAGGCAAAACATCTCCAAATGAAGCCTCAGAGGGTGATATATTTGTCTGCATCTCAAGAGGCAGTTTTGGAAGAATTTAAAAAGGATCTTAAAAGAAAGTTAGAAAAAATGGGGAAAAGACATTGCAGGAGAATTTGGAAAAGGAAACACAGAAATTAACTGAAGAAAATCATTTCTTAAATAATAGCTTTGGCAAAATGGGGGGAAAAACAACTTCTTGAAAAACAGAATTTGTGAAATAGAAAAAAATCCAATGAACAAAACAATTTATTTAAAAGTTCATTTGTCATGCAAATTAAGACAATTCTGAGATACTACTACACACCTCTCACATTTGCTAAAATGATAGGAAAAAGAAGTGATGAATCTTGGAGATGTGGAAAAATTGGGACACATGTCTTATTGGTGGAGTTATGAACAGATCCAACTATTCTGGAGAGCAATTTGGAATTATGCTCAAAAAGTTGTCAAACTGTGATTCAGCAGTGTTACTACTGGGTTTATATCCCAAAGAGATATTAAAGAAGAGAAAGGGACCTGTATGTGCCAAAATGTTTGTGGCAGCCCTTTTTGTAGTGACTAGAAACAGGAAATTGAATGGATGCCCAGCAATTGGAGAATGGCTGAGTAAATTGTAGTATATAAATGTTATTATTCTGTAAGAAATGATCAGCAAGATGAATACAGAGAGTCTTGGGGAGAATTACATGAACTGATGCTGAATGAAATGAGCAGAACCAGATCATTATGCACTTCAACAATAATACTATGCGAGCATCAATTCTGATGGAAGTGGCTATCTTCAACAAGAAAGGATCCAAATCAATTCCAATTGATCAGTAATGAACAGAACTAGCTACATCCAGCAAAAGAATACTGGAAAATGAGTGTGAACCACAACATAGCATTTACACTCTTTCTGTTATTGTTTGCTTGCATTATTGTTTTTCTTCCCAGGTTACTTTTACCTTCTTTCTAAATCCGATTTTTCTTGTGCAGCAAGACATATGTATAAATATGTATACATATTGTATTTAACATATATTTTAACATATTTAACATGTATGGGACTACCTGCCATCTAAGGGAGTGGAGGGAAACAGGGGAAAACTTGGAACACAAGTTTTTGCAAGGGTCAATGTTGAAAAATTACCCATGCATATGTTTTGTCAATAAAAAGCTATAATAAAAAAATAAAATAAAAGTTAATTTGTCCAAATGTAAAAGGAGATAAAAAAGCTAACTGAAGAAAATAATTCACTAAAAATTAGAATTGAACAAAGGAAAGCAAATGGCTCAATAAAACATTAAGAATCAGTCAAACAAAACCCAAAAAAAAGGAAAAAGAAAAAATAGAAAATACATCATACACAAAATAACTGACCTAGAAAATAGATCCAGGAAAGATAATCTAAGAATTATTGAACCATCTGAAAACTATAATAAATAAAAAATTCTAGACAACATCCTTCTGCCACATCATGCTGGTCCAAAGTCCATGTCCCAGATCTCAGGGAATATCCTTTGAGACCTTACATTTTTTAAGATTCTCTAAGCATAGTATTCTTTGTATTTGAGGTATGCAGAAAATATCCAGTGTCCCACATGGCTTTCAAAGGTACCAACAGTCTTCCCCCTTTATCTCTTCTTAAGTCTCCATTGCTTTTTTTTTTAGAATTTTTGTCCAAGCTCTTTCTTCAAGTTTCCACAGATTATTGTCTTCACTTTACAGCTATAAAACAATTTCACTTTAACCTTCTTTTTTCAGATGCATCCACTTTTGAAGCCCCTTAAGAGAGCTTTAAGAAAGTAACCTTCTCCATAAATGAGCAGAGTCAACTTTCCTAGGTCAATATACAATTCAGAATTTTCTTTTTTACTGTTCTGTAATATTCCCAAGTATCAGTGACACTGAGGAGCAGTGATAATAGTCTCATCGGACACCTGAAACCTCTGAAATAGATATGCCTGAGACATAAGAAAAGAGATAAAAGGCAACTCAATGGAAAGAATGGCTGAGCTTGTAGTGAGGAAGATGTTAATCCAAATCCAGCTTTCTGCAACAGATACTCTCTTTCTTCCCCACATATCAATTGTACTGATTGTCTCATTGAGGTAATAGAGTTATGACCTGGAATTTGACATTTATTTTTCGATACTACTGCTTCTCTTGACGGTCTGATAGATCCTGAATTTGTTGGTTAAAGGCTTATAGCATACAGCCTATTGTTTTAGGCTGTCTGTGTCTGAGAGCACTGCCAAACTACAGGCCATTTTTTATTGTTCATTGCTCTTAAATTTATCATGATTTATTTCCATAGGCTGAGGCAATCGACACATTCCATAAATCAAACAAATGAATAAATTATTGTTTGTTTTATTTCTGTTTTCTATTGAAGGACTATGATTTATTATTTCCCTCTAAAGTTTTTACTTTCTAAATGGAATCTCTGTTAAATGCTTATCAAACATTTACTTTTCTTCTTTCTCAATCCCTAAGAGCTCTGCACAATTGATTGATGCATATTAATTCCACTTTCTGATCACTGATATCTTTCAAAAACTGAGAAGCATTCTGCTGACTGTAATCATTATATCCTAACACCCTGACAAAATACTTTAGGATTCTTAGTCATTGACTTCTCTATTTTAAAACACAGAACTTTAACTAAACTTTCAGCATTGGATGTATTAGCATGGTAATTAAGAAAATCAAATATGTTCTTGAGGAAGAAAGAAAGAGAGCTAAGGATGGTTCTAAGTAAAAGAAGATGCTTTATTAGTTACAGTAAAGCTATTTTCAATGTATAGGGGGTCAGTTTTTAGCTAGGGTATTGAAGAATAGGTGGAGATTACTATTACTAGAGGATGTAGATGGAACTACCACTTTAGGTTGAATTTGGCTTTATTATAAAAGGAATTAAATTAAATAAGCTTTCAGCAAGTGAGGAAAATTATAGGCACTACTGAGTAGACTTTGTATTTTCCCTTTATATAAAGTAGCGGAACAGATAAGGAGGGACAAGTGATGTAAATAAAAATGCAATGACATCCTGTAAGGTTCTATGACATCCAGCATAGGTATAATCAGAAGATTGGAGGAAAGGACCTCAAGACATCAATATTACCATCACCATCACCATACTAATTGTCATCATATCATTTCTATAGCATTTTAAGATTTTCAGTGCACTTATATTTTCTTATTTTATCTTCACCAGAAGTCTGGGAAATAAGTGGTATTATTATCTACATATTACAAATAAAGTCATTGAGACAGGAAGAAGTTAGATGATTCTCTCAGGTCATACAGCTAGTGGTATTTTTATTCTTTTTGAAATCACTTAATATTTCATTTTTTGTAATTACATGTAAAATAGTTTCCAGCATATGTTTTTGTAAAATGTTTAGTTCCAAATTTTTCTACATTCTTTCTTTCTTTCCTTCCTTCCTCCCCCAAGACAGCAAGAAAAGTGATATAGGTTGTACAAGTAGATGTACAATTATTTTAAACATATTTCTATATTAGTAATATTATAGGGGGGAAAATGGAACAAAAGGGGAAAAAAACAAAAACAAAATTTTTCACAACTATTCTTGCTAATTGTATCCTGCCTCCCATTTATTGTTATTTTCTCTCTTCTTTCACTGCATCCTTCCTCAAAAATGTTTTGATTCTAACTATCCCCTCCCTCAATCTGCCCTCCCTTCCATAATCCCCACACATACATCCTTTTCTTTGTATTGGTCAATATGAAAAGAAAAATCTCTATACCCAATTGAGTGTGTATGTTCTTCCTTCTTTGAGTCAATTCTTTTGAGAGTAAGGCTCACTACCTCCTCCTTGCCTCACTCTTCTCCCCCTCCACTGTAAAAACAATTTCTTGCCTCTTTTATGTGTAATAATTTACCCCATTCTGCTTCTCCCTTTTTCTTTGTCCTGGTATATTCCTCTCTCATTCCTTAATTTTGCTTTTTTAGATATCATTCCTTCACTTTCAATTAACACTTATGTCCTTTATCAAATAAACTCCTAACTACCCTAATAATGAGAAAGTTCTTAAGTGTTACAAAAGTCATCTTTCCACATAAGAATATAAACAATTTCACCTTATTAAGTCCCTTATGATTTCCCTTTTCTAATTACCTTTTTAGGCTTCTCTTGAGTCTTGTATTTGAAAGTTTAATTTTCTGTTCATCTCGGTCTTTTCATCAAGAATGTTTAGAAGTCCTTTATTTTCTTGAATGTCCTTTTTCCTTGAAAAATCATACTCACCTTTCCTGGGTATGTGATTCTTGGTTATAATCCTATCTTTTTTGTTTTCCAGAATATCATATTCCAAGCCCTCTAAATTTTCAATATAGAAACTGGTAAATCCTGTGTTATCCTGACTAACAATAACATTATAATTGAATTGGTTCTCTCTGGCTACTTGCAATTATTTTCACCTTGATCTGGGAGTTCTGCAATTTGGCTTTAATATTTCTGAGAGCTTTCATTGTGGAATCTCTTTCAGGAAGTGATCAATAGAATCTTTCAACTTGTATTTTACCCTCTGGTTCTAGAATATCAGAAATTTTCCTTGACAATTTCTTGAAAGAGGATATCTAGGCTCTTTTTTTGTTGTTGTTTTTTGGGGATTTTGTTTTTTGGTCTTGTTTTTGCTGAGGCAATTGGGGTTAAGTGATTGCCAAAGTCACACAACTAAGAAGTGTTAAGTGTTTGAGGCCAGATTTGAACTCTGGTCCCCCTGACTTCAGGGCTGGTGCTCTATCCACTGCACCACTTTGCTGCCCTAGGCTTTTTAAATCAAAGTTTTCAAATAGTCCAATATTTTTAAAATTCTCTTGTATGTTTTCCTATGAGATATTTCACATTATCTTTTATTTTTTTCATTATTTTGGTTTTGTTTGATTGTTTTTTTTATTTCTTATAAAGTCATTAGCTTCCATTTCTTCAATTCTAATTTTTAAGGAATTATTTTTTTCCATGAGCTTTTGTATCTCCTTTTCTATTTGTTCAATTTTAGTTTTTAAGGAATAGTTTTCTTCAGTGTTTTTTTTACTTGGCCAATTCTATTTTTTAAGGCATTCTTCTCATGGGTTTTTTGTATTTCCTTTACCTTGTGTCCTAGTCTGTTTTTTAAAGTATTATTTAGTTCAATATGTTTTGTCTGCTTTACCAAACTGACTTCTTTTTTTTTCATGATTTTCATGCATCATTCTCTTTTTTCTTCCCAATTTTTCCACTACCTCCCTTAATTGATTTTCAAATTACTTTCTGAGCTTTTCCATAGTATAAGATCAATTCATATTTTCTTGGAGATTGGATGTAGGAATTTGCATTTTGTTATCTTTATCTAAGCCTGTATTTTGATCTTCCCTGTTACCATAGCAACTTTCTCTGGTCAAAATCTTTGCTCATTTCCCCAGTCTATTACTGAAACTTTATCTCTTTGTTAAAGTAGGGCTCTGCTTCCAAGGTGGAAGGTGCACTGTTCCAAGCTTCAAGGGTTTTGTGTAGCTATTTTCAGAGCTACTTCTAGGGACCTATAAGTTTTCAGTTCTTCCAAAGTAGTAGAATCTAAGGAAAAGTGTGTTTACTACTCTCCTGGGCTGTGTTCTGATCTATGAATCACTACAAGCACTCTTTTCTGCCTTGGAACGGTGGCCACAAGCTTTGGTGTTGTAGTGCTCTTCCTCACCCAGGACTGCCACCCGGGACTCTGACCTGAATCTTAGTATGGACAAAACAACAACGTTCTGATTCAGAGCTAGCAGAAAGACCCTGTAATCTCCTTCTGACTAGTTGTTCAAATCCCCTAAATGCCTGGGTCTCAGCTGTGCTCCTCTCTCACCCAGATGTGACAAGCCTTTCCTGCCAACCTTCTAAGTTGTCTTTGACACCTATGGAATGAGAAGCCTGAAAGCCACCACTATTGTTACTGAAGTGTCTCCCCAAGGACCTCTCCTGGTTTACTGTGGCTGTGACTATGCTGACACAGTCTATGTTCCACTGCACTGCAATCTCACCTTGGTGTGACAGACTTTTGCTGCCAACCTTCCAAGTCATTCTGAACTGGAAAATTGTTTCACTCCTTTGTGGGATTCTGCTGCTCTAGAATTTGTCTAGGGTCATTATTTAATTCAGGGGTCCTCAAACTTTTTAAACAGGGGGCCAGTTCACTGTCCCTCAGACTGTTGGAGGGCCGGACTATAGTAAAAACAAAAACTTTGTTTTGTGGGCCTTTAAATAAAGAAACTTCATAGCCCTGGGTGAGAGATACTTTCTGTATGTACTCTGAGTACTCTGTACTTTCTGTACTCTGAGTACTACTCATACTCAGCTCCTGCATCTGGCCCACAGGCGTAGTTTGAGGACCCCTATATTAGAGGTCTTTGGGGGAGAGCATGGGTGAGCCTGCTTTTACCCTGCTACCTCGGATCTGCCTCCAAGATTTACACTTTTGCTTAACTGACTCCAAGTCCAGGATAGATCTATACACAGTGTTTCTTGACTCTGGATATAATATTGTCACCACTATGCCACCTTTAAGTGACATAATAAATAGCATGTTTAAGTAAGTAGATAAGTTTGAGTGCTAAACTTTCTTTAGAATATAATTTTTTAAAAAGACTTCATATTTGATTATATGGTGCCATGTGACATTCTTTAGTCATCACACGCATGCACACATATACAAACTTTACCCTATACATTAAATAATGAGATCTCTGAGATCAGAATCCTTTCATTCTCTTTCCTCTCATTCTTCCCCCTAAATCTTCTGTATTCACTGTCTATTCTTGCTATTGTACTTGTCAAATATTTTCAAATTTTAAGGGAACAAAGGAGACAGAGAATAAGAATGGGTCTTTGCTGAAATAAGAACCAAATTAGCCTAGTGGGTAACATTCTGGTATTAGAATCAGAAAGATCTGAGTTCTAATCTTACATTGAGCATTCACTAGCAGTGTGATCCTGAGCAAAACACTTACCCTTTCTGACCTTTAGTTTCTTCATCTGCAAAATGAAGGCTTTGGACTTGGATCTAGAAAGTTATAACATTCCCCACTCCATATGGATTAAGTTGTTCCAGTCTTTTTGAACCTGTTATCAAAGTACAGATATGCTTTTTGAATGTGCTGATGTTAAATACTGTCTAGCTAAATTCATAAATGCTTGATTACTTAATTGTTCACTTTTCAACCATAGAAATTTCCAAAGATTATCTCCTAAGTCACAGACATATAAATTTGTGGATAGAGTAGCCACACTGACAAAATCACAGATTCTTGAAATATGACCATTCTTTAAATAACTATTTGTAACAGAACATATGAAACACATAACTACAGAAGGTGGTTTTCTAAATGTGTCAGAACAAAAGAGATGGAAGGCTAAGGAGCAGAGGTGGGAATGTCTAGATGGATTCTCTATGAATAAGAAGTTTAATGATAGAAAATTTAGAGAAACTTAAAATCCAGAAATTGTAACAGGAATGAAAACAAGAAGTTGAGTGATGGAAAATTAGAAGCGTCATTGAACATTTATCTTGAGATTTGTAAAAATAAATGATAGAATGAGTGAATAGATAGATAAATAGATGGAGATAGATAGATAGATGAATAAATATATAAAAGAGAGAGTGAATCAGGAATTGATCAATTCAGACCAACCATTTCAATGTAAAAGAGTTAATTTGGACAAGTTACCTAAAAAAGCCCAGTATTCTAAAATGGCCAGAATATGAGGGGAAATAACTATCACACAGGAGCTGAAATAAGGTGGAAAAAATTCATATCACTGGGCTAATTTTTCTAAATATAAAATAGGTGATGAGAAAATATTTACCTGTCATTTGTTTAAGCTATGTATAATTTGTACACCCATGCATGCCAAGGCATAGGCAGGTAGTAATGAAAATGACTGCCTCAGTTGCTCTGAAGGCTCATTATAGATTAGGGAGACGGCAAATTACAGAAAAAAAAATTGAAGGGATAAAATATTTCTTTGGATGGTCATAGAAGGAAGTTATCCAAATTATCCCTTAAGGGCAGAAGTAAAAGAGAAGGAAAGGGAAATTTAGTCTATACCTCCTACAAATTGAAACTATCCAAAGCAGAATTGGATTTCTCTAACTGCAGTAGCATTTTTCAAGCAAAAGCTGGATACTGTTTGCTTGTTAGGGATGTCATAGAGGGTCTGCACATTCAGGTAGGAAATGGTTGAACTCATTGATCTATGAGCTTGTTTTCAACGTTATGATTCAATTCTGGGATTCTGACTGATTGATTAGCAGAAACTGCTAAAAAGCATTCCACTATGAGATAATCTTTTAGTTATTTTGTCAAAAGATGGAAATTAGGATTTTAATGTTTACTATTACTATATAGAAATTCTTAACATAAATAAGAAAGCATTTGTGAAAATATCTTGAATTATTCTTAAGAAATAGCTTTTATGAATTCCAGGTAGTATTTATTAAAAACTCTGTCAATAGGAAAGCAACACAGGAGATAAAATAGCAAAACTTTGTAAAGAAATGAATTATTTTATATAAAAGCTCTAATCATACAGCTTAGCCCAAGCTAGAACTGTAGAAGAGCTAGAACATATATGTATATGTATATATAACATATATGTAGCTAGAACATGTAGAAGCATGAACTGTATTCTTTTTGAATAGTTCTACTCCTCACTTAGCTCTGTGCCTGGCACATAGCACTTTTTAAATAAAAGATAATTTGGAGTTGGTTTACTTTCTTTCATTAAATATTTCAAATATTATATTTATTTTTCTACTAACTTGAATTTTAGGTTTAATAATATCTAAGCTAGTGGTTCACTAACAATACATTTTGACACAATTAATTTCAGTAAGTATGTCATAAAATATTGAGTTTTGTGTAATATTATATCAGACAAAAGAAAACTTTTAAATGGTTATGTTAAAATTTTAATTACCCTGCATATGTTGAATGGCAAATACAGTATTCACAAAAAAATCAAAACTTGCATATATAGAATATATGTAATATATATATACTCACTACAAAATATGTGACTTTAACTTTGACAAAAGCTCACCCAAGACAGCTACTTTTGTTGAACAGAAATTATACATGTGCAAATTGCCAAAGTTCCTCATAGTATTGACAACATGAAAGTTCAATAGTCTATGATTCCTCAAAGATTAAAGACACTTTTGTCTATGTTAAGAGATAGAGTTAAGATTCTAGCTGTTAAATCATTAACCTCCAAATGCCCTTGAGGAAATTTTATAAGACTAAAAGTTACATAAGAGTTACATATCTATATGAATAAAGGACATTTCTCCCTTTTCAATTCCTTAAGTCCAGGATTAATTTTTGCATTTAATTTTTACACTGGACAACTATAGTCATGAAATCACAAAATTATAAGAGTCATTCAGGGATAATTTAATAATTCCTTCTAAATGATTCCCAGTTTTGGGCAAGATTTGAAATAAGACATCCAAAATATGAGAAAATCTCTATCCTTTTCTAAAACTTCATGAAATAGCTACCTGTAATAACCTCCAGTATACATTTCAGTGACTAATAGTCCTCTTGGCCAAAGAGTTCTTCCTTTGCCTTTAACCTCTAGATGTAGTTAGTTTAAATGTATTTCCTCTTGTTCTGGAATTGAAAGTGGATAGAATTCTTCAATTGCCCCTTTTAGCAATAATCAGAACCATTCAACAACCAATGGCATCCACAAGCTTTTAAGAAATAAAACTAAACTAATAACCAAGATCATCAACTTTTTGTGATCGGTGGGGATTTGGGAGGGATGAGAGTAAAGATGGGCTGTTACTCATTCAGGGAGAGCAGAAGTCAAAAAGGGATAATAAAGATGATTTTCTTTCCCTTTTAACCAAAAAACAGGGAGAATCAAGCTCTCTCCATAACAACTTCTATCTAAACATTGAAGAGGAATATTGCTAGGATTTCACAGCCAGTGACATAAAATTCATGACAGAACTGTAATGAAAAATCAAAGCATTTTTTTATGTTTTCGTGTTTTCTCTAGAATAATGAGAAATATATTTTGCTATTATTCTTCCTTCTAAGGGGAAAACAAAATGGGAAGACCCTTAATTAGCTATCATCAGAACAATTAGTTTTCATGAAACTACTCGATGAATTTCAAATATTTAAACTTGGCTTGAAGAATGATGGATTTTTTTTCTACTTCAATTTAGATTCTTATAAAAACAGTACTTAAGCTCTTCTTGATAGCTTGTCAAAAGCTTAGAGTATCAAAAAAAATTTAGAATGGGTCTGATTTTCTTGTTTATACATGTCATATTTTGGCAAGCTCGAAACATGATATCACCAAAGTAATCACCACAAGTTGGTTGCTTCAAAAAGCAAATGAAAACTACTTGAATTATAAGTAAGTGTAGGACTGACATTTATCCAAAGAATCTGATTTTTTTCTTAAATAGTAACCCTGGAGCTCTCTTCTGTATGTAGTTTAATGGAATTTTGGATGCATTCAATTTTTCAATCTGATTGATTGGGAGTTGTGCAATGGTGGGGATCATGTACCTTGTCATTTTCACTATACCAACACATCCAGATGAAAAGTGAAATTCAGAAAGCTTTCCAAATGTTTTATTCTGGCAACAATGCGCAGTAACAAAACTGTAGATTTGGGGAAATGGATATTTTACTATTAAATGCATTGTCAACTTTTAATGTTATGAAGTCACAACTTTTACATGAAATTTTTCACAAATGTCCATGTCCTCATCCAATGCAAAAAAACTTTTTAATCATGTGTCCTCCACTTAAGTAATACTCTGATTGAATAAAAATAATGATAAATAATAATAGAAACCATTTATATAGCACTTTGTTTTATAAAGTAATATTATCATATTGGATCTTCCTAAGAATCCTGTGAAGTATATGGTATTATTATATCCATTTTGCAGATAAGACAACTGAGTTTGACTGAATAAATTACATACCCAGTATTATGTAACTAGTAAGTAGATGAGTTAGGATTTGAACTAAAGCTTTTCTGACTTCAAGTCAAGCATTCTTGCTCATTATATGCCTAATTATTTCCTGTGGAAAGGAGTCCTATTCTCCTGAGCTTGGTATTGTTCAAGAATATAACATTAAAACACAATTACTTTGCAGTTCTACCAAGACATAGAAGCTTCACAGAAGGGACTTCACAGATATTGACTAGAGACTATCTTAGATAAATTTTGAGAGACTCTATATGGAAACTTTCAATATACTTGAAGAATATATGATCCAATTAGTGACAATATACCTATGATGAATGACAATTACCAATCTATCATATTTTTTAATCCATCTTTCATGTGTTGATGTAAAAGAAAAGAAGGAAGGAAGGAAGATAAGAAGAAAGGAAGGAAGGAAGGAAGAAAGGAAGGAAAGAAGGAAGAAAGGAAGGAAAGAAGGAAGGAAGGAAAGAAGGAAGGAAGGAAGGAAGAGACAGAGGGAAGGATGGAGGAAAAGCAGAAGGGAAGAAAAGGGGAAAGGAGGGAAGGACTAAGAGAGGTAGGGAAGAAGGAAGAAGGAAGGGAAAGAAGGAAGGAGAAGAAATAAAAAGGTTACATGATGGCATAGCTTCTGGAGACGAGTCTGTTTGAACTTAAATAGACTGGTTCTTGAATAATAACCATACACTGAGTTGCTCTATATTTAAAGCTTTCTTAATTTGTCTCTGATAAAAGTGTCAATTCTCAAATATATAGGGAATTAAATTAATAATAAAAAAGTCATTTCCGATTGATAAGTAGTCAAGGAATGTGAATAGCCATGTGAATCTTCTAGATATTTGTTTTCATAACTCTTGGAGAGCTAGATGGCACAGTTGCTAGACTGAGGTTGGTATTTTCATTAGTTCATATCTGATCTCAGACACTTAATACAAGTTCCAAGAAATGATAAGTACAATTCCGTGACACAGTTAATATGTACATCTATGAATGTGAATGGAATAAATAGAATTTAATATAAAGAGGAAAACTACATTTTGCTAAAAAACTACATTTTACAGGAAACTACATTTTGCTAAAAGGTACCATAGAAAATGAAGTGCATACAAGCACCAAATGTACAGCATCCAAATTCTTAAAGGAAAAGTTAAATGAGTTACAAGAGGAAATAGACAGTAAAACTGTATTAGAGAAGGAACTCAACTTTCTTCTCTCAGAACTAGATAAATCTAACCAAAAAGCAAACAGGAAAAAGTTGATGAGATGAATAGAATTTTAGAAAAATTAGATATTATAAATTTCTGAATAAAATTGAATGAGAATAGAAGGTAGTATACCACTTTTTTCAGCTATATGGAGTCCCTTAAAAAAAAAAAACTATATATCAGGGCTTTAAAAACATCAGAACTAAATACACAAATGATAAAATATTAGATGCATCCATTTTAGACAAAAATGCAATAAAATTCCATTCAATAAAGGACTGTGAAAAGATAGAATGAAATTTAATTGGAAATTAAGTAATCTAATCCTAAGGAGTGAGTGAGTCAAAAAACAAATCACAGAAACAATCAATAATTTAATTAAAGATAGGACAACAACATAGTAATATTTATGGAGTGCAGGTAAAGCAGTAAGTACTTAGGGGAAATTTCATATCTCTAAATACTTATACCAATAAAATATAGAAAGATCAATGAATTGGGAATGCCACTTAAAAAGAACAAATTTAAAAATTTCAACTGAATATCAATTTGAAAGTACTGATTATCAAAGTAGAGATTAATAAAATAGACAAACGAAACTAGGAGCTCATTTTATCAGAAAAATAAAATAGAGAAATCATGAGTTAATTTGATTTTTGAGATGAAAGAAGAAATTATAAAAATAAAAAGAGTAAATTTACCACCAATGAAAATGAAATTATTGTAATTATCAGGACCTATTTTGCCTATAAATAT
This sequence comes from Sarcophilus harrisii, assembly GCF_902635505.1. Taxonomy (NCBI): domain Eukaryota; kingdom Metazoa; phylum Chordata; class Mammalia; order Dasyuromorphia; family Dasyuridae; genus Sarcophilus; species Sarcophilus harrisii. Next base: position 65,554,421 of record NC_045426.1, on the reverse strand, counting down.
AACCAATAAATATAACAATCTAAGTGAAACGGATGAATGTTTACAAAAATATAAATTTTTCAAATTAGCAGAAGAGGAATCAAATGCTTATCCTAAAAAAAAGAAATTGAACAAATTATTAATGAGATTCTTAGGCAAAAATCCCTATTAATGGATGCCTTCACAGGGAAATTCTATCAAACATTTAAATAACAATTAATTATAATTATATGGACAATTTGAGATGGGAGAGAAATATGCAAAGGAGTCTGACCAAATTCTTTTTATGACACAAATATGGTGCTGATAATCTAAAATAAGAAAGGCAAAAATTGACAAAGAAATCTATAGGCCAATTTTCTTAATGAATATTGACACAAAAATGTTAAATAAAAATCTAGGACTCTAGTAGGACATGGATCTCCCCAAAATAAAACTCTAAATGCTAAACTGATCATGATCCCAATAAGAAAACACCAGATATATTGCTAATGTCCACCAAAAGTATATGGAGAATCTGGAAATATATTAATTATACCAATAAATAGCTTCAACAATCTCTACCTACAAAATAAGCCATTAAAACCAATAGCTTTTCTAAATAATAATAATAAAATCCAGAAAGCATTAGTAGAAAGAGAAATTCCATTACAAAAACTAAAAAATGTATAAAATATCTAGGGATCACTCTAGCAAAAACAAAATCAGAGATAGCGAGAGAGACCAAGACAGAGACAGAGATATTCAGACAGAGATAAATACTTACAGAGATATGATTTAAATGTGTTCCTTAAAAATGAAGAAGTACTTAAATAACTGAAGAAATATTGTGTTCATAACTGGGCCACACTAATCTGTTAAAAAAAAAAAAGCAATAGTACCAAAGTAAATATACACTTTTAATGCTTTGCTATTTGAATTGTCAAAGGAATACTTTCCAAAACTTGAAAAAATAATCCTCTCTTTTAGAAAAATAGAATACCAAGAAAAATAACATCAGGGATGAAGAGAAATAACTTTTCTAGATCCAAAATTATATTTGAAAATAGTAGCTATCAAAACTATTTGGTATTGATTTAAAAAAATAGAGATGTGGATCTATGAATCAGACTACACAAAGAAGCATTAGAAATTATGGAACTTAGAAGCTCTCTTTGTTTTTGGGGGAAAAAAAAAGCCAAGAAACTGAAAAGCAGTTTGGCAGATATTAGACTTAGATGAACATCTTCTACCATACTCCATGATACATTCTAAGTGATTATGTGACCTCTGTGTTAAAGACTGTCCACAAAAGAATTAGAAAACAATCATATGCCTTCCTCTGGGATAGAAAGAAAAAAAAATTATTTTAACGCCACCCCCCCCAAAAAAAAAGTCAATCACAGAAAATAAAATTTAAAAATTAAAAACATGAAACTAAAAAACTTCTGCACAAACAAAATAAATCCACTTAAGATGAGTGGGGGAAATAGTCGAATAAGAGCTGAAAATCTGTATTTCTGTGATAAAGGTTTCATATATAAGGTATTTAAAGAACTCACACATACATGCATCTATCTACATACATATACATACATGTAATTTGCATATATATTATGCACCTCTATTACATATAAAACCAAAAGCTATGCCCAAATATAAAAGTGGCCAAAAGATATGGATAAACAATTCTCAAAAGAAGTGCAAGGGGAAGCTAGGTAGCCCATAGGATAGAGGACCAACCCTGAAGTCAGGAAGACCTGAGTTCAAATTTGACCTCAAACACTTAACACTTCCTAGCTGTGTGACCCTGAGCAAGTCACTTAATCTCAATTGCCTCAGGAAAAAACAAAAACAAAAACAATGAAAGATAAATCAAAACATTAAAGTTGTACCTCCCATTCCACAAAGTGACAAAGATGGAAACAGATGAAAACAGTCAATATTAAAAAGGTGATGGGAAGACAAATACTGCAATGTATTATTGGTGAGATTGTGAATCAATAAAGCTATTATGTATAGCACTTTGGAACAATACAAATAAAATGACTAAAATGTCCATACAGTTTTACCAGAGATTTCATTACTAGCTTTATGCCCTATAGATGCCATTGAAAAAAAGTAAGTCCTTACAAACTCTGCCTCAATACTTATGGTATCATTTTTGTGATATCAAAACATCTACAAAAAATATTTTTTAAGAAAAACAAATGAAGTCTTTTGCTTGGGTTCCTTTCCCCCTTTTCATCATCTCTTAGCACCACTCATATATCTTTTTGCCACTGTCTATTCTTTCACCTTTGTCTCACCTGAAGAAGTGGTATTATTCTTTTCCAGATTTAGTCCCTCTAAATGTAAAATTGATCCTATTCTAATGCATTTCTTCCAATAGATGGCCCTCAATGTCATCCTCAATCTGTCATTTATCTTCAACCACTCACTTTCTATTGTCTTGTTTCTTATTTCTTACAAATATGCTCCATTCTTGGATGCCCATGATTTGAGGAATAGCTGACTAAGCTGCAGATACATAAAGGTAATGGAATATTATTGTTCTATTAAAATGATGAACAAGCTGATTATCGAAAGGCCTGGAAAGATTTACAAGAACTGATGCTGAGAGAAACAAGCAGAATCAGAAATACACTGCACACAATAACAGCAAGAATGTGTGATGATCAACTATGAAAGGCTTGGTTCTTCTCAGCAGTTCATTGATCTGAAGCAATCCCAATAGACTTTGGAAAGAAAATGCCATCAGCATCCAGACAAATATCTAAGAAGACTGAATATAAATCAATACATGCTATTTTCAGTTCTTTTGGGGTTTTTTCTCTCTCCCACAGATTTTCCCTTTTGCTCTTATTTTTCTCTCCCAACATGATTCATAAAGCATTGTGTTTTAAAAATGAATAAACTTACAATAAAAAATGAAAAAAAAGAAAACAAAAACAAATATGTTCCATTCTCCCTCAACCTCAAAAAAACTTTACTTGAGCCTTCCATCTCTGATATATCCATCCCTTCTGGACAACTACAATAGGTTCCTCTATTTTTTCTCTCATAACTCTCTTCTTTTCTCCTTACAATCCAATTTCTGACCTCATCATTACACCAAAATCGTTCTCTTTAAAGTTACCAATGATTTCTTCATTATAAAGTTCAGTGGTGTTTTTTCAATCCTCATTTTCTGTAGTCTTCAATACTATTAATTATGCTGTCTTCCTTAGTATTCTCTGAGCTATAAGATATAGCAAATAAAGAAGTTTTGAATACTGTGGATAAACTCATTTACCTTGACAGTATATTTTCCAGTAATGTACACATTGATAATGAGCTTGATGTACATATTACCAGAGCTAGATCAATGTTTAAGAGACTCTAAAGGAAATTATGGTACAAAAAAAAGGCATTAGATTACCTCCCTCACTAAAGTACTACAGAGCTGTGTTGACCTCATTGTTGTATGCCTGCGAAACAATTACAGTATTCAATTATCTTAGGAAGAAGCTGAAGATCATCTCAAGTACTGGACACTGAGTCCTTTCTCAAGCTGAACTGCCATGCATTTGAGTGCTACTTCAGAGAGTGCAATTCCAATGTGCTGGCTACATCGTTCTAATGATAAACATACATTTGCCTAAAAGACTATTTTGTGAAAAACTCACATAAGGAAAGTGTTTACATGGTGATCCAAAGTGCTTTTAGGACACTTTCAAGGTCTCTGAAGAATTTTGGCATTTATGGCATGGGAGATGATGGCAAAGGACAACTACCCAGCCCACCTAGATCAAAGAAGATGCTGTGCTTTATGAATGAAGCAGAATTTCAGAAACTCAAAAGAAATTAAAAATATGAAAATTTAGATACATCTCCACCCCAAATGTTTGTTTGTGCCCAACCTATACAAAATGTTCCAAGGTCATATTGGTCTGATCAGCCATAATTGGACACACTATATCTTGATTCAACACAGTAATATAATTTTGGTCCTTATCCTGCATGAAAGACAAACAATCAACTGGTCTTCTGGGACACCACTCTTTGCTGATTCTCCTCATACCTATCTGATTACCTCATTTCAATTTCTTTTCCTGGATCCTCCTGAATATGTTTTTTAAATGTAGATATCCAACAGAAGTCTGCCTGGACTTTCTTCTATTTTCCTTCTATTCTACTTCATTTGGCAGCTCCTATTGATTTAATTACCATCTCCTTGCTGATTATTTTCACCTCTTCTTATTCTGCTTTAATCTCCTAAGCCTCTATTTTATGTCTCCAATTACCTGTTAGATATCTCAAATTGAAAATACAATAGGCATCTTAAACGCAACATATTCACCACTGAATTCATTCTTTCCGTCTAAATTCCCCCTTCTCCTTTTACTGTAGTGAGCAAAACCATCCTCCCAGTACTTCAGGCTCACAACCTAATTGTCATCCTTTATACTTCACAAGCTCTCACTTTTTATATCCATTTTATTGCTAATGCCTATTGATTGCCCCTTTATAACATTTCTCAATATACCCCTTCCCTTTCTGGATATTGCCACCAGTGTGGTGCATACCTTCATTACCTCATTCCTGTTCTATTGTGACAGGCTGGTGGACCTGCCAACCCTTTATCTCTCCCCATTCATCCATCCACCATTAGTCACAATGTGTGATTTTCTTAAAGCACAGGTTATGCTATATCATTTGTATTCTAAAACCTGTAATGACCCTCTACTGCTTCCAGGTCAAAAAAAATACTCTATTATTTAGAAAGGTAGTAGAGGACTTTGTGAAGGACTTTGAATGCTAATCTTCTTGGGCCTTACTCCCTTTTTCATTCCACTTCAATCCACGGACACAGACCTCCTTACTCTTCCACAAACATGACTATCTTTCAACTCTGATAATATTCTATGGTGATCTCCCATGCATAGAATGTTCTCTTATTATTTCTGCCTACTGATATAAAATAAAAAAAATTCATTTTCTAAAGGAAGAATTTTCTAACCCTTTTAATTTTGGTGCCTTCTTTAGTTTTTTTTTTTACAATTTATCCTGCATATAGTTTGCTTTTAATATTTTTTATTCTCTCCCTTGTTAGATTATGAGTACCTTTAGTACTTATCCTCTGTTTCTTTTGATATCTCCTCTTAGTACAGTGCCTAATCCATAAAAGGTACTTAATGAAATTTTTTTACTGACTATTCATCTATTGGATAATTAGGTAAACTAAGTATGGTCCAAACAAAAGGTAATGGAATTGAGCTCCCAGAAATGATGAATGTGATGAATACAAAGCAACATGGAAATATTTACATGAATTGCTGCAGAGTAAAGTAAACAAAGCCAAGAAAACAATATACACAATAACTACCACAACATTATAAATAGCAAGAAACCATCCTCCCCAAATTATCATATATAAATGTTACAAAATTATAAATAAAGTACCTCAAAAGAAAATATATGAGAAGATAGCTCCCTACACTTTATAGAAATGAGAAATCCATAAATAGTATACATCTCACATATTTTTAGATATTTTAATGTATTGATTGTGATAATTTTCCTCTTTTTTCATTTTTCTTCTGGTTTTAAAAATTTTGTTTAATAGATGAAATGTTTTCTAGGAAGGAGAGAGAAAAAACTAAAATGAAATATGGTGATTTTTTTTAAAAAAAATATATTGCTTAAAAACTTATTTTCAAAAAAATACACATACAGAAGATGGAGGGAGGTTCACACTTCCAAGAACATTTATAAAAGAACAGAATCCATCTGCAAGGATAGCGTGAAGAAGCTAGAAGTACAGAAATGTACTGATACTTGTGAAAAAAATTAAGGCACACAATAACAAAGACTCCTTTTAGATATTCTTAGAAAATAAGAACAAGGAAAAGATGGGTCCGGTGCTTAGGCAGGTGGTAAGATTTTCAGAGAGAACAGAAAGAAAACAATTATTCAGTATATTTATTCCTTGTGTTTTTCTATATTAAGGAGAATAATCTTCAGAGAAGTATGAACAGACTAAGCATGATTAAAGAGAAAATCTAAGTAAAAATATCATTGTCCATAACCTGCTTTAAATCAATCCAAGTCTTTTGGATGAGATAGAAAAATATTCCCTTACTATTGAATGAAATTGTAGGTGAAAATTCTCTGAAGAATTTCCTAATAATTATGAATGTCAGAGAGGTTAGAAGAATGTAGATCAATTAATCAAAAATTAACAACATTTTTTTAATTGGCAAATCTGTTCCTAATCTCATGCTAAGTTCTGGAGAGAGAACGATAAACAGTAAAGTAGCTCTGTCCTCAAGATCTTTACATTCTATCAGCAAATATTGTCCTCAGTTTTCAATGTTAAAGAAAATAGATTCTGGAAATAAAAACAATTGACATTCTGATCATTACCTGAAAAATTTTAGATCAGATAATTAAAGTGAGCATGACTACTGAGAAGGAGAAATGAAGATCACCATAAGGCAGCATTTTTTCCTCTGTATAATTAATAAGAAGATAATCCAATTTCATTTTAAAAAAATAAGATTTCTCAGTCAGAGGAACGTTTTAGACACAATGAATTTCTATTCCGTCAAGATATTGAATAATGTTCCTTACTACAGTCTTCAGTACAAAATGGAGAAATGTAGCCTAGTTGGATGCAATGTGACATGGATTTTATATATATTGATTAATGGTTTGATGTAAATCTGGAGAGAGATTTCTGATGCTAAGCAGAAGACTGTTCAGTTCTCTGTTCCATTCCATCTTTTTTATTACTATCTTGAGTAAAGACAAAAATGGCATGCATGCATTAAATGTTACAATCAGAATCAAAAAATATATTAATAATCTTGAGTAATGGACTACATCTAACAAGATGAAATTAATTTTATTAATTAATTAATAATATATTAATAATAATATGATTAATATAATCTGTAAATATAAAGTCCTGTGTTAATAGTTTCAAAAATTAACACTATAAGTGTTATATAACACTACAAAATAAATACTACAATATTACAAGTACAAAACTGCACAATCCAATTGGGGGAAGATGAAGATTAGCAAAAGTTTATATGTAAAATATTGTGGGGGGGGGGTACTTAAATGAAAACTCAAACAACTAAACAATGTGATATCACTAAGAGGAAAAAAAACTAATGTCATTAGGTCTCGTTAACAAAAGGTGAGTTTTCAAGTCAAGGGAAGTAATTATTCAAACTTCACTTTTCCATGGTCTGATCATATGTTGAATATTGTTTTCCACTAGGCAAACTATTTTAAGAAGCATAATGTTCATAAGAAATTAAGGATTAGCTGGCCAGATGAGAAGACTGAGAAATATTTAAATGAAATATGATTCCTTACCCTAGAAAAAAGCTCTTCAAGGGATAACATTTGTACAACAATTTCAAATTGTCATTTCTATCTAAAGGATAGAATAGGACTAGTAGATGAAATTTTCAGGGAAGTATTTCTTAGAAAACTATAAGGAAGAACTTCCTAAGAATTTAGTTGTCCAAAATTGGAATGTACCATTTCTTGAGGTCGTTAGGGAGTTCTCTGTTATTGTAGGCACTCAATAAGAAATTGGGTATTTGAAGTTAGATTGAAGCAAAACTTATTAAAATTTTTTGTATCGTGGAACCCTTGGACAGTCTGGTGAAGACTATGGACTCCCCAAAACAATACTTTTAAATACATAACATAAACTATATGGGATTTCAAAGGAAACTAAAGTTATCAAAATATAGAAGGGGAGGGAAGTTAATGAATTCCAGGTTAAAAACTTCTGCTACAAGTTAATGTTTAATTCATAATAAATTATATTAATACATATAATGTAGGGCATTATGTCTCCCTCAAGTTTTCTTTATACTTTTTAATTACATGTTATTTTAAGCTACTACATCCTAAGTTGTACTATTATAAGTATTCTTGCAAGACTACACACCATAATTATTATTTACTAGGTCATGAAACTATTTTAAAAGTGAGCAAGTGAATTGGTATGGGAAAGATATGTTGACAAGGCAAGTGAGGACACATAACCCTTATAACTCTATATAACATAGGATCCCCTTTAGATTTTTTATGTCTAAGATGAATTTTATTTTTTTTTTCATTTAATAAAAGAAAAACAGCAAAGGAAAACAAAACAAGATAAAACAGAACATTGTCATGTGTCCAAGAGAACATCAGGGAGGATTCAAAATATATAACAATAAATTACCAATTCAAGAAAGAATATAAAATGGTAAAAGAAATTTTTATCTAGGAGTATCCCTCATTTCTTTACTTTCTTGTAGGTTGTTCTTTTGTTCTTTGCTGCATACTTTCTTTTTTTTTCCCCTTTTCATTCCCTTCACTTCCCCCTAACAGGCTATAGTTAAGTAAGAATATATTTGTGTATACATATATAGACATATACACATATACATACATGGACATAAACACACACACACATACACACACACGCACACACACTACATCTTTCCTAAACCTGCCAATTCTTTGCTTTAATTCTGCTCTTTAACTTGCCTTGCTATTAATTACTTAATATTCCCCTATCCATGGATTCCTCCCTTGTCTTCTTCCTCCATTCTTTGCATCCTTCCCTTCTTAATTCTTTATAGATTTTAGAGGGTGCTATGCCCTTTATGGCATATATACATATATATATTGCAAATTTAACCCATTCTCAATGTGAGATTATGAGCCCTCCTCCCCCTCTAATGCCTCTGTGTCTATTCTTCCTCTACATTTCATTTGCGTAGCATATTTTTTTTATTTAATTCTTCCCCAATCTTACTTTTGTGCTATCCAATTGCTGATATCAATTTTAAACATACGATATATATATTTTCATGTAAAGAATATAAACAATTTGTCCAGGTTAAGTTCTTTGATATTGGCTCTTATATGTTAAATTTTCTATTGAGTTTAGGTTTAGATGATAGAAAGTCCTGAAAATCTGCAAGTTCATTGAATTTTTTCATTCAATATTATAGATAATTTTTGCTTAATATGATATTTTTGGCCACAGGCCTAATTTTTTTGTTTCTCAGTAGATATAATTCTAGGATCTTCAGGGTTTTTTTTATTGTGGCTGCTGCTAAGTCCTTTAGAATTCTAATTGTAGTTCTAGCATATTTCAATTGTTTTTTTCTTGTTTCATGCAAATCTTTCCCTCTAATCTGGGGGATTCAAAATTTGGCAATAATATTCCTATGTGTTTTCTACAAAAGATCTCTTTGAGGTGGTAATCGGTGGGGTTTTTTTTCTATTTCTAGTTTCCCCTCCTGTTCTATAACTCCAGGATAATTTTCTTGGATTATTGACACATTACTGTGTCAAGGTTCTTAATTTTTGGTAACAGCTGTCATGTAGTCCAATTATTCTTATATTTTTCTCTTCTTAATCTGTTTTCCAGATCTGCTGTTTTTCTTATATGTCACATTCTGTTCTATTTTTTCATTCTTCATATTCTCTTTTGTTATTTCTTGGTCTCTTATACCTTTACTGGCTTCCCCTTGCCCAATTCTAATTTTCAAATTTGTATTTTCATCTTTAAGACTATATTTCCTTTTCTAGTTAGTTAACTTTTTAAAATATCTTATTTTTCTTAGATTTTTTTATTTATTTATTATTTATTTTAGTTTTTCCTCAATGATTCTCATTTGATTTTTTTTCCCTGAGGCAATTGAGGTTAAGTGACTTGCCCAGGGTCACACAACTAGGAAGTACTAAGTGTCTGAGGCCAGAACTCAGGTCCTCCTGACTTCAGCTGCCCCTTTTATTTGATTTTTAAATTATTTTTTGAGTTCTATAAATTCTCTCTGGGCAGGAGTCATTTAACATTACTCTTTGGGGTTGAAGTTTTTTTCTTTTTACTTCAGTGTTTCCTCTGAACATGAACCTCAGTCTTCTCTATTCCTATAGTAAGTTTCTATAGTTGAGTTATTTATTCTTTGATGATTCATTTTTTAATAAGAAGTAGTAGTCTAAGATCTCTAATCTAGGGGTAAGTTGTGGTATCTGTAGCTTCAGTTCAGCTCTCCACTCTGCCAAGAACCCTAAAACAAAAATCCCCCCTCCCCTTTGTAAATGCCCAAATCTGCATCATCCTTGTCCCAGTGATTCTGCAATAACGGGTGTGGTGATTCCTTTCTGACCAGGGACACATCTTTGCAGTACAGCTGGGCCTGCTATTCCTAATTGGCCAAGGTTCCCTCAAGTCTTTCCAGATTCAAACACCAAACTCCACATACTCTCCAGGAGGAAAAATTTTCTGTGATTCCTGCTGAGATTCCAGCCAAACTCAATATACTTCAGACTTCCCTTTTTGGTGTTTCTGTGGAGCTAGCCGAGAGGTGTTTGCACTTTACTCAGATTTATCCCAAGTCTGGGTTTTTCTTTGGATCTTGGACTATACCAAGAGAACCCTGGTCTGCCCCAAGTCTTCTTGATTTTTCACCAGTCTACATTGGCTGTGAGGCACAAATTTGTTCTGTTTATGGGGAAAATCTGAAGAGCTTGAAATTTACTCTGCCATCTTCCCAGAATGCTCCTTTGAGGTATCCTTTACACTCAAACATCATTGTGGGGGCACCTCCATCACAGACTGATGAAGCCATAAGAGAAGAAGAATAGTGAAAGACTCAGCCTTGTCAGCTATCAAACTGAGAGTCTTGGCTTCCTTTTCAACTCTCAATTTGGAGAAAGAGAGAACAAAGGGGACAATAACCATCTTGGATTGGTAGTGAATAAAACAAAACTCATATGAATTGTTTCTTGTCAAGTTATCATAGTAGAGTGACCAAATATCCTCAGACCAATATCTCAGAGCCAGAAATTCATAGAACTTTAGATTGAAACCATTTATATGTTAAAATATTTAATATGTCTCCTGCATTTAAAAAATTGCTAAGTTGCAATTTTCATATGTACACATGATCTTTAAGGATGAAGGATACAATTTTCAATGGGGCCACAAAGCCCTGCTAGAAATTTAAAGTTACATTCAACCAATAGCATGTCAGCATAATTACACTGTTCTATAAATGACAGTTTCCAGTATGACCCAGAATTAAAAATTATATTTAGGTTTTCATCTTAGGAACAAAGGAATGTAAGAGAATACTAAAGCCATAGGGATAATTTATTGAAGTTTAAAGTCAATTATTTTTCACATAGAAATAAATTTATATTTTTATCTCTGAATAGGCAAATTACTCAAGAGAATAAATAGTGTGGGGTGAAGCCAAGATGGCAGAGTAAAGCCAAGAAATTGCTCAAGTCCTCTCAATTTCCTTTGAAAAACCACATGAAATCAAAACTCTTAATAGAGTCTGATAGAATGAAACTATTCTCCAGCTCAAGATAGACTGGAAAAACTTCAAGAAAGCTCATTCTCATTGGGGTAAAAAGGGTGTTAAACTCAGCTCAGATAGGCTTTGGGAAAGCCAATGAGATGGTCTTAATCACAGAAAACCTTCAACTAAGACTATCAGTCCATCTCAGTAGAAAAGCAAATCAGTGGAGCAGCTTCTAGTCCCAGCTCAGACAGCAAAATCTGGGAAACCAGACTGCTTCCTGAAAAAAAGCAAGCAAAGCTATCCCCTTGCAAAACACAAAGGGCACCTAGGCTCAAACCCAGGCTCAGAGCTGCACAGGAAACTTGGGAAAGAGCTCCCTTAGTCCCAGGAGCATAGCTCAACCATAAAAGTAAAACTAGAGGAAATATCAAAACAAAAAGAAAGAAAATAGGTAAGAAAGAGAAAAGAACCTTGGCCATAGAAAGCAACTATGGTGACTGAGAAGACCAAAACACAAACTCAGACAAAGGCAAAATATCCATGGAAGAAATTTCAAAGAGTGATATGAATTTCTCTCAAGCCCAAAAAGACTTCTTAGAAGTGCTCATAAAAGACTTTAAAAGGCAAATAAGAGAGGTAGAACTAAAAATGAGAAAGGAAATGAAAGGTATGCATGAGAGAGTCAACAGCTTGGAAAAGGAAAGAAAAAAATTGTCTGAAGAAAACATATACTTAAGAAGTAAAATTAACCAAATAGAAAAAGAGATACAAAAGCTAACTGAAGAAAATCACACATTAAAAACTATAACAGGGCAAATGTGAACTAATAACTGTGAGACCATAAGAATCAGTCAAATAAACTAAAAAGAATGAAAAATGGGAAATACCTCATTGATAAAACAGCCAATCTAGAAAATGGATCCAGAAGAGACAATTTAAAAATTATTGGCCTATTTGAAGGCCATGACCAAAAAAACAAACAAACAAAACAAACAAACAAAAACAAACAAACAAAAAACAGTGTGGATAGCATTCTTCAAAAGATCATTAAGGAAAACTGCTCCAATATTCTTGAAACAGAGGATGAAATAGTCATTGAAAGAATCTATCAATCACCTTCAGAAAGATACCCCACAATAAAAACCCCAAAGAACATTGTTGTGAAACTCCAGAACTATAATCTCAAGGAAAAAATACTGAAAGCTGCCAGAAAAAAAAAATTAAAGGAGCAAAAGTCAGCATTACCCAGGATCTGGCAACTTCTTCAAAAAAGGATCAGATGGCCAGGAATACAATGTTCTGAAGGTAAAGGATAACACTAGGGTGTTACAACTAGAAATTAATTACCCAACAAGATTCAGCATCATCTTTCAGGGGAGATGATGAAGCTTCAATGATGTAGGAGACTTTCAATAATTTCTATTGAAAAAAAAAAAAAGAAAACAGAAAATGTAATTTATAAACACAGGACTTGAGAGGCATGGAGGGGGAAAATATATATTATTTAAAGGTTAATATGTTTACATCCCTTCATGGGCAAAGGACATCTGTAACTCTTGAGAACTGTATCTGTCACTGGGACAAAAAGAAAGGGGCATCATATGGACTATGCGTGTGGTTGTGAATGGACTCTGATGTAACAACATCAAATAAAAAGACATTAAGGAGTCTAAAATGGTCTGTACCGGAAAAGAAGGAAGGGGAGGTATAATGGGACAATTAGTTCAAATGAAGAGGTACAAAAACCTATTACAATAGAGGGAAAGGAGGAAGGGGGATGAGCATTGTCTGAAGTTTGATCTCATCAGTTTTGGCTTTAAGAGGGAATAATTTAATCATCCAATTGGGTTTAATTGGAATAGTGAATAGAACACCAGCCCTGAAGTCAGGAGAACTTGAGTTCAAATCTGGCCTCAGACACTTAACACTTCCTAGCTGTGTAACCCTGGCCAAGTCAGTTAACCCCAATTGGCTCAACAACAAAAAAATCTATCTAACCCTATAAAGAAGTCGGAGAAGAGGAAAGAAAAGGACGGACAGGATAGAAGGGAGGGCAGAAACACTAGGGAAAGGGTAAGAGAAGGGGGAAAGGGGAGATAGAAAATAAGATATTGGATGGAGTGAGTTAAAAAACACTACTAAGAAAAGGGGGAGAAGTGATATGAAATAAGGTCTTAGATGGAGTGGATAAAACAAAACATGGTTAAGGACAAGATGGAAAGACAGAACAAAAGTACATACAAATTGGGAAATAGGATGGAGGGAAACACAGAACTAGTAATCATAACTGTGAATGTGAATAGGATGAAGTCTCCCATAAAATGGAAGCAAATAGCAGAGTGGATTAAAAAACAGAATTCTCCAATATGCTGTTTATAAGAAACACATTTGACAAAGAGACACATACAGAGTAAAGGTAAAAGACTAGAACAAAATGTATTATGTTTCAGCTGGAGTTAACAAAAAAAGCAGGGCTAGCAATTCTGATCTCAGATAAAACAAAGTAAAAATAGATCTTATTAAAAGAGATAAGAAAGGAAAGTACATATTCAAAAAGAATACCATAAACAATGAAGTAGGTAAAAAATATATACACCACATGGTAGGACAGCCAAATTCCTAGAGAAGATTTTAAATCAGTTACAGGAAGAAATACACAGCAAAACTATAGTAGTGCGGGACCTCAAAATCAGACAGCCTAACCACAAAATAAACAAAAAAAGAAAGGGAGGTTAATAGAATCCTAGAAAACCTAGATATGCTATACTTCTGGAGAAAATTGAATAGGGACAGAAAGGAATACACCTTTTTCTCATCAGTACATGGCACCTACACAAAAACTGCCCATGTATTAGGGCATAAAACCTCACAATCAAATGCAGAAAGGCAGAAATAGTAAATGCTTCCTTTATGTTATATTAAATAAAGGACCCAGGAAAAAGTGACTAAAAACCAATTGGATATTAAATAATCTAATTCTAAAAAGTGAGTGGGTCAAAGAACAAATCATAGAAATAACCGATAATTTCATCTAAGAGACTGACAATAAAGAGACAACATACCAAAACCTATGGGATGCAGTCAAAGCAGCTCTTAGGGAAATTTTATATCTCTAAATAGGTACATGAATAAAATAGAGAAAGAAGAGATCAATGAAATGGTTATGCAACTAAAAAAGCTAGAAAAAAAAAAAAATTAACCCCCCAACTAAGTACCAAATTAGAAATTCTGAAACTCAAAGGATAGATTAATAAAACTGAGAATAAATGGTATGATTAGAGCTGGTAAAAAGTGCTTTCACTTACAGAATTAACCAAGACCAGGTCATACACAAATCTAAGCATATTAGAAGTGATGGCTTAGAAGAAAAAATGCTTATACTCTACTTTATTGAAATAAAGTGCTTCCTAAGTACTTTATGGAATACTTTTAATAAAGTACTTTATAAGTAACATCATCATCATCATTCTTAATTATTTTAATAAAAGTTTAAAGCCTCTTAATGACAATAACATCTTTTGAGGATAACAAAACACACAATGTATGTACAATAACTTTTAAATAATGATACCCTAAGTCCTAGTAGATTCAAGAGGGGACATAGTTATATAGCTATAAGTAATCCAGTTATTCTGTTTGAGGAATATTTATTCATAGAAAGTTAATTTTAAAAATCTTACAGTAGTAAGTTTTATAAATATATAACAACTATATGATGGATACATGATAGTTATGATAATTAAACAAAAAACAGATAGCCAACCCCAATTAGCCAAAAAAATCAAAAGGCATGGATCTATTCTTAGAGAATGGTATTTGACCAGATGTTTACTGGGACTGAAAATGAGGAAGAGAAGATTATATGATTGGTCAGACTACTAAGCTTCTGTGTAAGTAAGGAGGTGCCAAAATAGTTTTCTAACCTCCTAGAAACAAATTTCTCATAGAGAAAAATTGTCTTATTCTTGGTCGTATTCATCATTTATTTTGTTCATTTAGACACCTTTCTAATCTCTTCCTGCAGTTTTTCCCTATAAACATCCTATTTCAGAAAAGGGATTACTTTTGTCTTCAATCTCCAATATTTCATTTTGTGTCCTTTCCAAACAATAATTCATATAAATGTTCAGTAAGCGTATTCCCCTTGTCTCCTTCATCCCTATCATTAACGCTTAAAAATTCCACACTTCTTTATTTTTTATGATATATTTAGCTATAGTGAGTCAGTTCCCCCAAACCTGAGATAAATTTCAGTACAGCAATGTAATTTTTTTCTGAAAGCCTTAATTAATTAATTGAAATAAGCCATTTTTTTCATGAATTCAGGGGGAAATTGATCCATTAATAAATAGATAAGTGTTTCAAATTGGAATTAATGAGGTTTCTTTCAAATTCTTTACCAGTGTTGAGATATAAACAAAATGCTTCCTTATGAACAACTGGAATTGATACCAAGTCAAATCATTTTTTATTATTTTTTTATCTTTTTTATTATTATAGCTTTTTATTTACAAGATATATACATAGTAACTTTTCAGCATTGACAGTTGCAAATCATTTTGTTCCAACTTTTTCCCTTCTTCCCCTCACACTTTCCCCCAGATGGCAGGTTGACCAATATATGTTAAATATGTTAAAGTATAAGTTAAATACAATATATGTATATGTATACATGTCCAAACAGTTAATTTGCTGTATAAAGAGTCAGACTCTGAAATAGTATACCCTGTGAAGGAAATAAAAAAGGCAGACAGACAAAAATAGAGGGATTGGGAATTCTATGTAGTGGTTCATAGTCATCTCCCAGAGTTCTTTTGCTGGATGTAGCTGGTTCAGTTCATTACTGCTCTATTAGAACTGATTTGGTTTATCTCCTTGTTGAAGAGGACCACGTCCATCAGAAATGATCATCATACAGTATTGTTGTTGAAGTATATAATGATCTTCTGGTCCCGCTCATTTCACTTAGCATCAGTTCATGTAAGTCTCTCCAGGCCTCTCTGAAATCATCCTGCTGGTGATTTCTTACAGAACAACAATATTCCATAACATGCATATACCACAGTTTATTCAGCCATTCTCCAGTTGATGGGCATCCACTCAGTTTCCAGTTTCTGGCCACTACAAAGAGGGCTGCCACAAATATTCTTGTACATACAGGCCCCTTTCCCTTCTTTAAAATCTCTTTGGGATATAAGCCCAGTAGTAACACTGCTGGGTCAAATGGTATGGACAGTTTGATGACTTTTTGAGCATAGTTCCAAATCGTTCTCCAGAATGGCTGGATCCATTCACAATTCCACCAACAATGTAATGTATCAGTGTCCCTGTTTCCCCACATCCCCTCCAGCATTCTGCATTATCTTTCCCTGTCTTTCTAGCCAATCTGACAGGTGTATAGTGGTATCTCAGAGTTGTCTTAATTTGTATTTCTCTGATTAATAATGACTTGGAGCATCTTTTCATATGGCTAGAAATAGTTTCAATTTCTTCATCTGAGAATTGTCTGTTCATATCCCTTGACTATTTATCAATTGGAGAATGGCTTGCAAATCATTTTTTTTAATTGTGTGTTATATCCAATCAACTCCTCTCTATTTTCTAGAACATTTTAACCAGAAGATTAACCAGAAAACATATACTGTATAAGATGATACATTTAAAGATTAACTTTCTATTAGGACAAATACTGTGACCTCTCTCCTAAAATAAAGGTGGAGAGAGTATTTCAGAAAAGGAAAGCAGACTCAATCAATAAACAGAGATGTCAAATGTTTCTAGGACGTTTGGTGATAAACAGAAAACTGTTAGGTCTAGAAAAATGCAGCCAGGATGATGAAGGATCCCAAGTTTCTGGCATAAGAGGATAAATTGAATGAACTGAAGATGTCTTGCCTGGAGAAGAAAAAATTTAGACTGAATATACTATTTTCTAGTATCTGAAAGGTTATTATTGGGAATAGCCTATGTTCTGCTTGGCATCAGAAAACAAAACTAGGAGCAAAGGTTGACATTACAAAGAAATTTATACTCTACATAAGGAAAAAAAATCCATAACAATTAAAGCTATCTACAAGTATGAAAGGGACTCATCCTTCTTTCCCTTCATTTTATTTTTTTTTCAATTACATGTAAAAAAAAATCAACATTCACTTTTTAAAGATTTTTGAGTTCCAAAAGTCCCCCTTCTGAGTCCCCCTTTTTTGAGAAGAGAAACAATTTGATGTACGTATAATACATGTGAACTCCTGAAAAACCTATTTCTTCATTAGATATATTATAAAAGGAAACAGAACAAAAAAGAAAGAAAAAAGAAAGTTTTAAAAAGTTTTAAAACAAAACACTGCTGAAGAGCGAAAGATATATAAATGGGGCGGGGGGGGGGGGGAAGTAATGTAGAAAGAAATAAACAGATAATGATCTTAACTATGAATGTGAATAGGATATACTCTCCCATAAAACAGAGGCTGATAGTACAGTGGATTAAAGACCAGGTTGTTGTTTACAAAAAGCACATTTGAAATACAGAGACACACAGAGAATAAAGGTAAAAAGCTGGAGCAGTATAGATTATGCTTCGGCTGAAGTAAAAAAAGCAAAGATAATACTCTTGATCTCAGACAAAGCAAAAGCAAAAATAGACTTAGCTATAAGAGATAAGGAAAGAAATTGCATTTTACTAAGAGGTACCATAAACAATGAAGTAATATCAAAATTAAACATATATGTACTAAGTGTTACATCATCCAGATTGTTAGAGGGTAAGTTAAGCAAGTTACAGGAAGAAATAGATAACAAAGCTATATTAGTGGGGGATCCCAAACCTTCCCCCCAGAACTAGATAAATTTAACCACAAAAATTTTAAAAAGGGAGTTGAACTTTAGAAAACTGAGAGATGATAAACTTCTGGAAAAATTTAATATGGATAGAAAGTAAGATACCTTTTTTTGCAATTGTACATAGCACCTTCACGAAAATTTTATGCATCAAAGAGTAAAATTATCAAATAAATGAAAATAAATGCAAAAAATATCAAATACATAAATGCAGAAAGACAGACATAGTAAATGCATCCTATTCATTTCATAATTCAATAAAAGTAAGTACAATAAAAGCCATGGAAAAAACAGACCAAAAATTAATAGTGTGAAATAACAAATCATGGGGGGGGAAATCAACAATTTCATCAATAAGAAAGACAATTATGATTCAAATACCAAAATTTATGAGAGGCAACCAATGCAGTTTTAAGGGAAATTTTTATATCTCTAAATGCTTACAACAATAAAAAAAAAAAAGAACAGATCAATAAATAGGACATATAACTAAAAAAGATAGAAAAAGAACAAATATAAAATCTTCAATTAAATAACAAATTAAATATTAGCAAAGATGTTACAGCAACTTATCACCAAGATAATACATTACGACCAAGTAGAGTTTATACCAGGAATGTAAAGCTGGTTCAACATCAGCAAAACTATCAGCATAATTGACCATATCAATAACCAAATTAACAGAAATCATATGATTATCTCAAGAGACACAGAAAATGTATTTGACAAAATACAACACCCATTCCTGTTAAAAATGCTAGAGATTATAGGAATAACTGGAGTTTTCCTTAAAATATTAAGTAGCATTTATCTAAAACTATAAGCAATCATTATATGTAATGCAGATAAATTAGAAGCATTCCCAAAAAGAGCTGGAGTGAAATAAGATTGCTCCATTATCATTGCTGCTATTCAATACTGTGCTAGAGATATTAGCTTTGGCAATAAGGGAAGAAAAAGAAAATGAAGGAATTAGAATAGGTAGTGAGAAAACAAAATGATCACTCTTTGCAAATGATATGATGGTATACTTAGAGAATCAATTAAAAAAAACTACTAAGAAAAAATTAACAATTTTAACAAAGTTGCAAGATATAAAATAAACCTATATAAATCATTAGCGTTTCTATATGTTACCAACAAAGTCCAGCAGCAAGAGATAGAAAAGAAATCTTATTTAAAATAACTATAGATAATATAAAATATTTGGGAATCTACCTGCTAAGATAAAGTCAGGAACTATATGAACACAATTACACAACACTTTCCACACAAGTAAAGTTAGATCTAAGTAAATAGAAAAATATCAAGTACTCATGGGTACACCAAGATTATATTTTTAAAATGACAATTCAACCTAAATTTATGTACTTATTCAGTTTCATACCAATCAAACTACCAAGAAATTACTTTATAGAGCTAGAAGTAATATGTATCTGAAAGAACAAAGGGTAAAATATTTCAAGGGAATTAATGGGAAAAAATTCAAAGGAAGATAGTCTATCTGTACCACACCTAAAACTATATTATAAATCACTTGCTACTGGCTAAGAAATAGAGTAGTGAATCAGTGGGATAAGTTCACAAGACACAATCATCAATGACTACAATAATCTAGTGTTTAATGAACCCCAAAACTCTAATTTCTGTGATAAGAACTCTGTTTGGCAAAATTTGCTGGGAAAACTGAAAAATAATATGGCAGAATCAAGGCATTGACAAACATCAAACATCTTATACCAAGTTAAATAAAATGGGTTCATGATTTAGATATAAAGGGCAATACTATAAGCAAATTAGAACAAGAGACAATCTACCTCTCAGAGCTGTAAAGAATGTTAGAACTTATGACCAAAAAATAATTAAAGAACATTATAAAATGTAAAATGGATAATTTTATTACATTAAATTAAAAATGTTTTGTACAAACAAAACCAATGCAGTTAACATTAGAAGGGAAGCAGAAAGGTAGGGGGAAAATTTTGCATCCAGTGTTTCTGATAAAGTCCTCATTTCTAGAATATATAGAGAACTGACTCAAGTTTTTAACAGTACAAGTCATTCCCCAATTGATAAATGACCAAAGAATTCAAACAGACAATTTTCAGACTAAGAAATTAAAGCTTTTTCTAGTCATATGAAAAATGTTCTAAATCTCTATTGATTAGAGAAATACAAATTAAGACAACTCTGTGATATGTCTAGGCAATTGAAAATCAACTTTTAAAAACTACTTGAAATAAATAACAGTTTTCACAAACTTGCAGGTTAAAAAATAAAGTCACATAAACCATCAACATTTTGATATATTACTAATAAAACCCATCTGCAAGAAATAGAAAGAGAAATTTCATTTAAAATAACTATAAAAAATATAAAATTTTGGAAGTCTACATGCCAAGACAAAACCAGATGAACACAATTACAAAATTTTTTCAAACAAATAAAATCAAATCTGAATAATTAGAAAAATGTCAATTGCTCATGGGTAGGCCAAGCTAATATAACAAAAATGACGTAGACATGATATATAAATCAGAAATGCTCTAAAAACTTTTCCCCAGATTTTGGCTTTCCTTCTATTCTTAAAGACATTGGTTTTGTTTGTACAAAAAAAAAAAAAGATTGATTTAATTATAGCAAAATTATCCATTATTCTATAGTGCTCTTTATCTATTTGGTTATAAATTCTTTCTTTATCTATACATTTGACAGGTAAAATTTTCTATTCTCTCCTAATTTGCTTATGGCATAAGCTTTTATGCTTAAACCATGTGTTCTTTTTGACCTTATCTTGATATATGGTATGATATATGATATTAGATACTGGTCTAGTTTTTGCCTTATTGCTTCTCCAGTTTTTCCAGCATTCATAAATGATATTGACTACTACAACAAAAAATAATAATCATCATAATCATTATCATAGTATTATACAGAACTTTAATAAAGAGCTGTGCAAATGTCACAAAAACCTAGTAGGTAGGCAATATTATTGTGCCCATTTGACAAATGAAAATATTGAGACAGATAAAGAATAAAAGATTTTCCTAAGGCCACAACTGACAAGTTTTTGAAGACAAATTTGAATTCAGGTCTTCCTAACTCCATGTTCAATGCTCTATCTCCTAAGCTACCCAGGTGTAATCTTGTACAAAACTTAGATGAATACATATGCAATGGATTATAATGAGCATTTTTGTTCAGATAGATTTTAGACTCCCATTGTTAGGATAAGTCTGGGTCTCCCAAATTTAAGATTCTTCAATTTTACATAACTAGGCTTGTAGGAAGACATGTTATTTCTTTTTAGTCATTAATTAAAATTATGTGCATTGTCACACTAGCAAAGACTAGCTTGCCTAAGTAAAATTCTGGATTTGAGTTCAAATTTTCCTGACCCCAGGCTCAGTACACTATCCACTATGTCACCTACCTGCCCGTAAAACAACACAGAATCATAAAATTTAGACCTAATGAATGAATGAATGGATAAAGCATTTATTAAACACTTATTGTGAGCAGGACCAGGAGATCATTATACTTCAACAACAATACTATATGATGACTAGTTCTGATGGCCCTGGCCATCCTCAGCAATGAGATCAACCCATTTCCAATGGAGCAGTAATGAACTGAACCAGCTACGCCCAGAGAAAGAACTCTGGGGGATGACTAAAAACCATTACATTGAATTCCCAATCCCTATATTTTTGCCCACCTGCATTTTTTATTTCCTTCACAAGCTAATTGTACAATATTTCAGTCTGATTCTTTTTGTACAGAAAAATAACAGTTTGGTCATGTATACTTATTGTGTATCTAATTTATATTTTAATATATTTAACATCTACTGGTCATCCTGCCATCTGGGGGAGAGGGTGGGAGTTAAGAGGTGAAAAATTGGAACAAGAGGTTTGGCAATTGTTAATGCTGTAAAATTACCCATACATATAACCTGTAAATAAAAGGCTATTAAATAAAAAAAACCACTTATTGTGAATAAAGTTACATAAATAACACTATGAATACATATAGAAAAGTAAAACAGTTCTTGCCCTCACAGAGCTCATCACAATATAATGGGAGATATGGAGGATTTTAGTTACTAATATAATGAAAAAGACTCATGGCCCTTAAGGTATCAAAGCAAAGATAGCAGGAAATCATCTTTAAAGTCATTTCTATTGATAAAAATTATATGATTTTCTGATGCTAAATTATATAAAACTCCCAAGGACTTTGTAGTGCTAGTTTTTCTTGTGTCTTCAGTAATTATGATTGTAGCACTTGCAGGCACATTAGCCAACCTGTATTTGAATAGGGGGCTACTTTCTAGGATCATGGCTGAAGGCACAGGGCTAGATCATTGTTATTGTCTGCATACTTGGTTTTAGGATTCTGTCCTGTCTCCATTAGGTTCTTAGGGGAAATGATAATTAAGGTCATAGTAATGGCTTAATTTGCCTAATACATGATGCATCTTATATCTCCCTCAAGGTGTCTTTAACTGATTTGTCTGCTTGTCTGTGGTGGTTGGTTGGAAGTTAGAGAGGATGGCTGGCCCCTTCTCCACAGAAGTTACTGCCCTGGATGATTGCTTTAAGGGCTGAGTTGGAAGTAGAACCAATGACCTGAAAGTTGTTCTAACTCCCAGAACTCTTGAGTCCATCTGGCTCTAGGTAGAGGTAAGTCAGCAGTGGGCCATGATAGTGATGAGGAGCTAGAAGGGAACTTAAAAAACCAAACCTCTTTTTACAGATGAAGAAAAATGATTTTTAAAAAAGAGAAGACTTTTTTATGTACTTGTTATGTCCTCATTTCTAATATAGATTCCTTGAGGATAGGAACAAAATTTGTTTTTTATTTTTTTTTAATATCTGCAGTACTAAGTATTGTCCTGGAACATTGAAAGTACTTGATAAATATTGTTTGCAGGATGATTGGATGAATCAGATGTCACATTTCACTATAGAAAATAATAGGTTATTTTTCAATAAATAATGCATAATTTTGTTTACTTTCCCAGTTTTTTTCTTCTTGATCCAATTTTTCTTGTGCAGCAAGATAATTGTATAAATATGTATACATATATTGGATTTAATATATATTTTAACATATCTAACATGTATTGGACTACCTGTCATCTAGGAAAGGGGGTAGGGGGATGGAGGGGATAATTTGGAACAGAAGGCTTTTCATGGGTCAATGCTGAAAAAATTACCCATGCATATGTTTTATAAATAAAAAGCTTTAATAAATAGATAGTAGATAATACATACTTTAGAGAGGGATTCTTGCTTGAATTCATGCCTGTAAGAAATATTTCCCTCCATTTCCTCATATAAAGCATTCAAAAAATGAATTAAATGGATGTGATCTCAATGAAAAAATAGGCAGATATAGAATGAGAACAGAACACATGACACAAAAAGCACATATCATGAATACAGGAGTTTTTAGAAAGGGAGGATGAAAAAAGAAAGAGATCTCCCAAGAAAAATGTTCCAGATGCAAGAATAATAAATTATTTGGAGACAGGCTGAGAACTCCATCCTTTCCTCAAAAGGATTTAATGAATCTGAGATTAATGAGAGCCTATTGGCTTCTTCTGAGGATGCAGCAGGAATGTTACTTTCCCTTAAATAGAAAACAGATGCATGAATCTCCAAGATGCCAAAGAGGGAAAACATGTATATATCTAAGCAATTTGGTCACTAACATTTCTGCCAGCTCTGATGAAGTGAAATGAACACCAAAGGAATTGCCAGAGAGCTACTTATTAATGAAAACAGCTGTACAATGACTCTTCATGGTCATCCACACAGCTTTCCTGAATTCAAGGAAAACAAACAGGTGGTGATTCATTCTATGGGACAGAGAGAAGGTAAAAGAAATAACTTACAGCAGTTTTCTGCAGTAAACACAGAGCAATGATTTTTATTAGACTCCAATGGCAATTTATTGCAGGGAAAAAGAAGCAATGAAATTTAGTATAGACTTAATTCAAGTAGCTGGGCAGGGGGAGAATCCTTGTCAAAGAATCAAATTTATTTCTGAACAAGTCTAAGCAGTCTACACATGATTTTACATTTACAGGAAAATGATCCAACATGATGACTTTTCATTAACTTCCAAGGGCTATTTGGCACACAATGGAACATCATCCACAGGAAACATGTATTCGTCTTGAGAGAAACATAAGATACAAGGTATGGAAAAAAGCCTATAGCATCCATGAAAGAGTCAAGAGGAAAAACAAGAACATGAATTCAAAATATGCAGAATTCATAGGTTCATGTGATTTCAACAGGAAGTGATCTCAACCGGTATTAAGTTCATGCTTTTCATTTTAACAATGAGAAAATCAGGCCTCAGGGAAATCCTTATTTGCTCAAGGTCATGTAGGTAGTAATGTCATGATGATATTTGAATACAAAATTAACCAAAGAATGAAAAATAATTTTTCTTATATTTGTTCAAGCAATCAAAATAACTAATAAAAAACATATTAAGCTACTAAGAACAAAACAATTTATTCATTCACTTGTGAGAAGGTGGTTTCCTTATTATATTGTAAGCTTCTTAAAGACAGAGACATTGTAAATAATTTTTGCATATCTCTCATTGCCATTATATGCAAAGAAATAAGAGACATTTAGACAGTTATATACATTTAGACAATATATATACAATTATATTGACAGCAATATAGTTTTAGGAACAACTTTGAATGAATAAATCATTTTGGCTATTATAAATATCTAAATTAACTACAAAGGATATATGAAGAAAGATGCTAGCTACATCCAAAGTTAGAACTGATAGATAAAAGTATAGAATGATTTTACATATATATTGTTCATTGTCATTATTGATCATTCAAGGACCAGTCAAATCATAAAGATGATGTCTTTACTTACAAGTGAATTGGATTTAACTGAAACAGCTGTGCAAAGTCAACAGCCTCATTCTTTCCTCCAGAATCATCAGAGTCCAGCAGTAAGACATAGGCCAAGATGACTAATAATGGCTCTCAGGTATGTATGTCTATGTGTGTGATTTACATTCAGAGTCCATGGTTCTTTCTGGATACAGTTGGCATTTATTGGTATTGCCTTGGATCACTGAACCACTATTTCATAATTGATAATCACACATTTTTTGCTGTTACTGTGTACAATGTATTCCTGGTTCTACTTATTTCACTCAGCATCAGTTCATGTAAATCTTTCCAGGTCTTTCTAAAATCAGCCTGATCATCATTTTGTAGGACAATAATATTCCATTACTTTCATATATCATAACTTATTCAGCCATTCTCCAATTGATGGGCATCTACTTGTTTTCCAATGCTTTGCCATCACAAAAAGAGCTGCTACAAATATTTTTTGCACATGTGGATCCTTTTTCCTCTTTAATGATTTCATTGGTATATAGACTCAGTACTGGAACTGCTGGACCAAAAGACATGCACAGGTTTATAGTCCTTTAGCCATAGTTCCAAATTATTCTCCAGGATGGTTGTATCACAACTCCACCAACAATTTTCCCACACACCCTACAACAATTATCATTATCCTTTCCTGCCATCTTAGACAATCTGGTAGGTTTCACCTTTCTTTTTTGTTTGTTTTTTCTTTCTCATGGCTTTTCCCTTTTGTTCTGCATTTTCTTTCACAAAATGACTAGTATGAAAAATATATATATTCAAATGATTGTAACCTATATCAGAGTGCTTGCTGTCTTTGGAAGGAAGGAAATAAGGATGGGCGGGAAAAAAATTAGAATTCAAAATCTTACAAAAATGAATGTTGAAAACTATCTTTACATGCAATTTAAACAATAAAATATTATTGAATTAAAAAATATAGGAGATTTTAGTAACTTAACACACACAGGAATTATATGACTATAATTACACAATATTGTTTGTTAAAAAAAATACAATTAAATATTAAGAGAGTCACTCATGATTGGACCATACTATACAACTTTAAAATAACAATAGTACCTAATTCACATGTTCAATTATGCCAGCCAAGCTCTGCAAATGGATTATTTCATAAAACTATAAAGATAATAATGATTTATCTAGAGAAAAAAGGTTAAGAATCTTAAGGGAAATAATTACAAAATAAGTGGTTGCAGTATAGCCTATCAGTGTAGTGTTCTCTTCTTTTTCTAAAATATGATCGTTCTCTGACAGCAGGTTTTTTGGGGAGGTTTTCTGGAGGCAGCCTTAGTTTCAGTTCAAATCAATAATCACCTCAAATGCAGCCAGGGATTAAAGTACAGTCTTTTATTGTCTCTTCCAAAATAGCCCGGTTAGTTTTCCTTGGTTCCGAGAGCTCTTGTTGCTAGTCCTTTGCTTCTGCCTCTGCCAGCCTCAGTCTCTCCTCTTCCAAATCCCCTGTTCTTCCCAACTACAGTATCTAGCCTGTCAATCTCCTCAACTGACTCTTCACTGAAGCTCTAAGAACTTCTTATATATGATCTCTTAAAAGTGTGAACCCAAAAGTTGACTTCTCCTCTGAGAGAGTGGGATTGTGGGAGGTGTAAACTTGGGAATCTCATACTGAACCCTGACTTGTGAATCTCCCAAACATGTGAACTAATGTGTGAGCTAATGTGTGAACTCTCAAAGGTGTAAACTTAAACATTGTTTCTATCAATTCCATTAAGTTATCACTTTGTTTCAAGTTCTGGCCCTTAACATATCAGAATCAGATCTCAAACTATATTGCAAATCATTATTTTTTTTTTAAATATTCTATACTGGATAAAAAGTAGAAAAACTGAGCAATGACATTTTGCATGAAAAACTCCAAAGCAGAGTAACACAGTATTTGTTATAGCTAAGTACTCACATAAACTGGGTAAGTACTCATTATTCAAGAAAAATGTTATTTGGAGAACTGAAAAATAATATGAAAAAACCGATGACCAAGAATAATCCCCCAAAACTGATGATATATCATGATTCCTATTGTTGCTTAGTCATTTGTCATGTTCAATCTTCATGACCTCACTTGGCGTTTTCTTGGCAAAGATAGTAAAGGACTAGACGAAACTGAGGCAAAAAGTTAGGTTACTTGTCCAGCATTTCACAACCAATAAGTTGAGGCTAAATTTCAACTCAGGCCCCCCATACTCCAGACCTAATGCTCTATCCACTGCACTATCTAGCTGACTATTATGCTTCCTATCTCTTTGCAAAAAAGGTAATGGACTGAAATTTAAAATTGATAAGTACAGTTTTCAGCACCAGTTAAAAAGTAATGAGTTTTTAAAAAATAAATGCTTAAAAATGAAAATAAGGAAATAGAATGAAAATGAATCATATTAAAAAAATAAAAAGAGAGCAGGAAAAAAAAAGTTCTGGAATGGAAGCAAAAGTGAAATGGCATTAGAATTACAATAATAAATGTGAAATATACAAAAGAAAATGTATAGCTGGAGAGTCATGACTTTCTGTGCAATCCTGTTTTTTGCTTCTTTGCACAGGGAAATTTTCATATTTCCTGCTGGTTGTCAATATCACAGTAAAAATAAAAATTGAACCCCCAAAAATGTGTGATTCATTTTAACTTTAAAAGTACATGAGAATACTGAATATTCACACTGTTCTAACATGGACAGGTAATGAGCTAAGGTGAGATAAGAAATAAGTCGAGATAGAATAAATTTGCAAACTAGTGTCAAAGTATGCTTATGAAGCATACTCTTGGTCTGACATTCCCTCCCATGACATACTTACATATACCAATTTAAATACTATATCAGGTTATATTTGCAAAATTTATCATTTTAAGAGAAATATAAAATGGATGCTAATGTAAGAGATTGGATTCATTTCTAATTTAAAACAAAGATATAGAGAACTGAGTCAAATTCATAAAAATAAGAGCCATTCCCCAATTGATAAATGATAAAAATATATGAACAGTTTCTAGATGAAGTAATCAAAGCTAAGTATAACCATATGAAATAATACTCTAACTCATTATTGATTGGAGAAATGCAAATTAAAACAATACCTATTTGATTAATAGGACAGAAAAGGAAGATGAGAAATGCTGGAGGGAACTTTGGAAAATGAAACATTAATGCACTATTGCTGGAATTGTGAATACACCATTTTGTAGAGTTATTTGGAACTATTCCCAAATGGTTATAAAACTGTGCATATCCTTTGATCTTGCAATTCCACTACTAAGTCTGTATCCCAAAAGATAAGGCCAGTTCAGTTGTTCAGATGAGGATCTAGAAGGAAATGAGAAACATATAGACCCTCTAACATTTAGGGGAAAAACAAACAAAAACTGAAGTTTACTTAACAGTAGCATGTTTAGGATATTTAACAAAGTTATAGCTCTGTTTTGAGTATTTATAGTCAGACACAACACCAAACTTAAATAGATTTGATCAAAAGACTGTGTTGCCTGATTCAATGGTGGGATAGGTCTCAAGTCTTCTGAAGGGCAATGACTCTTTTCAGGGTGATCTTTTTATAAAAGTGACCAAAAAAGCCAAGCCAATGTCTTCAGACATTTTTTCTATACTGTCCTGATGGTTTATAGTTGCTGTGGTAAGTCTCATGGGCCTAGAAATATGTGCAATAACTAGGAAACATATATTATCAAACTGCTACCTGTGCTATACTTGATCTTCTTCCTGCACCCTTAACACCACTGCAGTTTAGTAAGTCATCTATAATTTGCAGTTTTTCCTGCAAGGCAACTTCAGAGACCAAAAGAACTAAAATAATCCAATAATCTTACTCTATAGCAATGTCCAAATTGGACCCCCAAAGAGTTTTGTTCATATGTTCTTTTGTTTATATCACTTATAGTAGCAGATGAGTGCAGAGCTATTGTAATTTGGGAGATAAGTAATAAAACTAACCAGAAACAGAGGATCTCCATTTTTCTTGAAAATGACAAAATAGTTTATTACGACTAGATTCTTTATGAGGCTCTGCTGGCAGTTCAATAGATAGAGCATTGGACCTGGGATCTAGAAGACCTGATTTCAAATTTACTCTCAATCACATACTGGCTGTATGACTGAGCAAGTCACTTAACCTCTTTTCACCCTGTTACCTCATCTATAAAATGAGAAAAATAGCATCTATCTCACAAGTCTGTTGTGAGCATCAAATGAGATATTTACAAAAGCATTTAGCATATTGCCTAGTACATAAAATTATTACAAAAATGTTTATCCTTTTCACTTCCCTCCTCTTATTACCAGAGAAGGACCAAGTGATCTGGGAATCTTCAGAGAACATTTATCAGATGCAAATTTTCAATTAGCAATTGTCCACAAACTCATTACAGCTCAAAAATTCAATACATGATACAGCAGGGAGTACTAATGGTTTCTCAGATGGAGAGCTGTACACAGAGACCCTGTCTGTACATTTCATTTGTTATTTGTTATACATGCTTTAATTATAGAAAGATTTTTGTTTGATGGCTATTTACAGCCAACATGAAATTCAATGTAACCGATAAGAGTTTGATACCCACTCCCAGCTCAGGGTCAACTATGTAGCTCTGTGTATTCTGTCCTGTTGGTTCCTGTTTCTAAGGTAGCATATTGAGTGAGTGTCATTGATGGATTCTTGTTCACTTTGCATGGAACACAAGATAAAGGCAGGAGGCTATAGTGTATAGGATGCTGGAGTCAAATTCAGGAGATTTTGATCTGATTCTCAGCTCTTCCATTTATTGGACAAATTGCTTCCTCTTTTCTGATTTCAAGATTAGAATAAAAAAGTATGATGGCTTTAACAATTCTGACAACATTATTAAGTACTAACCATATATTCAGAGTTTTCCTTTATGTGGAAATATACAATTTTATATTGGGAAGGAATTCATACATTCTTTTTCTCATTCCAGTTGTCTTCAGTTGTATCTGACTTTTTTTGCCCCTATTTAGAATTTTCATGGCAAGATTCTGGAGTGGTTTGATATTTTCTTTTTTAGTTCATTTACAGATGAAGAAACTGAGACAAACAGGGTTAAATGAGAGGATCAAAAAATACTGAATATTTAAGGTTGGATTTGAACTCAAGAGATGAGACTTTCTGACATTAAATTTGGCACTCTATCTACTATACCACGCAGCTTCTCCCAAAGGCATTCTAATCTCACTCCTAATTGGAAAAGAATCCCCACTATACCATATGTGATAATTCAGTCTATAAACTTGTTATTCTTGACATCAAGTTCTAGCTTCTTTATAATTTAAATTCATTGCTTTTGTCTTCTGAGTCAAAACCAAATAATTTCTACATTATAGTCCTTTAAGTATTTTCTGATCAGTCTTCCATCTAGTACATCATACTAGATTTCAGCTTGTGTGCATACACACATGTATATGTTTGCATGTATTCACATATATTAATAATACATAATGTTGATATGTTGTTATAAAGTTCATAACATACTTAACATATTTTACAATCCCTATGTTATTATCATAATCCAATCCAATCACAATCCAAAATTATCATCACAACATTGAGAGGTAAGTACTATTGAAATACCCAAATTAGACATGGGGAAACTGAAGCTAAGAAAGGTTAAACGACTCTCCCAGGGTCTAGAAAATGTTTGAGACAAAGTTAATATTCAGGTCTTCTTGACTCTAGGGCTAGAATTCTGTCTCCTATACTATCTATGCAAGTACATGTGCACATACACACACATGAATAGACCTTGTATATAATCAATAAAAATATATGTAATAGATTGAGACAAGTAAAAGAATAAGGGAAAATGCAAACAAATATCAATAGTTTAGGAGAATATGGATAATTAAATAATAAGTGTCCTGAATTTGTGCTTAAAGGATCTTGTTTAAATATATAACTAACTCTATGTGTGACCTTAAACAAACTTCTTCCTTTCTTGAGACCTCAGTGTTGTAATCTTTAAAAGAAAAGAAAAGACCATTGTAATAATGGTCTCTGGGGTCCCTTTGAGGCCTCAATCTAAGATCTTGTGATTTATAAAGAACCTTTGAAACTCTAAAATATCCTGAATCCCTCTTAGCTCTAAACCATAAGAAAACTGAAGAAAATATGTCTTTAAAGAATTAATTGTCCCAAGAGTTGATATGTAAAGATCTGGTATCAGCTTATTATTGCAGTCCAGGGGCCTAGCAGCTGAACCTATGATTTGCTGAATTTGTCTATTCACCATCATTGACTTGGGGTGATAATACCATAATGGGCATTTTAAAAGTTCTTGTTACCACCATACTGTCTAATCTTCCCGAGATTATTTAGTGTTTGTCTTTTGAAACCCACATTTGAAAAAAGTATGTGTTCCTACAATGACCTATGTGCTACTTCTGACATGTGCATTTCTTCTGGAATTTAGACCTCATTGTTCCTAAGCAAGAATGTTGATGTCAGAAGGGCTGCCAATAAATTAGAATTCATGTACATAAATGCATGCACTAAGGGGCAGAAGTACCTAAATTTCAAGTACCATTAACTTGCACACTAAATTGATTGCTGAAATTTCCAAATTGAACTTAACCACAAGTGGACATAAATCTCTTGTACAGCTGTGTGCACCATTAAGTCATCTATGATCTATGGAGAAAGGACAGCAACCTTTTGAATAAAATTATGTTGCATTCCCTAAGTTGGTACATTCAAAATAACTACTAGTCTAGGAAGAAAACAATCAAAGTTTACTGATTTGCATTTGGTTATTGTATTCAGGAGTTGGATAAATATCTATATACCCCAGCCAGAGCATGGAAAGCTAAAAAGTTAGGAGAGGACAGTTTAAACCAAAGGAAGGAAAGGGACAATCTAAATAGAGGACCCTAAAATATGGTGGAACAACATTGTTTAAAGATAAGTCTCTACTTACCAAATAAATTTAAACTGCCTCATCTATTCACAAAATCAACACCACCCTCCCTTTACTACATTATCTCATGCTCTTACTTTCTTTTACTCCTCTAAACTCAAAGAATATTACTCTCCATTCTCTTATAAATTACTTATTCATTTTTCCTACATTACTCTACTTGTTTTTCCTTGTGGCAAAACTACTATCCACTCTCCTATTGAAT
Organism: Sarcophilus harrisii; assembly: GCF_902635505.1. Taxonomy (NCBI): domain Eukaryota; kingdom Metazoa; phylum Chordata; class Mammalia; order Dasyuromorphia; family Dasyuridae; genus Sarcophilus; species Sarcophilus harrisii. Next base: position 65,522,199 of record NC_045426.1, on the reverse strand, counting down.
TCTTACCTATCTTTTAAGTTCTAAATAATAGAACTTTTATTGGAAGAGTCATGAAGTAGAAATAACATTATTTCTGTTCTCAGAGAATCTGAAATTGAAATTTTTTTGAAATTTTTATTTCATTGCAAAATACATCTATGACTTTATATACAAATGTGTGACTTTGTACATTTTACAATTTGTACTTGTAAAATGAGGGAGTTCTTAAGATCCCTTTTACCTCTAAAGTAATGATGTCATTAACTCGGGTTTTTCATACAATTTTGTTTCCATGTATCTTATAAACTTAAAATCAGAGTTCTAATTTATCTATAATAGAATCAAAAGATATTTCAAAGGGCCAAGATGGCAGAGAGGACACACCCATCTACTTAAGCTCCCAGAATATTTTTTTTCATGGCAAGGCCTCGGAATCAGGACTTGATTGAAAAAACCACAAATACTTACCAACAGAAGATATCCTCGAAATTCACCAGAAAAGGTCTGTTTTTGCTCACAGTTGGGATTGGTGAGGGAAGAATAAAATATAGTAAGGCTGAAAAGACAAATAAGAGTCAGGCTATGAAAAGCTTTAAAAGATAAATAAAGAAGTTTATATTTTATCCTTTTTTGGAGGGATGGACAATCAGGGTTCAGTGACTTGCCCAAGGTTACACAACTAATAAGTGTCTGAGTCTGAAATTGAAATCAGATTCTCCTGAATCCAGGACCAGTATTTTACCTACTAGACCTCCTATCTGCCCCATATTTTGTTTTTGAGGTAATATGGAGCTACTACAATTCACTAAGTAGGAGAGTGACATGGAGATATCTGATTTTTGACAAGTCACTTTACTATTATACTTTTGTGTGAAATGTTCTGAAAATAGTACTCTGATAAATAAAAATTGCTGTTTGTTGTTCAATAAAAATACCTTCTATAAATACATCATTTTTAATTGAATTCTAGCAGTGAATAGAATAATGTAAATGAGATATACTTTATTCTATTTCCACATGGTTTTGATTCTTCTGTTAGATCTTTATATTTTGAAACTTTCTTCAGTATTAGGTCTATTGGTAGCAACTAAAAATTTTCTTAAGTTTTTTACAATCAACATTAGGGTTTGTGATTATAAAAAAAAAAAAAGAGTTCAAGCTATAATAATATTCTATTCCCAGTGGTATATTAGATCACTTCTCAGTGATATTTTGATATCCAAAAATTTTAATATTGAATGTGTGAGCTTGTAGTCCATGAAAGGTAAAGAATTTCAGATGTGTACTTCTATGCACCAGGTAATGTCTTACTGAATTTTTAGTAAGGGCCAAAGGTTGGTAGCCTACAACAATATGTTGAATTCTTTCTGCCATTTCCTCTTGAATAAAGTATAATGCTCAGTGGAACATAATCCTTTCTGGTGGTAATGACTTACCATCATCATTGCAGTTATCATAATATCATCATCACCCTTGAATCACAGTGTAACAACATAGGGAGCTTATGAGAAAGTTACTGATATCTGTGTAGGTCCACTTAATGGAAGTTGGGTTACTGAACTCAATGATTATACAAGAAGCAACTTTCTCATGCCCTCTTTGACAGGAAGTATTTGTCTTAATGACTCAAAGTCATTAGAGAAAGGAAGTCCAATATGCAACATCTGAGAAGTGGCACTCAGCATATATGTGCATGTATTACAACTTATGAATAATATGCTTCTAACAAGATGGTATAATCAAAAGAGCATAGGACTGGGTGTCAAGAGAGAGTAAAGTTTAATTCTTCCTTTAACCAATCTTTACTTGAGGGTCTCAAAGTTTAAAATAGTAATTTTTCCAGGATTCCAGAATTTTGAAATTAATTACATTTACAGCACTTTCATTCCTTCAACACATTAGAAAATGTTGGATATTTAAAAACAAAAAAAAAGTTAAATAAGCAATCTCCCAGATTTTGTGCTTCTTCCCTATCTAAGTTTCCCCTCGCTGCAAGAAGTCATGTCATCTGAGCTTCTTGCTCCTGAATTTTCTGACCCCTTCCCAGGGTACTATGATACCTTCATAGTATCCTTGTATCCCTCCAAATTAATTTAAGGGAACTTGCTTTCTCCACTGGCCAAAATTGTTAGTTATAACTCTACTTCAAACAGTTACTAACTTTGAGACTATGGGAAAGACATTTAATCTCTTTGAGCCTGTTTCCTTATATTTAAAACTAAAATATAAATGGTTGAACTTGCCACCTTTCATGTTCATTAAGATTAAATAAATGATGTCGATGTATGTTTTGTAAATCTTAAAATATTGCATATATCAATAAGTGTGAGACTATAATTATGAACAAATAGATATCAACAGAAGAATAGAAAATTTTTAACAACTGTGTCAAGGAAAACTCTGAATCATTAATAAAAAGTGCAAATCAAAACGACTCCAAAATTTAATTTTACACTTAGCAAATTGGCAAAGATGACAAATGATGCAAATAGTATTACAGAGGATGGAAAACCACACATCTGTTGTTGGTGAAACTGTGGATTAGTACAACAATTCTGGAGAGTGATTGAGAATTAAATAAATAAAATTATTAAAGTCACCTTTTCACCCAGGGTCACCTAATGGATAGAGCATAGGACTTGGAATCAGGAAGACATGAGTTATAATAATGCCATAAATACTGTGTGAGTCTAAGCAAATCACTTAATCTCTCTGTGCCTCAGTTTTCTCAATTGGTAGATTCCATTGACAGGCATATTTCCCAAGGAGATTAGTGACATAAAAAAGCTTCCATATGGACCAAAATAGCAAAGCAACATTTTTGTGTGACAACAATTTTTTAAATGCAGCTGCCTATGCATTAAGGAAAGACTAAAAATTGTGGTACATGAATGTCATATTGTAACACTACTGTACTACAAGAAACAGTGAGCATGAAGAAAATGGAGAAACATGGGAAGACAAATGAATGATGAAAAGTGAAGCAGAGCAAGATAAATAATATGCATAATAATTACATCAATGTCAATCGAAATAATAAGAACCACAATACATTCAAAGTCCAATGTCATAAAAAATTTCAAGTGACCTTGATTATAATGAAAAAAATAAGTTAAGGGTTGTAAAGAGTCAGGAGGTCCAGACAAAAAGAATATTTCACATGACATCAGATTTTGTCAATGTATTGATAGGGTTTGTTAATTTAATTGTTCTTCCCCTTTTAAAAAATCTTGATTATAAATAATTGCTTTCTAGGAGGAATAATAATAGGGATTTAGGAGGAAATCTAATTGAATTTGAGACAAAGGATTTAAATGAAAACTTATTTTTAAAAAGTTTTTTACAACCTAGCTCAAAAACACAGACACACATATTATATAGGAAGCAGTTATACATCAATAAGTATTGATGTATGTCTACAGGGTTATATAATGATCTACTGCATACACATTTTGAAGGCTTAGCTTGGACATCATTTATAGCAATTGTCTCCTAAATTGCATGCCTACTTCAATTCAGAGCTGTAATTCAAGGTTTCTAATCTATTTTAGCTTCTTTCAATGACTTCATAAGACAAATCTCAGTTTTAAAAAAAAGGGTACCGTGATCAGCAGGACTTTTTATTTGCCAGTAGATTAGTGTTAATTCTTCACCCCCTTATTTTATATTCACTATCACATCTTATTTGTAAGGTTTATTTGCTGGATTTATAGCTATAGTGGCCATAAGCTTTGAAATAACAATGACCTCATTACCACCCCAATTATATCATCAAATTCTCATCTGTACTTTCCTTGCTTTGCTTAGAGTTTTAATATGTGAAAACAGAAGATTGCTTGCTTGCTCCCTAGTCATCAGTTTATAAAACACATAATACAAAATGAAAACAGACTTGAAAGCAGTTTTAACAGTGCATCACCAGTAACCAAGTCTGTCTTATCAGCACTGAGATTGATGGTACTTTCTCAGCCCTGCTTAGGCCTCCCAATAGAAATAGAGTTGATTAATCTTATGATCTGATTTTAAAAACCAGAAGTTTTTGTTTTCCAAGAAAAGAAAAGCTATCTTAAGTTCCTTGCCTATAATAAAAAATTGATAAATTTTTCTCAGTCAATTAACAACTGTTTATTAACCAGAGTATGCTAGATGCTAGGGACAAATGAAAACTAAAAACAATCCTTTTGCTCAAGGACTTTACATTTTAATGGGAGAATGTGAACTACAAAGTGACTCCAATGTCCTCTTAGCTAGAATTAATTTTTTAAAATATGCTTATTAAAACTGTGATATTTTAATTTGTGGTGGAGTCCTGAAAAAATTTAGTAACCTCAGAGTTATAAAACCAACAAGGGAAAATAATCCTATTTTATAACAAATAGACAACCTTTAACTAGTTTCCTAAATAGTGTTGTTTCTCGTGATTATAGATAAGTTGTATTTATATGTAAGCCTGTAAATCTTGGGGCAGATCTGAGGAAGTAATTTCCATTATTCAAATATAACAGCTGTTCTAAAAATAGAATTACTTTTTTTTAAAGTCTCTAGTTGGGAAGAGGCTCAAAGCTTTCATGCTCCAAGTAGGTTTTTTTTTTCATTCTATGCCTAGTACCCACTCTGCTTTTGGGGGGAAATCCCCCTGTACTTAGAAATTTTCATTCTAGAAACATCTATGTGCCATATGGCTGTCTAGATCATTGATGCCTCTCTGCATGAGACATTACAAGTGGAAAAGTCATCAAACTCATCTGTTGCAGGAGCACTCTCTAGTAATGAATCCCTTTTAATACATTGAAACAGCTTTTTGAAAGAATGTAACCCTAGATGTTGCTATACCAAATTGGACAAAACTACAAGAAGCTATTATAATTTAGGCCTCCCATACCATCCTCATTCTCCAGCTTACTTTATTGCAGACTGAATATCACTTTAACAGATTCTACCCCACTGGCTAAATAGCAGTTGTATCCTATCCCTACTAAAGATAAGTTTCATCATTGAGTATCTTAACTGTTGAATATATCTTTGTCCTCCATCTCACATCCCTGGATGTAGAACTTTGAGTTTTCTTCCTTCTTTGCAAGTTAAAATGTAAGTTAATAGAGGTTTACTGAATTTGGTATATTGGCCATTCCTCTTCTGTAGAAATCTCTTATTCCTCCAAAGCAACAAAAAATGGACTGGGACAATCACATTCATCAAAGCTCAAAAAGTTCCAAAAAAATAAAAAAATTCACTTAAAGAAAATTCTCAACCCTGGCCATAAAATATAGTATCTTTCTCTAACCATGTCACTTCTGTTCAATAACTTTTAAGGCTCTCCTATTTCTTCTAGGATTAAAAATAATCATAATAACAGTAAAACTTCCTTTCAACATTTAAAACCTTTCACAATCTAGCTTCAATTGATCTCTTCAGATGGATTTCACTATGTTTCCCTTCATTCACTGTGTATGTCAGCCAAACTGATTTCCATGATATTCCCCTTTACTTTAAATTCCATCTTCTACTTCCTTGTCCTTGCCTAAGCTATCCACATGCCTAGTATTATCTCCCTTCTCACTTCATCCTCTTGGAATTCCTAGTTCCTTTTTATCTCCAAGATAAGACCTTTTTCTGATTTCCACAATTGTTAGCATCCTTTCCCAAAAAATTATTTTGTCAATAGAGATAAGGAACAGAACTATGATTTCATTAGTATAAGAAACTTCTGGGTGAAAAAATGCACTACCAATGCAATTCTCAGCAATTCATGACTTTAGAGAGTTTCTAAGAACTCTGAATGATTTAATGCTTGCCCAGAGTCAAAGCTCAGTACATATCAGAGATGGCACTAGAGCCCAAGTTTTCTTGGCTTCAGAACTACCTCTCTATCCATCCTTTGGATTTATACTGTGTATCTGTGTGCATGTTGGTCTCTCTTCCTCCCACCCCTTTCCCCAAGAAATGTAAGCTTATAGGGAACTTTTACAGTCATGAATGACTGATATTCATTTAAAGAAGGCATCAAGAATGTATTCCAGTCTATATACCAGAGTTCCTCTATCTTTTTTCACCTGATTCTGCAGGGATGTTGCAAAATGTGCACAAAGGAACCTGCAGGGAATGAACAGTTTTTCCAACACTGCAGAATAACCTGAGTGTCTCCTCAATGTTGAGGCTTACATATTTACATTAATAGATTTTTATTGAGAAATTCTGTTTTTAGATCACCTAAATCTCTCCCTGTATCAGGTCCCTATTCTTCCTATAAAGTCATTTCTTATAATAAATATGTCTTAATCAAAAAAAAAAGGAAAAAAGGAATGGATATGGATTTTTTAGAAAAATCAAACAAGTATACCATATATATATGCATTGTTCTAGTGGAGATTCTTTGAAATCCCCTTTATTATTGGAAATGGATCCCCACTTCTGCTAAGGAATAGGAGGAGGCCTTCTTCAATCTCTTTTTGGGGACCAAGTTTATTTTATATAATTTCCCAATATTTGTTTATGATTTTTTTTGATGATTGTGCTTTCTATCAAACAAACTTTCTAGCAAAGAATTGGAAATTGAGAGAATACCCATCAACTGGGGAATGACCAAAGAAGTTATGATATATGATAATGATGGAATACTATTATACTTTAAGAAATAATGAGCAGGATGGTTTCAGAAGAACCTGGAAAGACTTTTATGAATTGATGCAAAAGGAAGCAAGTAAAACCAGAAGAAAATTGTACATAGTAACAGCAATGTTGTAAGGATTATTAACTTTGAAAGACTTATCTCCTCTAATCAAGATAATGATCAAAGACAATTCCAAAGGATGCATGATGAAAAATGGTATTTTTCAGAGTAAAAGCAATGAATTCTAAATGTGATTAAAACATTTTTTAACTGTCTTTTTCTTGAGCTTTGTGTATATGGTTTGTTTTGCAACATGGCTGATAAAGAAATATGTTCTGCATGATTTCAGATATATCAGTATTATATTGCTTACCTTCTTAATGGATGGGGAGGGTCAGGAGAGAAGAAAATTTGGAATGGAAATTTTTTTTAAAAAAATAAATGTTTACAAATTATGGTTGTGATTGTAAAATATCCAACAAAACAAAGAAAAATATATAAAAAAAAATTACACCACTCTAGGATAAACAAACACTAGGCAGTTTTAAATATGCCAATCCTATATAAGCTATACAAGGATGCACATAGAGGTTGATACAATTTTTTTGTTGCTTATGATTATAACTATAGATTCATCTGTCATTGCCTATTTCAGTCTACGAGTCCCCCTACTCCCTCTGAAGGAAGACATCTAATTAAGATAATTTTGCCTCATGTTTTTTGAGAAACAATGAAGATTTTCATGATACCATGAGCACTGATTTGTAAATAACATAAGACATTTCTCCAATGTACACATCATCACCTTATATTGAGGTTATATTTTAATTTTACTGTCTTGGGAACTGAAGCTGAAGGTCTTGTACCAGTAAATTCATCAATATATATTTATTAAGCTTCCATGATGCACTGAGCAATAGGGATATTCAGGCAGAAATGAAACAGTCTCTATTCTCAAAGAGTCTCCTATTCGTGTAAAATTTATAAGAAACTATTGATTTTTCCCATTACATTATTAGCTTTGAAAGACAAAATCTGGGGTAGGGGGAAGAAATAAGTTATCTTACATAAATCAGTATTTAAATTTTGAACTAATACAAGAGAAGAAAGTAGTATACTTTATAATATGGATATGTCTCAGGAAATCTCTTTGGATGACAAAAACCTATCTCTACATACCATAAAATGTTTTATCTAGCTAGAATTCTGTTACCCATTCTCATCTCTGTGGAACATAGCTTAAGTTCTTTGATATATGGGAAAAAATCTTGAATCTCAAGTAAGAGGAATTAAGTTCAAATTTTGTCTCTATTATTTATGGATTATTACTTATAGCCCATTACTTTTACTTAGAAAAATTAATTCATGGGGCATCTAGGTGATGCAGTGGATAGAGCACCAACCCTGAAATCAGAAGAACCTGGCTTCAAATATGGCCTCAGACACTTAACCCTTTCTAGCTGTGTGCCCCTAGGTAAGTCACTTAACCCTAACTGACTCAGCAAAAAAAAAAAAATAATAATAATAATATTTAATTCACCTATTTAGTCCCTAGTATACTAATTTACAAAATGAAAATTTGATATTATATGATCTTAAAAGTCCCATTCAGCTTCATCATAATTATGATGATAAAGATGATAGTAATCACTATTAGATTGAAATTTAAGGCTTGGGAATTGATTGATAAAGATGTCTCTGTCAGAGAGAGAGAGAGATGAAGAGACGAAGAGAAGGAGGGAGGAAAAGAGGGAGAGAGAGGGATAGGGAGAGAAGGGGTAGGGAGATTATCTCATTAATTTTTACAATATCTGTTTTACAATGTATATTATCTATAAACCCAGTCATTTGAGTGCAAAAAGTTTGGAGAAGAACAATTTTGATTTTGGTTGAAAATTGTGCCTGATGCTTTTTATGCTGCCCATGTCTGTAACAGTTCTGATATTAATATGTTTTGCTTTGTAATCTTATAAGAGTAGCTGTCTATTTACTACTTCAGCCACCTTAAAAATGGGCAGCACACTGGATAGAAGGCTGCAAGACCTCAGTTTAAATCTAGTCTGAGGCACTTACTTGATATAAAACTTTAGTCAAGCAGTTTTACTTCTCTCATCTTCATTGTTGTGAGGATCAAATAATATGTTTGTAAAGTGCTTAGAGAACCTTGAAGTTCTACATAAATGACTAGCTACAATTATTAAAAGTAATTCTCTTTATCATGTGAGATCACCTTGATTGATTGAGGTGAACATTTTAGATATTATTATCCTCATTTTATAGATGCAAAAACTGAGGGTCAGATAAGATGACTTTCATAAATCCGGACCTAGGAAATGTTGGTGGCAGGATTCTGTTGCTGGATTTTCTAATTCCAAGTCCAACATTTTAATCACAAAACCAGGCTTTGCTTTAAAATCTTATAAACATTATTGTTTTTGTTTCTTTTAAGATGAAATACACCCCAAAGCAATCAAATCCTTTTACTACTGACTTTGTTCTAAGAAGTCTCTTTAATGTCCTCTTCTCAATGCCAAAGTCTTTTTAGCAATGAGCAGGCACAAATAAGTAGTCCATTTAAATTTTTCAATATGACATAGTACTGTATGTTGTAAACTTAAATATCACTTTAGCACACAAGGAAGTGAAATTGGGCATTATGAGAAAAGGTAAAAATTCATCTCCTGCCACTTTCTTTAGCTTCTAAGTAACTTAAAGTGAATTATTTTAAGGCTTTCAAATTTATCTTTTTTTTTATTATATTTGTTCAAAGACAAGGAAGCATATTTTTAAAAACTCAGACTACACATTTACTTTGTACTTTTGCACCCAAACCCAGAAATATACATATTATTCTGATATGCGATTTCATTATGTTTTTCATAATACAAAATAACATGTGGCTTCTTTTGGTACCTCAGATTTTAGTTTGATTTATTTTTGTTGTTTGTTTCTGCCCTTTTGTTTGGCTAGGTAGCCATGGCTTCTACTCACAAACTAATCAAAATTTGCAATTTAGCAAGTGAGACTTGTCTGCAGTGGTAAATACAAAGTAAAATTTACTAGCTCAAGTCCCAGAAGGATGTGTTACATGTCAGAACATCTTTGGCCGTGTATATCATTGCTTCTCTCCGCCCTTCTTCCCCTCAAAAAAAGTATACCTTGTCCTGTCCTTTTATGTTTATTAGGTGAAAGTACTTGTACAACTTGGATATAAGATTTAATCATTATTTCCTTAAATGAAGATGCACAAAGCTATATTATTATCTCATGACATTAACTATGCTATTATCTCAATAACAAAGTGATGATCAAAAAATAATGGGACTAATTTTATATTTTAAGCCAGAAAGTTTATATTGTTCTCAAAATAAAAGTTTATTCAAAGTTACTGAACAGGTCGTAAGGAACATTGCTAACTCTAGTAGGCGAGGGACTCTAGGAAAAAATAGTTGTAACCAGATTATAAAGAAAAAGTTCTCATTATGGGAAACTCACATCCTCATAAACTTGTCTATTTCAATTTAGTGACATTTTAAATTTTAGAAAATTCTCAATGATAATTAAGATTATATAAAGCTCTAATGTATATGATGTACTTTATGTGTATTATCTCTCAATCTTCATACTATGTGAACATGTTTCAATAACCCCCTTGGATGATGAAAACCTACCTCTATATATAGAAAAACACTTCATTTAGCTAGAACTCAGTTCCCTCTTCTTCTTACCTTTGTGGGACATAGTTAAGTTCTTTGGTTTATGGGAAAGAATTTTGAATTTCAAGTCAGAGGAACTGACTTGTTTATAGGTTACTACTTGTAGCTCTGACTTTTACTTAAACGAAAAATTCAATTCACCTATCCTATCTTGATGCTAGTCCACTAATTTGCAAAATGAAAATTTGAACTAAATGATCTCCAAAGTCCCTTTAAGGATGGTGATGGTGGTAATGATGACTGATGAGGTTCTGGGTCAGCAAGTGGAGTTGACAGAGAAAGTCTAAAGTACTGATAAGATTATAGTACTCCCTGAGGGAAGTAGGAAAGGGCACTGATGGGGATCAGTCCAACCTTATAATCCCATCTTCTGTGGAGGTCATGGGTAGCCCTATCTTTGCTGTGCCCAGTCAGAAATTCAAGTTATATCAAACCTCCAAAGTAAAATTTCCCCTATAAATTTGTCCATGACCTTTTTGCTGAATCCCTTTTGGGTTAGCCCACCATGGCAGTCTGCCTCATGGTGACTTTCTTCTCACCCTCTTCTGTGCTGTCAGGGTGTATAACCATGTGCTCTCCCAAATATAATTCATATTTACTATTCCTTATATCTATTGCATCTCTTTGTTTTGTCTGTAGCCTCTTCTCATAAATAAACCTACCTTTTGTCAAAGAGAATGGCCATTGTGATTTCATCACATGATTGAACCCCAACATTTGGTGTGCTCTCAAATTTCATCATTTGGTGCTGAACCTCAAGCATCAGGCAAAATGAAGATAGTGATAAATTATATTATATTATATATAATTAAATTGTATTGAACTTTAAGATTTGGAAAGTGATTAATAGAGATATGTCTATTATTTTACACCTTTTAAAAATTAGTTAAGGAGGACTGAAAAATGATTCAATCACTTACCCTATGTTAAAAGACTAGTAACTGTTGGATTAGATTTGCCCTAGAGAATTCTAGATTTCCAAAAAAATCTAAGTCACTCCTACCATTTTAAACTCTCTTACTCTCTATGTTTTTCTATGTCACTTTCTCTTTCTCCCCTTCTCCCCTTGGCTCCCTCCTTCTCCCTCCCTTCTCTTCTTCTATTCCTCTCTCTTCCCCTTCCATCTCCTACCCTCCCTCTCTGTATCTCTTTGCCTTTGTACTTGTCTTTCTCTGTCTTTCTCTGTCTCTTTGTCTCTGTATTGTGACTGTCTAAAACCTAGACATTTCAAGGTTCTACTGACATTATTACCTGTCACTGAGGGTATTACCTTGAAACTGACTCCTCTGAAGAAGTCACAGGAATAGTATTTAGGAAAGTAAGCAGTTTGAGAAAAAATATAACTCTATAAGAAAAAATCAATTTCTCATATACCAGATATCCACAAAAATTGGAAGAACATATCTTTCTAAACAACTTTGAGTTCTATATAATACTCACACATATAAACCTCTCTTACTTCATCATTAATCTATCCCTCATGTGACTGGGGTGGTCAGAGGAACTAGTGATAACTATAGGATCATTTTGTTTCTTAAAGGCTAAGTAGTCCTCTCATTGAGGCTCACTCCAAATCAGAAGTGTTTTCATCCTCAAACATCAGTCCAACAAGAGAGCCTGAAATCTTGTTCAAAGTCATTTGGGAAAAACTGAGTTAAATGTGCAACTACTTCCATGAGAGCAGATAGGGAAAACAATTCTCAAGTTGAGAGATTTGCAGATTCCAAAAAGTTGGGGAGTAGGAAGGTAGAAGAGAAAGATTGGTGAAGAACCCAAAGGTATAGGAAGTGGGACTATACTTACTTGTGTCTGCTGGTCCTTATTTCTTTTGTTTCCTTCCCTTTTCTTCTTTAACTCAGAGATTCTTCAAAGTCCTTAATGATTCATTACTAGCAGATATAAACAAAAGGGACTAAAAGAGATGACTCTGTCCCTTCAATTAAACTGTAGCCTCAAGGTATCTAATGGTAAATGACTATGTTTATATATGGTAATAGCTAACATTGATTATAAGAATTAATTGTTCATGAGTAATCTAGAGCTGCCTCAAGGCCTGCACAAGGACTGAATAGATTTGGTTCTCAACTGAATAATAGATCAGAGAGAAAACAGGAGCTAAGCATAGGATGAGGGAGGGGGAAAAGGTAAAGAACCCTTAGATATTAAATTGTTAGCTACTTGAAAATAAGGTCTTTAGTATTCCCAGAACTTAGATACACATGATGTCCTAGAGTTGGCACTTAAAATTTGGGTGACATTAGAGAAATAGGAGAATTGACTTTTTAGAAATAAGGGGACAGGCTAGGCTTGCTATTCAGAAAATTAAATAAAGTAATAAACAGATAAGAAATAAACAGAGAAATAGATGAATGAATAAATGCACATACAAACCACAGCCTTATATTAGATCAGAGTCAGAAGCTATACAGTACTAGAAAAATAAGAGTCTGGTTTACAAATTGGCTGGAGTTGAGTGACCAACAGAAATGAAAAAAAATATGCATCTAGAATCATAGCAATATAATTTCCCAGTTGGGAGGAATGCCAATGGCTGTCTAATTCCAGTAAAATATTCTAGTTCTTTAAACTGTTCCATTTAAGGATTGATATTTAGTTAGATTCCATACCATTCTAGTGGCCTTCCTCTGAAATGTTCTAGTTCCAAGTTTCTTAAACTGTTGTTTGTGACCTCATGTGGGGATCATGAAAAACTTGGCAATAATAAAAAATATCAAATTTTTCACCAACATTTAATTCTTTACATAAAAATAAGCAAGCACATCCATCTCATTAGTATGCAAATTTGTTTTCATCTTTTAATAAATGGTAAAAGTATATGTATATCAAAGAATTATTTTAAAATATATTTCTTTATGATTAGTTTTCAGATGGTCTTCTTCTCTTCTACCCTGGTGATATTGCAATGAAGGTATTTAGGATGATACTGAGAAGCTGGAGAGTATCTCTCCCTTTATTTTTAGAAGTTCAAGTTTAGTATTTGACTGGGGGTTTTAATTTGTTCCTTTTCTAGCATTTTTAGTTGCAAGCCCAATTCATTGACCTTCTCTTTCTCTATTTTATGCAAGTAGGCCTCTAGATATATGAAATTTCCCCTTATTACTGCTTTGGCTGCATCCCACACATTTTGGTATGATGTCTCATTATTGTCGTTTTCTTGGGTGAAGTTATTAATTATGTCTATGATTTGCTGTTTCACCCAATCATTCTTTAATGTGAGATTATTTAGTTTCCAATTATTTTTTGGTCTACTTTCCCTTGGCTTTTTGTTGAATGTAATTTTCATTGCATTGTAGTCTGAAAAGGGTGCATTTACTATTTCTGCCTTACTGAATTTGAATTTGAGGTTTTTATGTCCTAATAATATGGTCAATTTTTGTATAGGTTCCTTGGACTGTTGAAAACAAAGTGTACTCCTTTCTGTCTCCATTTTGTTTTCTTCAGAGATCTATCATATCTAACTTTTCTAGTACTCTATTTACCTCTTTGACTTCTTTCTTATTTATTTTGTGGTTTGATTTATCTAATTCTGGGAGCGCAAGGTTGAGATCTCCCACTATTATAGTTTTGCTGTCTATTTCTTCTTGCAACTCTCTTAATCTCTCTTTTAAGAATTTAGATGCTACACCACTTGGTGCATATATGTTAATATTGATATTGAAGCTGGAGAGTATCAATGGGAAATTGACCAGGATGGGGAACATCAGCTGAAAGAATCAGAAGGCATCAGGCCAGTGACAAAAGCAATGGATTTGCTAAAATGAATCTCAGCTTTGCCACTTACTCTCTGTGCAAGCCTGGTCAAATCACATAATTTCTCTTTGAGTATCAGTTTACTTTGCAAAGTGACATAGTTAGACACTTAATTAATTCTTTCTATCTCTAAAGCTATGAGATCATGGCTTTTTGAAATTAAAAATTGGATATATATATATGTACATTTATATATACATATATATATTAGCCTAGAGTTAAGAAAATTTGAAGAATATGGTATTATCTTCAAGTATTTGAAAGATTGTCAGTTAGAAGAAAGGCACTACTCATTCTGCTTAGTTCCAAAGAACACATTTAGAAGGGATGGACACAAGTTTCTAAGAGATAAGTTTTGGTTTGATGTCAGGAAAAATTTCCAAAGAAATATTCAAAAGTGGAATGGACTGCCCTGAAAGCTTGAATTACCTCCCTGGAGTTTGTCAGTACATTTGAAAAATGATTCAGATTCAGGCTTAAGTTGTACTCGATGAACAGTGAGGTCTTTCCCAACTCTGAAATTTTCTCATTATCTGCGACTCTGAGCAAGTCACATCAGTTCTCCAGGTCTCAGTTTCCTCACTTGTAAATTGAGGAGGTCAAACTATAAGAATTTCAAATTTCAGATTTCATGATCCTATGATATGACAAAGTATTCAGATCTGTAGTATAATAAAGTTATCCAGTCAAGTATTTATTATGTACCTTATGTGTGCCAAGCATTAGGCTAAGTGTCAGGGACACAAAGAAAGGTAGAATCAAAAATCAGCTCTTACTCTCCAGCTTCAAGCCTAAAAGAGAGAGAATATACAAACAACAATGTAAAGATATAGACAGAAAGACATAAACAGACAGTTAGATATAGAGACTAGATAGCTATAAAGAAATAGTCTAGCTGAATGGTAGCCAAGATAGAGATATGCATACAAACATATACATATATACACACAAATGTACGTATATACAAACACATATAGTTATATGATAAATTGGAGACAATCAAGAGAGGGGTGACACTAGCATTAAACAGAATCAGGAAAGGCTTCTCATTAAAGATAGAATTTTAACTGGGATTTGAAGTAAGCCAGGAGACAGGGGTGAAAAAAGAAAGAATTACAAGCATGGAAGAGAGCCAATGAAAATAGTTAGAATTGGAAGATGGAACGAGAGGCTGAAGAAACGGCAAAGATAACATCACTGGATCACAGAATATAGTGGTAGAAGAGGGGCAAAGAATAAAGTGGGAGAATTAAAGACTCTACCTTTTCTTTTTCTCAATAGTCTTTTATTTTTTCAAATACATGTAAAGTTAGTTTTCAATATTCATTTCTGGGAGATTTTGTACTCCAATTTTTTCCCTTCCTCCACCACAGATCCCCTTTTTACACAAGCAATCTAATATAAACTAAACATATACAATCCTTCTAAACATATTTCCATATTTGTCATGTTGTGCAAGAGAAATTAGGCCAGCAAGGAAAAAAAACAAGAAAAAAAAAAGCAAGCAAACAAAACAAAACCAAAAAAAAGGTGAAAATACTAGGCTTCAATCTACATTCAGTCTCCATAGGTCTCTCTCTGAATGCAGAGGGAATTTACTATCCCAAGAAAGACACTACCTTTCCATAATAAAGTTCTAATGTAAAGTATAAATAATAAGATTGTGTTATCAGTCAATCCATAAGCATTTAATGAGCACCTTTTATGCATCAGTCATCCAAAGAGTGACAAGGATAAAGAGAATTCGAAGATATTTTTGATATCATGCATTCTGTTTCCACCCAATGTAGCAATCCCATCTATCATATCCTTGGGATAATTGTTATACCAACTTTTTGGCCATTTTCAGTATTCTACTCTGCAGGTTTTCCTACTATACAATATGGATAATGTGAGTTATTAATACCCTCAATGAATGAAATGAAAGACTACAAAGAGGAGATGGAACTTCATATAGACTTTAAGGGGCGAGTAGGACAGGAATAGATAGAGCATGGCACTCAATCTTAAAACAGACAAACTGGGTTCCAAATCTAGTTTATACACCTATAAATATTAATCTACTATATCAAACTCAGAGACCAATTTAAGACACTGAAGAGGAGGGAAGAATGGAACAAATGGGATGTGAACTACATAAGCCAGTCAAATTGAGACCAGAAATTCTGTTCAGGATGAGGCGAGTAAATAGTGGCCATCCAAGCAGATAATTGGCAAAAGCCCAATAGTCCAAATAGCAGTTTTAATAAGTAGCACTCAATGAGAACTAGATTTGTGCCTAAGAAATCCAATAGCATGGTCCATGGATCCAGACATAAGGAATCAAGGTAACAAGGGACAGGAGCAAGGCAGGAGAAGATTGGTACTAGGGCTTGAATGTAACATCTAGGAAATTGGGTCAACAAGACCAAAGCAAGTTCAGCAGCAACATCTGCTGGATCCTAAGCAAGGTTGTTCTGAAGAGAGATTTATTATACCATTCTTACCTAGGTCTATGGTTCATTTCAGAGAATGTGGCAATGTTAAAAATGAAAATAAACCAGACTTAGGAGCAGATGGGGATTAGGCACAGAGCATACCAAAACAGTCTTGATATTTCATCCTCTAGAAATCATGTACGTCACTAGAGATTGAGGAAAAAACCCAAAAAAGAAACTATTGAATAGCTGAACAAAGCTATCCAAGCTGAATAAATCTCTAAATTAGATTTAACTTCCTTAGACAAAAGAGTAAGATTATGTGGAAGAATAAGGGGAGAAAGAGGTGAAGAGGCTTCATCTTAAATTCTCATATCTGACAGAGCCTCCACATAAGTATGAAGCAGAGAAACAAGTACAAAGTGTTCTATATTATTAAAGTCTAAAGCAAAACAAAGCAAAAATCCTTTCCCCAGAAGAACGTGTTATAATTTTAAAATACCCACAGCATGTTAGTAAATAACAACATTATTGTATTAAGTTTTAGTATTTATAAAATGCTTTTTTTCCCTTCATCTCACTGGCAAATTATCATTAGTATTATGGTTCTAATTGGCAGACTGCATGGAATGGTACATAATGCATTGATCTTGGCATAAGGAATACTCAGAATCAAATCCTACCTCAGACACATTCTGGTTTGTGTGACCCTGAACAAGT
Organism: Sarcophilus harrisii; assembly: GCF_902635505.1. Lineage (NCBI taxonomy): Eukaryota > Metazoa > Chordata > Mammalia > Dasyuromorphia > Dasyuridae > Sarcophilus > Sarcophilus harrisii. The sequence goes on along the minus strand of NC_045426.1, from coordinate 65,504,986 downwards.
CCACTAAGTTACTCTATGACTATCAGTTTCAGAGCAATCACTAACTTGAATTTCTTGAGGAGTTTTCCTCAGTAAAAGATCCTTATAGCAGTAAAAATAATATGTCTAGTTGCTGTGGTATTTTAAAGTTTACAAAGCACTTTACATTATTTCATTTTATACTTAGAACAGCCTTAAGAGGTTGACATTTTTAATGTCTGTCTTTCAGATGTTTGTAAGATTTCTTAACGATGTCTGTTGACATTTTTCATGTCTGTCTTACAGATGAACAAACTGAGGTTCAGAAACATCATAGAAAATAGCACAAAGTTAGACTGATTTTGGAGGAAAATTACTAATGTTCAGTATAAATGGACTTAAGAAAAAGTATTTGGATTTCCCCAAACCTCACATTATTTATTTGTATTTATACAGTTCTCTGAGGTAAATAAAATAGGGATTATTAACTCCATTCTACAAATGAAATCAGTTTTTAGGAACTTAACATGGGCAAACTGTTTTTAAAAAATGGACAAATTGTTTATATTGTTACATGGGAAAATGTATATTATATGATTGAGATTCACATCAACAACAGGGTAAGCTCTAAAGAAAGAATGGTAGAATTAAGGCAAAATAGTAATCATGTAATACAAATGAGGCACAGAGAAAGAATAGACACAGAGACATTAGAGGGGAGAGGAGTTCAGAAAATTTACTCACATCAGGAATTGGTTCAATGGGCAACACTACCTATGTGCCATGAAGGATATAGCCATGAAGGATCTATACAGAAATAAGGGGGTAGGGATAGGAGAATGGGGAAGCAAAGGGTGAGGGAAGAAGATAAGAGAGAGATCCCTGGATGGGGAGAAGTTAAGTAATAGCAAGGCAAGTTAAGGAGCAGAATTTAAAGAGGCAGCAGGGATAGGAAAGATGTGTGTAAGGGGAGTGGAATATGTATGTAAGTATGTATATATATGTGTGTGTGTGTGTATAAATATATCTTAACTATAGCTTGCTTAAGGGTATTGGGGAGGATGAAAGGGGGAAGGGAAGAATAAAATAAGCCAAAGAATAATTTACAAGGAAGTAAAGAAAAAATGGACATTCATGAATATAATTTCTTCTATCAAAATATATACTTTCTTGATCTTGTAATTTGTTGTTACATATTTTGAATCCTCCCTGATATTCTGCTGGGCACATGACAATGTTCTCTTCTGATTTGCTTTATTTTGTTTTGTATTTCTTTTCTGGTTTTCTGTTTTTCTTACTCTGTTTTTTCAAATAAAATATTTTTTAAAAGGCCCAATTAAGATAAAAAAGTCAAGGTTATCAGTGCTCCTCCCTGCTTATTCACAGAGTAACTTAGATTGTAAAATGCAGGTTTTCTCCAGATAATGCCATTCCCTTTGATCTGTTAAATTCAAGGCCCTAGGGACTTTCTCAACTCTCAAAAAGTGTTAGGGGAGTACTCAAACCCAGGCTTTTTTTTTTTTTCCAACTCAAGTTCAATGTTTCATTCACTAGTCCATCCTGCTTCTAGTGATGAGCAAGGGAAGAAATGTGAATGCTTCTTCTCTGCTAACCCCAGATCTCACTTCATGGCCCTCTGAAATGTGGAGAACAATCATTCCATGAAGTTTTCCAGGGGACAAGTTATCTCCTCCCAGGTTCCCATTTTCTATGTAGCACTCCCCCCATACACAAGCACTGTTCTCTGAGGTGCTCCATATATACACAGACAGCTCAATTTTCTCCAGGTATAGTTCCTGACTGCTTGATTCAGCTCCCAGATACCTTGACACAGTGGTAGAATGACTCTGGGGGCTAGGGATCAGGATATTTCTCGCTTTCATTTAGGTATAAGTCCCAAATGAAAAGACATTTGGTGACTTTTGAATTTGAAAACTGTATATAATAGAAGTCATAAAAGAAATTTTTGACATAATGGAAAGATGTGGAGCCCTCCTACATCTGTGTAGTTATTCTCTACGATGGGAAAATGCTATGTTTTACGATTCAATTTTTCAAATAGAGGACAGGATCAAATGATACTGGAAGGAAATTATGCATTCAGTATGCAATAGGAATTTTTGAATCCAACCATTTGAACAAGAAAACATGTTCCATCCTTGACCTCAAGAACACAAACTGAAAGTATTTTGTTGCAGTGATTTCTCTGACAAGGATTAACTAATGAATTTTTCAAGGCAGTTTATTAACACTCTATTGCCAACTATATTGCCTTGCTTAGATATATGAAGAAGTCATGAATAATCAGCCCCCTGGACAAAATTTTCCAATGTGCTTACTGATTGCTCCTTGGGATGATTTATCCAAATAAATAAATAAATAAAATAAGGGGATTGGGTATCTATAGCACAGAAATGCAAATGATTACCTGAGAAGACTCTAGTATTTGTTAACATGGAGATGCATGATTGTGCTTGGATTGAGAGGGTGTATTTAAAACGTGGAATCTCCCATTTTCTCTAATGGGGGTTAGCATGCAATATAATTTTATACTAATAGCTATGAATGAACTGGGGATCAGAACATTAATAATAGTTTATCAGACACTAAGTGCCATTGAAACCAGTGGTGTGAAAAGTTCCTAGATTCCATATTTATTTAAATACTATCTGTGACGTATGTAGCCATCTCTAAAAGAACTGAAAACTTTGAATTTTTTAATAGTTGGGTTGCATAGCATTTTACAATCCAAGCTACTCTGTGAGTCTAGCAAGGGGGACCACTAATCATCTTGACCAGGAAGGGAGCTACTGAAATGAATCCAAATGAATCCACTCAACATAACCCATGGGCTGTCAACCTGCCCTGAAGCTGAACCAAGCCTTTATAGACTCCCTCTTGCTGTAATGCCCAGAAGATCATTATACAGAACTTCCCAAGTGACAACTAGAGGAAGAAGGGGTAACCCACACCCATTTCTGAAAGCCAAAATTCTACAAAAGGAATCTGAAGGGAAGAAAAGAAGCTAAAACATTGTCAAAGAGGAGACAGGTAAACCCCATGATTAGAAAACTTCTCAGAGGCGTTCACCACAACTCCTCCTTCCAAGCCCAGTCTGCATCCCATGGCATCAGGGCTGCTTTCAGTCACCACACCATGTCAAGTAGAGCAAAGTATTACCATTCTCTATGATGTGCTATATGGACTGGAGGTCAGCATCAATTAGGATTAGCTTCCCACTGGTAATCAAGGGTGTACTTGTTGACTGAAAACATTGAGCATCCTTTCCCTGCCTCTTGAGCCAAACAGAATTACAATGATTGTGTTAGTATTACCATTGTGTTCCTTCTATGACAGGTCTGCAGGAGCCTAGGCTGGCGGCTTCTTTGAGGTAAATAGGTTCATTTGTCACATTTGGATGAAGCCATAGGATCATAAACATTGCGGAGAATTCAATAACATGAGACAGCTCCTCCTGAGCCGGGACTCCCAATATTAGATGTTCTTTCTTCATTTGTCCCTGAAGCTGTGACAAATATCATGTAATCCAGTTAGTTTTTACAAATGCTTTGGGTGACTTTGTGCTTTTCTATATTGATTTCTTTGAATTTTGGAGAATGTGCCAGTTTCTAGTCACACTAATTGATTAACTTTTCTTGTTAGTGTCTCCTTTTTTTTTTTTAAGAAAAAAAATGCAGATGTCTAATTATCTTGACAGAATTTCCTGTAATATTTTGATATAGTTCTCTGGCATTTGCAATAATTTGATCTCTTTTTCATCTTTTCCTTCCTGCCCAAGACATGCATATTTTCTTCAACATTAGAAATGCCTGCTTCATTTAGACAATTTTCTGGTTCTTTTTTTTTTTTTTTCATCCTCTGACATCAAGAACAAATTTTTGTTTTGTTTTTTGTTTTATTTTGTTTTGTTTTCCTTTTTTTCTACTTATTTAACAAGGTTCCACTTTCTGTAATCTTTATGTTTTTCTCCCTCCCATAGTAAATGAATCCATTAATTTATATTGCTATAGAAAGAGCTTTATATGAGTTAGCCAAGAAAATTCAGAAAAGGATTACATTTGGAGTCGAGTTGATGTTTTCATATATAACTTTTGATACTTCCTTGCTGTGATACCCTTTGGAAGATACTTAATTTCTATTTACCTCAAACAGGTGTCTGAGATTTACCTAAGTGGCACAGAAGTTCACACAACACCAGTCATCGACCCTGAGGAAACAGGTCCTTCATCTATGTGCAGATAGAAGAGTATTCTTTCTTGATTTAATTGTAATGCCAGAGAAACTGAGGCAAGATATCATGTGAAAGAGGAATTACATTTACTCTCTTAATTTATCAGATGATATTGATTTCCTGAAAAGGAATTTGTGCCACAGTTTCCTTTTATTGTCCTGCCTCAGTTTCCCTACATTGTTCTGACTCAGTTCCTTGAATTGTTCTGCCTCAGTCCCCCTTTCTGACTATTGGGACTGATATAAATTAGGACTGTCTACTCTAAGGTTATAAACTATAAATGTTTAATCTCAGATAAGGGGGAGTTCAGACATCTTGGCTCCTAAGTCCTCTTAAGTTATAAAGAATTTATGGTCCTACCCCCCAAACCTGTCAGAACTGAATTGATGGTCCCTTCATGGAAATTCCCATGCTCACCAGTGTTTGAATTCCACCCCTTGCCTTTGTCTCCCTTGATCACTTAAAGCTATATATAAATCATTGGAATCTCACATTTGATGCTGAATTCCAATTCAGCCCTGGAGGCAGAATGGATTCTGCTTTGCCTCCAGACTATCTCTCCCTCTCAGAAACCCAAATAAAATGTTTAAAACTCTCTAATCTGATAAATTAAAAAATATTGTATGAAACTATTAGATAGAATTATTCAATATGAAATGAGTAAGGATGCCTAGGAAAAGTTCATGGTCACTAAAATGTGTTTGTAAATAAGCTAAGGGTTACATATTTTATTCAGATTCCTTGGCAAATATAGTGGTTCAGGAATTGCTTTCTTAGAAAGTATCCTCTACTTCAAAAATGAAGCTTTTATAATCATAAAGGAGTGGGGAATACTTTTTTTTCTGCCATGGGTCATTTGGATATTTATAACATCATTCCTGGGTAGTACAAAATTATCACCTTAAAGAATACAAGCAATGAGAAGTTGTGGTCTCCTGCATGAGTTTGCCTTGGCAGGGTCCATACCAATTTCCTTGGCTTTATACATCCTGCAAGCTAAATGCTCCCCACCTCTGACTAATATATTGTCAAATTAAATGTGCTTTGTTCCAGTGAGATAACATGTGTTGCACTGAACGCAGTGGTAAGGTGCCACAATTTACAACAAGCAAGGCTCATTAAGGTCATGATAAGGATGATCAAGTATTTGAAAAGATATCATGTGAAAGAGGAATTACATTTACTCTCTTCAGCTCGAGAGGCAAGAGGTTAAAATTTCCAAAGAGGCTAACAGACTGAGGAAACACTTCCTAATAATTAGAATTATCCAAAATTGGATGGCACTGCCTTGGGGAGGCTGTGGGTCACTCCTCATCAAAGATCTTCAGGAAGTTGAATGACCACTTATCAGGTATATTCAAGTAAGGATTCCTTTTGGATATAAATTGGAATGGATGATGATAAAGATTCTTTCAATTGTGAGGGTTTCAAGGAGGACCAAATCTATCACAGGATAGATAAGGGGTAGAATTACAGGAAAACAGACCTGGAATTAGGAAAAAACTTGGGTAGGATTTTGACAGACATTCTTACCTGTGGTAATTCAAATTAGAAATGCATAGGCATATTGTGTTTAGGCACAATCATGGCCATTAAAAGAGGCAATTAGTAAAGCTGGAGGTCATTAATGTAGATTGCATTATTATTCTAATAACAAGGCCCCCAGAGAACTTTGTCATAGTAAACAAATAAGAAAGGTCAGACAATATTCATATTTAACATTTATATTCCCTCATTCCTCTCATTATATTTTATAAAATGTCTAATGTTCTTGTCAGGTTTACACATGTCAAATATATCTAAGGTTGGCAGTGACAGTTTAGCCAGCAATTTCTAATATGAGACCAGATTAAATATGAAATAGAATAAACTCTCATAGGCAAAACCCTAGCATCAACAGCTCTTTCTAGACTTTTCCTGTATAGTTAAATTAGTGTGAAACTGGGTCAGTCAATTGCATATTAACAAGTTCCATATAAGAGCCTCTATTGAAAAGACAATTTTTCATCCAAGATTTGAGGTGGCTGTTGAGATAGCCATATAAAACTCATGAAGTTGAGAAAAACTTTACTTTGAGTTAAATATCTTTTTGTATGTATAAATTCTTATATGCTTTGGAGTTTTGACAAATATTTATGCATACATATATAAATATGTATATATGTATACATATATATATACACAACATGTATGTGTGTGTGAATAATTGTTTTATTTACCCAATAAAGACACTACCTCTCTAATATATTCAGTAAGATAATCAATAAATCCATTATGGATTTTTACCAAGAGTTATTAACCTTTTTCACAATAGGGGCTCCTTTGGCAATTTGTTAAAGCCTAAAGAGATCCCTTATCAGAATAAAGTTATTAAATGTATAAAATAAAATGAAAGGGATTATAGGAGAAAATATATTAAAATGAGTTTATTGAAGTATTTAAACAAAGGGGGCAGCTAGGTGGCTCAGTGAATAGAGCACCAGCCCTGAAGTGAGGAGGACCTGAGTTCAAATCCTGCCTCAGACACTTAATACTTCCTAGCTGTGTGACCGTGGGCAAGTCACTTAATCCCATTTGCCAAAAAAAGAGGGAAAGAAAAAGAAAGAGAGAGAGAGAGAGAGAGAGAGAGAGAGAGAGAGAGAGAGAGAGAGAGAAGAGAGAGAGAGAGAGGAGAGAGAGAGAGAGAGAAAAGTAGGTTAGATTGTTGTTATTCAATCATTTCAGTTGTGTCTGAAAATTCGTGACTTCATTTGGGGTTTTCTTGAAAAAGATACTGGAGTGTTATTTCCAGATTATTTTACAAATGAAGAAACTGAGGCAAATAGGTTTAAATAACTTGCCCAAGATATTAGGGATAGAAAGTGTCTGAAGCTACATTTGAATTCTTCAGGTCCTCCTGATTCTAGACCACTGGGCCACCTAGCTGCCCATTACTGTTAATAACTTAGTGGAAACAAATGGGAATAAGTTATAAAGTTATAAAACTTCTGAGACCTTCAGTCACTATTTATTGCTAATCCTTATTGAAATGTATTTAGAATATATGGTGACCACAATCTGGTGCTCTCTCACTATGAGAATTATGATATATAAAAAATATATTATATATAAAAATTATGATATATAAAATGTTTGAGACAATTTCTGAATAATCCTTTTATTAATCATGCTAGTATATAATTAATAAAAAGGGGTAAGTGACATCATAGAATGCCAAAGACCTTTAATGGAACCCATTCAAAAATCCCTGAGATTGGCAAGTGATTCTGATGGGTTAACAAGTAATGAGAGAAAATAAATATTGTAATGAGAAGTGACCCTATTCTAATGGATGGACTGAGGGATGTATGTAATGTTCTTTCTAAAATGTAAAGTTCTCTGTTTCTGTTTCCTTGAGGTCTCTAGGAGCAGCCTTCCTTTCAATTCAATAATCACCACAAGTGCAGCCAGGGATTAAAGTCCAAATCCTTTATTGTTTTTTCAAAGTCTTGTCTCCTTTCCTGGGGCCCCGTTAGCTTTCTTATTGTCCAGATCCTTTATCATCTCTTTCCTGGGGCTGGGCAACTTTCTGGAGAGCCTTTCAGTCTGGACTTGGTCTTAGTGGGGGAAGTGCAGGAGTCCAGGACAGCCACCAAGAAGATCGAATTGAATTTCTCCCCTTGGTTCTGAGAGCTTAAACTCCTGCTGCCAGTCCTTTACCTTCTCTCCAAATGTCTCTGAATTTCCCTGGCTGAGGTTTCTAGCTTATATGTCCCACACTGAGTACAAACCAATCATTATACCAATAAGAAACCATTATAAATTGTTGGATTAAATCAGTGCTAAACTAGATTTAATCATTGTCTCCTCAATTCCACTTAGTACTTTGTTTCAAGTTCTGGCCCATAACATCTCCTTGTAGGATTAAATCAATCCTACTGAATCATGCTGAATTAGATAACTGTTGTCTCTATCAATTCCACTGACTTAGTACCTTGTAAGAATCCTTTGTTTCAAGTTCAGAGTTCTGGCCCATAACAAATGTGACTTTACTTCCAACTTACCTCCAGCCTTGGAAAATCTAAGAAATACCCCACTCCTATCCACACTTGCCTGGGTAGAGCACAATGGGCCAGAATTCACCTTTATTAAATTACTTTAAAAGTTCTCTTATTGGGTGAGAAATAATCTAGGTAGGATATATTTTGGAAAAATGCCAGGAATCCCCCCAATAATTTATTATTTAATAATCATCTCTCTCAGGGGTAAAAGGAGAAGTAGGACATATAGCCTTTGACATCAGGAGTCTGAAGATCAAAGAGAAGGACTATGCTATTAATGTGTAGGATATGCAACAATGGATGTAGTACAGGGCTTGAGCTTCCAAAACAGTCCAAGTTGAGCAATACTACATACATTAGACATTTCCCTTCTTCCCCGAAAAGTGTATCTATTCTCATAAAATTTCTAAGAGCTGACGTATTCAAGTTCTCTATAATTACAAAAACAAAATGTTACATAAATAAAATAATACCAAAAAATGCATCTGATAGAGAAACATTCCATGCTTTTGGTTTAGCTGTGCCAATATATTAGAAATAAAAATATTTCCAAAAGTAATTTATAGGTTTAGAACTATGAGTATAGAGTTGACAAGATAATAATAAAATTCATTTCAAGTAACATTTCATAAACAGTTGGGGAAATAAGAATGAAGGGGCAAGACCTCTCCAGGACTCAAATTAAATTAAAAAGCACTAATCACACACACATACACACACAAATCCTATTTGATACTGATGTTTTATTCCATGAGGACCCCTTATAAATTTACTAAGGCTAATCCAATTAAATAATTAACAATGAAATGCTGATGGTTTATTGTTGTTCAGTCATTTGTCCTATTCAACTCTTTGAGTCCAGACTATACTGTCTTAGTAAAGATACTAGAGTGGTTTGCCATTTCCTTTTTTAAAGGAAACGTCAACTTGTCTAGGGTCATGTAAGTAGTAAATGAGCAAAAAGGTGATGGCCAATAATTGCTTAATTAAGAAGCCTCTGTTTATATGTACATTCTAAGAGAAGCTTTGGTGCCTTAACCCAAATTGAAGAATTCCAAATACTAATCAATCCAAAACATTCATTAAGTACCTATTCTGTGACAGGTATTGTACCAAGCACTGCAGATACAAGAAGAGGCAAAATACAGTTCCTGCCCTCCAGAAATTTATAATCTCATAAACAGAGCCAATTGAAGCAATACCCCCTTCAAATTATACCAGATAGGGGGTTTCCTTCCCCATTTAAATAAGCTACCACTCTGATTATGACATATATAGTGAGGTTATAGTTCCTATTTTGGAGGGAGGAGGCCTTAATAATAACTGAAGATAAGGGATTGTTTTACCTTTATATTTGGACAACCTGCCCTAGATCTATTTTATGCATTTGAAAAAAATCAGGCAAAGTATTTATCCCATCATAAAATAAATACCACTATAAGGCATTATGAGAAAGATTGGAACATTAGATTATACTGAAATGGAAAGAATTCATTTAAATTGTTTTTCCTGTCCTACATGTGCATTTTAAATGTTTAACAAATTACAACCTGTTTAATTTAAAAGTACTTGGTTTCCTTGACAATGAGTATCACGTTTGTGACCAAGGTAGATAAAGTATTCAGCTTTTAGAATCACTGTAATCAGATAATCTTAGCTTTTAAGTTATTAGACTTTGTAGTGATCATCTTTAGCATAGTAAAATTAAATTGTTTTATACGTCATTAATTGGAAAAGCACCGTCATTTGGTCAGAACCAAATTGACTGATCTATCCATGAAAAAGAACAATAGAAGATAAATAATATTTCAGGTAATATATTTAAGTCACTTAAAAGAATACATTGTTTTTAAACATGTAAAACTATTCATTTATATACAAACAAGATACATTTCTTTTCTTTCCCACTCTACAAAAAATCCCATATCTGATCCATCTATCCCTCCTAATTATCCCTATATAGGATATATTTGTGGCTAAACTCCTTATAAAATGAGTCTCTTATTTACCTTTTTCTCATTCTTTTCCTGATTATTTTCAGCCTGATTTCTGATCTTATCACCCAACTGACAGAGGTCTCTCCAAAACTGCTAATACCTACTTACTTGTCAAATTAAGGCCTTTTCTCCCCACTCACCCTTCTTGACTTCTCAGCAGTCTTTGCTAGTTGATCATCCTTTTCTCCTTGATCATCTCTTCTCTTTAGATTATCATGACACTGTTCTTTTCTGGTTCTCTTCTTACCAGTACAATTGTTTCTTATCTCTTTTTTCTGCATATTTATCCATGACATACCCACTAACAATGGAATCGAATCTACTCTAATTTATTCTCTAGTCAAGACAAGTGCCCCCCAAAGCTCTGGCTGGATCCTCTTCTCCCTCTAGACTATTTTGTTTGGTGATTTAATTAAGTCCGATGAATCTAGTCATTTTTGCTAAGCAGATAACTCTCAGAGACACTCATAGCATGTAGATGATAAAAATGTGCTACTCCATTCTTATTCTAGAGTATCCATGCTAAGACAAGAGGGAACATGACAAAGGAGAAAGGGCACTAGAATTAGTGCTAGAGGATATAGGTTTGAATTTTATCTCTATCATCACACATGGGACCTTTAAAAAAATCATGTCATCACACTTGACTTCAATTTCTTGACTTCAATTGCTTAGATTAAACTTAGGACTAAATTCCCAAAGTTATAAGTCAGTGATTTAAAATATGTTTCATGGAAGCAGTAATATAAATATTAATGTATTTATCATAAATGTGCATTATTTACTGTATTGATTCTATAATAAATACTTTGCATATTATATAATTACATTTTAAACTTATACAACATAATTATATAATAAATATATAATATTCCTAGCACAGTTCCTGTACAGTCTACTTTTACTATACAGTCTATAATTACATAGAGCTATGGGACCAAATTAGAAATTATCTTGAGTAGAGTTTAATAGTTATGCCTTAGCAGTGGTTCTCAAAGTATGGTCTAGAGAATCCTGGGGATCTCTGAAACCCTTTTTAGATGGTCTACAAATTCAAAAATAGCTTTTATTTCCAATATGGTAAATGTCTATAAATATAACCCAGATAAACAAAAATGCTTTGGAGAGATCCTCAATATTTTTTAATAGGATAAAGATACTAAAAACAAAAGTTTGAGAATTACTGAGTCTGTTTATAATGTATTAATTATATATAAAGCAATTTCTAGGGGTAGTTTCAGGCTTTATTTGTGCAAGCCATCAGATGGCACTTTAAGCTAAAACTGTACTAGGATACATAAGGCAATTTCTTCCAAGTTCTTTTCCCCCTACTTTTTTCATTAAGAAAGGTGTAGAGGTTAAACAAATTACTATCATAATTATATTCACAATTTGCTTGGCTTATTTTGCCACCATCCCATTCGGAGCCTACTGACTAACTTTGAGCATTCACTGTGATCAAAAGACCAATTTATTCATTATGTAGATCCAATGGAATTTTTATTACAAAGAAATTAGTCAGTTTTCAACTCCCCAAGAACAGAGAAGCATTTCCTAGTAAAGTCTGGCATTTCTACTCTATCCTTCTCCATTTTTCTCCTTCTAGCCTTCTACTTTAACAGAGGCAAGTACAAGTAAAGATCATGTTCCTAAGAGAAGTACTTCTACTTCCACAAAGATTTCTTTGGACTCAAAGGTAAAGGATTAAAATGAACTCCCATGGTTTCCCACAATCACTTCCTACCATCTTATTGCTTTGGCAATGGACATAATCAAAATTCTAATTGAAATCTGGTCAGCTTCCTTCTCATATCCTCTTGATTACTATAACCCTTCTTTCCAAAGTTAAGATCATTAGATGCCCATGTTCACCTTGCTAGTTTGAATCTCCATTGCAGCCAGAAATGCAAAGGGATATCTATGTCCTTCTTTAAATGTCCCTCACTCCTACAATATTTGGGCCACTTGAGGAGCATTAAATTATTTCATTGACTGTAACTGAGAATATTCAGACCCACATTTGAAGCCTCTTTGCCTCATCAAAAAGAACATAGCATAAGGGAAAGATGTACAAGAATGACAGTGGGAAGTTGTCACAACAAGGGTTATATTTCTTACTACTGAAGGGCCAGCAATTTTCTACAAGATATAGACCTATTAATGAGTTTTACTGATCCCCAAAAAGCAAGTTCATTAAAGACATCTGCTAGACAGTGTTTTGCTAACTTTATTAATTTAAATTCAACCAACATTATTAAAATAGTTATTAGGCAGAGAGAAAATATGTTAAAATATGTTAAGAAGAGATGAATACAAATTTTAAACAGCTAGATGATAGATAGATAATACATCTCCTTAAAATCTCTCATGAATATCTCCTGTTTCTACTCAGAAAACTGCCATTTTATAGAGGACCTTAGAGAATCAAATAAAAAAAAAATTAGTTGAAACAACAACTTTAGCAAAGGTGAAGGATATAAAATACAACAGCATAAATCATCAGAATTTCTATACAATAACAATAAAACCTAATAGGAAGGGAGAAAAGGAGAAATTCCATCTAAAATAACTTCAGATAACAAAAATATTTAGGAGTCTACCTGCCAAGATAAACACATAGGGGCTATATGAATATAATTATAAGACACTTTTCACACATTTTGACAAAAATTGCTGGGAAACTAGAAGACACAACGGATAGAGCACTGGGCTTAGAATCAGGAAAACCTATCTTCCTGAGTTCAAATCTTCCCTCAGACATGTTCCTCATGATTGCAATTTCTCCTCTCTCCAGTTTGTTTTTTGTGGTCTTGCCAAAATAATCTTCCTAGTGCACAAATCTAACCACTTCATTCCACAGCTCAAAGGTCTACAATGACATCCTATTTCCTGATGATAAAGGTCTATCATTCAAGGATCTCCATAATGTACCTCAAAATTAGCTTTGTAGATATCTTATTTTATTCCCTTCATACACTCTATCCTTTGAGCTAATATGGCTTCTTAGCTGTTCCTTAAACTGAGCATTCCATCTCTAACTTTTGAAAATTAACACAAAGCATCGCAATCCTTACTGCATATCTGAAATCTATTTCTTCCAAATTTCTACTCTCACAATCTTTTATCTTCCAACACCTCAGCTCAACCTGTATTACCCTATAATCCCAAAGTCTTCCCTCTCACTTATTAATTTTCTTTTTCATTTCAAATTACTTTATATTAAATGGTCAAAAGATATGAACAGATAGTTCTCAGATAAAGAAATTAAAACCATTTCTAGTCATATGAAAAGGTGCTCCAAATCACTATTAATCACAGAAATACAAATTAAGACAACTCTGAGATACCACTACACCCCTGTCAGATTGGCTAGAATGACAGGAAAAAACAAAGACAAATGTTGGAGGGGATGTGGGAAAACTGGGACATGAATACATTATTGGTGGAACTGTGAATGGATCCAAGCATTCTGGAGAATAATTTGGAACTATGCTCAAAAAATTATCAAACTATGCATACCCTTTGATCCAGCAGTGTTTCTACTGGGCTTATATCCCAAAGAGATCTTAAAGAAGGGAAAGGGGCCCACATGTGCAAAAATGTTTGTAGCAGCTCTTTTTGTAGTAGCCAGAAACTGGAAACTGAATTGATTCCCATCAATTGTAGAATGGCTAAATAAGTTATGTTATATGAATGTTATAGAATATTATTGTTCTATAAAAAATGATCAGCAGGATGATTTCAGAGAGACCCAGGGAGACTTACATGAACTGATGCTAAGTGAAATGAGCAGGACCAGGAGATCATTGTACACCACAACATCAGTATTATAAAATAATCAATTCTGGTGGTTGTGACTCCAACAATGAGATGATTCAGACAGTTCTAATGATATTGTGATGAAGAGAGTCATCTATAGTCAGAGAGAGGACTATGGGAACTGAGTATGGAACACAATATCACATTCTCCCTATTTTTATTGTTCTTCACTTGCATTTTGTTTTCTTATTCATTTTCTTTCCTTTTTGTTCTGATTTTTCTTATGCAGCAAGATAATTATATAAATATGTTTACATATGTTGGATTTAACATATATTTTAACATGTATAATATATATTGGATTGCTTGCTATCTAAGGAGAGGGTAGGAGGAAGGAAGAGAAAATTTGAAACACAAGGCTATGCATAGGTCAATAAAAAAAAGTATCTGTGCATATGCTTTGAATATAAAAAGCTTTAATAAAAAAATTACCTTATATTATATTTACTTATTTGTGTCCATCTGGAATAGAATGTTCTATTTTTTAATACCAATCACAATTTGCTTGGCTTATTTTGCCACCATCCCATTCAGAGCCTACTGACTAACTTTGAGCATTCAATAGAATGCTCAATAGAAAATAAGTTTCCTGAAGGCAATAACATTTCTTTTCATTTTATCTTCTTCTATATCTTCTATACCTAGAACAGTACATTGCATATAGTAGGCACTTAGCAGTTATTTGCTAGATAAGATTTTTATCTGAGCACAAATCTGGCTCATGTTAAACCTGTGCAGTAGAATGACCCATTTGCTTCCCTCACATCTGGAATCTACTGTTTATACTTGTCACTTTAATCAACAATATAGAACATCTGCACCATAGGTGCTTGCAAAAGGATTTGAGCACAAATTGAATGAGATAAAATGCCTGCCTGAAGCTCATTTGAGACATCTGTTATTTGGAAGATATAGTCTAATGGACATGCTAAGTGCCAATTAATTTAGATTCTTCAGGTTTCATCCTTGCATTAAGTTACATTGCCAAAAACCAAGGTATTTGAACTGAATTGACTCAGACTTTCCCTCAAAAAACTTGCCCTAAAAAGAATTCAATATTATGACCTGTCTTTGTATACTAGTCAGAGTATCTGTAATTTTTGTAAGAAGGTGGTTGAAGATATTTTTTGACAAATCAATACACACACACACACACACTCACTCACTCACTCAACTTTAGATGAAGAAACTGAATGTCAGAAAAGCAAAATGATTTTATTATTATTATCAATAAGAGGATACACTTACACATACACCACTTTATGCAGCACTGCATTTTTTCTTGGACTTATGGGAGGTGGCAAGGACAAAAAAAGGTTGTAAATAAAATCATTGCTATCTGTAATTGATTTTATAAATTTTATCTAAAAGTGAAAATTATATAACCTCCCATGTTTTCTTTTTTTCTTCTCCTTAGCAGAAAACTTAAGGCAGCTACATGGCACAATGGACAGAGCACTGAGTCTAAAATCAGGAAAAATCAAATCTTCTCTCGGATGCTTACCAAGTGTGTGAACCTGGGTAACTCACTTAACCCTGCTTGCCTCAATTTCCTCATTTGAAAAAATGAGCTGAAGAAGGAAATGGCAAACCACTCCAATATCTTTGCCAAGAAAACCCCAAATGAAGTCATAAAAAGTCAAACTTGATTTAAACAATTGAAACAAGAAAAACTAGGAAATTTAAGTGAATGCCTAATGCTAATATATTCCACTTTCCTTCCTTCCTCTAGATGTTCTATGTTGAATGTTATCTTTAAATGCCTTCTCAGAGGCTGTTTTATTCTGTAAGTTCCTGTACCTTTGTCTAAGACTACTATTACCTAATCTAGAAACAACTCAGGGTGAAAGAGAATATTAGTGGAAAGAAGGCAGGCAAGATTCCCCAAGTTACTGACTCCATCTATTTAATGTAGATGTTCCTGTCAAAGAACGATACTTATTGAAAGGAAAATAACCTGATCAGAAGACCAATGATGGCCCTTTGAATAGTAGTGGTTTAGCATGGGTTTGTTGAATGGAAAAATGGAAAGATGAATTTTTATGATTCTAGGCAAGATCCTTGACAGTATTTCTTAAGTCACATGTTAGAGCTTTTTCTGCCTCAATTTTGTTTACTCAGCCATCGTGTATGAGGACTGAGGATAGGGGTTATACAAAAGAACAAAAGACCTGGCCTCTTCCCTTAAGGAGTTTTCTATCTGGCAGGAGAAAATAAAATGCATAAATACATAACAAAGATTAACACAGAAGTAGATTAAAGTAGAAAAGCCATATGGTAAAGTGCATAGAGAGCTAGCCTCAGAGCTAGGAAAACAGGAATTCAAGTCCACCTCTAACATATACTGTAGATATTAGGCAAGAAGTTCTGTAAGATTACAAGGTACAAAGAAGAAATCAGCCTGAACTGGGAGGGAATTTCTTCTTCAAGGATTTTTTAATATCAATGAAATCACAATTTCACTACCATTTGATGGTGAGCTACAGGAAATGAGGGGATTTTTTTTTTTTGCATTTTTTTTTGTATTCTAAGCACTTAGCACATAGCATGTATTTAATAAATACTTATTGAAAGAATAAAGAGTCCCTGACTTCAAGAAGCTGAGTCTAACAGACATGGTACTGATACCTAAACCAGGTAGGTTGAAAACAGAGAAAGAAAATTATAGACCAATCTCCCTAATGAATATTGATGCTAAAATCTTAAATAAGATAATAGCAAAAAAAACTATAGAAAATCATCTCCAGGATAATACACTATGATCAAGTAGGATTTATACCAGGAATGCAGGGCTGGTTCAATATTAAGAAAACTATCAATATAATTGGCCATGTTAATAACCAAATTAACAAAAACCATATGATCATCTCAATAGATGCAGAAAAAGCATTTGACAAAATCCAACATCCATTCCTATTAAAAACACTTGAGAGTATAGGAATAAATGAACTTTTCCTTAAAATAATCAGCAGCATCTATTTAAAATCATCAGTAAGCATCATATGTAATGGAGACAAACTGCAACCAACTGGAGTGAAACAAGGTTGCCCACTATCACCGTTACTATTTAATATTGTATTAGAAACACTGGCTTTGGCAATAAGAGCTGAGAAAGAGATTAAAGGAATAAGAATAGGCAATGAGGAAACCACATTATCACTCTTTGCCGACAATATGATGGTATATTTAGAGAACCCCAGAGATTCTACTAAAAAGTTATTAGAAATAATCCACAACTTTAGCAAAGTTGCTGGTTATAAAATAAACCCACATAAGTCATCAGCATTCTTATATATCACTAACAAAATCCAACAGTCAGAGTTACAAAGAGAAATTCCATTTAAAGTAACTACTGATAATATAAAATATTTAGGAATCTATCTGCCAAGGGAAAATCAGAAACTTTATGAGCAAAATTACAGACCACTTCTCACACAAATTAAGTCTGATCTAACCAATTGGAAAAATATTAAATGCTCTTGGATAGGGCGAGCAAATATAATAAAGATGACAATATTACCTAAACTAATCTATTTATTTAGCGCTATACCAATCAGACTCCCAAAAAACTATTTTAATGACCTAGAAAAATAACAACAAAATTCATATGGAAAAACAAAAGGTCAAGAATTTCAAGGAATTAATGAAAAAAAATCAAATGAAGGTGGCTTAGCTGTACCAGATCTAAAATTATATTATAGAGCAGCAGTTACCAAAACCATTTGGTATTGGCTAAGGAATAGATTAGTTGATCAGTGGAATAGGTTAGGTTCAAGGGATAAAACAGTCAACAAATATAGCAACCTAGTCTTTGACAAACCCAAAGACCCCAGGTTTTGGGATAAGAACTTACTGTTTGATAAAAATTGCTGGGAAAATTGTAAATTAATATGGCAGAAACTAGGCATTGATCCACACTTAACACCGTACACCAAGATAAGGTCAAAATGGGTTCATGACGTAGGCATAAAGAATGAAATTATTAATAAATTAGAGGAACACAGGATAGTTTACCTCTCAGACCTGTGGAAGGGGAAGGACTTTATGATCAAAGAAGAACTAGAGATCATTACTGATCACAAAATAGAAAATTTCGTCTATACCAAACTGAAAAGTTTTTGTACAAACAAAACTAATGCAGACAAGATTAGAAGGGAAGCAATAAACTGGGAAAATATTTTTACAGTCAAAGGTTCTGATAAAGGCCTCATTTCCAAAATATATAGAGAATTAGCTCTAATTCATAAAAAATCAAGCCATTCTCCAATTGAAAAATGGTCAAAGGATATGAACAGACAATTCTCAGATGAAGAAATTGAAACTATTTCTAGTCATATGAAAAGATGCTCCAAGTCATTATTAATCAGAGAAATTCAAATTAAGACAACTCTAAGATACCACTACACACCTATCAGATTGGCTAAGATGACAGGAAAAAATAATGATGATTGTTGGAGGGGATGCAGGAAAACTGGGACATTGATGCATTGTTGGTGGAGTTGTGAATGAATGCAACCATTCTGGAGAGTAGTTTGGAACTATGCTCAAAAAGTTATCAAACTGTGCATACCTTTTGATCCAGCAGTGTTACTACTGGGCTTATATCCCAAAGAGATTATAAAGAAGGGAAAGGGACCTGTATGTGCACGAATGTTTGTGGCAGTCCTTTTTGTAGTGGCTAGAAACTGGAAACTGAATGGATGCCCATCAGTTGGAGAATGGCTGAATAAATTGTGGTATATGAATATTATGGAATATTATTGTTCTGTAAGAAATGACCAACAGGATGATTTCAGAAAGGCCTGGAGAGACTTACACGAACTGATGCTGAGTGAAATGAGCAGGACCAGGAGATCATTATATACTTCAACCACAATACTATATGATGACCAGTTCTGATGGACCTGGCCATCCTCAGCAACGAGATCAACCAAATCATTTCCAATGGAACAGTAATGAACTGAACCAGCTACACCCAGAGAAAGAACTCTGGGAGATGACTAAAAACCATTACATTGAATTCCCAATCCCTATATTTATACCCACCTGCATTTTTGATTTTCTTCACAAGCTAATTATACAATATTTCAGAGTCTGATTCTTTTTGTACAGCAAAATAACGGTTTGGTCATGTATACTTATTGTGTATCTAATTTATATTTTAATATATTTAACATCTACTGGTCATCCTGCCATCTGGGGAGGGGGGGGGTAAGAGGTGAAAAATTGGAACAAGAGGTTTGGCAATTGTTAATGCTGTAAAGTTACCCATGCATATAACCTGTAAATAAAAGGCTCTTAAATTAAAAAAAAAAAAAAAGAAGAAGAAGAAGAAGCTGAGTCAAGTAGAAGGCAATAAAAAAAAAAAAGAATCCTGAAGTAGTAGTGATAACTAGCTGAAGACTATAACAGAGATCATACCAAAGATGTCCAAAATAAATGAGTACTTTCAGAGAAGTCAAATAAGTCCAAAATGAGCACAGCCAGGTGCAAAATGAAATGTCAGATATGTTCCTTTGCTGGAGTGTTATGTACAGGCTACAGAAATCTACAATGGCCCCTGGACAATGTCTATGAAGCTTCATCTAAGCACTTCAAATAAAATTAAGTAAGATCCCTAAGGAATATAATTGCTAATAAAAATCACTTACTAAATACCTTTTTAGATCTTCAACTACATTTCATCATATACAAATCCATCATCTAGCTCACTGTTAATTACTGAATTAAACACTTCAATGCTAAAAGGCAGAATCATTTTTTAATGTTTATGTCTCAAATGTCATGCATCGTTGACATTCGAGACTTGAGGTTAAGACCTGGAGGTGCATTTGAATTGTAAGGGCCAGTACTCATTTGTCTAAGTGGCAGTTCAACTATCTCCATCAGAAATTCATATGTGTTATTAATGAGATTATATCCATTAAAGTATGAATATGGTAGAGAATTTGGGAGAAACACCTAAGTTAATCTTACCCAACCTCATTTTGTAGGAAAGGAAGCTGAGATCTTCAAAGATTAAGCTACTTCCTCACTCTCACAGAAAATTATCAGAAGAGGAAAGAATAGAATCTCAGCCTCCTAACCCCAAGATTACTGAACTTTCTACCACACTGTGACTAATAAGTGTTAATCTTGGCATATTTATATATTTTTATTTTGTTGTTTTCAATTTTCATTAAAGAAAAGCTTATCCCTATCTTTTTGACTACAATTTAAGACCAAATTCTCTACCATATTCATCCTTTAATGGATACAATCTCATCAATAACACATATGAATTTAAGACCCTGCCCATCTGACCCTCTCCTAGCATTCCATTTTAATGACTATTATTCTCCTTCAAACATTCTACAATCCAGGCAAACTAAACTATTTTTTGATTGGTAAACTGATGTAAATTGTTGATTACTCCTAATGCCTTCTGACTCTTGAAGAAAAAGTCCACGGCATGATTCACAAACCTTTGTGGGGGTTTTTTTAATATTTTTCTTTCTTGAACCATATTTTTCCTCATTTTTGTGACCATCCTCTCTTCTGCCCGCATTTGCATCAAAATCACCAATTCAGAGTTTCTACTAGCTTAATGTCACAGGTTTTGAGTTCTTTGTGGAATTTTCTACCATTCATATCTGCAATAGATGATAATTTCTGAGCTTTAGAAAGATTATTTCACAACTGAGTGTAAATGGGGAAAGTTTTAGGACAAGGAGATCAAGCAGAAGGCTTTTGGAATTGTGCTGGCAGGAAGTGATGAGTGTCTGCACTAAGATAGCTATATGCATGGACATATAGGGGAGGGAAGGTATATAAGAGAGATTTTGTGAAGAAAAACATAACAAGACTTAGCAACAGATTGGATATGTGGTATGAGTGGAAGAGAGGGTTTGAGAATGAAACTCATTCTCATTCTGATGTAGTGACTGAGACAGTAGTGATGTTGGCCATAATGAAAAAATTGAAAAGGTAGAAGGATTTTGGGCGGGGAGGAAGATAATGAGATCTGTTTGGAATTTGCTCAAAAATCCAATTTGAGAGGTCCACAAGGCAGTTAATGAATGTAGGTGCATATAGTGAATATTCTCTTCATTTTGGTATCCAGAAGCTCAGGGAGCAGTTTTTCAAGTTCTCCCTCTTAGTATTACTTTTATGATTGTCAAGTTGAGAGGGATAAGCTTTTCTTTAATGAAAAGTGAATACAAGAAAAGAAAAATAAATAAATATGCCAAGATTAATGCTTATCGGTCATAGTGTGGTAGAAAGGTCCAGTGTTAGGTAGAGTTGTTGTTGTTCACTCACTTCAGTTATGTATGATTCTTTATGACCACATTTGGGGTTTTCTTGGCAAAGATACTGGAGTGATTTGCCATTTCCTTATTCTTATTTTATAAATGAGGAAAATGAGACAAGCAGGATTAAGTGAGTTGGCCAGACTCGTGTCTTAGGCCAGATTTGAATTTAGGAAAATGGTCTTCCTGATCAAGGTCTAGTGCTCTCTCAACTGTACCACTCAGATGTCAGAACAAGGTGTTAATTCTCTAATATGGTGAGTAACATTTTAATTCTTGATGCCCCTTTAAGTCCACACTAATCATTATCCTCAGTTAGTTGATAGACCAAAATAACAACAGACAGGGAGTTAAAATCAAGACTAAAGATCTATCAGGAGAGAGGGAGTAAGGAGTGAGGTCATGCACAGAGACTTCATTCCATTTACCTAGATGGTAAAACAGGAAAACACACACCTCTAGAGATCACGAGTGGAGGAGTTGCTGCTGCTCATAACCAGACAAGTTGGAAGCAGCAGGAATGAATTACAGAGTAATAGATTTAGAGGTGGAAGACCATTTAGGAGTCATCTAAGTCAATCCCTTCATTTTACAGAGAAAGCTAAATTATACAGAATTTCATTGATTTACCCAAGATCACTGAGTCAGTCAAGGAGAATTTGGTAAGCACTTACAATATGTCAGGCACTGGATTAAACCCTTGGAATGGTGACAGAATCAGAATTTTAATCTAGTTTCACTGTTTCCAGATTCTAAATTTTTCTATTGTACTCTAGCACTAATGTGGTATGATTCATGATAGACCCCCCAAAATTCTATCACATGAATTAATTTTGTTTCAGGAGCTTACCTAGTCTCAATGGTTTTTGTCTGCTGAAGAGGTAAGGGCACAGCTTAGACAGACACTACTTGTAAGCACCAAGATGGGCAGGAATCTACAGTAAGATCATACAATTGTGTATTGGTGATGAGTATAAGCACTAGGGTCACCCAGTTGTAAATAGGTCTGATGTCTCACAGATTAACTATAAGATTGGATGGGAAGATCCCCACAGATAAAGGCACCATTAAACGGATTGTTTTTATTGTTGTGGACTTATGGAGGTACTGGGAAAAGCATTCAGCTAAAAAGACATATTGGTTTGAGCCCAGGTCCCCTCATCTATAAAATAGAGACAAGAATACCCGAAATATGTCCTGTGCTTGTGATTCTAAAAAGAGTGTTGGCTTGGAGAGTGTTTGGTGCCAGGAAGCCCAGGATTCAAATCCTAACTCAGAAAATTACTACTTCCTTGGTCCTGGTCAATCACTTACCCTTTACCTAACTCAGATACCACCCAATAACTGATTTTTAAAATCAGAGGTGCTTTGATATACTGTGCATTTCCTATGCTGACAAAATCATATCTCCTTTAAGGATTCCAGGGCATACTTCCCTCACAAGATTGCTGGGAGAATGATTCATAAATTTAAAATACTATTACTATTAATATCTGTATTCCACAAAATCCTTCCTTCAGTTTCATGTTAGGTATATATTCATCTTTTCCCACTCCTTATTTTTTTCTCGATCATCACAACTGTCTTTGTCCTTGTCTTGCTTATTTCTTCTATTACAAGTTATGCTCTTATATTACTATCATCAGGACCATAGCATCTTTTTGTTGTTATCAATTGACACAAAGCAATGATAGTCGCTGCAGGATAAAATTAGGATTGTCAAAAATAAAGTAACCATGTATCTATGGTTAATAACTGCCTCCATTTACTAACATTTTCCTTGTCTTTGTGTCTCTAGCTTTTCCAATTCTTCCAAATTCTATTAATGTTTTTTCATGTTCTCCATCATTTATTTTTATTTCCCATAAATTGTACATTTACTACATGGGGCCAGTTGCTTATATTTCCTATAATTCTGCTTCAGTAAAGTTCTTTCTCTTCCAAAAACCCTTTCCCATATGTTCTCATTCTTTATTCCAATCACTATTTGTCTATTAAAAGTCTGAAAATTTTTCAAAACCACAGACATTGATCTAAATTCTTTAATGATGTGGTGTCAGATGAGTTCCAAGTTTCATCTACTACTTTGACATCTTATATAAAACATCTTTTTTTGTTCTCACTTACCTTTGGTGACCAAGTCACACTTGACACCAATGAATTATCAGATTATAATTACCCTTATAAGTTTCTGAAAGAAAGATACTCAGTAATACTTTAGCTTCATCCTCTTTTCTAGTTAAAGATGACAGCTCTATTTTTAGTTTAAAACATTTGCTTTAACGAAGAAAATCAAAATCAGTCATAGCACTGTAAGGCAGCTTTAAATTCCTAGACAATTTCCATTGCCCCGTGGCTGAATACATACATACCTTTCCTTGCTGACTAGTCTTTTTGAAGTTTTCCATTCACTTCCAGTAATGTTATTTCATTAATGTTTAGTCTTTCTGAAACCATCCAGCTTTGGGTAGCTAGGGAACTAGCTCCTGAAGTCAGGAGAACTTGAGTTCAAAAGCCTTGGTCACTTCACACTAGCTGTGTGATCTTGGACAAGTCACTTAACCCCAATCGTCTCACACAAGAAAGGAAAAAAGAAAAGAAAATATCAAGTTTATTTTTATATTTAAAGTCTCATTCAGCAAGATCAGCTCCATGAAAAAAGCATAACATTTTTAACTTTTCCCCTCAGTTACAACTTCTAGAAATTCTTTCATATCTTCCCCACTAAAAGAGATTCAATAGAATCTTACTACAATATTATTCCCCAGAGAGGATAACTTACTGAAATGTCATAAGATCACATAGACCTTTAAAGTTGGAAGAAACACTGAAAGCCATCTAAGCCAAACATTCTGGAAAAAAATTTGGAACTATGCCCAAAGGCCTATCAAACTGTCCGTACCCTTTGATCCAGCAGTGGATCAGGATCCCAAAGCAATCGTAAAGGAGAGAAAAGAACCCACATGTGCAAAAATGTTTGCAGAAGTTCTTTTCTTGTTAGAAAAGAAATGGAAAATTAGTAGATGTCCATCAGTTAGGGAATGGCTAAATAAGTTATGATATATGGAAAGTAATAGAATATTATTGTTCTATAAAAAATGATGAAGCTGATTTTAGAAAGGTCTGAAAAGATTTACACGAACTGATGATGCTGAGAGAAACAAATAGAACCAGGTATAAATACATTGTACACAATAACAGCAAGAATGTGTGATGATCAATTATTAAAGGCTTGGTTCTTTTCAATAGTTCTGATCCAAAGAAATCCCAATATTCTGGATAGAAAATTCCATCTGCATGCAGAGAGAAACTATGGAGACTGAATGTAAATCAACATGTACTATATTCATTTTTTTTTCTTTTTTCCTCTTTGTTCTAATTTTTCTCCTCCAACTTGATTCATAATTGTGTATTTTTAAAAATGGATTTACAAGAATAACCAGAAAAAATTAAAAAATAAAGCCATGCAATTCCAACTCATTCCTTTTACAAATGAGGAAATTGAAGTCTATCTAGAAAGATTAAATCCCACAGGTATGCTGTTTTGTACAAAATGTGATTTCATTCATATAGAGGACTCCTTGTTAGAAAACTCCATTTCAGTAAAGACTAGCAATTGTTCTAGAAATGTTTAGTCATCTTAGGGAGCTAGAATTATTTTGGCATAATGGCTAGAGAACTAGCCTAGGATTCAGGAAGCCTGACTCCAAAAGTTATGAGCTACATTAACCTGGGCCCTCAGTCGCTTCATTTAAAAGACAAAAGCGCTAAATTTAAAAGCCTTTCAATTGCGTTCCATCTCTAAATCCTTGATACTGAAATCTGAGATCAAGTCCAGACATGCTGGCTGGATAACCCTGGGAAAGTCATTTAAACGATGGCTCAGCTCACTTGTATTCAAGCCTTATAAATCCTGTTATATAATAAACTCTTTGAAGGCAGGAATTATGTCTAATTTAACCCTGGTTAAATTGAGTCACTTAACATCACCTAATCTCAATTTCTCCATCTAAAGTTTCTTGAGAGATCATCTATGTAATTATTTTGTAATTTTAAAGTTCTATTTAAATGTGTTATTATTATTAATATAATTAGCATCTTTGCATTCCCCCAAGATCTAACATGATATCTTCTAAGTTATAGCTATTTATTTATTTAAATAACATTATTTGATTGACTTATTGTGAGCCCCAGGAGAACAATAGAACTTTAAACTTGTTATCATTTGTCCTTCATTGTTGAAGGTGACCATGACATGCAAGTGTATTGGATTAAATTGAGAGAGGACTGTGCAAGGTCACCAGCTTCACTTTCACCTCCAGAGATATCTGGTTCCAGTGGGCAGATATAGATCAGGATGACTGATGATGGACCTCAGAGCCTTAGATTATGGATCCAGCAAAACCCAGAATATGGGCAGCTAGGTGATCCAGGGGAGAGAGCAGTAGACCTTAAATCAGAAAAACCTGAGTTCAAATCCATTCTCAGACACTATCTAAGTGTTCTGAGTAAGTCATTTAAGTCTGCTTCCCTCAGTTTCTTCATATGAAAAATAAGCTGTAGAAGGAAGTGGCAAACCACTTTAGTGTCTTTGACAAGAAAACCCCACAGAGTCAAACATGACTGACAATAATAATAGCTCAAACATACCAGTATTAAAAGTTCCTATCTTTGAAAGTTGATTTGTTCTCATAGTGCTAAGGGATTTTTTATTTTATCCATCTTCTATCTAATGGTTCTCATCACTTTAATGCAGTTCATCATTTAGCCAGATAGTATAAACTGGGCCAAGCAAGGAAAACATTGGCTCCCGTTAATCAGGCATTCAAATTTGGATCAATTCATTATATCCATACTAGCCTGCACCAATCTGCAGTTCCCAATTTCTAGCTATTGGGAATCAGTTTTATCTAGTTAAGTATCATATGCCACATTGAGAGTGCCTCTAGCTGTCCAATCCAAGAACTGCCAAATTTATGAAATCCAGCCATGAAGTGATGGTTGAGCATCACTGCATACATAATAGTAATGGATTCATTTGGCTTTGGAATTAAATTAATTTACCCACAAAAATAATTTCCAAAGCTTATTTTCTTTTCAAATTTTTGGGTATTAATTCTGATTATCAGCATATACAGACTTCTATATGCTATTCTTCCATTTTGTACACTAATAGCAAGATTTTCCTATTTCCCATGTGTCCAGGAATTAATGACTTTTTACATGGCAAGGAGGAAATATGCTATTTTCCTTTTCATTTTGCATTTTTAAGAGAAAATTATGAATCATAAAAAATGCATAGAGCTGGTTAATAATATTTGTAGATATGAAAAAGTGTTATAAGGAGACACTGTGTGACTCTTTTCACACTTTTTGAACTATTAAGAAACCTGAAGACTCATAAACTTCTCTGTATGACAGCAATTTATTTGGATACTTAAGGACAGATGAAGTATCTTTACAAGGAACAAAAAATTCCAAATCATACCATTGATCTGGTCCTTTGTGTAGGCATCCTGCAATCCTCTAAGAAATGCATATTCAGCTTATCATTGCATACAAGAAGAGCATGGGCTGTCTGAGATGCTAAGACTCACAGTCCCAACCTAATAAGTACAGAAGAAGGAGCTTTAAATATCACTGAGGCTTTTGATGGATCTGGGAGGTAGTCAGGATGTCTCAGCAGGTTGTTGCATCTTCAATTGAGAAGAACAACTATGGACATCAAAACTGCAATGGATACATTAATAAAATTCAAATGAATTCATAAATCTCAGAGGTTAGTTCTAAGCTGAATGTTCAAGTAAAAAGTACTGTTCTCTTCCACCATTACCTCAGTACACAAACACACACACACACACACACACACACACACATACACACAAAGTGTGCACATACATTATGCCATCATTAAACTAAGGTTACATAGGTCTCTAATCTAAGGTCATATAGGAAATTTCCCTATTCCCTAAAGCAATGATTTCCCAAGGAGGAACCAACATGCTGTTTTTAAAAACAATAATAATAAAATGGAAATAAAAGAATGTGGGAGTCAACATGTCAAGAGCTACAGAAATCTCAGAAAAATGATGAAGACTGAAAAAAAGATCATTAGATGTTTTTAATAGAGTAATTGAGGTAGAACCTAATTGTTAGGAGCTGAGGAAAAAGGTTGTATCATCTAAGATTTTTTTGTCATACTTTTTGTTATACTTTTTTAATAAGTACATATTAAATACTATGTGGTGGGCACTGTTCTAGGTTCTGAACATTCAAGAAAAGCAAAAACCAATTGCTGCCCTTGAGAAGTTCATAAATTAGTGAAGGAGAAAACATACTAATAAATCCAAACAAGCTATATATAAGATAAATAGGATATAATCAATAGAACCTAGAATTAAGAGTGATTAAGTACAGCTTCCTGTAGAAAATAACTCTATTAAATGGAATTTAGTCATCTCATTGATCAATATATTTTTTATTGTTTATAACAAATATAGGACTGTGCATGTATATACACATATGTTTGTGTTTATACACATATATATGTGTATATATGTATGTGTTTGTACACACATTTATAATCTGTTTTACCTGGTTCTCTTCCCTTTATAGAACTCTTTCTAATAGAAGAAAAACAATATGCTCACAGAAAATCTTATGGCGTGCCAGAGAAGGAAACAGAATATTCCAAGCATACATATACACACCAGAATTTAGAGAATATGGCAAAAATAAGATCTCAAAGAAACAAGGGCTAATTAAGAGCTCCATTCCACAGGAGAATATAATTGATATTTATATGCTCAGAAAACAGCATCTGCCATCACTGAACTTGAAAGCTTAAATAAATAATGATTAGCAGCCAGTCACTAAGAAGGAGGCAAAGTATTTAGTTGATGTAGCAAATTAAAGAATGATGATAAATGGAGACCAAATGGGAACTCCTGGCAACTCATTTTTCATGGTCGGATGATGCAGAACTCTCTTATCAGATTCACTGAGCTCCAGACCCATTCTGATCTGTGCCTTTTATGTGATTTAACTTAAACAGTCTTTGGCAAGTCCACGTTCAAAAGGTCATTAATAAGCATTTTTAAAAAACCTTCGGGAGAACCTATATTTGATCATTAAATTAGTATTAATGGGCTTTCACAATTCATTAACACCTCCCTTCTGTGCTCATTATTAGCATGCTTGCTTCTTAAGCTTTTTGTCTTGTTTTCACAATAAAGAATGTTTTTATTTCCTAGAATGAAATCCCCATGAGGATAAAGTCTATGTCTTTTTTTATCTCTATATCTACCAGTATCCATTACAGTGCTTTGACCACAGGAAGTGTTTAGTAAATGTCTGGAGTCAGGCCAAGTTAGATTCAAATCTTGCCTCCATCATTGAGTAGCTATGTGATCCTGGGCAAGTGACATAACCTCTCAGCTCATTTCACCCAGATGGAAAATGGGGTTGATAATTGCATCTACCTCACAGAATTGCTTCAAGGAACAAATGATATAACATTTGCAAAACATGGGACAAATCTTAGAGCACTTATGCATGTCAGCTATCATTTTATCAAGTAAAATTGAATTATTTTAATGAAAATATTTTAAAATATATTTATATGAATTTTAAAGTTTATCTACTATAAGGTATGTAGTAATATTATGATTCCCTTTTAACATCTGAGGAAACTAAAACTTATAGAGATAAAGTGGCCCAGCCATGTTTCCAAAGCTAGCAAGTCACAGAATTATAATTGAAATCCAGTTCTCTTAAACCCTAATCCAATGTTCTTTCCACTACAGTACATTGCTTTTTTATTTAAAAATAGATTTTTATGTTATGAACAGTTTTTATTCCACCAAAAATGTATGTTTCACACATTCCTGGCTCATAAGATCTCAAAAATATTTCTGTTCAAGTTCAACAACTTTAAAAAAAACTTTAATAAAGTCTCCATAACCATTATCTCTGCATTTGAGAGAATTTCAATAGAAAAGAAATTACCAACCTATCAATAAGCATTTAATAAGTGACTACTATGATCCAGGTACTGTGTGGGATGCTGGTAATGTAAGTACAGAAGAGGAAAAATCTGTGCCCTCATGGAGTTTATACTTTTTCGGGAGAAATAACTTGCACAGAAATGTAACATACATTGATTCTTTTCACAGGGCACTGTTGGTTTTTGTGTAGTCTATCTATTCTATTCATACATCACATAACACATGCGAACTGCCAACATGTAGTACTTATGTAACAGCAAAAGACTAGATAACAGAGAATCAATGGACAGTCAAAGATCTGTGATGTGAATCTAATAGGTTGAAATCATCTTCTAACATAGAAGACACAAGCATCAGAGAAAGACCAATGGAATTTGTGGAACAGATTAAATTGGATCATAATACCCAGAGTAACCCATGGGGCATGGATTTATATTTAGACAGATAGAACCTGGAATGCCCTACTTCATTTTTCCAAGGAAAAAAAAATCTGACTTTACGGGGGAGCAAGAGGAAGACAATAGCTAAGGAAATATACCTTTACTCTCCTATCTTCAAAAATGGTATTGAGGTAGAATTATATCTACCAATTATATATCAGACATTTGCTCTCTAGGTATATGATGCTCTTTTACTTTTGATAAGCTCCCTTACAGTGAATTTGTCTCAGTAAGTATTCATAAGAACTTACTAAATACTGGGAATAGGAAAAATAAAGACAATCTCTGTCTCTAAAAGCTTATATTCTCTTATCCTGGGAAGAATGTGGGGGGCTGGGCTAGGGGATGGAGAAGAGTATTCGGAGGAACAGCATGTATAGAGATAAATAAACATAAGATTTATACAAAATAATATAAAGGGTGGGAGAAGAAAGTACAAACTAGCTCAAGAGCATTTATCTGACTCATTTTAAATAAATATTTATTCATTTGAAATTGGAATTCATATTATAACCATTAGCAAATTGTGTTTATGTAGTAATTCTTCAGGCATAGTCATCTGTGGATGCTATCCAGGTCTTCTAGGCTCGGGATCCTTGGCTGTCTCCATCTTTGTGTGGTAATCAAGTAATCAGTCAACACACATTTATTAGGTACCCATTACTCAGGCACTCTTAAGTACTAGGGATGAAATTAAAAAACAAACAATCCCTGATCTTTAAAAAACTTATATTCTATTAGGGGAGAAGAAAGGAAGGAAGGACAGAAGAAAGGATGGAAGGAACGAGGGAAGGATGGATTGAAGGAAGGAAGGAAGGGAGGGAGGGAGGAAGGAAGGGAAGAAGGAAGGAAGGAAGAGAGGAAGGAAGGAAGGAAGGAAGGGAGGAAGGAAGGAAGGAGAGAAGAAGGAAGGGAGGGGGTGAAAGGGAAGGAGGGGGAGAAAGGGAAGGAGGGGGAGAAAGGGAAGTTGGGGGAGAAAGGGAAGGAGGGAGAAAAAGGGAAGGAGGGAAAAAGGAAGGAAGGAGGGAGCCAGGGAGGGAAGGAGGGAGGGAAGATAGGAAGGAGAAAGGAAAACAGACAGTTGTCTAAGGATTCTATGGAGGCCAACTAAAGCAACCTATCCAGGGGAGGGTCAGAGTACACTTTTCAAAATAGTATGGAAGTGGTGATGGCTAGGCTGGAGGTTGGTATACACACATAAATATATGCAAAACACCTCAAAAATAAATAAAATGTTTTTGGTTTTGGTTTTGTTTTTTTTTAAGAAGGGATAAGGGAGGGAAAAAAATCACTAACATCTGGAAGAATCTAGAAACTTTTAATGTAATAGCAATCATCTGAAGAGAATTTTGAAGGAAATAATAAATTCCAAGAAATGGGGGAAGGAGAGTTATTACTGGTATCAGTGGCATAAAAGGCATAAAAGACAGTCAGTACAAAGTCACAAACACTGGAGATTGAGTGTTACCTGAGAGGAACAGCAAGAGGCCAGCTTAGTTGGAACATAATGTACAGGAAGCAAAGGAACAAACAAAAAAATTGAAAAGGGCTATTGAGGCCAGGTTAAGAGCTTTAAAAGTAATACCAAGGAGTTTATATTTATACAGGTAACATATCTTCTGTTCCTTTGAACATCACTTTGTTTTCCTTTGAAAATCACTGTGTTTTAATGGATAAATTACTAGGGTTGTAATCAGATGAGTTCATCTCTCCCCTTATTAGCTATGTAACATTGGGCAAATCACATAATCTCTCTATGATTCAGGCTCCTCTTTGGCAAAAGGAAAGAATCAGGCTTACTGGCCTAAAAAGTTCCTTCCTATGGTTTCAGTGCTACCATTCAAAACTTTTCATTATTTAACTTTTCTCATAAACATATATTGTGGTTACCTATTACTAAGGCCAAAGAAAAAAAATCCTTAGGCCAGAAAGGTATGGGACAGTAGGGTAACATATAAGGTTGAAATCCAGTCAGAATAGTTATCTGTTGTCAAGACTACTCCTTCTCCAGTCTTATTGAAAGAAGCAGTCTCCCATGCCTTCTATTGCTTTTGGTCATCACCCAGCTTTTGGGCAGGATTCATTCTCACAGATTAACTAAACATTCTTCCTCTCTTAATTCATTTAACACAAATTCAGTTTTTAAAAAGAAAGAATATACTGAGTATCTAAAAGGGAAAAAATAAAGTAAAAAAGTGAATTAAAAAATATATAGAAATGAAAAAAATATAGACCAAAAAAATACCTTTAAATACTTTCAATCTTACCACAGATTGGCTGCACATATTGGGGAGTAGGGGGTAAGGGAATATCAACCTAACCCATATTTTTATTTCTATTTTCAATCTTGATAAAAGACTCCCGATTTAGAATAGTTCTACCTTGCAAAGGCCATACAACTTTGTGTTTTTTGGCACAAAAGAAAATAAGGCAGGAAATAGGAAATACAGTTATCCCTTTCACATTGCAGGGTATAGTGTCCCTGTAGAATAGTTCTACCTTGCAAAGGCCATACAACTTTGTGTTCTTTGGCACACAAGAAAATAAGACAGGAAATAAGAAATACAATTATCCCTTTCACATTGCAGGGTATAGTGTCCCTGTGATCTGAAAAATCTAAAACAAAATGCTTTGGCCTTCCCTTTGTAACAAAGAAGAATTCTGACCTTTTTATTTTTATTTTATAAAGTGTTTACAGTATGTTATTGTAAAATTTAAGTTAAATATTTGGTCATAGGCTTTGTGTTATCCTGCATCTTCCTTGAAACTCCCAAAAATTTTCATTGAATTTCTTATGCCAACCTATCACATATAAATAGAGATTGATAAATAGATATAGATATGTGTGTTCATATGTAAATAAATATATACATACATATATGCTCATATGTGTGCTAATGTATGTGAATGCATACACACACACACACACATATACATACATGTATATATAGAAATCATGATGGGAAAAATCAAAATGAAAAAGAGATAACTAATCCAATTTGACCAAAGCTCAGAGTACATGAAAGAAAGTGAAATAAAGCTGATTAGGCAGATTGGAGCCAAATTGTGAAGTGATTTGAAGACAAAATAAAGCAATGACTAATAGGGACCCATTCAAGATTTGAGGTAGAACCGTGGGAGTTGTTTGAGAGGATACAAATCAGTGTTAGAGCCAGCTCCTACAGGTTGAGTATTAAATTTTCAATGTGAGCATTTATTTGAGTATTTATAAATACTACAAATCACGATTGATTTCTTGTTTTATTGATTTTTTTGACTTACAATGATTGCAAAAATGTTAATGACATAGATCAAACTTACATCTTGGAGATTTCAATCATGTCTGACTCTCTGTGGGGTTTTCTTGGCAAAGATACTATAGTGAGTTTGCCATTTTCTTCTCCAGCTTATTTTAAGTGACTTTTTCAGAGCCACACAATTACTTACTATACTTTTGGGGAAGAGATAAGGAAAAGCCAAGAATGAATCTGAATTTTCAAGTGTGAGTGCATGATAGTTAAACAAACCTATTTGAGGATGTTAGATTTAAGAACAAAAGCTAAGAATTCTGTTCTGGATGAAAGGATATGCAGAAAATTATGTCTAGCAGAAATGTAGGTATGTGAGGCTGGAACTCAGAGGAAAGATCATGATTGGGATGTAGCTATCCGAATCACCTACATAGATGTAATAAATGAAGTTATAAGAGTAAAATTAATTGCTAAGGAAAAGAGTATTAAGAGAAAAGAGGTGTGAAAACAGCCTTGGGTACCCACATATAAGGGACAGAAAGAAAAGGAGAAAACTAAATTAAGATAGTCATGTAATGGAAAACTAAGAAGTTTCATGTTCCCCCTACCACCAATTTCCAATTTGCTATCAGAAACTTTGGTGATTGTTTAGTCATTTCAGTCATGTCCAACTCTTCATGACCCCACTTAAGGTTTTCTTAATAAGCAGTAGCTGTTTTTTCCTTCTGCAGGTCATTTTACAAATGAGAAACTGAGACAAACAGGATTAAGTGAATTGCCCAGTGTCACAAAGTTATTAAGTGTCTGAGGACACTTAATTTGAACTCAGGAAGATGTTTCCTAACTTTTAGGCCCAGTGCTCTATCCACTGTGTATCAGAGACTAGATTACATCTAACCCTTCACCCAATGAGTTTTCATACTTTTCCATTTTAGCTTAATCACCTGTTTTCTTTCCTAGGTCTTCACTGCTCCTTCCTTACACTCCTGGGAATAATCATCTAAAATCCTGTCATAATTTTAAAACATCGTTTCAAACACCTAATAATAATAATACTAGTTCTCATCATTTGAAAAAGAAAAGACATTTCCTCACAGTCAGCATGTCTTCCACATTTCATTTCCTATATCCCAGAGCTCAATAAATAGAAATCCAATTGATTTATCTTAAGCAATGTCCATAGATGATGTGGTGAATTGGCTAGAGGGCTATATTTATAATTGGGAAAACTTTGGTTTAAGTTCTTGCAATGATATATACTAGCTATGTGACAAAAGCCAAGTTACTTACTCTCCCACAGTGCCCCCAGGATACCTTCTAAGACCAAAAAGTGAAGGTAAAATGCTGCTCTGAATCGGTATAGTTCATTTCCTAACCTAGGAATTCCCTATCCCAATAAAATCACAAGACTTGTGCAATACACATATCTAAAGGAGCACTGCCCCTTGTATTAGCTATCTCAGAAATGTGTATACTTTGTTCAAAGATACTGCTATTCTATAAAGATAACTCCTTCTTGTTATGACTTTCATAGGCTCTAACTTGTTCTCTGGCCTTGGTCTGACTCACTAGATTAAAAAGAATCCTGTGATCTAACAGATGACATTCTCACCATAGACTTTTAATTAAGGGTATGTGGGGAGAGAGAAGTTCCTAGATTGACCTAAACAGAAGAAGTAGATCCACGTGGCTCTTCTAATGGCAGTGGACCCTCCTGACTCCCAGACAAAATAACTGGTGCTAAGCATTTGCTCCACAGAAATCTGGACATTTTTTTAGAGTTGGGAGAGCCTCCCTATATCAGAAAGATGGAGGTAGCCAGAAAGAAACTCTCAACCAGGGATGATACAAAGAAGAATTTGACTGAAGCCCAGCCTGATTCAGACAGCAGTTAACCTCCAAAGCATTTCTCCAAACTAGATTCAGATGCTAAGTATATTTCAAGGTTTGGGTGATAGATATTATAATTGTTCATCCTATAACCTATCAGCCTTAATCTACTTCCACAGCATAGAGGAATATAAATCTAGAATTAGAAGCAACCTTAAAAATCATCTTGTTCAACAGCCTCAGTGCCTAGTAACTCCATTTTACAGTAGACAAAACTGAGTTTCTGAGATGATAGGTCAACATTAACAAGGAAATTACCCAATAAGACTCACAAATTAATTAGCAAAGCCAGGTTTCAAATTTTGAAATTATGAGTCCATTGGTTTTCAGCATATTCTATGATTTAAAGTGTGTCTTCTTTGGGAAGGGGGTTATGTTTTCTGTGTCTGTGTCTCTGTCTCTGTCTCTCTCTGTCTCTCTGTCTTTCTGTCTCTCTGTCTCTCTCTCTCTTTCTCTCTCTCTCTCTCTCTCTCTCTCTCTCTCTCTTCTTTCTCTCTCCCTCTCCGCCCCCTCTTCCCCTCTCCCTCCCTCCTTCATTATCCCCCAAATTGATCAAATCCTCTGATCCCCATTACACAATTCTTTCTACTAAACCAAAATTTCATGTCCTTAGTGTGTCAAGTTTTTTGCTCTCATTGGGTCATTTTGCCTTCTGTAAGAAGTTCAAAATCATCTGGAGCCAAGTTTGTGAAATTTGTGGGTAAGCACACTGAAGGAAACTTTGGGGTCAAAATAAATTATGTCGATCAAAAAACGACAATGGCTTTCTTATGTGACTCATAAAAGAGTTGATAGTGAGATTCCACTTTCTCTTGAAGAAATGAAAAATCCATTTTTTCCCCCAGGACATGGTCTTTAATTCTCCCTGACCCTTTTAAAAAGGATTTATTTAAGGTCTATCCTACAGTTCACTGAACACTGTTTCAGTGATGATGCTCTTTACTGCTAAATAATTGGGAGATCTATAAATCTGCATAACTGAAAATTATATGGTTATAACCTTTGCCAAAGAATGTGTTTGAGCAAACTGCATTAAACTGCTACTTGAAACACTTCCTTAATGATGGATGTAAATGTGAAATGTGTAATACCCCCTCAAAATATGCACAAGGAGGTTATTCTCAAACAGTAGATTACAAAATCATTTTTCACTTAAGAGGAGAAAAAAACATTTGAGTGGTATTTAGTGGGCAACATAAAATCTGAATGGAGTCTGCTTAAGTGACATATCCACTGCTTTGTCATGACTCTCATTCTCTCTTCATTTTTCATGAAGTTCACAAAAGGCAAAACCCATTGATTCAAAAGAAGTATGTTGGCAAAGATGTTTTTTTCTCAAATTTATTTCAAATGATGTATACATTTCTTATACCACTTTGACATAAAAGATTTTTCTCTAGTGTCATTTGCTTATAAATGGAGGACTTTTTAGTGAATCATACAAAAAGAATAATATGGTTTTGCAATCAAAGTTTATGGCCTCTTAATGCACAGAAATGTCATCACTGTTGAACTTTTACCGTGAGAATTATTTAGATGTATGCCTCTTGAATTTTATTCAGATATAGAATTTGCATTTAGATTGCTCTCCTAGCAAAAATAACTCTGGAATCCTGTGATTTCTTTTTAATCTTAATGCTGCAACAATCAAAGTGATTGCCTGTGGCTGAAAACCATTTAGCATATCAAGCCACATTTCTGTTATTCTTCAATCCAATCCATAGAAGATTGTTACCTTCCAATATTGTCTTACATGCTTCCCATTCAGATGGCAAGCTGAGCAACTGAGTGATAGAGGCTCAGGGTTATATTTTGTTTTGGAAAAATTAGGTAAGTTCATAGCATATGCCTATTTTTGATATAATATTTAAATTTGTTTCCTATGCAGTATATCAGGCTTCTTGTTTTTAGTTTTCTTGTCTTTCAAGTACAGTTGATATTTCTATCCTATTGTTCACAGGCTACTCCTGAGATCAACAATTGTCTCAAGCTGTCCTAACCCTATTCTTAAGCATTAGAAGTTGGTAGTAGATATCTGAGAAAGAGATAAAGAGCTCAGAGAAATCAACAGGACTTTTCTACCTACACATACTTTGGTCACTGAATTTTGCCTCATTTCTTCAGTAAGATGAGAAATATAATCCCAGTATTCAGAAATGACAAGAATCAAAACAAATAGTTCCTCCATTTTTCTTTTGCAAGAAGGAAAATGTCTGGAGTGAGTGATAGTTCCTTGGAGTGAGAATTTATTTACTGTGGTTGGCCATAGGAGTAGAAATTGAAATTGCCTATTTCATCTGATTAAGGAATGACAAGAAGGAATCTTTATGCCAAAAAAAAAAAATCTATCCTACTGACTATCCAAAACCTGAAAATTCACCATTAAAAATTCATTTCTTTTTAACTTAAAGACAAAGAAATCTCAGTCCTTTATAAAAAGGTGCAGATTCCCCTGAGAAAGGAATTGAAGAAGCTAGCTGGTCTTTATGAGTAAACTAAGAATTGTACTGACCTTATTCAGGAACAGTCATGAAAACCTTTGTTTTGGCTTTTGACATTATAAGAGTATCTTGAATGAATGAATAATAATGAATAAATGAATAATGATAATTATATAAATGAAAAATGAATAAATAATGAATAAATTAATTAATTACCTTTTAGCATTGTATTTTCTACAATTTAACTGTTAATTGTTTTGAAGGACTTTAGCATGTAATGTTGTAATATAACTAGAATAATTACAAATAAATCTTTCCAGTTCAGCTGATTTAGGTAAGATTCTCCTTGAAGAATGTTAATGTATATAATTATATTATATAGCATATAGCATAATGTTATATATCATATAACATGTATTATATGTATGACATATGACATATAATTGAATCACTTTGAAGTCATTTTTACCTATGTGCTTATTGTGCTCTATTTTCCAATATAATTATTTCTGATAGTTGCCTATCTGTCCTTCTAGATGGAGGACAAATAAAATCTTGTTTTCTTGGTGTCTCCTAAACACAGTGTTGTAAATATTGTAGTTTTTAAAATTTTTATTTTATATATCAGGGATTCTTCACCTTTTCCATGCCATAGTCCTCTTGAAGAGGGGACCCCAGAACTCTGAAAATCTTTAAAGGAGAAAATCTCCTTCAATTCTGTCTCAAAAGTTCTTTTTTTCTCTTAAATGAATTTAAGTTTTAACTGCTTAAGGGGGGAATAAAGCAGGTTGTGGTCCCTTTAAGAAACTGATTTGTGATCCTTTCAAATTGATTTGTGATTCAGATTTCTCCCAGCCCCTCCTGGCTGATGCATTATCAGTTTAGGAAGCCTGCACCTTTGATTCAACAATCCTGGTCAAAAGCATCCCTTTGAATCCCTTCCAATAGGAGATCCAGGCTTGTCCCAGCCCCCTCCGGATCCAAGCCAATTTGGGCTCTCACAGCCCCATTGAATCTGAGCCAACTTGGGACCTTTAGCTAAATCTCTCATTATAAAAAGAGCCAAACTAGAGTCCTCTCTTTGCAGACATTCCAAACATGGCAGCCCTATACCTGGCATACCAAGGGTCTCTGCCCACTGGAATACTGTTTCCATTGCCTTCTTCTCTTTATCTTATTTCCTTAACTAGACTTTAACCTTGCTTCCAATCCCCATAATAAACCTCTTTTATCAATTTAGGTTTTCAGGTCTGTAAATTCCTTTACAGAGAACTGCTTGCGCAGCTAGAAGGAAGTTCCCCAGAACTCCCTATCCAGTGCCGAATCCCGAGGGGTTGCAGGGGAGCCAAACCAACCCTGTACCCTGAACCTGCCACTAGACCTTATTTAAATTCCTGAGCACCAGTAACCTTAATTTCATTTGGATACCCCAAATCTAAACCTCATCACTCTTAGGCAATCTCATTGATCCCTTCACAGAAAAATGTTTTTAAACACATAGTAAATAAATAAATAAAATCACAACATTAAAAATACAGAGAAACCAATTATATTGAAATTTAGTTACCAAATTTTAATAGGCTTCCATTATAGGAATCTCTGTTAAATATAATTACTAGTAACAAAATTGCATTTTGTTTAAAATGAATTCTATGATTTATATTTTTAAACAATTCAGACAGCCTTTCCAGTGAGTTTATTAGGATTTTTACACTATTTCCATTGTCAAATAACTGCTAAAATTTAAAAATATCCCTTTTTTAAGGATGATAAAGTGGAAGCATTTGCTAAACTCAGTGCAGAATATAGTGTTTTTACATGAATTCTGTCAAAATTTTGCCAATCAAGGCTCAGCTGTAGCCTCCCCCACAGCCACCAGCTGTTGGCAACATCTGACAGAATAGCAGTAACAGGCCAACTATTGAACTGACTTGTACAGAATATCCCCATATCATATGTAAAACCCTGGCTGACTGGTAAGATTCTTGTGCATTTTTTGTGTAGAGAGAACTCCTGAGGGAAGTGATTCAGTCATGCATCTCCTTGATGTGTCGGGTCTGTTCCTAGTAGACCCAGTAAAAGGGGGCTGCTAACAGCAACTTCATGAAAAATATACCAAGATCTTGCACCTTCTTTGGTATGCCCTGGAGACAATAATCAAGGGTAATAAATATTTGTTCAATGGAAGTGAATTGAAAGATGACTTGTATGAACATCCTATGTGGCTCACTGGGAGCAAAAATCTTAGGGGATAGTGACAAGAGGACAGAAAATACAGCTAATTTAGGAGGATGTCTTTCCTTTCTCAGAGATCAAGGTGAACAAGAATCACTTTTCCTGCATACAATATAATGGATCACAGGTTATGCAGCAAATTAACACCTGAGAAGTTGATTTTGGGGGGAGTGAAAAGGTAATGGAATTTCTTTTTAAATGTTTTAGGGGATTTCATTATTTAAAGCATTCCCATGGTGAATCTTCTAATTTACTAGTTAATCATTTCATTAGATGAATAACTAAACTTTTAATTATGTTTTTGGAAATCTGCATTTCCATATACTATTACCTTTTCTTAAGTCAAGGTACATCAATATTTAATGCATATTTCATTTGCAGCAAACAAATGTTGCTTGCTTTAATAAGCAGCAAAGACTGGTAGATGAGCTTAGGAAAATAACCCTGATTAGAAAATGGGACAGCCAACTATCGGCTTTGTAATGATTCCAATCTAATCCCGAGTTCTGACCTTCATGTCAGAACAATACCAGTTCCACATTTTAAAAACTAAATTATTAAAACGACTCAATAGTAAGAGATGAATAAAATGTTCTGCATGATGCAAATTAGATATTTATAATAAATAATCATTTGACTTCTGGGACTTAACATTCTGAAGGTCAAGTTGAATACTCAATGTGATTTTGCAGTATTAATGCAACAGCTTCTTTCTTCATTCATCACTTACCTAAGCACACTTCAGTTTTTGAAAAATCTGTGTTTCTGAACAGACAATTCTGAAATATCTTTAAAATGGAGAAAAGAAGAGACTGCATATCAGAGAGAAATATTATTTTCAGGACAAAGATTCAAAACCCTAAGGCCCATCAACTGAAGAATGGGTGAACAAATTATGCTATATGAATGTAATCTTCTTGCACTGTAAAATATTATGAATCTAAAAGCTGAAAGAAACTTGAGAAGACATTCACATACATTTATCACGTAAGACTATTCAATGGCTGGAACTTTTCCCTCTTTTCTATCTCCTAGCTTTCATGGATTCCTTTAAGAATCAGCTAACCTCCAATTTTCCATGAGAAGTCTTTCCTAGTCCTTCCTAATCTTAGTGGCTTCCTTTGGAAACTACTCCCAGTTTATCCTGTACATATCTCAGTAGTGCATAGGTGTTTGCATATTCTCTCCTCATTACATTATAAATTCTTTGAGATCAGAGTTTGTTGCCTTTTTTGTATCCCCAGAATTTAAACCAGAGCAGAAACATTTAGAAAATCATTTACACAATGAATACAATTTTATAAAGGAAAACAATATTAAAGACACCAAGATTCATAGATTTTCTTGACTTGAGAGTGAGTAATTACTACTAAAGTTCTTTTACTGCAAATTCTTACTGCTGTGTTCAGTAATTGTGGGATAGTGAGTATGACTTCCTTTTTTAAATACTCAGAAATCATTATTTTAATGATGCATTCTAAAATTTTCCCAGGAATTAAAACCCAGCTCACTGATCTATAGATTGAAGATATCCTCTTTTTTGTTTTATTGACAATTCAAGAAGCAGAACCAAGATGGTTAGCAAAGGCAGGGACTTGCCTAAGCTCTCCCCAAAACCTTTCCAACCTTTAAATAATATCCCTCCTCATACTGGGACTAAAATCCAGAACTGCTATGCAGATCCAAGTATAACTAATAAAAAGGCTGATAGGAGGACAGTTTGGGGAAGGTAAAAGTAAGAAGCAAAACACTTTTGAGAATGGACAGGGATAAAAAAAGGAGGAAGTAGAATGGAGGGAAATACAATGTTGGTAATCATTACTGTGAAAAGAAAATGAGTTTCTCTGATAAAGAGCTCATTTCTCAAACATAGAAAACTGAATCAAATTTGTAAAAATAAGAGCCATTTCTTAATTGATAAATGGTCGAAGGATATGAAGAGGTAGTTTTCATGTAAAGTAAACCAAGCTATCTGTAGTCATATAAAAATGTGAATCACTATTGATGAGAGAAATTCAAATATGACAGAAAAGGAAAATGATAAATGTTGGATATGATGTGAGAAAAACTAAAATACTAATGTACTATTAATGAAGTTGTATAGTGATTCAATCATTCTGCAGAACAAGTGAGAACTATGTTCCAATTTAGGAACCATGCATACTCTTTGACTAATAACACTTCTAGCTCTTAATTCCAAAGAGATAAAAAGTTAAAA
Source organism: Sarcophilus harrisii (assembly GCF_902635505.1). Lineage (NCBI taxonomy): Eukaryota > Metazoa > Chordata > Mammalia > Dasyuromorphia > Dasyuridae > Sarcophilus > Sarcophilus harrisii. The sequence continues at coordinate 65,463,150 of NC_045426.1, read as the reverse complement.
GGAAAAGGACCTATGTGTAGAAAAACATTTATAGCACCCCTTTTAGTGATGGCAAAGAATTAGAAGTTGAGGGGATGTCCATCAATTAGGGAGTGTCTAAACAAGTTGTTATATATGATTGTGATGGCTGAAGGATGCTCTCAGAAAAACCTAGACAGATAACTGAATTCAAGAATTATGATAAATGAATATGTCACATCTTGAGAAAAGGTCACTCACTAATGGAGTGGTACAACCAGTGGTATGTTGGTAAATATTTAACAAATAGTTTCTGGAGGAAAAAAATGTATTCATGATGTTCTTTTAAATTTAATATGCATCATTAATATGTTATCCATCATTTAAATTAATTCTAGACAATTAACAAAACAATAAATTAATCCCTGATTTATAGCGTTTACTGATTTCCAAAGTATAAATGCACATATTTAAAATTTAACAATTACTCTCATGGATTCAGGCTCTAATGATGAAACTTTCAGCAATGTTAAGTGAGGCAGTTAAAATGGAAAAAAAAACTAATTTTAATAAACAATGTGACTTACTAAGCATATTAAAGATATAAAAAAATGTTCTGAGAGGAAATGTTATTACTTCTAGACAGGATCATAAAGATTTCTTGATTATTGTGAGTCATTGTAAAGGAAATACTTTGTAGATTATACAGTGCTATAGAATGTGATCAACTGAGGAAGGGGAACATTGGAGCCTTTCCTCAGAGAAAAGCTAATAGAAGAATAACAATCCAAAAAGTTCAATCATCAAGTAATAGTAAATTTTTTACTAATCCAAATTTGCCTTCTTATTAGACTTATCAGATAGACTAGATTCATGAGTATATGAGGTTTTCCTCCCCTAAGTCATTTTATTTGTAAGGAATTCCTATTAACTTGTTAAATACTAAATATAGAGGCTTTATTCAAAGGAGAGATACTGAGCTACTCTGCTCAGCCTGAAGATTTGGGAAGAACTTTAAGTTCTTGAATGGATAAACTTTGCTATATAATCTAAGAGGACAAGGTGAGATTCAGAAGTAGCAATACTAAATCACAGATTATCAGAATTGAAAGAGAATTGAGAAGTTATCCTGTTCTACCTGAATCTCCACAGGAATTCCCTTTGTTTCACTCTTTAAAAAAAAATCCAATCAAGTTAATAAGTATTAATTAAAAGTTTATTATGTGTCAGGTACTGCACCAAGAAACTTACATTATAGTGGGGAGTATGACATGTATGTGATATAATATTTATACATCACAAGTAGAAGATAATCCTAGTGATGCTATACGTTCATATCCTCTGTAGATTCACAATCATATATAACAGATAGAAAATAATCTTAATGGTCACTAAGTGGTATATATTTATCTTCACTGTATCATTTAAGATTATTTCAATACCCTAAAATTAGTTAAATTTCTTGATTATCAGCAGACTACTTTTTCTTCATTCTCAGTGAAACAATAATTGTGTTGACCTTTTATTTAGATGTGTATGTTTCTATGTGGAAATGTGAGAGAGAGTGTGTGTACATGTGTGTGGGTATATATTTCAGTTTTCAAAGCAACTCATTTGGATTACCTTGGTCATAAATACTTAGCCATGATTTGCTGAACTAAAATGAAGTTTAATACAGTATGGGAATAAACCAAAAAGATGAAGCAATTGCATTGAATCCAATTTATTGACAAATTGAGGGAGAAATCAAATGTTTCATATATTAACAGATTATTCTTGCTAATGAGGTAATAAAATTAATTATTTGTATATGACTAAAAAACTGAAAGTCCAGTCAGCATTCTATATTTCAACATTCTAACAAAAAGTTCTAGTTGGGTCACCCTATTATAATATGAAGAGAAAGAAGGAATATGTCCCTCAACTTTGACTAACACTAGTGATTGACCTTGGACATAGTTTTGTGACTTCTTAATATTGACTTCATTTGCTTTGCTATAATCATGTATATTGTCAAGACAACATTAAAACATGTGACTGTGGACAACTACAATAACCCCTTCAAAGTATAAGACAATGAAAAGATGTGAGTCTTGGTTTTCATGATTTATAAGGTTATTTTTCTGGGGTGGAAATGACACTTATTCACATAGAGACTCAGAGATAAGGAGAGCTATCTGCTTTGTGGACAAATGAAAATAAGGTGAAAGATTGATCTTTGACCAAGATGTGTTGGGCTTCAGGGGAAGTAAGGGTGGGGAAATTAGGAAAAAAAGTGCTGAGTCAGGAAGATAAACCTAAGCAATTAATGAGTGCCACATTATTTCTCTCCATGTTTTATACATGAAGCCCAGAGCATTCTCTACCTCTCCAGATAAGGGTCAGATTTAAAGAAATAAAGAAGTTCTAGGGCAAAGAGAATTAGTAATATTACTTAGAGGCACATGGCAAAAAATATAACACTTGTTACCAAGACATAAACAAATTTATATTGAACATCAGTTCAAAGTTAAAGTAGTTTTATTTCAAGAGTTTGCTTTCCATACATACATACATTTGTATGTTTTGGCTTAAAAGACCTCCATATGAAGATGTGAAATAAATGGGCTTAAGGCAGAAAAGAGGCAATTTAAGAGCAAGGAGGTTTTGGGGGCAGGTGATAAAAAAAAAAAAAACACCTCCAAAAGGCATAGAATAGCTCTTTTACAGTTTATTTTCTTTATAGTATTGCTATTATTATGTAAATCATTCTCCTGGTTTTGTTCATTTTATTTTGCATCAGTTTGTGTGTCTTCCCAAGTTTTTCTGAAACCATCATGCTTGTCATTTTTTAACAGCACAATAGTTTTCTATCACATTCACATACCATGACTTATGTAGCCATTACCCAATTGATGGGGATTTCCTCAGTTTCCAATTCTTTTCCTTGACAAATCACTACTATAAATATGTGTGTATAAACACACACACACACACACACACACACACACACATATATATGTATATATGTATACACATGCAAATATGTATGTGTATATATATATATATATATATATATATAGTCCTTTACCTTTGATCTCTATTAGAGCTGCAATTTTATGGCCCTTCGGGCATACTTCCAAATTGTTCTCCAAAATAATTGGACCAGATTACAGCTCCATTCAGAATGCATTAGGGTACCTATTTTCCCTCATTCCCTCCAATATTTGTTGTTTTCTTTTTCTGTTGTATTAGCTAATCTAATGTATATGAGATAGTACTTTAGAGTGGTTTTAATTTGGGTTTCTCTGTTTATTAGTGATTTAGGGCATTTTTACATGCACATACTTTTTCATTTATCTGGAAAAACATTTTAATGATTAGAGTTATTCCAAAATAGAATAAGCTACATCACGATGTTGAGGTTTCTGAACCTGGCCTCCTTAACCTGATGATCTTGTTTTGAACCTTTTGCCAAAGAAGGCAGATGTCAGTAGCCATGGCTGACAGAGAAAATTTTGTGGATAGATTAGATAGTCTGACTCAACCATTTCCCAATGTAGATTTTTAAAAAATGATTAATGTTGGATTTTTCTAGGTTATTTAAGCATCAAGGTCTTTCTATTACAAAACAACAGGTGGCCTATAAATCAATTGTCTCTGCAGGCTTTATTCTGCCTCTGTGATTCTTTTGTAGATCCTCAGGAGTGGTTTTTTGTGAGAACAGTGCCTAAGGAATCAGAATTCATGTGTATTCCCTTGGTTCCCTAATATTATAGACTTGGTACAAATGGTTTCCTTTAATTGGTTTCTGTGGTATTATCACACATCTTCTCCACCATAGTTCAAAATACTTCCCAAGATATAATAATATCCCAGTTAACTGATGTACTACCTACTTGAGATATAGCTTTGTAACCAAAGGCAATTCACTTAATATCTCTGTTCCTTATCTGCCAAATGGAAATTATACCAGTTGACATTTATTAATGCTTCAGGTTTGAGAAATGGTTTATATACATCATTTGATTTGTGTCTTACAACAGCCTTGTGAGATGGCTATTATTGTCCTATTTTGTGAATAAAGAGCATGGATAGAATGATGAAGTCAGAGTTAGGAACTCTTTGGTTCAACTTGCACATTAGCAACATTACACATTCCTTGTATGACAATAGATATGTCAAGCAAATATCTTTTATATGAGAGAGCTAGATAGCAAAGTAGTTAGAGTTTCCAACTTGAAGTCAGGAAGATTTGAATTCACAACCTGCCTCCAACACTAATTGTATGATATTGCCAAGTTACTTAATCGCTCTCAAATTTAGTTTCCTCATCTGTAAAATGGAAATAATAATAGCCATCTGTCACAGACCTGTTGTGAGATTCAAACAATTTAACATATACAAGGTATATACAAGTACTTTTCAAAACTTGAAGTATTATATAAAGAGTATTATAGCACTTCTCGTATAGGATTGTTGCAAAAACTAAAATGAATTCATTAAAATAAAAATAAAACTTTATGAATGTTTAGTTGCTGAGTAAATATCAGTTTTATTGTCATTAAATCACTTATTTGTGATTACATATAGCTTTAAAAAGTGTCAGAAACATGGCTGGAAGTGTTCTCCTGATTCCAAGTTCAGTACACTTTCTGCTCTGATTCACTATCTTGTCCTACTGCAGGTGAAAACCGGAGGGAGTATACCTGTACATAACATATCTTCATTCTGAAGTTTACAGTCAGATATTCCAATTTGTTCGAAGAGAAATAAAACTTCACAGTTCTTATAATATGCATTACTCTTTTGATTCAGGACAATCTTTCATGTGATTGTTAGCAGTTTGTAATTCTTCTATTGAGAACTCATTAATAAATCTGTCCACTTATTCAATGAGGGACACCCCTTGGCTTTGTATATTTTCTGTTAGTTCTGGGTATCTTAGATATCAGCTCCTTATCAGAGATGTGATAAAATTTTCACACACACTCTGTTTTATCATAGTCTTTTTTTATTTATATGTCATAAGGATCATTTTCCTTTAATCAGAGAATGTCCTTTCTTCAAACAGAACTGAAACAAGTAAACAAAAACAACTAGAATTAAAATTTGTTAAGAAAGTCCAGAAATGTTGCTTTTCTCATCTTCTTCCTTAAGAGAATAGTATCAGCACCAAATCAAATAAATAAATATTTATCAATCACCTTGCATATGTTTTCCAAGATAGTAAGAATTTTGGAAGATATAAAAGAAAGAAAAAAAATGCAATGCTTTTTTTGAGCAGCTAATAGGATAGGTAAAATAACCAGAGAGTAATATAGAGAGCAGTTTATAAAAACAGGACTATCATAAGATGAAGAAGTCAGAAAAGGCTTCTCTCAAGAAAGGAACTTTGTTGGACATGAACTTGAATTTGTGGGAAAGGGCAGCATTCTTAGCAAAAAGGAATACCTCGAGCAAAAGAAGTGATAACAGTTGGAATGATTTTATAAAGGATGGAAAAGAGCAGAGGATTCATGATGAAGCACAATGGGAATGAATGGGAAAATTTAGTTCTGATTATGGAGAGTCTCCAATGCTAAGATCATCAAGATCAATCAGTAGTAAAAACCCAAACCATTGCTTATAATACACAGTGACTATTTGATTAAACTTGAATGATACTAGCACCTAAAAGCAAAGTCCATTTTCTTTTCTTTTATGCTTTGAATTAAAACAAGTTACTTTTATTATTTAGAGCCTGAAGAGTTAGAAGACTGTTCTCATAAAATGGTTTAATCTTTTATTAACAGACTCATATATTCAGAGCTTTCTTTTATTTTTACTTTTATGTGATATATACAGAAAAAGATTATTCTTATTAAAAACAAAATTATCTAAATAATTAAATTTATCTAAATGATTTAAATGGCTTCTTCCCATCTGCCTATAAATAAACTTAATACCATAGCCTAGGACAAGGGTTCTTAGCATTTTTTTTTAATTCCAGTGACCTCTTTGAGAAATCTGTGAAGCCTATGGACCTCTTCTACGAATGTTTTAGAATTCATAAGAGAAAATGCAAAGGAGGATAATACTAGCCTATTACATAGAAATATAATTATCAAAGTATTTCTAAAAACAACTAATGGACCCTGGGTTTCAAAACTCTATTTTTGAATCTAAAGCTGAAAGTGATCCTCTGGTACTTATCTGTAAAATGTGGGTGGCACTTAGAATACCTTTGAAATCCTTTCTAACTCTAGCTCTATGATCCAATGAACCTCAACATTTTAAAAAGACTTCCCTACATTAGCTAGCTACTATCCTATTTCCTTTCCTTTATGTCCAAACATCATGAAAAATTTTCTAAGAACCAATATTGCCTATTCCTCAATAATTACTGCCCTTAATTTCTCCCATTCTGTTTTCTTAATATTCAAGCATATCAATCTTGCCATTCTACTGAAACATTTCAGAGTACTAGTTGCCTTCTGATCACTAAATCAAATGACACTTTATCCCAGCCCAAATATTCCATGACTACTATGTAACAACAGTCATCAATCTAAACCATCTTCTTTTGGAGTCTCGGTCTCCTCATAACTTAAGAGACATCAAACTCCCTTGGTTTTTCTCCTGCCTCTTGAACTACTTCTTTGTCTCTTGATCCTATTCCTGACTCCTTAAGGTAAGTATTCCCTAGAGGATTCCTTCTATCTTTATTTTTATTCTCTATTCTTTCCCTTGGCAAAGTCATTTACTCTCCAAAACTCATTTACTTCTCAAATCTCCCATACTTGCCTTTACTCCACTCTGTCATTTGAGATCTGTCATATTTTGCTGAGAGAAAAAAATGAAACTATTTACCAAGAGCAGCTCCCTCTTATCTCCTCCTCCCTATCTCAGAACACTTACATATTTTCCACCACTATATCCTCCTTTGCCCATCTTGCATGAAGATATAAACCTTTCTCTTTGCAAAAACTAACCCTCTATAAACACATGATCATATTCTATTCTATTTTCTCCAGCATATTTACTGTAACAAATTTTCAGTCTCCCCTGTCTAATGACAGTGTCCCTTCTTTCTGAAATCATGCCTAAGTCTTACCCATCCTTAAAAAGTCCTCTCTAATTCTATCCACCCCAATTTCTTCTTTGTTATGGTTAAACTTCTTGAAAAGGCCATCAACAATCTGACTTTCCACTTCACTCTCTTTCTTATTATCTCTTTGTAATATGGCTTCCAATCTCAATATCCAAATGAAACTATTCCCTCCAAAGTCACAAATAAGGTCTTAATTTTCAGATTCAATGACCTTTTTTCAATTCTTCTTCTTGACTTTTCTATAGAACTTTTGATGCTATCAATCATCCTTTTTTCCTTGAAACTTTCTTTTCTCTAGGTTGTGATACTATTAACCTTTGTTCCTTCTACCTGTCTGACCATTCCTAATAAGTCTCCTTTGCTGTATCTTATTCCTAGTTAAGCTCACTAATCAGGGATGTTCCCCTAGACTCTGTCCTGATTACTTTTTTCCCTTCTCGTTCACTTGGTAACATCTGCTTTTATGATTGAATTATCTTTATGCTGAGGATTCTCAGGCATACTTATACTACCCTAATTTTTCTTTTAATCTTCAGTTTTATATCTCTTACTGCCTATCTGATATCAATCAATAAACATCTTTAAGTACCTATTATGTGCTAGGCACTGTCCTAAGCTCTGAAGATACAAAATAAGGACAAAAAACAGTTCTTGTCTTCAAGGAACTTGCAATCAAATAAGAAACTTACATTTTATGTCTGTAGACATCTTAAATTCAATACATCCAAAAATTAAATCACTATCTTTTCCTCTTTAACCCTCTACCCTTCTGAACTCCCCCATTATTTGTATCTGAAGAATATAGCAATGACTGGCACACAGGAGACCCTTAGTACAAGACTATTGACTCCTGGGTCTTCAATTATCACCTGAACAATCATAATTCCCAGTTATATACCTCATACATATGGTCTTCCTCATAAGAAGCATCATTTAATGAGCTATTGTCTAACATACAGACTACATACAATCGTAGGTGATTTCTACTCCTGAGAGTACTCAGTTAATTGCTTATCATTACTTTTCTCTTGCTTCCCAAGGAATCAAATTCTGCTGTTAGCAATTAATTGTTTCTAAGAATTATTTTATAGAGCTTCCATCATTTTGTTTTTCAACTGAATATACATTCAACATCTATATATGGATGTATCATGAGCACTTCAAATTTAATAAACCCCAAACTAAATATATTATCTTCTCTTAATCTTTCCCCTTCTACATTTTCTGCCAAATAACAACCATTCACCCCATTTCCCACATTTAATTGTAGGTCCAGTCCCAAGTCCATTAGTATTGGACTTTCTCTTCATTTCTGGAAATGAATGCCCTGTCCTTTATGAAGGAAAGGGAAAATTTGGTTTCATCCATTTCAAGGTCATCTTTGACTCTTTCCTTGCTTTTCCCTTCCAATTAAATTCTGCATATTCTGCTTCTGTAGTACATTTCTCACATATCCCTTTCTTCTTAATCCTACTGACACCATCCTAACATGTCCTCATTACCCCCTAGTTAGACTTATTTCTCTCCAAGATCTATATTAAGATTAAAGGATTGTTTTGTTTGACTCTTCTATTTTTACCACTTTTTTCTCGGGGTTCAAATGTCATCTAAGTTTTAGTCAAAAACTTATTTTAGTTCTTTGGTTTTAATACCCCATCTCTTTGCTCAGAAAAATGTTTCCAAAGCTCTATCTCTTCAAACTCAAAAGAAATCAAACATACTGTGATGACAAAACTACTCAAATCTTCCTCCATTATGTTGCTCTATTGAATAACAATATCAATAATCAATAATTTTATATGTATATATTAATATATAATATAATACACACAAATAGAGTATATGTATACTACACACACACATACACACTATAGAATGGCTTTTCTACATCTTCAAAGTGTGTATAATTAATACCATTGAGAATAGAAAAGCTCTAGATGCAGAAAAAGCATTTGATAAAATCCAACATCCATTCCTATTGAAAACATTTGAGAGCATAGGAATAAATGGACTTTTCCTAAAATAATCAGTAGCATCTATTTAAAACCACGAGTAAGCATTATATGTAATGGGGACAAACTGCAACCATTCCTAATAAGATCAGGAGTGAAACAAGGTTGCCCACTATCACCATTACTATTCAATATTGTATTAGAAATGCTAGCTTTGGCAAAAAGAGTTGAGAAAGAGATTAAAGGAATTAGAGTAAGCAGTGAGGAAACCAAATTATCACTCTTTGCTGATGATATGATGGTATACTTAGAGAACCCCAGATATTCTACTAAAAAGTTATTAGAAATAATCCACACCTTTAGCAAAGTTGCAGGATACAAAATAAACCCACAGAAGTCATCAACATTCCTATATATGACTAACAAAATCAAACAGTTAGAGTTACAAAGAGAAATTCCATTTAAAGTAGCTACTGATAGTATAAAATATTTAGGAATCTATCTGCCAAGGGAAAATCAGAAACTTTATGACCAAAACTACAAAACACTTTCCATACAAATTAAGTCTGATCTAACCAAATGGAAAAATATTAAATACTCTTGGATTGGGCGAGCAAATATAAAATGACAATAGTACCTAAACTAATCTATTTATTTAGTGCTATACCAATCAGAATCCAAAAAACTATTTTAATGACCTAGAAAAAAATAACAACAAAGTTCATATAGAAAAACAAAAGGTCAAGAATTTCAAGGGAATTAATGAAAAAAAAAATCAAATGAAGGTGGCCTAGCTGTACCAAATCTAAAATTATATTATAAAGCAGCAGTTAGTTACCAAATCCATTTGGTATTGGTTAAGAAATAGACTAGTTGATCAATGGAATAGGTTATGTTCAAAGGACAAAACAGCCAATAACTTTAATAATGTAGTGTTTAACAAACCCACAGACCCCAGTTTTGGGGATAAGAATTCACTATTTGACAAAAATTGCTGGGAAAATTGGAAATTAATATGGCAGAAACTAGGCATTGACCTACACTTAACACTGTACACCAAGATAAGATCAAAATGGGTACATGGCCTAGGCATAAAGAATGAGATTATAAATAAATTGGAAGAGCATAGGATAGTTTACCTCTCAGACCTGTGGAAGAGGAAGGAATTTATGACCAAAGAACTAGAAATCATTATTGATCACAAAATATTAAAATTTGATTATATCAAATTAAACAGTTTTTGTACAAACAAAACTAATGCAGACAAGATTAGAAGGGAAGCAATAAACTGGGAAAACATTTTTACAGTCAAAGGTTCTGATAAAGGCTTCATTTCCAAAATATACAGAGAATTGACTCTAATTTATAAGAAATCAAGCCATTCTCTAATTGATAAATGGTCAAAGGATATGAACAGACGATTCTCAGATAACGAAATTGAAACTATTTCTAGCCATATGAAAAGATGCTCCAAGTCATTATTAATCAGAGAAATGCAAATTAAGACAACTCTGAGATACTACTACACCCCTGTCAGATTGGCTAGAATGACAGGGAAAAATAATGCACAATGTTGGAGGGGATGTGGGAAAATAGGGACACTAATACACTGTTAGTGGAATTGTGAATACATCCAGCCATTCTGGAGAACAATTTGGAACTACGCTCAAAAAGTTATCACACTGTGCATACCCTTTGACCCAACAGTGTTTCTACTGGACTTACACCCCAAAGAGATACTAAAGAAGGAAAAGAGATCTGTATGTGCCAAAATGTTTGTGGCAGCCCTGTTTGGAGTGGCCAGAAACTGGAAAATGAATGGATGCCCATCAATTGGACAATGGTTGGGTAAATTGTGCTATATTAATGTTATGGAATATTATTATTCTGTAAGAAATGACCAGCAGGATGAATATAGAGAGTCTTAGAGAGACTTACATGAATTGATGCTAAGTGAAATGAGCAGAACCAGGAGATCATTATATATTTCAACAATGATACTGTATGAGGATGTAGTCTGATGGAAGTGGATTTCTTCGACAAAGAGATCTAATTCAGTTCCAGTTGATCAAAGATGGACAGAAGCAGCTACATCCAAAGAAAGAACACTGGGAAATGAATATAAACTCTTTGCATTTTTGTTTTTCTTCCTGGGTTATTTTTACCTTTTGAATACAATTCTTCCTGTGCAACAAGAGAACTGTTTGGTTCTGCATACATATATTGTATCTAGGATATACTGTGACATATTTAACATGTATAGGACTGCTTTCCATCTGGGGGAGGGGGTGGAGGTAGGGAGGGGAAAAGTTGGAACAGAAGTGAGTGCAAAGGATAATGTTGTAAAAAAAATTACCCAGGCATGGGTTCTATCAATAAAAAGTTATAATTATGGGGGAAAAAGAGAATAGAAAAGCTCAACAATGTTGAGTGTTGAAAGCAAAGATAGCATATGAAGAGATAATTTTGTTAGTTACTTGCACTTACTGAATTAGTAAGGAAAGTATAAGTAGATTGAATGTTGAATCTGAATCAAGAAGAGTAGAGTTTTATTAGGTTTATAACTTTGTAATAATCTTTGAAAGACTATGCCTGGTGAACCATGATTTACTAATCCTTTACTTAATAAATATTGCTAAAATCACAGGATTTACTTTTGCATTTACTGGTGAGAAACCAGCCTCAGAGAAGGCAGATGATTTGACCTAGATCACACAGCAAATTAGTGGCAGACCAATATTTTTCATATATCCTGATTCTTAGATTTTTTTAAAGAAAAGAACCTTTGATATTTATTGCTTTTTAGAATGATTCAAGTTTTTTATTAAAGTTTTATTCACAAAGCATATACATGGGTAATTTTTCTACCATTGACCCTGTAAAACCTTTTGTTCCAAATTTTCCCCTCTTTTTCCCCACTCCCTCCCTAGCTGACAGGTAGTCCAATACATGTTAAATATGTTGAAATGCATGTTAAATCCAACATATGTATACTTATTTATACAGTTATCTTACTGCATAAGAAAAATCAGATCAAGAAGGAAGAAAAGAAACTGTGAAAGAAAACAAAATAACAGAGTGAGAATGCTATGTTGTGAATCACATTCAGTTTCCACAGTCTTCCCTCTGGGTGTAGATGCCTCTCTTCATCACTGAAGAAGCGGAACTAGTTTAAATCATCTCACTGAAGAGAGCCATGTCCATCAGAATTGATCATCATATAGTTTTCTTGTTGCCGTGTATAATGATCTCCTGGTTCTGCTCATTTCACTTAGCATCCTGTAAGTTCATGTAAGTCTCTCCAAGCTTCTCTGAAATCATTCTGCTGGTCATTTCTTACAGAACAATAGTATTCCATAGCATTCATATACCATAATTTATTCAGCCATTCTCCAGTTGATGGGCATCCACTCAGTTTCCAGTTTCTGGCCACTACAAAGAGGGCTGCCACAAATGTTTTTGCACATATGGATCACTTTCCCTCCTTTAAGATCTCTTTGGGATATAATCCCAGTAGAAACATTGCTGTATCCTTTGATCCAATATGCACAGTTTGATAACTTATTGAGCATGATTCCAAACTGCTCTCCAGAATAATTGGATCCATTCACAATTCCACCACAGTTTTCCCACATCCCCTCCAACATTTGTCATTATCTTTTCCTATCATCTTAGCCAATCTGACAGGTGTTTAGTAGTAAGAATGATTCGAATTTTAATAGCTCTGAAGAGGATTTGTTTATAATGAGATTAATATTAAATTATATTCAATGATGATATTTAATATTAAGTTTATGTTAAATCATCTTTTGAACAGCTAAATAATATACCTGTATCTCAAGTATAACAAAAAAAGTAAATATAAACTATTTTATCAAAAAAATTGTGGGGATAATGTAGATTTGTAAATAAAACACAAATAAAACAAACAGAAAAGTTAAAAAAAAATTAAGAACCACACTGAACAGAAATGCTTTGACACATTCAAACAATGAAAATGCAGAAAGAGACACTAATTGCTGTAGACCTTTGGGGGAAACGAAGGTTGACTTGGGCTTCTAAAACCTGTCTCATTGTCTTAAAATCACTTTGTCTTTGCTTGGGGCACTTATGGATTTTTCTGTGTAAAATGGGAAGGAGGAACTCTGGAGGAAGAGGGTTTAGCAACAAAATAGAGCAAAGAAACTTTAAAAATGTAAATGTCCCAAACATGATCTAGTAACAAATAAGAAATCTGAACAAATTCATCACTGGCTTTCAGGACAAAGTATTAAATAAATCTGGGTGGGAAAATGTAACATGAAATACTTTTTTAAAAAATCAAAATGCCTCTCTTTCATGAAAACCCATTGGAAGTAAAGAGATTTAATGAAATGATCTTTCCTACTCATCCTAATGATATTATTACTAGCCCAGGAGCTGTGATGTTTCCCAGGAATGTTTTGAGAGAACTAAAGTTCTTATAAAAATACTTATTCATAAAACTGTTTTCTATATTCTAGAAGATTTTAAAAGGTAAAGCATAATTAAAGCATTTCTAAAGGGTTTGTTTGTAAACCTGTTTTCTTCCTCCTGTGTTACAACATAAACAACAAAAACAGACATTATAAATGTTTTCTATAAAGAATTTGTTTTTAATTTATTTTTGTTTCATTCCACAAACATTTTTGTCTCCCTTTTATCCACCACTCTCTAAGGGAATAAAAAGCAAAAAACTTTAAAATAAATACTCCTAATCAATTATATTAACTTGTTACTGTATAGTAGCTCAATGGATAGAATCCTGAGTCTGGAGTCAGGAAGACCCAAATTCAAATCCGCCTTCAGATAATAGCTATGTGACCCTGAATATACTTAACTTCTGTTTTCCTCAATCCACTGATGAAGAAAATGTCAAATCACTCCAGTAATTTTGCCAAGAGAACACAATAGATATTATTAGAATGTTATGATCCTTTTGGTCATGAAGAGTAGAACACAAATGTCCTCACAACTCCCTTAAGAGATTTGAGAGAATTTTAATATTTTTATTTTTAAAAATTTTAAACTCTTGAAATTATTTTAAAGGAAAATATTTTAAAAGGAATAGAGGATTCTAGGTTAGTTCTTTTTTTTAATAGCCTTTTATTTACAGGTTATATGTATGGGTAACTTTACAGCATTGACAATTGCCAAACCTCTTGTTCCAATTTTTCCCCTCCTTCCCCCCCACCCCCTCCCCCAGATGGCAGGATGACCAGTAGATGTTAAATATATTAAAATATAAATTAGATACACAATAAGTATACATGACCAAACCATTATTTTGCTGTACAAAAAGAATCTGACTCTGAAATATTGTATAATTAGCCTGTGAAGGAAATCAAAAATGCAGGTGGGCAAAAATATAGGGATTGGGAATTCAATGTAATGGTTTTTAGTCATCTCCCAGAATTCTTTCTCTGGGCGTAGCTGGTTCAGTTCATTACTGCTGCATTGGAACTGATTTGGTTCATCTCATTGCTGAGGATGGCCAGATCCATCAGAATTGGTCATCATATAGTATTGTTGTTGAAGCACATAATGATCTCTTGGCCCTGCTCATTTCACTCAGCATCAGTTTGTGTAATCTAGGTTAGTTCTTAAAACAAGAACTATATATATAAAACATCCTAACAATTTGAACTTTTCACTTTTGGATTTCAAAAATGGAATGGATTGCTTCCGAGTTAATGGTTTCTCATCAAAGAACTTTTAAGTGGAAGAAGAATTCCTATTTACCAGGAGTATTATAAAAGAATTATTGTGTAGCCATTAAGTTTCACTGGATGCCATATTTAAAGTGTTTTCTAGCATTGAACTCCTGTGATTCTATGCATTTGTGACAGAGCAACTGTAACTTTGTGCTTTTGTTTTTTGGTACAATCTGTGTCCCTGAAATTACTGTCAATAAAAAAATGCAGACAATTTCTAAGGGACTACATGCTTGGTTCAGTCAAGGAAACAGGAGAGAAACAGGATACTTGGTTTTGTTCCACAGTGAACTAAATAGAAGTGAGACCCTGGTTAGAAGGAACACATGATGTCAGCTGGAAAAAAGAGATAAGCCAATCTGTAGGTCTAGAGAAAGAAAAAAAAAGAGAAGTACCAGAGAAAAATAAATGCCCTTAGGAGATTAGGCATGAAAAAAATGAATAGAATCATACTTTTTTGAATAAATTGAAATTGGAGTAAAAGTACTCATTACTTCTTATAAGTAGTCATTAGCAGCTTCTTGGCAAAAAACAAACTACAAAAAAAGATGCCAATAGATTTGTTCATGGGCTAAATTCCTGATTTAAATCAGATCTCCTAAAGTCAATCTCCAAACTCATGTTATAGATACATTAAAGATGTAAATATTTGCTCAGCCCTTTTTTTCAATATTTTATGTGGTGAAAAAATTATAGCTAGCAGATGGGCCAACAGGCAATTATTCAGAGCTAGGATAGTGGAGAAAATCTAAAATGAACTACCTATGAACTAGTGATGATGTAGATATAAAATGGTCCATACCCCCCAAAACTTAGGGAGGTATATAGGAATTGAGAAGTAAAAGTCAAATAAGGCAGAGAGAGTAATGAAGGAAAGAAACCCTGCAAGTAGAAATACATCAGATTCTCTAAAAAAAAAAACCCCAATAAGCAATTATTAAGCACTAACCATGTTCTAGACATTGTACTGAACTCTCAGAATAAAAATGCAAATACAAGGCTATGAAAACCTGACTTTTTCCTGTGTATTCAATGCCCTCATAGAAACATTTTGGAAAAGGAATGGGACCCAAAAGTCCAAAGAGCACATGCAAGTTTTCAATAGAAGTATATCAAATAAAGATAACAGAACAGGAGTATATACTAATTGCCTGAGAATCATGCACTTACAAGGTAGCTTATTCATAAGGCTCTACATTCCATTTTTGCAAAGGAGTCACAATAGGGATGGCTGGGTCTACTAGATACTAATAAGGGCAAGAGGAAAAAAAAAGGATTAAAAAAGATTACTGGGCAAATGTAGTTAAGTGTAGGAAAGAAGTTTATATAAGGTTTTAACACAATTTGATTGCCCAAAGATGATACATATATTAATGATTAATTGTGCAAGCCCAGAAAAGGTTACATAATTTCAGAAAACGAATTTTTCCAGAAGGATTGAAGGAAAAAGGAAGAATTGTGTGCATGTAGTATTTTAACATTATGTTAAGTCCTTACAGGGATGAACAAAGCTGCATTTAGAACATGAACAAATCCTCTCTAATAAATCATGGAAAATGCTGTCACCTCCTTTACAAATATGCACATGGCCTAGTTTGTCTGCTTTCTATCTTATTGATACAAAACCTTTGATATAGTAGGCATTTAATAAATATTTATTGAATGAATAACTCAAGGAATTAAAAACAAGGTATCTATTCCAGTCTTTTTTAGGAAAAGAGAAAACTAGACAACTGGATTAAAATTTATATATATATATAAAATCAATAAACATACATTTATTAAGCCCCTACTATTCATTAATTTGTGAGGTCCTCAAGAGCAGACACTGTCTTTTCCTTTTCTTATATCCCCAGATCTTAGCAAGTTCCTAGTACATATTAGATACTTAATAAATATTTGTTAACTAAGTGATTTTGTCATGTCCCAGGATCTATGCTAAGTGCTAAAGAGAAAGATAAACATAGAATCATAGATTCTAGTGTTGAAACTTAGAGATCTTTCTCTAGTCTCTTTATGTTTAATTTTGTCAAACAAAACAAGTCAAAATCTATTTTTAACTTTATCAGGATAGAATATAGTTAATAAAATTAGTAATATTTGAGAGATTGATAGAGCACTTTTTATTAAGGTGGCAAGATGAGTCATAACTTTGTATTATAGGTAATTGGGCATAATTATTAAATAAACCAAAGAACATGTAATTATTTTATAATTAGGAGAAACTAAATTCTCATTCTGTTTAATTCAATAGGGATATTCTAGCTCATGATGTCTATTTTAATTATACATGATAGGCTTTGTAACATTAAGTGGAAAATTATAATATGGTACATTGGGCAAATTGATTAGCGTTTAAATTGGAAACAAAGAATATTAAAGCTCTACCCATTTTGTAAATATAATGCAGAAGTTTAATAGGAAGTATTAAGCGACATATGCAATAAATTCTATATAGTGACAATGTTGGCTTCAACTTTAGGCTGAGTGTAGAAATTAGTACAACTAAGAAGTGAAACCTCATGATTCAATGGAATGGAATTGGATTTCAGGCCATAGAATATTGGAATGTAAGAAATAAAAGGAAAAATCTGAGATTGTAGAGCTGGGTTGAGAATCCAGGCTTCTATTTCTAAAGCAGTGTCTTTACATTTATTTTTAACCTTACATTTAACCATTACATTTTACCTTTTGAAATTATAAGTCATTTCACATACACCTAAAACAGATATAGTGAGCTTAGCTTTTCCCATTGAAAATGCAGAATAATAATATGGTTTCTCTTCAAATATCCCTTTGATTCTTTAAGCAGTACTAATGTTAAATGTCAAAAGACTTATAGCTATTTGATTAACTAGCTGTGCAATTTGTTTCTTCTCTGTGTGCCTCAGTTTCCTCATATGTAAAATTGTTCCAATAGCTGGAATAACAAATAAAAATGTTTGAATAGGTGTGAAGGTTCTTTCCAGCTCTGGAATTAGAAATTTTAAAAGATATTTTTGTCAATTTTCCTATTGTCAAGAAACCTTTCTCAGTCCTACTTAATATCTATAATAGCCACATCATCCAATTTCACTTTCTACATCTGTTAAATCAGGTTGTTGGACTTCATCTTCAAAGGCCTCATCCAGCTCCAAATTGCTGATTCACTGTGTCATCCAGAGACAAGAATGTATTAGGAATGATACATATTACAAAAGATGGTAGTTTGAATATGATAAATTGGACTTTTTTCTGACTTCAGTGAAAAGTAAAACTATTTCTAAAGAAAGTAAAATATTATTTTGTCCTTTTTGGATGAAAAATTGAGACTTGATTTATGACTATAACCAAAAGGAGAAAAAAAAATCTTATCTAATCTTATCTAATTAAGTTTTTTTTCTTTTTTAAAAAATTTTTTCATAATATTCCTGTCCACCTTCAAACTCTCAGGTGAATAGAACTCATTTTAAGCAAATGCAACACTAACTTCTATGTCTAACTGGCATCCTTTTAAAGATAATTTAACTATGACAAATCCTACCCATTGCTGACCTCTTTTTTTTTTATTTTTTAAAGATGTTGCATACTAAGTAATTAAATGCCTAATTACCTACAGTTAATATAATATCATATGCAAATATAAAGTTTCTATGATTCCCTTGGTATAGAGAAATGCTGCCTTGGAAATACCCAGAGTTAAGAATACTCTCAATCTTCTACAATTGTAGATCCCAGATTATTTATAGTATTATGAGGCACATAGAGGTTAAGTGACTTGTTTACTTGTTCAGTCAAAAAGCTAGTAATTTTCAGGGATGGATCTTGTGAAGAATGAAAAACCAGAGAGAGTTTTGGGGTAAATAATAAGCAATTCATTAATTAGGCTAACTAATAATCAATAAATTGATAGTAGTTTTGGTAACTAAAGACAAAACTATGGGGACAATGAATGCTTCAAATACTTTTGGAAAAGGGGGTAACCCTAGCACATGAAAATCAACCCTGACTGGTGAACAGTTAATAAAGAAGTTAATTAAAAGTCCTCAGTTCCTCCTACTAAAGATGTGGTTTCATCATAAGCCTCAGTCATTTCCAGCAAATTGGATCTATCTCCATTCAAACCCCTCTGACTGGTTTTCTTCTTCAAGAGTTGGGTCACTCTAAACTCATAGTGGAAAGCTCATTGCTTTGGGATAGGAATTCAGATTATATTCTGTTTTTACTTTAAACAGAAATAAGGTGGTCTTGTTGGGTGGGGTCCTGCCCAAGACCAAGGAGTATGTGCCCTAAGGATTAAGGCAATCTCCTTTATCAGCCATGCCCTTTCCCTTTTTTAATATTTGTTTGTCCATTTATTCATTTATTTTTATTTTCCGTTTATTAAAAAAAATAGAAAAAAGAGAAAGAAAATAAAAACAAAAAAACAAAAACAGAACATTGTCTTAGGCCCAGCAGAATATTAAGGAGGATTCAAAATATGAAACAATAAATCCCCAGTTCAAGAAGCCATGCCCTCTAAAAATTGACTAACTGAAAAAAAAACTGAACACTAGTTAATAATATGTTATTAATATAATAGAAAATAATAATTTTTCTCAGTTTTAAAATCAAATTGTTTACAAATCCAAGCCCAGTATTTTATGCTCCACCCCTACATTGCTGCTATCATTAAAAAATAAAAATAAATTAAAAATTTTAGACATGTATCTACACAGAGACAATGACTCTAATATTCTGACTGAAAACTTGTAGGAGATGTATATATCTATACAATTACAAAAGTTTTAACAGGAGAATGTTCTATCTTGGAATTGGCCTTTTCTATTCAATAAAAGCTATTAATTCTATTACTCTACCTCTTGATAAAAGAGGGTTTGTTTTCTAACTCAAATAGAATACTGAGATACAATAATTGGGATGAATAAGAGAAAATGTTTTTTTTTTTCAAGGAAGCACATACCTACCAGGGTTCAAATTCTGCCTTAGAGACTTATTATTCTATGATTCTGGACAAATCACTTCAAATATTTCCCCTTCTCTAAGAGGAGGGTGATAATACCACCTACCTCCCGAGGCTGTTTTAAGTATTAAATGAGAAAAATTGTACAATTCCTAGTATAATGTCTGTCATATAGTAAGTGCTATTTAAATATCCACCGGGCCCCCAATTGTCAAAATGATTTTCCTAAAATATATGTCTAACCATATCACTCTCCTATGAAATAAATCCTGATGATCCCCTGTTAGCATTAGTATCAAATCTAATCTCATATGGTTAATTTCCAACATACCATAAAATCTGACCCCAACCTACCTTTCCAACCTTTCTATACACTTACTCTCCTTTTTTCACTCTATATTCCAAACTAGACATCTTTTTATTTTTTGTTCTTTGAAAACAACTCTCCATCTCCTGTTTTTAGTCCCCACTCTAAAACACTTCCACCTCCTTTCCTCATTTAAAATCTCTTCCCTTCAAAATTCTACTAAACAATATTTCCTGCATTAAACTTATTCTCATTCTACCCCCTCCTATAGCTGCCAGTGTTCCCTCTAGCTAAATTTTACCTTGTCAACCTTTTGGTTGAGAAGTATGTGTGTGCATGTGGGGTGTAGGGATGTAGGGGGTAGGGGTATTTACCAGTCCCTTCCTCTCAAAATTTTGTTATACTTATTCCTTATTTAGGAGCTCTCTCTTCCCAATAAAATATGAGCTTCTTGAAGACAGAGACTTTTTATTTTTTGCTTTTTATAGCCCCGTGCTAAGTTCAGTATCTGGAACACAGGAGGCCTTTAATTGATGTTTATTGCTTGATACAGTATTTGGATCTAGATTTCCTAAGTTCTGGCCAAATGTTTTTGTTTTTCCCATCATACAACAGCTGCCTCCTGACATTCACAAGAAGTTATAGGACTTGGCTAATATTAACAATCACATCCTAACAATTTGTCAACCAATACCAGCAGCCAGCCAATCATGTAATAATGCCTGGACAGGAACAACAGAGGGAAAGGGAAATCCACATTTTTAGTCTGTAGCAATGTGGCTCAATCTTCTATTTTAGCCATAACATGACCATATTTTACATTTTTGCTATTCTTTCCCAAGTCTCCTAATGTAACTTTGCATTAAAGCTACTGAATAATAAAAAATTTTAATTTCATTTTCTCCAGTAACAATAACAAAACTGCCATTTGCATATGACATAAGATCTACAATGAACTTCACAAATACTATCTAATTTTATTCTCACAATAACTAGGACTTAAGTATTTCTATAATGTCTAATTTACAGATGTGAAAACAAGTTAAATGACTTCCTTAGGACCACATAGCTAATATAATGAGGTGGGATTTGAATTCAGGTTTAATGGCCTTCAATCTTTTACTCTATCCATTACACCATCAAGTTCCCTAATATTTCAATTACTTTATTTGGGATCTTCTTGCAAAGAACTCATTTGGGGGTATCATTGGTAGAAATATTAAAGAGTTTTGCCATTTCCTCCTCCAGCTTGTTTGACAGTTGAGGAAATTGAAGCAAATAAGATTAAGTGACTTGCCCAGAATCACACAGTTAGCAAATTTCTGAGGCTGGATTTGAACTTAGAAAGATAGGTCTTCCTGACTCCAGACCCAGCACTCTATCCACTGTGCCATCTAGTTACCCCCCAAAAAAACCACACTCTACTGGTTCCTTTGAGAGACAGACAGGAACAGAGAAAAAGACACAGACACAGAGACAGACAAAGACAGATAGACACAGAGAGAGAGAAAGGGAGAGAGAGAAAGAGAAGAGAGGGAGGGAGACAGAGACAGAGAGACAGAGGAGAGACAGAATTATTATTCCATTCAACTGCAATTTCCTTCTGTTTTTCTGGCTTCGTAACAAGAATGTGTTGATTTATATAATTCATCTGCTCCCACAGCATCAGCATGTTTGCTCAATATTAACTGGACAACTACTTCAGACTTTTGCTAGATTAATATTTAAAGATGATCTTAAAATTATTTGATTCTTAGTACCATATGACTACCTTTTATGCTATCTCATCATTTCAAATATAAAAGTGGAAATAGACCTATTTGAACTATTAACAATTTTATATTTGTGTTTTTCTTTTTCTCATGGATTGCCAGGATCAAAGAATTTATTACTAAGAGACTAGTGTATTATTAGACTCTTCTTGCTTAGTCAACCATTAATATGTACATACATCAAACCTTTAGAAATCTATAATTTCTCTAATGTAGGTATTACCTCCACTGACACATATCACAACTTACTTGGCAGATGATCTTCAAAATTTGTTTTGGTTGAAAAATCCATTCCCCTATAGACAGGGATGGATGAGTTTGGTGATTACTGATGCTCAAATCATAGGGCCACAATTCTGTATCCAAGGTCTTTCTTGGCAACAGATAGTCTATCCCCTTGCCTCAAAAGCTCAGAATCCTCTTTATTGAAAAAGTTGTTTGTAGGTCTTTTCCTCACTCTACAAAGCATTTATGTTGCCTAGCTTTTTTCATTGCCTTGGAGTGGTAGTCAATTAAGGACTTGGTGGACAGAATATTTGCATCTTACATCTATTTTAGATGATTACTGGGAAAGGGGAGAATAAAATAGGTTTTGGCTGAACTGTATTATCTTTGTTCTAGATTTATCCTCAAATGTCAAGTGAAGACTCTCTAAGAGTCTTCCACAGATGTTGCATTTTAACTTGGATTAATTCTGTTTGTGTCACATTTAGCCAAGGTCTTTGAGTAAAAACAACTGTTACTTTTTTTTATAAGAAATGAATTTTTTTTTTTAGAATCTTGTATCAATCAGTCACAGCTATTCAGTTAGCACATCAATGTCCTATTTACCCCATGTTCAAAACCCACTGATGTCTCAATCTTCTAGATGCCTAAATTCCCTAGGTCTATCATGGGCCTCTAGCCAGAAGCATCCTTTTGGATATCTTTGTCAGCATTGGCATCTTATATAAAAAAGTCTAACTTTAAAATAGTACATAGTTTAGCTGCAATTTGTTACCCACTACTACTCAAGGAGCTAGTCTAAGAGTATACCCCAAGGATATTATATTGGGGAGATTTTTTGGATTTTTTGTACTTCTTTGATCCCATCTCCCCACTACTCTGTGAGCATATCAGTCTTCATCAAAATACAGAAAAATTATAAATTTCTAGTTCTAGTACTATTTTAGAATAAATGTATATGATTTGTCTTATTAACCCAAGGAAATAATTATTCTGCCCCAACTGAACAGTCATATCCTTAGCTTTGGAAATCCAAGAAGAAAACTTATCCAGGACTGTACAAGCAATTTGTCAAAAAAGGAAAGGATGAAGCAAAAGTTCCATTTAAAGAATATGAATTATGCTTACAACAGGTCAACATCATGCAAATAACATGGTATTTGTATATAATATTGTTGTCATGACATACACAAAAATCAAGCCTTAAGCCAACAGCATACCAAAACACTCCAAATACACATCAAAGCCAATAGCATGTCACCATAGCATTAACATGACAACATGCAAAATTAACATCACAGCGCCAACAGCATATCAAAGACATGTCAATTAAATGTTAACATCAAACATCAAAGCCAACAACACACCAACTACATGCAAACATCAGATCATCTAACCCAACTACATGCCAATAACATGTCAACATGTGTAGCAATTATACAATGACATTTCAATCAAACACTAATTTAAAAAAATTTACTGTCAAAGCCAACAACACCAAACCATGGCAATTGTACACCAACAAATCAGCAACACACCAAATACAGTCAATACTTTACAAAATAAATAATATGTTATTTATATTAAATAACAATTATGTGTTATTTACATACCAATTACATGTCAACTACATGCTAATGATGCTTACCATAGAAACCAACAACATGCCAATTCCACAGAAACGCTTTATCATTAATGCCAAATAAATGCCCCAAATAGCCAATTATATACCAACATTTTGATATTAAGTTAGATAGACTCCAATTACATGCCAACATAGAAACTACAGCCAATATCTTACCATAAAAGCCAATTACATACCAACACCTTGCTATCAAAACCAAAAACACACCAATTACATGGAAAACATGACAATTATATTTTGATAGTTTATAAACACTTTATCAAAGCCAATTGTATGTGAACATGTCAATGCTTTACAAAGTAACAGCATGGCAATTCCATGCAAAAACATTGCAATCATATGCAAATTACACACAACCAATCACTATTTATGATCCAAATCAAAGATACACCAATTCCATGCTCACAACACACAAACTACAATCAAACATTTTCCATCAATGCCTACTACATGCCAATAACGGGTCAAGAACATGACAAGAATATTTGGACCAGCCAGTGTTGGTGTGTAATTGGCATGTAGTTGGGTAATTCCTGTGCTTTCTGCTTTAGCAGTAAGTGTTAGTATGTAATTAGTGTGTTATTAGCATTAAAGGCATGTAATTAACCTGTTGGCTTTGATGGTAAATCATTGACCTGTAATTCACACGTTGTTTGCACATTGCTTTCTTTAATGGCAGGGTATCGGCGTGTTGTTGGTATGTTACTATCTTTGATAGTGATGTGTTGATGTGTTGTTGACATGTAATTGGCGTGTTGCAGCATTTGATAATAATGTGTTTACCTGTGTGTTGGTGTGCAATTGGGATGTTATTTCCTTTGACAGTAGAGGGTTGGGTTTTGTTGGATTTGAGGTTAGAGTCTTGCTACATTGTTAGCATGTAATTGATTTGTTGTATCTGATAATAAAGTGCCAGATATTTGATAGCAAATTTGTGGTCTAAGAGCTATACAAATAGGTTTATTTTTAATGAAACAATATCAATAAGGAAAATAATGAGGAGGGGGGAGTTTGAGCAAATGACTCAAGAAAGATAAAGGAATTATGGAGGTTAATGAGCCCTCCTCCCCTAAGTAAATTCCATGAGTAGAGGATTGGCCCCCAATTATATTTCCAATCACATCCAGTACTCTGTTCTCCCTAGCCTGTGAGTCTGAATGGTTTTTTCTTTGTAGATTAAGCTATCATTTTTTTAGGGAAGAAGTGCTAAGAGAGGGGTGAACAGAGTCATTACTCTGTTCTGTATCAGGGAAGATACCTCCTATCAGACCCTCAGTCACAAACCGTGAGCCTGCTTGTGCTCTCTGCAATAGGTTTATGGAGTAGGGATATTGAGAAATTCAAGTATTAAAGTTCTCCAGCATTGTTACAGAGTTTTCACTTGGTATAGTTAATGTGAGTTGAGTTATATCCCCTCTATTGGAGAGAACTTTTCTTTTGAGATTTTAGGGTTGGAGAAATTTATAGCAAGTCATTTTTTATCTTATTGGCATATGATCTCCCTGGTGTCAGCACTCGTATCCAATACTGCATAAATATCATTTCTTCCCTTTTTCTTCCTGCACCAAGACTGTAGAAAGTAATTTTACACTATCCAATAATATGTTCAGACCATGTTTTTGCTTCAGGAGTCTGTGGTGCCACGTGAACTACATCAGAAGTGAGAAACAAAATGTCATTATGATCCAAATGAGAACCATTGCTTAACTTACATTGATCTAGAGACAGTTCCTTTTCTTAAAGAACTGAGTATTTTATGTCTACAGAGAAACAAAGATGTTTTGTTAACTATGGGGGACTATGAACCCAGTATTTTGAAAATCTTTATTAGAAAGTAAAAAACTATAGTCAATTCTTATTTTTTTGAAACCAAAATTATATGTGTTGTGAAACAGATTGATGTTTTTGCTTATTCTTGCTTTGCCTTGCCTATTTGAATGGGGGGGGAAGGAAATCATTGTCTCCTAGAAGGTAGTCCACATAGCTGCTGACTAAGATAGGTTCCTAACAGCTCCCTACATGTGACTCTTAGGAATTAAAAACTTTCGTGCCTATGCATGGTTTAAAGAATAAAAGTACAAACTCCTAAAACTGGTCATCCATAATGCAAAATGGGGAAACGTTCAACTTTATCTCCACTATTTTTCAACATAAACATTCTCTAAGAACTGAAATAGTCTTCTCATAATACTTCAAAGAGGTCACACCTTTTTTTTGAGACTATAGTCTTCTTATTTCAACAAGGCTGAAATTATGGAATGAATATCAATAAGGAAGTTTTAACTTGCTCCATTTTTCTTGCTAGGTTCAGTTGGCCTTTCTTTAGGCAATCTGGTGGTCTGCTTCCAGGGACAGGATGTATTGTCACTAGACTTGATTGGATCACTCACTACATCTCGACTAAAGTTCAGAACTTAAGAGGCTCACCATTTTTTTAGTTTCAGAAATTATAAACATCAACCAGCACACTTCACAGCTATACTCACTATTTGATGTAAGGACATGTTGATTTACATTAATATCCCTCAAACTTCAATGTTCTCTTTACCATCCAGTTATTCCCCCACTTCCATTTTTACTGTCTGAATCAATTCTTTCCTTCTGTCATTAAACATTCTTCCATTCTTTTAGTTTCTCTTGAATCTTCAGTCCTAAAATCCCACAATATTTTGTTGAAAAGGCACTTAGTCATCTTTGGCTTATAATTGACACAAATGTCACTTTATAATAATATATAAATAGCACTTTAAGCTTCAAAAAGCCTAATACATATATTATCTACTTTAACCCTCACAAAAACCTTGTAAAGTCAGTACAGTTGTTAATATCTTCACTTTGCATATGAGAAGACTAAAATAGAAACAGATGAAATAATTCGTCTGTGTTCATGCAAGCAGCAAATACCAGAGACAATATTTAATCTGAAGTTACTTTTGATTTTAAATCCAATACTCTGCAGAACTGTAACAACTGTAGAAGTCACAAAGGGGAGTCAACAATCTAATTTATCCAAATAAATCATAAACACTTAAGGAAAGAACTTAATCACATGTTTGTTTTATAAAATCAGATAAAAGATAAAATTTCAGAATGTCTTTGTTATCATCATTATGTTTAGCTGTCATTGGTTTGGACCTATACTTTTACCATGTCAGGGAATTCCTTATAAACTCTCTCTATCCACTTTAAATTGTTCATAACTACAAATCTTCAAGAAATAAAATTTCACATCCTATTTCACAGAGGCCTAGGGAAATTTATATGAACTGATGCTAAGTAAAATGAGCAGAACCAGGAGTGTAGCATGATAATTGTGGAAATATCTTTAAAAGAATTGCACATGTTAAACTTATATTGGATTACTTAGTGTCTAGAGGAGGGAGTGAGGGGAAGGGAGAGAAAAAAAATTAAAATACAAGGTTTTGCAAAGGTGAATGTTGAAAATTATTTATGCATATGTTTTGAAAATAAACAGCTATAATCAAAAAATAAAATTTCACATCCTTCCCATGATCATATAGTCAGTATATGTCAGAACTTGAATCTTGGTCTTCCTGATGCAAGTTTTGACTTCATTCCCTAAGCACTGTTGTACCTTACACTGGTATAGACCAACAAAATTACTATTATCAATTTAGTGGTCACATTCCACCAACATATCAAAACTAATGGGCTTCAAATGTGATGGACATTTATAGACTTACTTTTCTGAGTGTTCATATATTTCTTTAAAGTTTTCATTTTTATTTTTAAAAGTACCTAGAGTCTATCTCTAGGAATCATCATCATCAGTGTTCCATTCTCATTATTACTTGCCATTACAGGAAAATGAACTCATGTCATAAGTAGTTCTATCTAGTGATTTGCTGCACAAATGTAGGTGGTGAACAGCTGACCTCAAACATTTCTCAGAGAAGCTGTCTTTAAAAAAATGAAAATGTCATTTCTTCTCCTTTTTTTGAGCTATGTAATGCTTTTTAAATTTCTCCCCTGACTCAATCCATTAGGTGACTTGTCAGATCACATTTTGTCAGCCTCATTGTATTATGTCACATAATATGACAGACACAACCCATTGTGACAAATCACACCTCCCTATGTGTCAGCAGGGAAATAAGAAAATGACAGTTTTCTGAAAAATCCAGTGAAAGCACCCTATGGTGTTCTATGAAAAGTCACTTATAAAGATTTAAAACAAACTGGAAAATCCAACTAGTTACATTCATCAAGAAGTAGCTGGAGAAGAGAATGGAAGGAAGAGGGAAGGATTTGGTAAATGTCCTTTCAAGGAAAGAAAGAAACAATACCAGCATTTTTCTTTCATATTACTAAATTTCTTACCATTCCTTATTATCAATTTAACATGATCTGCTTCACTATCACAGTTTCAGCAGGAGAAAATAGGCTTCACTTTTTAAATATGTGTCCAACATAAGAATTTGTTGGACCCTCAAATAGAGCTGAAATGGTGAAGAACACAAGGAAGAAGTTAGTACCTTCTCTGAGCCCATCCCAGAAATTTGTGACATGAGCCACTAGATGGAGCATGTTTGCCTTTATTAGCTTAGCAGCCTCCATCATAGACATTTGAAGTAAGGTAGATTTGAACCACATTTCAAAGAACTAGAATTAAAGTGATTGTCCTTAAATTTGGGAATGAGTGAACAAATTGTGATGTGGATAAAATATTGTTGCACTTTAAAAAACTACAAGTATGAGGAATTCACAGAAATATCAGAAGACATTTATAAACAAAAATAAAATAAAATAAGTTTATATGATAAATAACCCTGGAGAAAAAATAACATACTTTCCTCTTTGGGGTACAGTTTGGTACTTACATTTTCAATTGTAGAAACAATGTTAATTGTTATAAAGATGAAGTAATAGATGAGAATATATGGTATATTTGGAGAGAACTATGACATTTTAGTGTCATGAATAAAATTTATTTTTTAAAGATTTAAATATTTATGTAACAAAACAAACTTCACAGAATCGTAGAATTTTTCTAAATTCTAAAAAGGAGCTTTGAATCTAACTAGTACAATCTATAAACAAAAGAAATTTCTACTATTAAAGTAAATAACTCATCATCTAGATTCTGCTTAAAGACATAAAGAGGGGGACTTACTACCTTTTGAAGAACCTCATTCTACTTTTGGATGATTCTAATTATTAGAAAAATTTTCTTGATATCATACCTAAATTCATATCTTCTCATTTTCCAATCATTTATCCTTTCTTGGTATACTGCATCTCCTTCCCCTGAAGTTTCTTCTTATTCGGACAAAACATCCTCACCCTTTTTGATCAATCCTCTTTGTAACAAAAGGAACTCAAGGACTTCACCAGCCTTGTCCTCTTCTGACCACTGTACAGTTTATCAGTGTCCCTCTTAAAGTCAAGGTGTCCAGCACTGAAAAATATGCTAGATGAGATCTGACAGTGCTTCTCTTTCCTCCCCAATCATAGAAGCCATGCCCTCTTAATGTAGCTCAAGATCATATTCACTTTTTAAACTATTATATCACACTGATAACTTATATTGAGTGGTACTTATATTGAGCTCTCAATCTCCTAGGACTTCCAAAATATTTTCAGAACAACTGCTATTTAACTAGGTCCTCTCTATCTTAATTCATGAAATTGATTTTTTCTACCCAAGTACAAGATTTAACATTTATCCCTATCAAATTTCATCTTATTAGATTCAGCCCAGTGCTCTAGTCCCAGGGATACTTAAACTTTTTCCACTTACTACCACTTTTCACTTGAGAAATATTTACATGACCCTGAGTCTTTAGATATATAAAATAGTTATATAAATCTTAACATTTACCATTAATAATAATTTTGCAATCCCCACATTCAGTTACAAGACCCCACAATAGGGGGTCACAATCCACAGTTTAAGAAGCTGGGCTTACACTGTCAAGACCCTTTTTGCTCCTAATGCCTCTATTGTTCAAGATATCCTCTTAGCTCTTTCTTCCTCTCTTCCTTTTCCATTATTGTCCAAGACTTATTTTCACTGAGTACTCACCCAATTTTTAAAAACTCATTCATTTTATAGTCCTATATTAATAAAAAGTTCATTGTTTCAACAAACGTCTATGTTGTGCCTACTGCATGCAAGACCAACTTGTATCACACTTTTAATAAAACTTATATTAGTAAACTGCACAACTTTGGATCAATCAAGATGAGCTCTCCATCAAGAAAAGGTTAGAACCACTGCTATGAACCATTTGTAGATGACTCCTTTTGCTATTGCTACAGATGTTGCCTTCCTATCCTGGATCTGTACATCATTTGGGAAATAAAATTCATTTGAGACCTATTCTAGAAAAATGAATCTTATAAATCATATATAGTGTCAGCCCAAATCCTTATAACTGACAATCATATGCCATGTTTTTAGAAAATTTAACTCTCTCATGTCATTGTATTTGAAATGCAAGTTCTTTTTTATATAAGAAGAAACAGTGGTACCCAACAATCAAGCAATGGAGGATACTTGGTATTTTCTCTTATTACCAAAACATATTCTAAAACAACTGGAAATCATTTCCCCACCTACCCCCAGAAGTAAAATTACCTGAAGAATATATCCCCCTAGATATAGGGGTGACAAAGAGCTCCCATGTGTTCCATGACATTCTTCAGCAACTAGTAACTTGGACTAAAATCAATGTGGTATAATACAAAGAGTATTAAACTTGGTCTACTATTGTGATTCTAGTACTAAGTAGCTGTGAAATCCTGAACAAGATGCATCACTCTGAGCTTTAGTTTGCTCATCTGCAAAATGAGAAGGTTAGAATAAATGATCCCTGGGACTTCTTCCTGTTCTAACACTTTAAAATCCTATTTTCTCCCCTCAACACAACTTCCTTATCTGTTAACACGAAGATAACAGTACCACCTTCCCAAGGTTGTTGATTCTTAAGGATCAAATTTTTGAAAATCAGAGAGAATTAATGATGATGTGATTAGTGAGGATCAAATAAGATATATTTGTGAAGGTCTTTAGTACTAATTATTAGTAGTAATAGTAGTAGTAGTAGTAGTAGTCATAGTCGTCATCGTCGTCGTCGTCGTAGTAGTGGAAGGGAGAGTAGTGAGAAGGGATTGGTTCACCCTATCTAGCTTGAACTGGAGATGCAACTGTGATTCATGGGTCTAATCCCAATGCTGATCAGTATGAAAGTTTTAATCTGGTAATTTTTCCCCTCTCAGCCATTTTACTCCCAAATTGCTAATTACAACTGCAGATCAAAGAGAGATCAGATCTTCTAAAATCACTCTGGTGTAGCAAGAGGGTGTTTATACTAGGATTTCAAGATTCAAAATCATTAACCTATCTATGTTCCTCATTTTCAAATCGTTGCTGACATTTCAGTCACAAGTATGGTTCTCTTCGGTCCTTCTGAATATTTCCTAAGAAAAACTGCAGCAAGAATTTTGTTGGAAGAAACATCTATTTGGAAATGATAAGAGTTTTGCCACACACCCAAAAATTGTACTTACCTTTAGCTTTTCTAAAGTCCTTCACCTAAGGTCAGGTCCATAATCCCACAGAAGTCATTATAAATGATAATAATAATAATAATAATAATAAATGAGTATTTGTATACCATTTAAGTCTCACCAAACATTGTATATACAGTATCTCATTTTATCCTAATGATGACCCTAGTAGGGAAGTATTGTACTACAGGAATTATTGTCCCCATTTTACAGATGAAGAAACTGGGGCTCAGAGAAGTATTAAATCACTTGTACATGATTATCCAGCTGGTAAGTGGCAAGGAAAGCATTTGAATGCACCCTCCTGACAGATTTAACATGCTTTTTACATGCCATAGTACCTCTAGTTCAACAATATTTATAGAACTACAGGTGCCAAATAAAAAGTCATCCCCAAATTGTTTTCCCCACTACACTTTGCTTGTGTTGTTTGGTGAGAAGAAAGCAAACATAAAATCCCATTAAAATTTTCAGTGATAAATTAGAGAAGGACAAAGACAAATTTGAAAGCCCAGGTTGTACTTAATGGTGCACATCATTATATAAAAGATAATCAGGTTACAGTGAAGCAGCATTCCATAATGGATATAAGACTGACTTTGAAGTCAGGAAGAATTGGCCTTAGCTACTATGACAGACATATAATCTTGGTATGACCATGAGAAAGACTGAGTCAGCTTTGTATCTTATCCAGCTACCTATTTGGCGTGCTCTCCATTTACCTAATATTGTTGACCTCCTCCTCCCTATCTGGACCAGTACCTTCCAGAGATGACCTAGAATCTGGACCTCTATACTTGATCTTCCAGAAACCAGGTCTCATTCTTTAAATAGGTCAATCCATTCATCTTTGGAGCTGTCATCCTAAGGCCAGTTGATTGGTAACTCAATATGTGTGACCCAAGTAATCCAGAAAGTCCCCACCATGTCTATTGGATAACCTAGATACCAAACATACAGCAGCTTCACTCCATCTGGTCACCAATCCAGACAATCTCATTATGTGTTTGTTTTTGTTCACTCTCCATGGTGCCCCACTTCCTGACCTTCCAACTCTATATAACAAAAGACTCCTTTACAAACAAATGTATTTATGTTTTGTCCCCCAATCTGGATATAAATTCCTTGAGAGTTGAAATTCTTTTTTAAATGCATTTTTAAAAATGCCTCATACATTAACTTATAGTTTTTCAATCAATCACTTAACCTTTTGGGATTCCAGGCAACACCATAAGATAAATTTTGACTAACTTTGGTGAGGAGAATTACATGCTAGTAATTCCCTATACCAATTAAAGAGTAATTATAAACAAAATTCGGGAAAAGCAGGGAATACATAAACTATGGTCATAGTAATCACCAAAAAAAAAAAAAGTAAAGTGATTGAAATCTTCAGCAAGACACCATTAAACTGTTTTCAATCTATATGATAAAATTTGACAAAATTCTTCCTTTTTTTTTTTTCAGTGACTCACTGAGACTTGTTCCTTGCTTATTATATCATTCAGGATGTATTTATTGTTTTTCCTTGCAACCAAGGGAATACTACCACATAAACATCTGTTGGTTAGTTGTTGTTCTCCATTCTCAAAGAGGATCAAAATGACTTCACTGTGTTAGAGTCAAATTACAATGTGTCTGAGGCTGATTGAACTAATACGAGCTCAGAATGAACTTCCCCAAGTCAGATACAAGTAATCCACATGAACAATTGGGGTAGCTTCTCTGATTTTGTACATCTTGCATTTCTTCTGAGCTAATTCAATTTTGCTTTGCTCATAGAACACATCACCTTCTCTGATGAGGGCATGCCATGCTGGGTGGTTCTGTGCTAATACCTCTCATGTCATACAATCAATTCTAAATTTCCTAAGACAAACCTTGAGGATGTCCTTCTGATCAGTTTATAGTGCTTGTCCTATGTGAATTCTTCATTAAATTAGCCAATGTGTCTTCACAAGGAGTTGAGGAATAATTGATATGGTGTTTACTTCCCAACAACTCCAGAAAAAATCCCAGGAACAGAACAGAGGTCTGTATACAACATTTCCAGATCTGACCAAGGTCTTTGATACTACCAGTTATAAGGGCTTATGTAAAATTATGTCAAAATTTGGTTGCCCAAAGAAGTTCATCAGTTTAGTATGTCGACTCATGATAGCATGCTTGCCTGGGTTCTGGGCAATGGGCAATGCTCTCGTGCTTTCCCAGCTACCAATGGGAGTGAAACGAGTCTGGGTGCTTGGTCTCATGCTTTTCAGCATGTTTTCAGCCATGTTGTTAAATGCCTTCAATGAGGATAAACATGGAATCAAAGTCAGCAACCATGATGATGGCAATTTCTTCAACCTGAAAAGACTACAAGCCAAAACTAAAATGGAAGGACTATTGGTACATGATTTTTATGTACAGATAATTATATATTCAATGCAGTCCCCAAAGCTAAGATGCAACAAATATGGGTAAATTCTCTGCTGTTTGTGCTCATTTTGACCTAACAATTAACATCAAGAAAATACAGATCCTATATCAGCCAGCACCATACTATCCATATGTGAAATCAATGTTTGAATGACAAATGTAGGTGTCTGTGATGACATGTTCAGTGCATATTTCCCTTGGCTCTTTTTCTTAGTGACTCATCCCATCTGCCTTTACTTCAAACCTTCTCATTCATCTCTAAACTTGTAGTGTAGAGACTGATAGAGTCTCCTTTTGTTTTTGACAAGATTGTGCATTTTTAGATACTCTGATTGCTTTCAAATGCTGTTCAAATCTAAACAACCACCCCCTATTCCTTTTACTCCTACAGAAAGAAACAGTTTTTTTTCATTTTTTTATTTTATTAATTTTTATATTATTTATATTTGTTTAAAATATATAATATATTTATTATATTATTGTTTATTCATTTTTTAAATTTACATTCAGAAAGTGATGGCATTGAACAGAAGTTATTTCATGTTATTTAAATATGAACATAAACTTGAATAATTTAATTAAAACCAGATCCCTGTAAATTCTGGAATTGTGAACCCATCACTCAATTATTCACAAGATATGGTGAACCTCCACAGTTGGATACACCTTAGATGAAAAGCTGAGGAGGGGAAACTGTTAAGCTATGTTACAGAGACATTGATCATTACCAGCTAAAAGATCAACAGTGAACAATACAACTGGGTTATCACACACACTGATTGAAACATGTTGTCTAGAAATGATGGAACAAGCCTAAAAGGGCTTATTCCCCCTCCAGAGTAATTTACTATGCAGTTTCCCTTCAAGGTCACTACTCACAGACATAGTGCCATTTGTCAGTGACAGATCTCATCAAGACACATTTCAACATGTGGCCTAACAATTCTATTTCAACAGAATATGAAAGGATGCCTAGAGAACTATGGTGCTTTAAGTTCAACAATTATGAGTTAAAATGATCTGATTATAATAAAAGAGATAAGACCACTGCTCAGAATTGATGGATTGTGGTAACAGATGAGGGAAAAAAAGAAAAAATAGTCTATTCTTATTAGAACTTCTTTTCTTCTTCTAGTGATAATAATCTGGAACAGGAAAGAAAATAAAAATGATTAATAATGGGTTGCAATCTATAAGAGGATATGGACAGTGAAGAGATCAGTACCAGCCTCAATTAAGTTACTGCTTAATCATGCCTGGCTCTGAAGAAGCTGCCTTCAGAACCAAAATCTCCATTTCTGGGTATTTCAACTCTAACTATAATAACAAGACTATAACATAAGGCAACCTTTTCCCTTATAATTTTCTACCAGTCTCTCTGTGACATGCCTCCTCCCATTCTGGTTTCTGTAAGATAGGTCTCCCAGTGTTTCATAGGCTATTAATAGGGCTAAAGGAACAACCTTGATTTGTCTAGCCATTTGCTTTCCTTAGCATACTTATGGTTACATTATCACCTGTTTGTGACTCTTTTCATCACAATGATTCTGAATCCAGCTGCCAATGAATAAATTTCATTCCTCTACATCAACTGTATTTACCCTTAGTCTTATCTCTCTCAATGCCCCATCAATATCTCAAAAGAGTTCTAGCTGTCCATAATTAATATACTTTCTTTCACTTAACACTTTTTCTTTTCATATTATTTTTATATTCTTTCCATTCATTGAGACTTGGCAACTCCTACTGACGTTCCTTCCTTTGCTGCTTTTTCCTATAATGGTTATATTTTCATATTTCCAATTTACTAATGATGCCATGGAAGTTGAGATTCTCTTCTACATTGCCACTTCTAGACTCTCCTACCATCATCACTCAGCAACATCTATCTCTTTGAGATTCATGGCATTACTTGGTCAATATAGGTCAACAGAGCAATCCCAGCCAAAAAAAAAGCAATGACATTTTAAGTTGCATTAGGAAAGAAGTAGAAAACAGACCAGGGAGGCGGTAATCCTTCAGTCTGCTTTGGCCAGACTACTTAAAGAGTATTACATTCAGTTCTAGATATTCTATTTTAAGATGTTAAATTGGAAAGTATACCTAGGAGGGTGAACAGGATGGCCAAATGCTAGAGAGAAATTCCAAGTGAAGATCATTTGGAAGGATATATATGTAGTACCTGTAGGGACAAAAAAAAATATCTGTGGAGAGATATATCACTGTGTTCACACATTTGTCAAAAAAATAGGTTATATTGTTTTTGTTGATCTCAAAATAAAGAGGTAGTAACAACAGGGAGATGTTGCAGAGGCAGAATGAGGTTTAATCTGAAGAAATGCTGATTAACAATGTATTCGAGGCAATGAGGAAACCAAATTATCACTCTTTGCCGACGATATGATGGTATACTTAGAGAACCCCAGAGATTCTACTAAAAAGTTATTAGAAATAATCCACAACTTTAGCAAAGTTGCTGGGTATAAATAAACCCACATAAGTCATCAGCATTCTTATATATCACTAACAAAATCGAACAATCAGAGTTACAAAGAAAAATTCCATTTAAATTAACTACTAATAATATAAAATATTTAGGAAACTATCTGCCAAGGGAAAATCAGAAACTTTATGAGCAAAATTACAGACCACTTTTCACACAAATTAAGTCTGATCTAACCAATTGGAAAAATATTAAATGCTCTTGGATAGGGTGAGCAAATATAATAAAGATGACAATATTACCTAAACTAATCTATTTATTTAGCGCTATACCAATCAGACTCCCAAAAAACTATTTTAATGACCTAGAAAAAATAACAACAAAGTTCATATGGAAAAACAAAAGGTCAAGAATTTCAAGGGAATTAATGAAAAAAAAATCAAATGATGGTGGCTTAGCTGTACCAGATCTAAAATTATATTATAGAGCAGCAGTTACCAAAACTATTTGGTATTGGCTAAGATAGATTAGTTGATCAGTGGAATAGATTAGGTTCAAGGGATAAAACAGTCAACAAATATAGCAACCTAGGCTTTGACAAACCCAAAGACCCCAGCTTTTGGGATAAGAACTTACTGTTTGACAAAAATTGCTGGGAAAATTGGAAACTAATATGGCAGAAACTAGGCATTGATCCATACTTAACGCCGTACACCAAGATAAGGTCAAAATGGGTTCATGACCTAGGCATAAAGAATGAAATTATTAATAAATTAGAGGAACATAGGATAGTTTACCTCTCAGACCTGTGGAAGGGGAAGGAATTTATGACCAAAAAAGAACTAGAGATCGTTACTGATCACAAAATGGAAAATTTCGACTATACCAAACTGAAAAGCTTTTGTACAAACAAAACTAATGCAGACTGGATTAGAAGGGAAGCAATAAACTGGGAAAATATTTTTACAGTCAAAGGTTCTGATAAAGGCCTCATTTCCAAAATATATAGAGAATTAACTCTAATTTATAAAAAATCAAGCCATTCTCCAATTGAAAAATGGTCAAAGGATATGAACAGACAATTCTCAGATGAAGAAATTGAAACTATTTCTAGTCATATGAAAAGATGCTCCAAGTCATTATTAATCAGAGAAATGCAAATTAAGACAACTCTAAGATACCACTACACACCTGTCAGATTGGCTAAGATGACAGGAAAAAATAATGATGATTGTTGGAGGGGATGCGGGAAAACTGGGACATTGATGCATTGTTGGTGGAGTTGTGAACGAATCCAACCATTTTGGAGAGTAGTTTGGAACTATGCTCAAAAAGTTATCAAACTGTGCATACCCTTTGATCCAGCAGTGTTACTACTGGGATTATATCCCAAAGAGATCATAAAGAAGGGAAAGAGACTTGTATGTGCACGGATTTTTGTGGCAGCCCTCTTTGTAGTGGCTAGAAACTGGAAACTGAGTGGATGCCCATCAGTTGGAGAATGGCTGAATAAATTGTGGTATATGAATATTATGGAATATTACTGTTCTGTAAGAAATGACCAACAGGATGATTTCAGAAAGGCCTGGAGAGACTTACACGAACTGATGCTGAGTGAAATGAGCAGGACCAGGAGATCATTATATACTTCAACAACAATACTAGATGATGACCAGTTCTGATGGATCAGGCCATCCTCAGCAACGAGATCAACCAAATCATTTCTAATGGAGCAGTAATGAACTGAACTAGCTATGCCCAGAAAAAGAACTCTGGGAGATGACTAAAAACCATTACATTGAATTCCCAATCCCTATATTTATGCACACCTGCATTTTTGATTTCCTTCACAAGCTAATTGTACAATATTTCAGAGTCTGATTCTTTTTGTACAGCAAAATAACGGTTTGGTCATGTATACTTATTGTGTATCTAATTTATATTTTAATATATTTAACATCTACTGGTCATCCTGCCATCTGGGGGAGGGGGGGAGGGTAAGGGGTGAGAAATTGGAACAAGAGTTTTGGCAATTGTCAATGCTGTAAAGTTACCCATACATATAACCTGTAAATAAAAGGCTATTAAATAAAAAAAAAAAACAATGTATTCAAAGGAAAAATGGGATTTTCTTCAAAAGTTTTTCAAAAATAACTGCATCATCAGCAACCAAGATTAGAATGAAAACAGAATTCTGGGAAACAATTTTATTTTCCAATGTTTCTGATAAAGGCCTTATTTCTAAAACATATAGAGAGAACTAAGTCAAATTTATAAGAATAAGAATATGAGTCATTCCCTAATTGATAAATGGTTAAAAGATATGAATGAAAAAAATTAAGGTTTTTCATAGTTATATGAAAAAAATGCTCTAAATCACTAATGATTAGAGAATGCAAATTAAAATGACTCTCAGGTACCACCTCACCTATCAGATTGGCTAACATAACAAAAAAAATGAAAAATGTTGGAAGGGGTGTAGGAAAACTGGGACACTAATGCACTGTTGGTGGAGTTGTGAACTAATCCAACTATTCTGTAGAGCACTTTGGAACTATGCCCAAGGGACAAACTGTACATACCCTTTGATCTAGCTGTGTCACTACTAGGCCAATATCCCAAAGACATCATAAAAAAGGGGAAAGGACCAACATATACAAAAGTATTTATAGCCGCTCTTTTTGTGTTGGCAAAGAATTAGAAATTAAGAGAATACCCACCAACTGGAAAATGACTAAACAAGTTGTGGTATATGAATGTAAAGGAGTGCTATTGAAATAAGAAATGAGCAGGTGAATTAATTAAGTTTACTTCATCAACATTTGGACTCTTAAAAGTTGAGGTGGGGAAGGAGGAAATTTTACTTATGCAGAGAAAAAGCCAGAAGTGTCACAAAACTTTACATTTGAGACAATGGAGATCTGGTTTCAGGAGAGTAGTATTAAAATTCCCTTTTTGGTTACTGAACCTGGCATTTTAATATCCTATTAACAGAAAGTATGGGATCTAAATTAAAACGCCTAAGTAAATAGGACAATATTATTATTATTGCTTAATATTATTATTATTTTGTAAAAATAAAAATCTGATTTTTTTTATTACAATATAATGCAGTATCTTGGTAGCACAGTTCTTTGAATGCAAGGCCTGAAGTTAAAACTCCTCTGAATTCCAAACGGGCCTCACACCTTTACTAGCTGTGTGACTCTGACCAAGGTACTTAATCCAGTTTGCCTCTATTTCCTCATCTATAAAATGAACTGGAGAAGGAAATGGCAAACCACGCCATTATTTTTCCAAGAAAGCCCCAAATGGGATCATGAAGAGTCAGATACAATGAAATATCTGAACAACAAAATGTATAAAGTAACTAGCCCCAATGATTTAACTTGTACAGGCAAAAGGTTCTTCATATAGTTATCATTTTTAATTTATTCTTAGTTCTTAGTTCTAACAAGACAGTCTTCTTTTTCTAAATTTGTATTTTTACTTAAAAAAATCCCTTCCACTTCTAAATATAACTCTCTCCTACCTGCCAAGTCCTTTCTACTAACAAAGAATAGAGGTTTGGGGTAGCTAGATTGTGCAGTAGATAGACCACCAGCCCGGGATGAGGAGGGCCTAAATTCAAATCCAGCTCAGATATTTAACATTTCCTAGCTATGTGACCCTGGGATGTCACTTAATTCTAATTGCTTCACAAAATTAAAAGATAAAAAATAGAGATTTATAGAAAGAGAAAAAAAAAGATGAAATTCAACAAAGACATTAAACATATAGTTCACTTCCCTCTCTCCCCCCAACCTTTGAAAAGAAAGATGGTAAATATATCTTCTCAACTCTTCTCTGAGACTAGGTTTTTTGATGCAGCCAGACATAAGTTGTCTTGTTTTCATGTGAAAAGGGTTATAACTCATCAAAGAATATTTTGGTCTCCAAACTCAACACAACTCTTGCTTCAGTTTCTTTCCTCCATTCCTTTAGCAAAAGGTCATAATAAACCATGGAATAGTGCATTGAAAATTGTGCTGTACCTTGGATTATGATACCAATTAGCAGGCCTGACACTGACAATTAAGATGACTGACAACCATAAGAACCACACTAAGTCTCAGCTTCCTCATTTTTCAACTAGGGATAATATTATTTATATTATCTTTCTCAAAGAGCAGTTGACTTCATAGGTCTTAAAAAAAACTATATAACTACTTTTTATGGCTATCATCATGTCTGTCTTCAGCTTAAATTTTCTAACTTAAATCTCTGCTCAAAATTGCTAGTATTTTTCCAGGTCTGTGAGTCTCCCCATTTATTCTTAGGAGATCAAGTCAAAGGTTTTTTAGAAACATAGCACCTATGCCCATTTGCCTACAAAGACAATTGAGGCCTTTCTTTTTGCTTTCTCCTAAAGAGTGGGGAGTCTTGGTTCTCTCTCCTATTGATTTAATTGATTAAGTTTGGCATGAATTATTGATAACTTATCACATCCCATTTTTGTTGTTCAGTCATGTCTGACTCTTTGTGACCCCATTTGGGATTTTCTTAACAAAGATACTGAAGTGGTTTGGCATTTCCTTTTTCAGTTCATTTTAGATGAGGAACTGAGGCGAAAAGGATTAAGATGATTTGCCCAGAGTCACATAGCTAGTAGTAAGTGTCAGGGGTTGTATTTGGAGTCACAAAGATGAGTTTTCCTGACTTCAAACCTGGCACTCTATCTACTATACCACCTAGCTACCCAAGTCCCTTTGGAGACTTAAAAGATACAGATGGAATGAATTTTAAAGTGGTGAAAACAAAAATAATAAAAGGGAAAACAATAAAAAATTTTATTTCATCAAAATAAATATTATAGGCATCCAGAAATCTATGGTATATACAATGAGATAATGCGCGTGTAGTAGGTATTGAAAAAAAAACCATGTAATTGGAGTTGCAGTGCTCTTTGAGTCAGATAAACTGGGCTTAAGAATGTCCTATTTTCCAACTTTTCAGACCTTAGGCAAATACTTTAGCCTTTTTAATCTTTCTTTAAACTTCTCTTTAAATTTTCTTAAACTGAAAAAGTTGAACTACTTCCTTTGAGTTTTAAATCAACAAAAAGTATAATTTTGCACAGAGCTGGCCTTCTTTGTAGACAGGCTATAAGTCAAGCCAACTTTGTGGCCTGAATGATCTAATTGGGTTGTTTTCATTGACCATACTTCAAGAGCTAATCCCAAGGATGCCCTACACTTTAAGGTTTATTTATGACTCAAGTATTTTTCTTTCCAGTAGAATACATGTTGACAAACCAAAAATTTTTATTTTTTAATGATTTTTTAAAAAACATTTTGAGGTATAAAAAGTTCAAAACAAAATATTTATATTCAAAATCCTGCAAAGGAAAGTATTTCATCTAAACAAATTATTTTGGAAAAAAGCTCCAATCCAAGTCACCAAATTTACAAACTCATACTATGTTCAAGGCATTGTGCTGGGGATAAAATGATTAAAGGGGAGAAAGGAGTTCCTGACTTCCTAGAACTTACATTCTATTGGGGGAATAGAATATGTAAACATATTATATTATAATATGTAATCATATGTTATATATAAAAACATATTAGCATATAAATATACATGATAGTTTATGGAGGAGGGAGAAAGCACTAACCATTAAGGAAATCAGGAAAAGCTTCTTATAAGAAATGGCCCATAAGCTGAGTTTTTAAGGAAACTCTGGATTCTTTGAGAAAAGGGTAAAAAGGAAGTACTTGACAAGCATAGAGAATAAAGTCAAAAGGAATGTGACGACATTTTGATGTTAGCTAATACATTTTAACTTTGTGTATCTTGTGATGGTATAGAGGAAAGATCGTCAGTTCTTGGCTAGATCTGTTTCTAAGTCACTTATTCTTCCTAGGCCCCAATTTCTTCACTGATAAAATGAGCAAACTTGATTAGATGACCTCCAAAATACTTCTAGTTATAAAGATACAATTTAAGGAAGAGGGAGAGATTTTTTCTGGTCCTAAGCTTTCACCAAATGACACCATTTCCAGGATTGTATTGGTCATTGTTGAAGAAGCTTGCCTTACTCAATCCCAACAGTTTTGGTTGTATAAACCATATAGTGAAATCATACCTGCTTGACTGATGTCTACAGGTATCAGTTCAACTCAAATACTATACTTACCTAGCTAACTATCTAGAGGTTAATTCTTTATTATTTTCTCCACAAGAACAATTTTCTCCCAGCACTCTTGGTGGGAGCTCAGTCTTCTCATATTATTTCATGTCTTTCCAGTGGCTTGAATGAATCTGAAAACAGAGGGAACAGATGCTGTGTGAGGGATTTGAAACACATATTGAATTCCCACTTATGTTAGATTCCCTCTTTGCTGGTTCTATTGCATTCACAGTGATTGGATCTTACTGTAAACCACAGGGATTGTTAGCAATTCAGTACCAAATGTTATGAAACTATTTCAACTGTTTTGAAATGGTATTGTCTTCTCTTTAAATGTTGTTTGTTTGGATTTTTTTAATGTTTGAGTCTCTTCTTTTTTTCCCTTCTAGAAGAGATATTGGTACTTTAAGAATACAAGCTCTGCCATTCCATTCAAGGCAATAAATATTATATGCCCATCACATTTTCCTTCAATTCAATAAACATTTATTAAGTGACAGCTATGTGCCAGACAGAGTTCTAAGTGCTGGAAATGCAAAGACAAGTGACTTCTTCTTCCTCCCCCTCTTTCTCTTCTTCTTCCTCCTCCTATTCC
Organism: Sarcophilus harrisii; assembly: GCF_902635505.1. Classification (NCBI taxonomy): domain Eukaryota; kingdom Metazoa; phylum Chordata; class Mammalia; order Dasyuromorphia; family Dasyuridae; genus Sarcophilus; species Sarcophilus harrisii. Next base: position 65,420,381 of record NC_045426.1, on the reverse strand, counting down.
CTAACCCTAACCCTCCTCCTCCTCCACCTTCTTCTTCTTCAGTTCTTTTCTTTTCTCTCTCTTTCTTCTCCTTCTCCTTCTCCTTCTTCTTCTCCTTCTCCTTCTCCTTCTCCTTCTCCTTCTTCTTCTTCTTCTCTCTCTCTCTCTCTCTCATACACACACACACGTATACAGTTTCAGGAATGGTGTCAGTTTAGAGAAAGAACAGCAAATTATAACTATAGATTTAGAAGACACTACAGAGGCCATCAACTTCAACATACTAATTTACTGATAAGGTAACTGAGACTTAGAAAAGAGACAGAATATGTGTATGTATGCCTATGAATATGTATATCATAGACAAACATGGATCTACCTAGATTTGTCTTTCAGAGAGTTATCATGAACAGCTATCTCTAAAATTTTCTCCACCCATCCTTCTCCAGAAAAGACTTCAGTTTCTACCCATGAGAGAAGAAGGCTAGAGCAGACTGGCCACTCTGATCTATTCAGATAAAGAAAATCATTATAGAATTATATTTTACCACCATCCCATCCTCTAGCATACAAACACTGTTAGTCTAGGGAAAATTATTTTTAGATTCAAGGTAAGCTCTTGACCACTCTCCCTTAACAAAGAAAGAATGTCTCAAGCTATTTACCCAGTGCTCTCTTCTCATCCAATACTAGCTGTAAACAGAAAACAAGAAGTAAATAAACTCATGTATTCAATATGATAGCTAATAAATGTCATAAATATTATACAGGTTGGGAGTTTACCAGAAAACATATAGAGTGAATGAGTTATATACCACTGGGACTAAGATAACTCAATTCAATCAAGAAAGAGAGTCCTAGATCTTACCCAAGATGAAAATGACCAAAATGTCTAATTCATTAAGTTGGTGATAGGGACATAATCAAACTGCCAGCTTCTCTACATGTCAATTTATTTATATATTTTTGTCCCTTTAGGGACTTTAACAGAATCCAGAACCATGTGTCTACTCTCTTGATGCAAGATATCAGAAAATAAGGGTCTCTCTTTTCTAAGCTTTTGCTAACTCTACCCTCATCCAGATGAGCAGCATTAGTTAATCAATCTGCCCCAAAGAAAATATTGTTATGCAAATGGTCTTTGAGCCACTGAATTAGACACATGCATCTATATACATACATGCACACATGTTTATACATATGCACACATTTGTATTCACATGTGTGCATATACACAGACTGAATTAGTTCTATATCATTGGGAATAAGATAACTCTACAAGAAAGAAAATCCTAGATTTCACCCAAGAGTAAATTACCCCAAATTTCTAATGTTGTATGCTGATATAGGGATATGATCAAGATGTCCACTCTACATGTCATATATGTGACATTGTGTGCATGTGTATTGTGTGCATGATCCTATTTATACAAATAACCTTATGTCACAAGGAACAATAATCAGCACAGTTTTCTTGGAATAAAGAATAAGTGAACGGATGTAATATAAGATTGGAAAGGTTTGTGGAGACTGCTAAGGATAAACTGAGATGTATGGAAGGCCACATTTTATCAGAAGCAGTTTTTTTTTATCTAATTCTTCATTGATTTATTCCAGTAAATCTTTTAAGAGCAAACTACCAGTTCACTCATAATTATAAAGAATAAGCTGATATAAAGGGAGGGGAGGAGAGAGAAATTTTAGAGTAAATCTTCCTTTAAAAAGAGTAGTTATAGAGTCATACTATATTAGACCTGGGAGAGGCTTTAGAAATCAAGTTGTACTGACAATTTGCTAAAAAAAAAAAAAAAAAAAAAACAAAGTCAGATCAGTTTGTCTTGCAACTAACAAAGAGATGTAGTACCTGCACATAATCCCTTGCTCTCTATTGCAGCAGAGAAGAAGCAGGAGGTGGAAAGGAGGGAAACTGGAAGATTTAATTGTGAGACCTTCCCTTCCACTAAGAGCAGACTTGGAAATAAGCCTCATCACTATGGAAGTTATAGCCCTTGTCTGAATCAGAAGAAAAGTGGCAGAGGTTTTAACATCAAGCAATGGTTATAGAACAGAAAAGTTAAAAATATGATTATTAAAACAACTTTTGACTCTAAATCTAAACACTCATGATGAGTTAGAGTAAAGTGAACTACCTAATCTGGGAATTACAGCTAGAACTAGAGATAGAACATAGCACATGAGATCTGAAGGGGACAAATTGCAATGAAGAACAAGTTTTAATATTCATTTTAATATTTTGCTGCCAAAAATGTTGGTCTCCATGACCTATCTGTATTTTATAATATTTAGTGGGCATGTGTTCTATTTGAAACATTTTAGGTCCCATGTGGACAATGCTTGCTCACAAAGAGGTGTAATATGGAGCACAGTGAAAGCTGTGCAGGCTACCAGATGGTGCTTGGAACTCAAAGCTGTTATATTTCACTCCATTAAACATGTACAAATGTACCCCGTAGTCCCATCTTTGAGCTACCAGTTCACCATGCACAGCCCCCAGCCTGTCTATACTGCCCCAAGTTCCTCCTTTGAAGACTAGGCAAACGGTTCTTAACCTATTTAGTGTCATGGACATTTTGGTAAATCTGGTGAAGTCTTTGGATCATTTCTCAGATTTTTTTTAATTGATAATGGAAGGAAATGTTAAATTTGAGTTACTCAAAATGATTTCACCTAGAATTCACAGACCCTCCTATCCTGCTGCAAGTTGTCCTTAAATAGATCTTGGAAGTTGGGAAGAGGTGAATTTGGAATTTGGTTTTACATTTATATATATATATATATATATATATATATATATATACATACATACATACACACACACACATATTTAAATAAATATACATATTGATGTATCTATGTGTGTATCTGCATGTGTATAGATATGTGTGTATATGTTTATACATACTGAATTTTTATGTAATCAGTTCTCTTTATAATCTATGTATTTTATATTATGAACTTGAAAACATTATTCTAAACTGGGGTTTATATGGCTTCACCAGACTGCCAAAGAGATCTATGATACAAAAGAATTCCTGCTTAGAGGTTAGTAAAAATAAAGATGTATTTTCCCCCTTTCCAAGGTCTCAACCCCCTGAAATCTCCTTACAGATCCATGTTACCAATTCTTGATCTAGAAAATATATTAGTTTTTTTTTAAATTTTTCTCTTGTGCTCTTTTACCCTCCGCATTTACATAAAGTGTCCTTTTTCTTTGCTTTAAATCCACACTAAAAAGTATAATCTCAAAAAATGAATTTCCTCAATCTACATACAAAGCATTTCCCACTTTAAGGCAGGTACCATATCCAAAGATCTTTAGTAATGAAGGCCTATCCAATTTTCTTGGTGGCAAAGATAAAAAAAAAAAAAAAAGGGTAAGAAAATGTCTCCCCATAATTCAATTCATTCCTTCTTCTTAGGTGGCTGGTAATGATTAGGGCCTCTTAATTCCTGTCTGACAGCCAAGTGAAACCTGCTGTCAGATATTTCAACCATCTGGCCCCAGGAAATCCCCCCCAAGCCATCCATGTAGCAAGTGCCTTTCCCCAGGCCTCCTCACAATGTGTTATTGTCTGAAAGTTACTCCTAGAATATTATTTATATCTAGCCCTTTAAAAGTTCCACCAAGTGTAATCAGAAGATCACTTACCAAAATTACCTTTTTATGGTAGTCTTATTCGGGTATTCCCAATTTCATACTCTCTCTGGTTCTAAAAATGCATCAAACTCAGGAGGGAAACAGGGGTTTCATGGCAAAAGATCAAAACCTTTATTAAGTTAATAAGCATTTATTATATTCAAACACTGTGTTAAGTGCTGGGGACAGAAAGAAAACCATCCCCCAAAAAATCATGTCCCTAAAGAGCTCACATTCTAATGGGGGAGGCAAAGACAGCAATAACTAGCTAAATACAAGATTTATCTACAAAGTAAATGAAAAATAACTTCAGAGGAGAAAGCTAGAGATTGGGAAAGTGTGATCCTAGGCAAGGCCTCCTGCAGAAAGTAGGACATGCAGCAAGTCTTGAAAAAAGTCAGAAACTAAAAGGCAGCTGAAGAAGGAGGAAGAACACTGTAGGAATGAGTGACAGCCAGCATTTAGGCATAGAAGTAGAAGTGTGGTGTGGGAAGGATTACAAAAAAGGCCAATGTGGTTGCATTGTAGGGTACATGAGTTTTTTTGTTTTTCAGAACACAGATCACCCCACCAACACACTGCTCTAGTGACCAGCAGATTAACCTAATTAGGGGGAAAATATAAAGAAATAGACTCAAGTCCTGAGCTTATGTAAGTCAAAGTCAATAATAATATTACATTGTGCAATGACTTAGAATTCACAGTTCAACATCTCTCTGGCAAGGAGGTGTTAATGTGTTGGAGAAGAGATACCTGAAGACTCTTCCCCATTTATTGGTCTCACAGGATTGACCGAGATAGTACGATCCATTGACCTGCTTTAGATAGTCCCCAGCTGATTTGAAATGGGATGAAAATAACTGAGGAAAGAAGTAGAGTTAGAGGTGGAAACATTAGTCACTGAACAAGAGGAAAATCCTCTTCTTTATCTTCTCTATCCCTATAGAAGATTGTTCCCTGCTCAAAGAACCATTCCTCACTTGACCATGGGAAAATTAAAAAAAAAAAAAAAAAAACATAAATCACACTTTACATCAGGTTCTGGGGCCAATGTTTTTGGAGCCTGAGAAGTGATCATTTGATTGCCTGGGTAATCTGGGTAAACAACCCAAAAGACAGAAGGAAGTCAGGAAGACACGAAGGAGCATTTATTTAGTACCTATGAGGTAGGTATGAGGATTTAGGCTAAGTATTTAACAAATATCATCTCATTGGGACCTTACAAAATCACCAGAAGGCTGACATCATCATCCCCATTTTGTAGTTGAGGAAACTTTGGTAGATAGAGATTAGAAGATTTGCCCAGGATCTCACAACTAACTAACTATGTACTTATTTCCTTATTATATATGATACAATTGACTCCCCACTTTCTGTAAATTATCTTTAACCTAAGTGTCTGAAGCAATCTTGTTTACACAAAATTAAAGAATCATAGGGTTTCAGAGTCAAAGGAGACCACAATAAAAGTGCAATAACTTTCTTTAATATTTAATAAAAATCTCCTCTATGATAGTTTTGTCTTTTCTAGTCTTACAATAAAATGGTTAAAATTATACACATAGCTGGAGAATGATCATCTTATAGTAAATGAGACTTTGGTACAAGCCAGAGTCTCAGGATATTTTTAAATGTCACACTGGTATCAAATCAAAGGGCTTTCCTTAAGTATGGCTAGTAACTGTCAGATAGTATAAAACACATTTTCCCTGTCCCAGTGCCCCTAGCTGTTTCTATATGAGGTATATTAGGAGAGATGAACTTGAATTCCTGAACTCTGTGTTCAAGTCATGTTATGTGTAAGATCTTGAACATTTCATGTAACTTGGATAGGCCTCAATTTTTTCATCTGTAAATTGGAGGAGTAAGGAAGAGTAATAGGTAGGTGTTGGAATAGATGGATTCTCTTGTTCCTCTAAATATATAATCAGTAAATCCTACTTTGCAGTTGTTTCTGAGGAAGGGATAGCTCACTGCTTATAAAACTCACAATTCAAAGCATCATTGTAAGTTGCCTTGCCTCTTCCTTTCTTTCACCTTAAAAATCTTGTGGGGTTTGTGATATTTCATTCTTTTCTCCTGTATCCACACTCTCTCTCTCTCTCTCTCTCTCTCTCTCTCTCTCTCTCTCTCTCTTTCATTGAAAACTAGAAAAAAATACCTTTTCCTTTCCATCAGTCTTGTCATTTAAAAGAAAAAAGAACAGATTTTTGACATAAACAAACAAAGCATTTCATGTAATAATCTGTATAACTCTTAAGGAGTACGAAGTGGAAGGGGTAGAATTTTCTCTATGTGGCAAAGACTAAATAAATACTTCATGAAAATTTGCCATTTCCATTATTTTTAATAACTTGCAGACAATTGAACTGCACCTGGCCCTATTTTTGTATGAAGACATAATTATTTGCAAATTTTGATAAAATATTTGAACTTATTTTCATCACAGATAACCAAATTTCAAAGCAGAGAATATTTTTAAACTTTTGAAGTTCTTTTCACCAGGAAAATCTTGGGGAAATTTTCCTAGAACTAAACTGGGATTTCAAAAACAATATTGAAAAATTAGGAGAGGCCAAGTAAGAGAATTTTTTGATTCTTTGATATTTTAAAATTTAGAAAAATTAACATTAAACATATATTCTATTTTTTAGATTTTTTCCTGCACCAGATTTTCAGAATTAAATCTATCAACATGTAAAATAGGTGTAAGATCAAAGAGAGGTTTCCTAATAATAATATTTAGAATTCCTTTTGGGGGGATTGAAGGAAGGAGTGAATGGGGAATGATTTTCACTTGACTACCCACTCTCTACAAATGACTACCCATCCTTTACAAATTGCCTTTAACTTTGGTGATTGAAGCAATCTTATTAACACAAAATTATAGAATTATAAAATTTCAATCAAAGGAGAACTCAAAATCCATTTTAATAAGAATCCTCTTCAATTTTTAATAAAAATCTCCTCTATGAACATTTTATCTTTTCTGGTTTTACTATAAAGTAATTAAAAACTATAAATACAGCTGAAGAATGATCACCTTGCACTAAAAGAGTTTTTGGTATAATTCAGATTATCAGAACAATTTTTTAAAAGTCACTCTGGTATCAAGCCATTGAAGTTTACACAGGTAAGCTCATCTAAAGACCAGAAAGAGGCTATAAGATTGTGAGGGAGGATGAGGTGAAAGGATTGTGAGGTGAAAAGCATTCCCAAAGCCAGGAGGAGGTCAGACTAGAGTAGCAACAAGAAAGATTATGAAGGAAGTGTGAAAATCACAATCCTTGAATCTCAAATCCAGGACTTTATTCACAATAGCACAGGATAGGAGATATTTGGTTAGTCTCAGTGATCTTAATGCCCTACACACTCATAAATCAATAGCATGCTATAATTGCCTCCTTCGAGAAAACTAAAACTAAAACTAATTTAATTTCAATTCAAAAAGCAAATGGAAAAAGTTGTACAAAAATTTCACTGAAGATAACTCCTTAAAAAGCAGAATTAAACAAATAAAAAAGGTAGAAAAGATCATAGAAAAGATCACTGAAGTAAATAATTTCTTAAAAATTACAATTGAGCAGTAATAAAACTATTTTTGAAAAAAATTTAAAAAGAAGGAAATTTGAAATATTTCATTGTAAAAAGAATAGACCAGAAAATAGATTGAGGAGAAATAATTTAAGAATGATTGGATCACCTGAAAGTCATGATTTTAAAAAAGCCTAGTTATAATATTCCAAGAAATTATCAATGAAAACTGTTCTAATGCCCTGGAACCAAAGGGCAAAATAGAAATGGAGAGAATCCAACTATCACATCCTGGAAGAGATCCCAAAATGAAAACTCCAAGGAATATGAGAGCCAAATTTCAGAGCTTCCACATCGAGGAGAAAATATTGCAAAGCAGCCAGAAAGAAACAATTCAAATGCTGTAGAACCACAGTCAATATAATAAAAGATTTTAGAGAGTCCACATTGAAGGATCAGAGGGCTTAGATACAATATTCTGGAGGGCAAAGGAGCTACAATCACAACCAAGAATCACCTACCCAGCAATATTGAATATAATCTTTTCAGGGGGAGGGAATAGATAGTCAATGAAATACAAGACTTTCAAATACTTCTGGTGAAAGACTAGAGCTGAATAGAAAATTTAACTTTCAAATCAAGACTCATGATAAGAAGAAAAAAATAAACAAGAAAGATAAATTATTCAATAAATTTAAACTGCTTTCATTCCTACATGGGAAAATGATACTTGTATCTCCTAAGAACTTTATCATTATTCAGGCAGTTAGGAATATACACAGACTAAGGGCACAAATTGTAAATTGACTACAATGAAATAATATTAAAAATGAGAAGAAGAAAATTAAGAGGGGAAAAAGAGGGATTCACTGGGAGAAGGAGAAAGGGAGAGGTTTGTTACTACTGAGTCATTTCAAGTATACCTGAGTCTTTGTGACCCCATTTTTCTAGCAAAGATATTGGAGTGGATTCATTATTTCTGTCTCCAACTCTGGTTTCCAGATGAGGAAATCAAAACAAATAGGGGTAAGTGACTTGCCCAGGGTCATACACCTAAAAAATGTCTGAAACCAGATTGGATCTCAGGTCTTTCTGATTGGGCCAACACTCCATCCACTGCTCCACTTAGCTACAAGAAGGGAGAAGTAGAATAGGATAGAATGAGATAAACTGTATCCTATAAAAGAAGTATGAAAGAGCTTTTGCAATGACGAGAGTGATGAGGGGGAAACAATGCTTAAACCTTAACTCTCATTGAAATTGGCTCAAATAAGGAATAACATACATACTCAATCTTACCTCACAAGAAAATAGCAGGGGAAGGCAAAAAAAGGGAGAAAGGGTGGGGCAGATAGAAGGGAGAATGGATTGTAGAAGACAGTGATCAGAAGCAAAACGCTTTTGAGGAGAGACAAGGTAAAAGGAGAAAAGACAGAAGAATAAACAGGGAGGAAATAGGATAGAGGGATATATAAAATTAGTAACCATAACTGTGAAAAAATTTATAACAAGTTTATCTTGTAAAAGTCTCACTTTTCAAACATGTAGAGAACTAAATGAAATTTAGCATACAAGTCATTCCTCAATTGATAAATGATGTACAGTTTTCAAACAAATCAATGCTATGTATAGTCATATGAAAAAAATGTTATAAATCACTACTGATTATAGAAATGCAAATTAAAACAATTCTGATATATTATTGCACACATATAGAATAGTTGATATGACAGAAAAGGAAAATACCAAATGTTGGAGGGGATGTGGGTAAATTAGGACACTGACACACTATTGGTAGAGTTGTAAACTGACTCTGGAGAACAATTTGGAATTATGCTCAAAGGGCTAATAAAACCATGCATACTCTTTGAATTAACACCACCACTACTAAGTCTGTATCCCAAAGAGATTTTAAAAGAAAAGAAAAAGAAAAAGGACTCATATGTACAAAAACAAATTTTTGTAACAGCTCTTTTCATCATGGCAGTTGTGATATATGATTGTAATGAAATACTATTGCTTTAAGAAATGATCAACAGGATGCTTTCAGAAAAACCGGTAAAGACTTACATGAACTGATACAAAGTAAAGCAGGCAGAATCTGAGGATCATTGTATCCACAGTAACAACAATATTATATGATGATCAACTGTGAATGACAACTATTCTCAGCAATACAATGACTCAAGACAATTTTTTATTAAAATTTTTTATTTACAAAGCATATGCATGGACAATTTTTCAAGGATTGATCCTTGCATAACCTTTTGTTGCAATTTTTCCCTTTCTTCCCCTACTCCCTCCCCTATCTGGAAAGTAGTCCAATATATATTAAATATGTTGAAATATATGTTAGATCCAATATGTTTATCCATATTTATACAGTTATCTGGTTGCAAAAGAAAAATCCAGATCAAGAAGGAAGAAAAAGAAAAACTGAGGAAAAAAACAAAATGCAAGCAAATAACAGAGAGAATGAGAATGCTATGTTGTGTTCCACCCTCTGTTCCCACGGTTCTCTCTCTAGGTGTAGATGGTTCTCTTCATCACTGCACAAGTGGAACTGATTTGAATCATCTCAATGTTGAAGACAGCCACGTCCATCAGAATTGATTGTTGTATAGTCATGTTGTTACCGTGTATAATAATCTCCTGGTTCTGCTCACTTCACTTTGCATCAGTTCATGTAGATCTCTCCAGGCCTCTCTGAAATCATCCTACTGGTCGTTTCTTGCAGAACAATAATATTCCATAGCATTCATATACCATAATTTATTTAGCCATTCTCCAACTGATGGGCATCCACTCAGTTTCCAGTTTCTAGTCACTACAAAGACAGTTGCCACAAACATTTTTGCACATGTGGGTCTCTCCCTCTTTTAAGACCTCTTTGGCATGTATACTTATTGTGTATCTAAGTTATATTTTAATATATTTAACATCTACTGGTCATCCTGCCATCTAGGGGAGGGGGTGAGGGGGGGGTAAGAGGTGAAAAATTGGAACAAGAGGTTTGGCAATTGTTAATGCTGTAAAGTTACCCATGTATATATCCTGTAAATAAAAGGCTATTAAATTAAAAAAAAAAAAGACCTCTTTGGGATTTAATCCCAATAGAAACACTGCTGGATCAAAGGATGTGTACAGTTTGATAACTTTTTGAGCATAGTTCCAAACTCCTCTCCAGAATGGTTGGATCTGTTCACAGTGCCACCAACAATGTATCAGTGTCCCAGTTTTCCCACATCCTCTCCAACATTTGTCATTATCTTTTCCTGTCATTTTAGCCAATCTGACAGTTGTATAGTGATATCTCAGAGTTGTCTTAATTTGCATTTCTCTGATCAATAGTGATTTGAAGCATTATTTCATGCGGCTATAAATAGTTTCAATTTCTCTATCCGAAAATTGTCTGTTCATATCCTTTGACCATTTATCAATTGGAGAATGGCTTGAACTATTATAAATTTGAGTCAATTTTCTATATATTTTAGAGATGAGGTTTTTATCAGATCCTTTGGATGTAAAAAATGTTTTTTCCAGTTTATTGCTTCCCTTCTAATCTTGTCTGTATTAGTTTTGTTTGTACAAAAACTTTTTAACTTAATATAATCAAAATTGTATATTTTATAATCAATAATGATCTCTAGTTCTTTGGTCACAAATTCCTTCCTCCTCCACAAATCTTAGAGGTAAATTATCCTATGTTCTTCTAATTTGTTTATAGTATCATTCTTTATGTCTAGATCATAAACCTGTTTCAACCTTATCTTGGTATACAGTGTTAGGTGTGGGTCTATGCCTACTTTCCGCCATACTAATTTCCAATTTTCCCAACAGTTTTTGTCAAATAGTGAATTCTTGTCCCAAAAGAGGTCCCAAGACAATTTTGTAATATTTATGATGAAAACTACTATCTACCTCCAAAGAAAAAACTTATGGAGTCTGAATGCAGATTGAAGCATACTTTTTTTACATTTTTAAAAAATTTTACATTATTTTGGTCTGTATTTTCTTTAACATACTAATATAGAAATATGTTTTTCATAATGCATGTGTATAACATATTAAATTGAAGAGAGAAAAAAAAGGTAAGTAGATTGGAGGTAAGAAGGAGAAAATTTAGAACTCAAAATGTTTAAAAAAAATGACAAAAATTGTTTTTATATGTATTTGGAAAAAATAATACTTTTTAAAAAGAACCTAGTGTATTAGATATTGTGCTAGGTGTTAGAAATTGAAAGGATGAAAATTGACAAACTTCAAATTATTGAGGAACTTACAATCTAATAGGTCAAGGAGGGAAGGAAAGGATATACATAGGCACAAATATCTAGATACAGATAAATATCTATGTCTAAATATATGCATATGTACTCATAAATACATTTATATCTTTTCAGATAAGATAATAGGGCAATGAGATAATACAGTGGATAGTACAAGGCCTAAAATCAGGAAGATTCATCTTCCTGAGTTCAAATCTGGTTTCAGACATATACTAGTTTATGATCCTGACCAAATCTCTTAACCCTGATTCCCTTGATAACTTTTCTATAAAATGAGCTGAAGAACAAAATGGCAAACTACTCTATTATCTTTGTCAAGATAACCCCAATTGGGTCATAAAGATCCAATTACAGACACAACTGAAAAACAAAAACAACAACAAAAAAAAAAAAAAAAATGTGCCTGGCACTGTACTAAGTTCTAAACTCATACATCACCAAATAGATATGAATACCTCCATCTAGGCATCTCAGACTGAATCTGTCTAAAAAGGAAATTATTTTCTTCCATTCCCCAACATTAAAGACACTTCTTCAAAGGTCTCTCTTTCTACTAAAGATTCCACTAACCTTCCATTCACTCATATTTTTGACTGTAGACTCATCTTTCCTTTCCCTCATTCCCCTTATTTAACTAGTTGTGATTTCTACCTTCATAGTAACTTATGAAGTTACTTATTCCCTTTTTCACATGGTTTTCACTTTAATTCAGGGTCTCATCAGTGTGTAACTCAGACTACCTTTTATGGTATTTCTGTTGATAGTCCTCATTATCACTGCCCCCACCACCTCCAATCCATATTTTTCACAAATCTCAAAATTTTCTTCCCAATTCACAGATCTGACCATGGGGAGGCATATCAGTGACTCCCTATCTCCCCTAGGAATAAAACTTTTGAGCCTATTATTTAGGACCCACTAAATATAATCTCATGTCCCTTTCCTCTATTGTCTCATTTTTTTACACTTCAACCAAACTTGATGACTATCTGTTCCCCAAACTTAGAGTTCCATCTCAGATTCCTTCTCTGAATTTGTGCAAGCTATGCCCCCATGCCTGAGCTGCACAGCCACCTTATCTCCACCACACAGAAGTCTTATTTGCCTATGATATTCTGAAGAGTTAATCTCTGAGAAAAATATTTTTTTCTTGATCTTTTCATTTGTTAGTGTGCCTTATATATCAATTTACTTTGTATTTACTTACTTACAGGCATCCCCCAGAAGAACACAGCCTCCTCCTTGAGAAAAGGTAATGTTGTTTTTTAATCCACAAAACTTTGACCAGTGCCTTGTTCTTTACTGGCAAATATTAAATATTAGTTAAATTAGAAGAGGGAATTAGAACCAAGCAATATAAAAGCATCTATAAGAATCCCAGAATTTTATGGGAATCCTGTGGAGAATGTATAAAAGGATGTGGAAGTTTAACAAGGGGCTAAGATGTGAAGGGGTTACAATCTACAATCTATGCTACTGAATGGGTTGCAATCTACCACAGAGGAAATATCCACAACAATGACATCACAGGTCTGGCATAGTTATATATGCCTTAATGTATATATATATATATATATATATATATATATATATATATATATATGCCCTTTGCAATGAATAAAGCACTTTGATCTTTCAAACAAAATAAGAAAGATTTCTGACTTTAACCTCACAAATTAATAGATTCATACTTTTATTTCACAAGTTTTTTATCTTTGTCCAGTTATCACCATATCATTCTGAAAGAATGAGCTACTTCAGGGACTTAATCTTATATATTACTATGTAACTATTAGCAGGCAGATGATAAGCTCAAATATTAATTACTTAGTTGTTTGGGATATGGAATGACCAATTTAGATCAAAAACAATAAGATCTTTCATAACTGCATTATGCTCATATCTTTCATTAACTACCTGTCCTGATTATAGAAATTTATAAAGTAAAAAAGCAGGGAAAACATTATAACATTAAAACTAATCTGAGGTCTAAGTCTAAAGACACAGAATGATTCAACACATCTCACCAGAATAAAGCATCCTTAGTTCTGTTTGATTTCAGGTTAAGAGTCACAGTAGATAATCTATCATGAAATAACAATTCTACCACATAAGATTAGCCAGGAATTCCTGTTAAAAAAAAAAAATAAGTAACACAATGGGGAAACTGAATCAAAAGGACTTTACTTTCAGTCATATTTAAGATTTTTTCCCTGACCTTTTCCCAAATACAGACATCTACCTGTCATAGTTCAGGATCACATTCCCTTTAAGCATCTTATGGCATTTTCTCAAATCATGGATTACTGACTTTAATACTCCAGCAAACAACTATACAAGATTCATAATTTAGAAAAATATCAGTTACAGCCCCAAGAGATTTTACCTTAAATAACAAATTTTGCTAATCATACCTTAGGTCTGGATAAAATTGTTATCATTCACTTGTGTTGCAATAAGCAAAAGAAAAGTTTACTGGAACTCACAGTCACACATAACTAATACATGTTCTTTTTTAAAATCACTTTTATGTCATAGCAAACTTGTAAATTCTTAGTAATGCAGTCTATTATTTAGGAATTTCCATGAACCAAACAAGCTCTCTCAGAGAGCTGATGATCTTGCCAAACAGATGATTTCAAGAAACCAGACAAGTTTACAAATCAGGAGAGACTAAAAGGTCTTTGTACCTTTTCCAACAATAATTATGAAATTTTCCAGTTTTCCAAAATTTTCCAGTCCTTACCAAGTCTCATTACTCAGTAATGAACCTATCTGGCAGGATTTTTCCCAAGCTACTGCAATTCATCTATCTTGGAATTCTCAAAAAAACTCAGACCTGCCCCTCCTTCTTCCTTAAATAAGGTCTTTTTAACAGGAAGAAAGCAAGACAGTTCTTAAAATTCAAATCAAACATAATCTATTACCAAAAAATTTTATATGTTTTATATAATTTATAATTTCAACACAGACACCAATTTTCAAAGCTATAAGCATCTAATTAAGTGTTCCAATTAAACTCAATTACTTTTTGGTTGTTAACTAATGTATACAAACCTTTTCTCTTTTTCATGAACCAGGAAAGGGTTAATAGTAAGCATGCAGTTTCTAAGTGCCAGTTCTAATTTTTTTCTTCACTTTGAAATTTCACTGATACCATTCCCAAAGCTACTTCTGATAATCCTGCAAATGCAATTCATTTACTGCTAGAATTTCAAATTACAGGGTTAGCTACTCTCAAATTACTGCCAAAGATTTTAAATGATAGGCACTTATTTTCACTACTCTCTTAGGATTCATGAAATCTTTTCTTTCCAAAACCTCTAAACCCTTTACTTTCTTTTTTTTAAATAGCTTTTATTTTTCCAAATATGTACAAAGATAGTTTTCAACATTCACCTTTGCAAAATCTTGAGTTTCAAATATTTTTCCCCTCTCCTCCCCTTTTGGCCCTCCCCAATATAGCAAGCAATCTATAAATCTTCAATTTAGTAGTCAATCTCAGTATCTCTCCTTTCCCATGCTTTCCTTCAGAACCTTCCAAACACTGAGCTAGCTCTGGCAATGCATAAATTAACCTCATTGTCAATGTGGACATTGCTGGAAAGTATGCTACCAAGGTAAGTAAAGTTATCCACAGCATTCAAAACTATTCCATTTGCTGTAACTGATGGTTTCACAGCTAGATGGTGTGGTGCTGGCTGGTGGAGCATCTGTGTTTTCTTGATAATAATTGTTAGCATAAGCAGCAAAAAATCAATCCATTCTTTGTTGCATCTCAGCTTCAGAGGCTGCTGTTTCAAATGCAGACCTCTGTTCTGCTTCTGAAATGTCTCCTGGAGTTGTTGGGCAGCAAACACCATATCAAGTGTTTTTCAGCCCCTTCTGAAGCCTATCTCTGAGGTAAATAACCTTCTTTTAAGTGTAGGATCAGCCAATTAAGGAAGATTGTGACAAGAATCTTAACAGCAATGACTTAGAAAGAATATCCCCTCATCCTGTAATTGTTACAGGACAATCTATTGCCTTTATCTTAATAAAGATGGACAAAGGAGGCATCTTTGAACTCCTGGGGCCTTTCAGTCAGCTTTTGTATGAGCAATGAACCCCCCCACCTTGTAAATCTCAGATGGAGTAGAATCAGCAGCGGGTGATTTGCCACACTATTGTAATAGCATTCAAAACCTCTTCTTTATTTGGAACTTTAGCTAAGGAGGGACTGATTTCAACCTGAGGTAAATTACTAATGACTTCACTCTCTTCAGGATCATGTCTATCATTAATCAATTTGGCTTGATCAACGTTTAGCAGTTCAGATGCAACATAGGTCTTTGGAGGAACAATCCTACTGGTGCACTTTTTTGGAGTTCTCATTTTTCATTTAGTGGCTTCTGAATTTTTCTATCATATTCATCAAACCAATTTTAATGTTTATGAGTGTTCTGACCCAGATAAGCAAATGCAGTGTTCTACATATCTGAAAGGTGCCCATTCCTTTTCTGCTCCACTGTTGTCAACTCTATGTTGGCTCAACTTGCCCTCCAAGTTATCAGTAACAAACTGTTCCCTCTCAGAGAAACTCTAATCTATTGACATTAATTCTTCTGGTGGTCATCTTGCCTTGGGGCAATTAATATTTTTCTAGTTATTTAGATGTGACTTTATTTATGTGAAATGTATTTTATAACTATGTTAATAATTGCTAGGTTTCTCTTGGCAGGTAGACTCCCAAGTATTTTTATAGTCTACAATTGTTTTAAATAGAATTTCTCTTTCTATCTTTTACTGCTGGAATTTGTTAACAATATATAGAAATGCTGATAATTTGTGTGGCTTAATTACACCCTGAAATTTTACTAAAGTTGGTAATTATTTCAACTAGTTTCTTAATTGATTTTTCTAAGATTCTTCAGGTATGCTATCATAACATCTTCAAGGATAATTTTGTTTCTTCGTTGCCTATTCTAATTCTTTCAATTTCCTTTCTTTTGTTGCTCTAGCTAGCATTATTAGTACAATATTGAAAAATAGTTGTGATAATGGGCAATCTTGCTTCACCATTGATCTTAAAAGGAAGGCTTCCAGCTGCAGATAATGCTTGCTAATGGCTTTAGGTAAAGAGGAAAACTCCATTTATTCTTATACTTTCTCGTGCATTTGATAGTAATAAGTATGGTATTTTATCAAAAGCTTTTTCTGAATCTATAGAAATTTTTTGTTTCTTATTTGTGTGCTATTGAATGTTATTGTTATTTGTTATTGAATGGCTAGCTATGCAGCTAACTTTCCTAATATTGAACCAGCCCTGTATACTTGGCATAAATCTCATTTGGTCATAGTGTCTGATCTTTGTAATATATTGATGTATTTTTCTTTCTAGTATTTTATTTAAAATTTTTGCATCAATATTCATTAGGGAAATTGGTCAACAGCTTTTTTCTCTGTTTTTACTTTTCCTAGTTTAGTTATCAGTT
Source organism: Sarcophilus harrisii (assembly GCF_902635505.1). Lineage (NCBI taxonomy): Eukaryota > Metazoa > Chordata > Mammalia > Dasyuromorphia > Dasyuridae > Sarcophilus > Sarcophilus harrisii. The sequence continues at coordinate 65,403,447 of NC_045426.1, read as the reverse complement.
CCATATGTGTATCCTAAAGGGAATTTGATAGGACTCCATTTATTTTTTTCCAAATACTTTATATAGTATTGAAATTAATTGTTCCTTAAAAGTTTGGTGAAATTCATTTGTGAATTCATCTGGTTATAAGGATTTTTTTCTTAAGGAACTCATTGATAATTTGTTCAATTTCTTTTTCTAAAATAGGGTTAAGTATTCTATTTTCTAACATCATGATTGCAACAACTGCTTTTTTTTTTTTACTTTAACTGAGGCATAATAGATTCTGCTTTAGCTCCTTACCTTTATTCAAAATGCATCTTTCTGCTTTATGTATGTTGCTTGTTAATATGTTTTAGGATTATGCTTTTTAATTCACCCTGCTACTGGTTTCTATTTTAGAGGTGAATTACTCCCATTCCCATTCACAGATGTGATTAGTATGTATTGCCCCCATTCTATTTTCCTCATCTATATCCCTCCCCCTCTTTCTGCCCTTCCATCTCCTCTCTTTTGAAAAACATTTTGCTTCTGACTGGTATCTTCTGCAATTCCGCCTTCCTTCTTTTAGCTCCCTTTTCTCTTATTTCCCTCCCTTCTTATTTTCCTGTAGGGTAAGATAGATTTCTATACCCAACTGAGTATGTGCATTATTCCCTCTTTCAACCAATTCTGACAAGAATAAGGTTCAAGCATGGCCCATCCCTTAGCCCTAATCTTTTTCTTCACTATAAAAATTCCTTTGCACATCTTTAAAGATAATTTACCTCATTCTACCTCTTCTTCCTCCCTTCTCCCCATGTATTCCTCTTTCTTACCCCTTAATCTTTTTTAAAATATCATATAGTGAGCTCTTACCCACAAATGCTTTAATAGTGACAAATGTTTTAGGAATTATAAGTATCATCTTCCCATATAGAAATGTAAACATGTTAACTTTATGGAATCCTTTATGATTTTTCTTTCCTGTTTATCATTTTATGTTTCTTTTTAGTATTGCATCTAAAAATCAGATTTTCTGTTCAGCTATAGTCTTGTCATTAGGAAGGCTTAAAAGTCCTTTATTTTGTTAAATATCCATTTTTGCTCTTTTCCTAGATAGATGATTATTGGTTATAATCCTAGTTCTTTTGCCCTCTGTAATACCATATTTCAAGTCCTCTGGACCCTTAATGTAGAAGCTGCCAAATCTTATGATATCCTCACTGTGGTTCCACAATCCCTGGAAAGTATACTCCCAAGGTAAGAGAATTTATCACAACATTCAAAACTTTACCATTTACTGTAAACTGAGGATTCCATGTATGGATGGCGTGGTGCTGGCTGGTAGAGGACTTGTGTTTTCTTAGTGTTATTTGTTAGGCCAAAATTAGCACAATCTTCAGAGAATTGATTCATGTTGCATCTGAGGTTCGGAGGCTACACTGAGTGCACAATCATCTGCAAACAAAAGATCATGCACCAACCCTCTCTCCATTTTAGTTTTGGTTTGTAGTCTTTTCAAATGGAAGAATTTGCCACTAGTGAAGTAGCTGACTATGATTCTATGTTTGCCTTCATTGAAGATGATTGATGATGTGGCTGAACACATCATGCTAAAAAGCATGGGAACAAGTTTTACTCCACTGGTGACTGGGAAATCTTGAGATCATAATAATGAGATTAACACATGCATTGCCAGAGGATCTCAGTGTTTGGGAGGCTCTGAAGGGCAAGGGCAAGGAGAGGTAATAGACTGACTATGAAACTGAAAATATACAGAACTGTTGTACTAACCTTATTGTTGTATGCCTATAAAATCTTGACAGTTTGTCAAAGCTATACCAGGAAAGTGAATTACTTCCATTTAAATTATCTTAGATTCTGAAGATCACCTGGCAGGATAAGGTATCAGACACTGAGGTCCTTTCTCGAATTCCACTGTGAAACGTTGCAACTCTACTGCAGAGAACACAACTCTGCTGGACTGTCACACTGTCTGAATGTCAAATGTACATCTGGTAAATAGATAGATAGATAGATAGATACTTTGTGGAGAACTCACACAGGGCAAATGTAGAATAAGAGAAAAAGTTATACAAAAACACTTTCAAAGTGTCTTTAAAGAACTTTGGAATCAATCATATAACATGGGAGAAACTGGCACAGAACCGCCCAGCATGGTGTGCCTTCATCAGAGAAGGTGCTGTGCTCTATGAACAAAGCAGAATTGAATTAGCCCAGAAGAAATGCAAGATGTGCAAAGTTAGAGAATACACCCCAAATTTTCACATGGACTATTTGTGTACAACCTGTAGCAGAGCACTCTGAGCTCATAGTAGGCTGGGATCAGCCACAGTAAAACACACTGTAACTCGACTCTAACATAGTGATGTCATTTGATCCTCTTTAAGAACAAAGGACAACAATCGGCCAACCACAATATAGTATTTTCTTTTTGACCTGGGAGCTATAGAATGTAGCTCCTATATTTCTGGGAGTTTTCATATTGGAATCTTTTTTGGAAGAGAATCAACAGATTCTTTCAATTACTGTGTTACTCTCTGATTCTAGGTTTCAGGTTAGGTTTTCTTGAATTTCTTGAAAGATGATGTCTAGAATCTTTTTCTGATTATGATTTTCAGGTAGTCCAATAATTATTAAATTATCTCTCCTCATTCTGTTTACCAGGTCAGTTGTTTTTCCAATGAGATATTTCACATTTTCTTTTATTTTTCATTTTTTAACTAACATTTTCTTTTTTAATTATAGCTTTTTTTTTTTTTACAAGATATATGCATGGGTAATTTTTCAGCATTGACAATTGCAAAACCTTTTATTCCAATTTTTCCCTTCCTTCCTCCCTACTCCCTCAGATGGCAAGCTGACCAATACATGTTAAATATGTTAAAGTATATGTTTAACTAACATTTTCAAAGAACTTACATTATTTTTCAGGAAAACAGCATAGATTGCAAGGTTCAGCTACAAGGCAAATGGAAGAAACTATTTTATTCCTTAGATACAAACAGAAAGGTGAATGACCACATCCATGGCTCCTTAGAGTACATTGATGGGCCAGATGAAATACTTAAGATCTGGCAGATATAGCAGCAGGCAGAGGGTTATGTCTGGCAATTCTTCAGGCACAGTATCTAGGCAGATGGTAAAGCTTATGTCCTGAGTCTTATCAGAAGAACTATAGTTTATGACTTACTCATACAAGCAATATGCAGAGTCATGTTTATAATGTAGAGAGAGGAGAGTAAACTAAAGGTCTGGGTCTAAGATTCCTTGGCAAGGGAATAGAGACAAAAGGGTCAGAGGGGAACAGAAGCTCTGGGCTCTTTCCCAGGGGAATAGATGGTCCAGGGATTAACATCCAAAGAGAAGGAAAACTGAGGGAATGATCAGCAGGAGAGTAGGGAATGTTCAGCAGAGGGAAGGAAGTCACATTGGGCCCAGAAAGATTTGGGAATTAGTTGAAATAGAATAAGTAAGTACTACTTATAGCCCCATTTTACTTTCTGGTGGAATTTATGTATTTTGGACATATTCAGTAATTTGATAATTAGTTAGGCCCAATTGGACATGAAGAAGAGAGACAATATGATACAGCGGAAAGATATGGGATTTGGAACCAGACAAGGTAGGTTCAAATTTCAGCACAACCACTTACTATGTGGCTTTACAAATTCCCTTAACCTAACTGGGTTTTAGTTTCTTCCTCTATACAATGAAGGCTAAACTTGCTTTCCTCTAAGATGCTTTCCAACTCTAAAACTATGAATGTAGAAGTGGGTTGGATTATCCCTAATTATTTCCTGAAACAAAAGTTCATCTTTTTTATATTAATATAATATATTTAATATTATATCATATGATATATAATATTATACTCGTATTTATACTAATGTTTACCAGATTTTGTAAGTAAAGGGCTATTAGTATTGAGACACCACAATAAATGAAGAACTGAAGATGTGAATACCTAAAGAGCAAGGTATAGACACATGATGAGTGTAAGTAAGCTTTACTGCCTGGTAAATAACAAACTGTTAAGGAAAAGGGTTAGAAAGGATATCATAGAAACAAACTGGGTTGTTCACATGTCACAATTAAGAAATGATGTGATAAATAATCCCCTTGCTCAACTAGTATACTCATGATGTTAAGGAAAGAGGTAAAGGTATTCAGGATATTGGGCCCATCCAACTTATGGTGGCACACTAAGGAAAGAATAATTAATTCACAGGATAAAAATAGATATAGATAGGCCATAATCTTCCTCATTGGAAGAAATACCATCACCAATGTTATCTCACATTCATTTGGGAATAAATTGAAAACTCATCTCACAGGATTTGGGGAAAGTGCTTTATAAAATGTAAAATATAAAAATGGGAGTTGCTTCTATTAGTTGCTTCTATTTTTCTCTATTTTAGTTTCCATCATGATCTCACAAATGAATAAGCAGTATGGGCTAGAGAGGAAACTTCTGCTGTCCTTAGGTTAGGTCCTTGCACTTCTCCCCAAATACAGATCTATCTTTATCTATTTGCAAACCCCTTAGTTGCTCAGTTTCATAAATTAAGAATGAAAGAATCGTTCCTAAAAAGTCTCTCAGAAGTATACCAAGACAAATGAAGGGTTGACAACAGTCTCTAAAAGTGCACAGATATTAACAATGCTGCCTGTGACCTTTTCTTATTGTAAAAAGGAAGGCAGAAGGGAGGGAATGCTTCTAGTTCTTAGAGAGACTTTACAACAGAATCAGTTCAGCAGGGTGCTTGTGCTTATTGTTTTCATATGAGATCCAAAGTGTTCAAACAAGCAGAAGCTTTCCTTCCTTCACAGAGGAGGAAACACCCTGGTGGCAGGGAGAGAAGTGATGCTACCATCAGGTCATCTCCCCATGTCCCCTGGGGTTTTCCACCTGAAAGTCCTCTTGTCTCTATTGATTTGCACCAGCAATTCCATCCATCCATTTTCTTTCATCACCCAGAGCTCCTGCAAAAACTTCCACAGCCTTCCCGACTTTAAAACAACAAACAAATGAAAAAATCCCTCCCCCACCCCCTTTTTTTTATTTGAACACCACAAAAAGTACTTCTCCATACAAAGAACACAAAGAGTACTCTAAAACCAAACTACAAATCTTCATTTCAGATCACTTGATTTTTTTCTATGTGTGGGAAAAATTCTACATATTATTTCCAAAAATGTTTATTTGTGCTTTCTGTTCTCCTCTGTGTATTTGAAAGAGAAAAAAAGTTTCTTTTTTCATCACTATTGGTAAGATTCTTCTAAGCAAAATAAATATACTTATTATCCTTACCTAAAATTCTATTTCTCTTTCTGCCCTTCTGTGCATTACTTCTCCATCAAGAAATGCATAACATTATTTCTAACATACATGGTGATAGAACCATATATAGTCATTGCTTTGATCAGAATTTTTAAGTAATTTAAAGCTGTTTATCATTACAGTGCTGCTTGTACAATGTATCTTTGTATAAATTGTTCTGCTCATTTCATCTATGTCAGTTCATAATGCCCAGGATTCTCTGAAATAGTTCTATCATATCCTCAACACAATAATATTTCACTAAATTCATGTATTGGAATTTTTTGATCCTTCACCATTTGTCAAAGAGGCAATCTAAAATATAAGCATATATTCTCATTCTTTTTTTTCTCTCACATCCTTGCCTTTTAATCATTGGATTTCTGCATAACTATTAAATGTGATGTGAACCTCAAGATTTTCCAGCTGTGATCTTACCCAAAAGTATTTGCATTATCATGGCAAGGTCTCTTTTAATTCTACCCATCTAACTACTCTCTCAAAGTTTTTCAAGCCAAGTTATGATTTATGATTTTAATATTTATGGGGTATTATAACTAATGCCTGGTGATATATAAGCATTCCACAAAAATGTAGTCATTAAGGAGATAAAAGGTCTCGTTCTAGAATGGAAGGTCAAGAGAAATTTTGGACATGGATGCAAAAGTTTTATTTTTCCCCCCACTATCTTTTCCTTGTACCTTTGAGATATCAAAGTTCCTTGAATCTACGCAGGGAATGGTGGCCACAAATTTCAATTGTGTTGTAGCCACGAAGAAGATAGAAGATATGTAATTGATAGATAAATCAAGCAATTATTAGGCACTCACTATGTACCAGACACCATGGTCATTGGTCTATAGTTAGGAGAAATTTTAGAAGTTATCTAATCTAATGCTCTCCATATTTTATGGATCAGTTATTTCTAAATTATGTGCTTTGTAAAGTCAGCACAGTAAAGTGAATCTAAGAAAATCTGGGCTTAAGTCCTTCCTCTGACACATACTGGTTTTATGACCCTGACAAGTCATAAGAACACTCTCAATTCTCTAGGAAATTCACTAAGATTATAAATTGTGGAGAAGATGATACTTGCATTAATAGATGTGATTTCTTCTTCTGGGACTGCCTTATAGCAATGAAATCATAGATCCAGTCCTTACCCCTTCATATTTACTAGTAATTATATACCTCAGAAAACTGACATCAAAAAGGATAAGATAAAGATGAAATAACATGTTACTAGAGTCAATAGTAAGCCACCAGAAATTATCGAATAGGGGAGTAACATAGGTAAGACAGCACTTGGGAATATCTACTTGGCAACCATGTGAAGGATATATTGGAAAAGAGAAAGATGAGTCAAGCAAACCAATTAAAATACTTAATGTTTCTATAGTCCAGTATCTGAAGGAATATAGTAATAATATAAATTGAGAGAAGAGGATAAATTATAGGTTAATGATATATAAACAGATGGTGGTGCCCCCCATCAAAAGTTTAGAAGAGAGATGGTTTTTGAGGGAAAAGATAAGATATAATTATTATATAATGTTATTATATAATATTTGTGATAAATATTACAATTCATCTGTCTGCTCATCCTGAATAATTCATATTATTCCAACAAAAATTAAAAAGGTTTGGAGGGAAGAGGGGGATGAAGGATTGAGATCATTAAATCAGAATACAGAAAGAGCCTATGCTCTCAGGGCAATTTGTTACAGGTATGAGTAGTTCTACGAGTGGGGTTGGGGATGTAAAGATATTTTATACAGAGTTACTCCAGGGTCTGAATTGTGGTTATTATATAATAACCCTCAGGACTCAATAACCAGGGAAACTACTGAAGATCAATAGTGGAGGGGAGGGATATTGAGTGAAGCAATATTTGATGATACTGGGTGAAGGAGGATATGCAGTTGGTTTGAAGACAACTTATAGGTACTTATCATGGAGATGCTGGGATTCAATTCATTTGTCCACTCTCTGATTGATTGATTATATACCCTTTGTGTGTATCCTGTGATGGTATAATTCTTCCTCTTCATCTTCACCATGACTTGCAGGGAGGAAAATGCTTTTTTTTTTTTTAATTTTTTTATTTAATAGCCTTTTATTTACAGGATATATGCATGGGTAACTTTACAGCATTAACAATTGCCAAACCTCTTGTTCCAATTTTTCACCTCTTACCCCCCCCCCCCCCCCCACCCCTCCCCTAGATGGCAGGATGACCAGTAGATGTTAAATATATTAAAATATAAATTAGATACACAATAAGTATACATGACCAAAATGTTATTTTGCTGTACAAAAAGAATCAGACTCTGAAATATTGTACAATTAGCTTGTGAAGGAAATCAAAAATGCATGTGTGCATAAATATAGGGATTGGGAATTCAATGTAATGGTTTTTAGTCATCTCCCAGAGTTCTTTTTCTGGGCATAGCTGGAAAATGCTTTTGGAGAAGATTTTGGAGAAGATTCTATCTACCACCCAGGAAAGGTAAGTAAGGGAAGTAAATGTTAATGAGTTTGGTGCAACCATTGGAAAGAGAATTCTGTGTAGAAACACCTAATTTTCCTTGCCTTGCCATTACATTAAATGACTTATGCTGCAATAATGTGAGTACCTATATTCTGTGAAAGTGATAATTATTTAACAAAGGAAGCAGAGTCAGATTTTCCTATATTTTAATATTTTTAGCACTAAATTCATTTTCATGTTTCAGTTAAATTACAATCCAACCAGAATGTGGTGGGTTTTTTCAATGTGCACAGTACTACTAATCAGAGACTGGGCTCAGTAGCTTTTTTCCCACAGAGATGTTGCTAAGACTACCTGGCCAGTGACTTTAGTTGATGGCCATCTGGTGAGTATATTTTAGATTAATCCTGTTTAGAGTGTGATCCTGAGTTTAACCTTTCTCAGTTCGGTCCACTCTTCTATAAAATGGAGATATCTTACAGAGTTGTTGCAAGAATAAAAAGAGATATTTCTAAAGAGTTTTTTTGGGGGGCAGGCTTTAAAGTATTGTGTAAATAATAGCTATTAGAAAGTTAATACAAAATAATTTCATTTTGATTAGGGAATCAAGGAAAACTTTATATATTAGATGGAACTGGAATTGAACCTTAAGGGAAATTAGGGGTTCCAAGAAGCAAAGGTGAAGAGAGAGAACACTCTGGACATAATGGACATTTCATACAAAGATATAAAGTCAAGAGATGGAATGTCATGAATGGAGAACAAAAAGTGTGCCTGCAATGTTGAGTGTGTGAGGGGAATGACTCAAAAGCCAAAAAAGACTAGATAATTCTAAGCTGGACTAGATGGCTCCATTAAGATTCCTTCCACCTTTGATAATTAACTCTGCTCACTCTACTTTGCATCTGTTGCCCTTCCTGTTTCAACTCCATAGAACAAGATACTCCTTCCAGAATAAACTCATCACCTTTAATCTCATCACCAGACTATTAAATCAAGTCTTGACTGACATCATGTCTCTCACAGTCTCTTCTCCTTGCTGATTAGTGAGCTAAAAGGTGGAGGGCCAAACTTCTGCCAATGCCTTCTTATATAGAAAGCAGAAACTGGACTTTTCCATTTATTCCATTCTGTTGCCCAACCTAGTTTCAACTCCATGGACCAAGATGTCACTGCTTTCCCCAACTGCCTACCAAACTAAGGATCTACAGAGCCATTGTACCTCATTGTTGTAAACCTGTGAAACCTGGAGAGTACACCAGTGCTATGCCTGGAAGCTGAATCACTTCCATTTGAATTGTCTTAGAAGATTAACATGGCAGGATAAAATACAGACACTGAGGTTCTTTCTTGAACTGCCAAGCATTCACACTACTGCAAAGAACACAACTTCATTTGGAGGACTACATTGTTCCAAATGCCAACAAAAAGACTATTTTACAGAGAACTCACAGAAGGCAAATGCTCACATAGTGGTCAGAAAAAGTGATACAAGGATACTCTCAAAGTCTTTCTTAAGAACTTTGGAATTGATTGTGTAACATAGAGATGCTGGCCAGCATGGGCCCATGGTCAAATTTGTAGCACTTCAATACAAAGAACTTAATTAACCCTACTTCTCATCAGAGATTTCTTGAATGACTATACAGTTTGTGGTACAAGTTAGATTGCAGATTGATGCTTCATTATTCAAAAACCTTTCCCCCAAAGTAAGATTGGTCTTCTAGGATTCTATTATTTTAGCTTAATGATATCAAAATTACTTTAAACAAATGGCAACAACATTTAATTCCAATAGAAAATTCTTTTCTCCAAAGCATTGTAGAGAGCTGAAATGCCTTGATGAAAATTACTTTAAATAAATAGATCTCACTCCTCCCAAATCATTCTTATTATTGAACTGTGCAACTTGGTTTCTAGGATTTGTGTTTCAAACAATTCTCTGTTGTAGTGTGCTTTCTAGAGCCCCCAAATTGGGGTGCCGAAATGTCCTAAGCTTTCTAGAGCTCCCACGCTGGGGTGCCAATATATACCAAAACTAGCTCTCTGGAGGATCTTGGGACCAGCCCAAGTTCTTGGTCTTAGTAGAGATAGAGTGAAGAAGGCAGGAGACCCATGAGGATGGTCAAAGATGGAGTGTGTTTATTTCAAGTCCTCTCAGCCCTTAAATACCTTAGTACAATTACACCACAGCACACTGTGCATGTGTTAACTACAAGCACCCTGCTATTGATATGTAAATTCCTCTTACTATAAGTAACCCTTGCTTCATAAAGAACACAGATGATCATGCCCTCATTGACTTCTCAGGAAGGGTGAGAGCCCCTAAGAGAAATGGGGAACCAAACCAGACATTGTCGACAGGTTCCCTCTAAGCTAAATACCTTACCCAGAGTTCCCCCACTATCTACAGCCCTCTACACTCTATAAGTAGGAAACTATTAGTAGATCTGTTTTCTGGGTAATTATAGCTATTTTTTTCTAATAGAAGATGAACAAGAGATTGTCACAAAGAAAAAGTTGTTCAGAGATATAGTAGAAGTGATGAAGAAAGAAAGAAAAATGAGAATGTAATTTTAAAAGAGCTGATTCTGTCTCCTTGTTGTCCAGGGGACTCTTGTAAGTCCTTTTCACCTCCACAATGCAAGGGAGAAGGGGATCAGGAACAGAGAAAGGAAAGTGGAGAGACTGTGGTAATGAAAAGGTGAAATAGGGCAGCAAATAAAAAGGGAAAGAAAGAGAACAAAAGGAAAAGAACAAGTTCATTTATTTGAAGGATTATGCTTATATAGCAAAAATGATTCTGTAAATAATCAATGAACTGGAAACATGATGCCATCAACCTTTAAAAATAAAGTTATTGCTTTCTTGTCTCCTTTCAGAAGGAAGAGAGCCATGGATAGTTAATGAGCCAGGGTAACTGACAATTGCACAGAAACTACTTAAGAATTCCCCCCTACCTGTAGCTAAGACGACAATAGTATTTGTGACACAGAACAGAAACCAGTTAATGAGAATTTGGTGTCAAACAGTCATTAACATGTCTCCCAGCAAATTACCTTTGCCATCAGGAAACAATGGACCATGGCCACAGTGCTTTGTAAAAAGATCACCTGCAATTTTCTCTTTAGATCTTAAAATCTGTTTAGTTCACATGACATTGGAATTCTGTATTTAATATCAGCTCCTGAGGTCACTTATCATACTTAAAAGGATCCAATCAAAGGGATGTTTGATTTTTTGAGGAGCTGTATGTTTTAATGGAAAGAATGCTGCTTATGGAGCCAGAAGAAATGTGTTTGAATGTTGGCCTTCCTATTTAATATTTAATTTCTCTGCTCTTCAGATTCTTCATCAGTAAAATGATGGAATTGCACTAAAGAACCTCTCAGGTCTCTTCAAACTCTAAATCTTGAAGTCTATGAACATTTCCAAACTGAAAAAGCATTTTCAGCATCCACAAATCAGACTAGACTCTGCATTAGTTAGATTTCAAAACAATAGACAGGCAAAGAAAAAAATATTTTGCTGGAAAACTGGCAGATAAGCTAATATAATATATGCAGTTAGTGGTAAACTGGATAGAGGCAGACCTGGACTCAGGAAGATTGAATTCAAATATGGCCTTAGATATTTACTGCCTGTGTGACCCTGAGCAAGTCTGTTTGCCTCAGTTTCCTCCTCTGTAAAATGAGTATAATATTAGCACCTACCTGCCAAGATTGTTGTGAAGATCAAATGAGATAGTATTTTAAAGTGTTTACCACAAGGCCTGGCATATGGTAGGTACTACATAAATATCAGTGACAAAGATAGAGAATGATGAAGGAAGAAAAGAAGGAGGAAGATGTTTCAGCCCAATGGATTGGACTATAGTCCATTTGACCCAGAATTGCCTATTTAGATATGGGCAGAAAATCTATGATATGGGTAGAATCATTATTCAGTGACTCTAATCCAATCCCTTTGTACCTCTTTATTCAATGGTTATTGTAAGAACTTTCTAATTTATCTCCCTATATCCATTCTATCATTCTTCTTCCAATCTACCCATAACATAAGTACCACAGCCAAATGAACTTTCCTTAACCTCAAGTTTCTTGTTGGACCTTTTTTTTTATTCATTCAGTCATGTCTGACTCTTCATGACCCCCAGTCCATAATACTCTTCTCTCTTCTCTCTTCCACTAATTCTCAAAGTCTGTCCAAGTTCATGTTCATTGTTTCCATGACACCATCTTTCCGTCTTATCCTCTAACATCCTCTTTTCCTTTTGCTTTCAATATTTTCCAACATCAAGGTCTTTCCCAGTGAGTCCTATCCTCTCATGTAGCTGAAATATTTAAACTTCAGCTTCAACATTTGACTTTTCAGTGAATAGCCTAAATTAAGTTTTTTGTATTGGCTAATCCAAGAGACTCTCTCTAGCTCCACAATTCAAAAATGCCAATTCTTAGTTTTCTTCCTCTCCCAGCCCAACATTGCTACTGGAAAAGCTATAGCTTTGACTATAAAGAAATTTATCAGCAAGGTAATATTTCTGCTTTTTAGCATGCTGTCCAGATTTGTCATAGCTTTCCTTCCAAGGAGCAATCATCTTTTAATTTCATGATCCCAATTACCTAGGATGCTAAAGTTGAAGAGTAGAGATTCAGAATTGCAGTTGCCTAAACCACAGGTAGCCACATTAACTTTGGGTTCAGTAAATTGAACTTCTGGGAGCAGGGTCCACTAGTTTTCCTAAGAAATGGTGATTGGTCCAGGTCAGAAATAGAAAAGGTCAATATTCCTAGGCTCATTATTCATACATAACTCACCTTCCCAACACTATATACACCAATCTAACTTGTCTTCTCTCTGGTCCTTACCCCGAGAACTTTAGTTTCTAGTTTCTTGCCTTTACACTGTCTATCCAGGATGCCTGAAATATATTATCCTTTCCTTCATCTTCTAGAATCCCTCTTTTTCTTCAAAGCAGAAGAACTTTTCATGTTTGTCCCACTCCCAACTATTATACTAAGGATCTCCTTCCCAAACTATTTTGTATTTAATACTTTGCATTCACTTTATGTTTTTCTCTTAATAATGATTCTGTATATACATATTTATGTTTGTTGGGAGGTAGGTAGTAAGTGAAGACTAGAGGAGTTTGATAGAAAAGGGAAAAAGTTGTGAGATTCTTTAGAGGAGGGATTGTTTTATTCTTTTTATTCATAACCCCATAGCTGGTATTTAGCAGGCATTTAATAAACACTTATTGATTGTCTAAATTTTGTATTTTTTCTGCTACCTAGCAAAGCACTATTAACATAGTAGGTGTTCTACTAATATCTAACTGAATGGGAAAAGATGTATCATTTTATGGCTCATAACAATTAGCTATGCAACGTGCTGAATAAAACATGAAACCAAACATCCTTATGGTTTCAACCCCAGTGCACAATGCAGCACCACATCACTGAACTCAAATTGACTATAGATCTGTACTTCTTTCCAAATGAAATTGGTATGTGTGGAAGAAAAGGATAGAAAGGGATTTTTATGTTGGGTTCAGTGGAAGAAGCTGTGGGTGGGTACTTATGGAAGCATGAATTCCTCCTCACTGCACTCATGGTTTTAGCTTTATGGTCAATATAAGCAGTGAATTGACATATTTAGACTTCTGGTAATTTTGTCTACAAGAATTAATTCTGTACTGCTATTCATATTGTCTAAAACAGGATGGGGAGAGCTACATATGACTCTTGGTAATATAAGACAGAGCAAGAAAACAAATCTATGTGATCCTGTTTAGACAGATGAAAAGAGGGATGCTTCCCACTCATAATGATGAAACAAAATAAATAAATCTAATATTAAAGGTTCTAACATAGAACAGCTATACCTTTTTTAAGTCAGCAATTTTAGGTAAGCCTTATCAATACTGCGTTATATCTCTAAAAGATTAATTTAAAGTAAGGCATTGGAATTCCCTGTGATCTATATTGATCTTCTTTCTAGTAAGCTCCTCATCTTGAACTTCTGGAGAATTGTCTTTTGGCCAAAAGCAAGGATTTGCTATAATTCAAACATCCCACCCATGATGAAAAAAAAAAAACAAGTCAATCAACCAAAAAAAAAAAAAAAAAACCTTTTAACATCATTGGAATGGTTTGCTGTTGTTATATATATGTTTGTTTTGTTGCTTGGGGGGCTTTTTAGGGGGGTGAAGATTTGTCCTCTTATTTGACACAGGCTGGAATAATGGGACTGTTCACATGTCCATAGGAGTCTTGACCTATGCCATTTCTGACCTGAGGTGATTCACCCCTTTCTCAAGCAATCTGACAGTCACCTGATCCCAGCAACCCATTATATTCATGCCAAACTTATGAGGATACCTGACCAGTACAAACCACTCCATCCCAGAACTCCCAAAATGAAGAGCTTAACCACCTTCGACCTCCTTGGTAGCCAGGTTACTAAACTTGGGTGACAAAAACCAGCTTCCTTGAAATTCTTGCTAATACTTCAACCTTCTTGTTGATGACTTACAAAACCCACAATCTTTCTTCATAATCTAAGCTTACTTTGTTCCTGTCTTACCTTAATATTTGTAGTTCCTACCTATCCTCCAAGTAATGCTGTTGATTTCCTGAAATAATAAAAACAAACACTGGAATCATATCAAAAGATCTGGCTTTTAATCTCTCCTTTAATACTAAAGAAAAAGAGATTATAATGCAATCGAGAGGAATAAAGTGTAGCTAATTCCCTATTAGTTAACTTTGAGCCAGGTGACTTTAGACAAGTCATTAGATTTATCTAAGCCTCCACTGTTACAACTATAACATTACTTGCCCATTATCTACCTAAAGACAGAGGACTATACAAAATAATATCTTGAAGGTCCTTCTTGCTATGATTCTAATTTTAAGTGTAAAAATAAATTATATTCTGAGTTGTAGAATTTCAGGAAAAGATTGGAGGGGGGCATAAAATTATCAAGTATATTTTTGTTGTATTTATTCTCTTGCTCTCAGTACCCTATACATTGATATTCTTTGCCCAGCTACTTAAAAATATATCCCAAGCTAGATATAAAGGCATTCATGTCCCAGAGGAAATTGGAGTCTCTAGATCTTGGCAATGTAGGGTGGATATATATTGATAGCATAGCACAAGGAAGCTAGCAATGCATCTTCCTGTACTGCACCTGGATTGTCGATTTTAATCTCTGGGACACTCCATCACTCTCCCTATATGAACATGAAGAAATTCATCATCTACATTCCACTCCCCGCCCCATTCACAAGGAACTCCTTTTTATTGCTCCTGCTTCTTATATTCCTTCTAACTGCATTATTGTTTTTCCTAGGTGGTAGGGAAGAGCTATGCCATCTGTAAACAGCCCATGATTGTAACTTCATTTCAGACAAGCTTCAGGAAGACAGAGGCTTTCCTCCTTCCTAAGATGAATCATAGCAAGTCAACACAGGACACCGTCTTGTTTCGGGAAACATTTTTCTAGGCAACTTATCAACTTCTTATTCCAGGCACACAGATAATACATCTGAAGCAAATAAATGAGCACAAAGGTGGTCTTTATTCAGGAAGATGGCAGAGAGTAGGCAAGGATGTGTGGAAATTAATGAGTAGGGCTGTATAGGTCAGAAGTAAGGTAGTGTCTGAGAAGAGAGACCAGAAGGTATTCACACTCCCAAAGACGTTTAGCCAAACTGAACTTTGTATAAATTGACAATTAAGGCTTTCATTAACAGCAAGTCCTTTAACCTTTTGGTTGCACAAATTATGTATGTATCCTCTTAAAAACTGAGGGCAAAAGTCTTTCAGAGAGAAAAGCTTAATCAGTCAGAACCAACTCTTATTGGGAAATGGAGTATGGTTCTATCTATATCCAAGTCTAACCAGAACATAACATAAACTATTTATGGGGGAGAAGCTCTTTGATATCCTTTTTTGTCTAAGCTAGTTGTTATATTTTATATGACTAAATGGAGAGTGTGAAAGATGGAATTGCTCTGCAAAGAAGCTTGAGCCAATAGAGAAAATAAATATGATGTTTTAGGAGTATAAGATTCCTATCAATTTTCATTAGCTCCCACATTGAAAGTATGCTATTATAAAATTTTAAGCAGCCTCAACCACAGAAATTTTACAATTTACATATTGTATTTAGATAGCAACTTTTTAAATTTTTAGAAAGCTAGTGTAGGGCACCACCTAGAGGCTTAAAAAAAGCATGCTTGGTTTAAAAGCTGTCTGAGAGACCTGGTTTATTATTGGAAACTGAAATCATTTTTAAAATTGGCCACTTCTGTATTTTTTCTTTTTTAAGCCATAGTAATAAATTACTGCTTATAGATCAACCTAAGCATCATATAAGGACCAAGAGTGTTTAATACAAGCCTTTTTAATTATCTCTAGTATTAAAAGTGAATAATTATACAGGTGGTTTTCTCTTCTAAAACAGCAGAAAAGTAGATATAAACTAAATTCATAATATAGTAAAGTATCAGGAAAATAAGTCTCCTTTTCTGTATGTCTATGATATAATTAATATCCTGTCATATCACTCTTCTTATATGTACATGAATGCTAATACCTTTCAAAAAATAGAAAGGAAAAGATTTAGGTTCTCTCCTTGATGTCACTATTGGAATTCAGGAGATAAGACTAAGTATTTGACAGTGAGTAGTATGTCACAGAAGCACAGATTTACAGAAATACAGGAAGGATTCTCAATGATTAGTTAGTCCAACTCATACTCCAAAAAGAAACCCTTCTATAGCATACCCAAAAAAGTATAAGAGAGGTAGGAGAAGGTGAGAGGGAGGAATTTTGGAGAGGGAATTCATTCCATTTTTGGTTGGTTAATTGTTAGGAAGAGTTTTCTTTATGTCAAGTCTAAAATCTCCCTTTTTAAAATGTTTACACATTACTCCAAGCTCTACCCTGTGAGGTTTAAGCCTTATTTCACAAGACAAATCTTCAAACGTTTAAACCTGGTAATCATGTCCCCACTGAGTCTTCTCTTCTCTGGGCTTCATATCTCCCATTCTTTTAAAGAATCTTCAAGTGGCCTACACTGAAAGCCCTTCCCCAGCCTGTCTTGCCCTTCTGTGAGTTTCAATAGCTGATTAATGTCCTTCTTAGAATGTGATGCTTAAAAGTACACCCACTATAGCAGATATGGCTCTAGACAAAACGAAGAGGAAGTACCTTCATTTCCTTATTTCTGGACCTGTACTTCTCAATGCAGTCCAAGGTCACGTTCTCTTATGAATGCTGTATCATACCACTGGTTTACACTGAAACCATATACATGTGATTATATGTGATCCACTAAAACCCTAAAATCATTTTCAGATTGAACTGCTGTTTAAATGTATCATTTTCGTCTGATACCTGTACAGCTGATATTTTAAACATTCTTTGCATTTGTCTCTACTGCAATTCTTGTTAAATTTAGCCTAGTGTTTCAGAATGTCAAGATTTTTTTATTCTGAAACTGTCATTGAAAGTGTCAAGTCAACAAGTTATGTATTAAGGACTTATTATATGCTAAACATTTTCTAAATTCTAGGAATACAAATACAAGTAAAGGTATCTCCTGTCTTTAAGGAGCTTATATTCTAATGGGGAAAGACAACACATAAAAAGAATCTGAACACTAAGGAAGGAGTGAAGGAAGCAAGAAAGTACCTACATGGGGACATGGTGAAGAAAGAGATCTGGAGAGTTGAAATTAAACCCAAAGACAGAAATGAAGAAATGAACAGGGATGCTCTGAACCTTTCCTTAAAAGGGAGGTTCTGAAAGGAATTGACCAACCAACAAAAGAAGCAACAGGGACAGAGGAATCTTCCAGGAAAAGAAGTTCTGCTAAGGAATTATAGAGAAAGAAGTACAGAAAGTCAAAAATAAAACCCAGTGAGGAATGACAGAATGTTTTCTAGTTTTCATTTATCCTTAAATTCATTAAGAACACTATCCATGGGGCAGTTGGGTGGTACAGTGGATAGAGCACCAGCCCTGAAATCAGGAGGGCCTGGATTCAAATCTGATTTCAGATACTTAACACTTTCTTAGCTGTGTGATCCTGGGCACCCCAGGGCACCCCAATTGCCTCAGCCAAAAAACAAAAACACAAAACAGAGAGAGAGAGAACACTATCTATGCCATCATAAAAATGTAATCTGTGCAGGGCCAAGTACTTCTTATCCCCAGGTTAAACAATTGAAGATCTCCCACCTTAATCTTAACACATCAAAAATTATTCTTTGAGATCAGCCAGTCAACTAATTTTGAATGAACTATCATCAAGTACATGTATCTTTATCATTTTCACATATATATTATGAGATACTTTGTGAGTTAATCAATTAATAAGTATCTATTGAGTGCTGACAATGTAAAAAGCACTAGACTCAAAAAAAATGCTTTCCTAAAAATCTAGGTTGACAATATAGCCCTCCCCAGACCTATTCTTTCTGGAAAAAAATAATAGAGTTCCATTTGGCATGACCTGTTTTTGATGAATACAAGCTGAGTTTTTGTCATTACCATTTTCTTTTCTGCAAATTTACTAGCCATCTCCATAATGATTCATTCTAGAATTTTTCCAAGAATCACAATTGAGTTTACTAACTATTCTGGGCTGAGCCTGACTCAGACCACTCTTCTAGTAGTTTATGTTCAATATTAGAATGAAATTAGACACTAATAGATTACCCAACAATTAACAAAAGGAAATTTAGTTAGCCAAGACAGGTGATGAATATTCCATAAGGACATAAATTAAGAACACACAGTCAATTCAGCTGAATGAAGATTCCCTTCCTGAGCTGCCCATCATGGTTTACTAGTCAAGCATGAAAAAAACACCTGGAGCTCCTCACAGTGGTTTAAACTAAGCAACTAGGAAAATCCTGAAGCTTTTGTGTCTTAAACCAATAAAGTTCCAAAGCTGGTTGGTTTCAGTTCCTCTTAAAGAAAAATTAGCATAATGTTCATGGAAGGCAGAAGTTAAGATACTGCACCCACTATACTTGGCCTTGGGATTTTAAGTGTTTTCTTCTCTTTTTTCTGAACACTGTAACATTTATATTTCTCTACTTTTTTTTCTTTTCTCTTCTGTTCTCCAAGGTCTTTTCAAATATCACTAAGAATAGCTTAACAATCTCATCTGTCATTTCTTTTGTACAGATGAGAAAATGTTGACCAGCTGCCTGCAAAAAGATCCAATTCACTAAAGACTGTGGGAGTTGTAGTTTTTCCCATTATAGGAAAAAAGAAGTCAATTTTTTCTTCCGTATCAGGACTGGAGTGCAGAATTTCCTCCCTTGTAAGGGAGTTTTGTAGGGTCTCTCTAGAAGGGGAGAAAGAGAGGAGAAGAGGGAGTTGGGGGGTTCTCCTCAACAAATGGAGCAGAACTCAACTGGAGCAATTGGGATGGAGGACAGCTGTGTATGCAATTGCCTTTTTCAATTCTAAAAGTCCAATAAAATCTCTGAGATCTGAAAGCTAAAGTGATCAATAGAAAAATACATAATTTTAAAAATGAAATCACAAGTGCTTACTCAGATGAGAGTAGAGAAGTTCAGTCAGAGAACAACTGACTTGCTGCCCTTTCAAATCTATGCAGCTGTCACCCGTTTCTTTTTAAATGAGAATTTTAAAAACTTATTTCTGTTTAAATATTTCTAATAGTCAAGTTTTTTAATCAATTAAGAAAAGGAAGGGAAAACAATTATTGTGTAAGATTGTGTTTCCACTGGATCTATAGGGTTATAAAACTGATCCAGTTGTGTCACTACTCAGTTTTTATCCCAAAGAGATCATAAAAGAGGGAAAAGGAGCCACATGTGCAAAAAAAGGTTTGTAGACGCTCTTTTTGTGGGAATTGGAAATTAAGAGAAGATTCCTATCAATTGGGGAATGGCTGAATAAATTATGGTATATAAATGTAAAGGAATACTATTGTTTTATTAGAAATTATGAAAGACTGATTTCAGAAAACCTTGGAAAGACTTATATGAACTGGTGCTAAATGAAGCAAGCAGAACCAAGAATTACATAGTAATACAAGTTTGTGTGGTGATCAATTATGATAACCTTAACACTTCTCAGCAATACAATGATTACAAGTTAATTTCAATAGAGTTGGGATGGGAAAAGCCATCTGCATCCAGAGAAAAATGTATGGAGACTGAATGTAGATCAAAGATATTATTTTCACCTTTTTTGGTTGCTTTTTCTTTCTCATGATTTCTTTCCTTTTTATTCTGTTTTTCCTTTCACAATATGACAAATATGAAAATATTTAAAAGAATTGTACACATATTACTTATATCAGATTTTTTTTTACTGTCTCAGGGAAGTGGGAGGTAAGGAAGGAAGGTAGAAAAAATGGAACTCAAAATCTTACAAAAATAAATGTTGAAAACTATCTTTATGTGTAATTGGAAAAATAAAATACTACTGAGAAGAAGAAAAAAAAAAAGGAGTTTCCATTCACAACTAATTCTAACTTTTTTGTCACATTGACAGGAAAAGGTGCCCTCTAAAGATGTTAAAGTTATTCTTGATGGCATCCTGGTCCCTCAGACTAGGATTACTCTTGTTTGTTCTTCGGGTCTGTAATATCCAGACTAATTATCAATCCTTGAAAAAATTGCAGGAAACTCTATAGTATAGAGATGTGGAACCAATCATCTTACTGAGTGATTGGCACTGAACACTTCAATAATAAACACAACATTAAAAACTGATATTCCTAGAATAATTTAGTTTTCAAGGCATTTTACATATATCATCTATGTGATGAACATGTAGAATTGTATTTAAACTCCAAAGCAAAACAACTTAAATTTTAATCTTATCTTTGATGTTCACAAATGGTAGGATTTGGGGCTTTTTTAAATCTCTGTTTCCTCTTTTATAACATAAAGACAAAATCCTATGGCATAGATATCATGGAGCTTTTGAGACCCAAATGAAATAATGTGTTTTTCCAACTTTAAAATGTTTTATAATATCATTTATTATCAATATTATTATAGCCTCTATTTTACTATTCAGGACATTGAGGCTCTAGGATGCTAAATGACTTCTTCATACATCTAAGTGTAAGAAGTGAAAGTGGAACTCTTGTTCCTCACATCTCCAAATCCAGCATTAGTCTACTTCTCAAAAAAATTAAAAATAAAAATGCAAAGTTTGACTTAATAGTTGCTAAACATCAAAAAAGAACACCCACAATGTTTTATTTTAGTGTTCACTGAATCTACAAAAACCTGGAACTCATTTTACTAATCTGCATGCCTTCAGTCTTGTTCAGAGGCCTAACTAGAACTACAAATGCAGACATTTGGAGGTGATTATTCACAATAAAAAAAAAAGTTGATAAATATAAAATTCCATACCACACTAAATATGTGTTATCTCAGATTTTGCTGCTAATAATAGTCTCTATCTAGGCAAGAATGCCACCCAGGTGGGCATAACAAAGTGATCGGTCTCCTTGTTGGACTTTTTCTTTGGTCCAAATTAACTTTCACATTAAGCCAAAAATGATCTTGGGAATTTCTAATTCCACCAGATAGCAAGTCAAGAAAAACCTTGCTCTCTACTTATAAACATAAACACAGATGTTAATTTTACATCATTGACAAAATCTTCCATGATTCTTATAACCTCTAGCCATTTCTCCAATAGAATCCTTCTCGCTAGTTTGAGCTCCTTCTCCTGAATTCCTCTACTGCCCACCTGACAATTACTCTTTTGATGTCCCCTTAGAACATTGCTTTTAATAGTCTTCAATTTAAAAATATATATATTGTTATTGAACAATTTCACTATTTATATCTGTTTCCTCATTTATTCTGTGGACTTCTTTATAGAATCCATTTTCCTGGGTAAAATATACTGTATAAGCATTAAAATTATAATTCTATATATTGTATAAGCATTATAATTATAATTATAAAAGAAATACCTTGGAAGAGACTTCAGAGATCATCTGATACATCCTGTAATTAAGCAAAAATGTTCTGTCCAATATCTCTGACTTGTGATTACATGAAATCCACTTGAAAACTTCCAATAATGGAGAACTCACTACTAGGAAAGGTATCATATTTCAGTTTTGAACTTCTTTCTTTATCAGAAAGTTTCCCCTTACACCAAACCTACATCTGCCTCTTTCTGCCTGTAGCTTCTTCTTGTAATTCTAGGATCAAGCAGAAAAAGCTTAATCCCTCTTCCATATGACAATCCTCAAAATACTTGAATCATATAATCCTTAACTCTTCACTGAGCAAAGTAACTCTGGTTCTTTTGATTAATCCTTATAAATTATGTTCTCCAATACTCACTGGCTGAGTTACTTTTCTCTAAACTTACACTAACAACATATATTAAGCATCTATTGTGTGTCTGGTTCTGGGGTCACAAAGATAAAAATAAAAGCGCCTGTCCACAAATGGTAGGTATTCAAAAAATACCTGTTGATTTCAATTTATTAATATAAGATAATGTTTTATGTTCCTCAATCATGGAGAGTAGGGTGGTCTGGTAGTCAAGCACTAATGGCAGCCAAATTTTTAAGATCTAAGATTAGGACTGGGGCTATGTTTTCCACTGCTTAGAGTCCTTAATGGAAACTCTCTAAACCTTGCAATGGCAAGTTGGAAAAAGAAAGGAAGGCAATGGTGAGATTAAAGGGGAAAAGAATATGATTTCAATGTGTTTTAAAAGGTCATTCCAGTTCTCTTTTCTGCTGAGCCCAAGTTCTATTTCTGCTATGTATATACTTTTTAGCTCTGTCTCCCATCACACTTCATTCTTGCATTGAAATTAATAATACAGAATCCATTCTATGGGTATATATTCCATTTGTGATCCCTACAGTCTAAGCAAATTTCTGTGTAGCATTATACTTTTTTAAAATAGCTGCATAGAGTACACCATGCTGCAAGATGATGGGGATATCACTAAGAAATGCATTTTTATTCTTGTTTTTCCATCTAACTACACACTTGGGTTTCATAAAATAATAACAACAACAACAAAAACCCAACAACATAGTCCTAACATAAAATTAGTATTTCAATGCATGACACACTACAATAACAAGCAGTGGAGATGAAATACCATGTGCTGTAGGACAGTTAGATGCTATCCCTCAAAGGAATGTAATTATAATGTCAGCTGCAAGAGAGTTCCCATTCTATTCTACCACATGTGGAGAAGAGAGGACTAATGTGAGTACATGAATGTTTATAAACACAATGGGATGAGACACCATCTCTGCTAGAGACCCAGGAACTTGAATAATTCTATGTTAGATGATAGATTGTAGATTTTTAGCTGGAGGGGACCTTAGAGATCATTCAGTCCAATCTCCTCATTAGATGAAGAGGATAAATGAGTTGCTCAAATTAGGTCAAACAGAAAGTAACAGAACTGAAATTTCACTAAACTTCTTTCCATTACAATAGGATTATTGATGGTGTGATACCTGAGACACTCATCATCCATTGGTTTCCATAAACCTATCCTAGGACACATTGGCACATTGTGGGTCAGAATCCTGTCTAAACCATAAAGAGCACATAAGGCTCTGCCAGTATGTTTACTTTTACTAGACAATCATTTTTTTATTGTCAGAACAACGCACATGGTTTAAACCAAGGGCATTTAATGAAATAGCAATGTAATAAACATAATAACATGGCACTCACTCCATCAAGCTGGAGCTCCCAAAATCTCTTCCCATATAAAGTCATCTTCAGTCTATACCCATTACCTTCTATGAGCATCTTGACCGAAAAGACATATTGCTATTGAGTTAGTTAACTAAGAAAATGGCAGCCCTGTCCAAAAGGGGAGAGGCTATTTTCCCAGTGGATATAGGAAAAAGGGTCAGATGACCATAAAATAGAAACTCAGCTGAAAGCAATAGCACAGGAATAGTTGGAGGTTGGAAGAACTTCCATTTTTTCTTGCAGGGGAAAGGTTTATTAACCATAGCATCCTTAATCAAAGTTGGACAGGGGATCAGGTGATTATGATAGCTGTATAGCTGAAAGCTAGTTGGAACAGTTATGTGGTTCCCAACAGGGAACAGCTGATATGCAATATGTGGTGGGGGAAAAGCCCAGCAGAGAATTGAATAACATGATATTTTAGCCAAAAGGTATCAGCAGATCTGCAGTGTCAGAGGTATGAGGTTCCTCTCCACCACATTTGTTATAATTATATGCAATACTTTCGTATGAATCCATCCACATAAATGTCTTGGCCACATTTATGTAGATACCTCACATATAATCTAGAGGAACAGCCACTCTTCCTAGCATGGTATTTGAGAAGAAAGAGTAAAAAGTTTTTGCAAGGAATACTCTACTGTTACTTATAATATTATACAATTTCAACAGACATATGAGTTTGATTTGAAGCATGTGTTTTGTGTCAGTAAGTATTTATTAAACAGCTACTGTGTGTTAGACACTGTCCTTAGTGCTAGGGATATAAAGAAAGGCAAAAGACATTTCCTACTCTAAAGGAGTTCAGGTCTAATGGCAGTGACAACATGCATACAAATAGAACAAGCAAACTATATACAGGATAAATTGAAGATAATCAATAGAGGTAAGGAGCTAGCATTAAGGAGAACTGGGAAAGGCTTCCTATAAAAGGTGGGATTTGAAGGAAAGTAGGGAATCCAGGAGGTAGAGATGAGGATGGAGGGAATTAATTGTAGGCCGAGAAGATAACCAATGAAAATGCCCAGAGACAGAAGATGGGGATCTTTTTTTTTTTTTACAAGGGAAAAAGACCCTTATCACTGAATTGAAGAATACAGAGAGAAAATAAAAGTTAAGACAATAAGAAATAGGGAAGAGAGGTAGGTTATGAAGGGCATTGAATGCCAGACAAAAGGTTTTACATTCCTGGAGATGATAGAGTCACTGGCATTTACTTATTATGGGGATGATGTGGTCAGATATGCTTTAGGAAGATAACCTTAACAGCTGAGATCCTCTGACTCGCCAGAAAAAGTTTACACTTTGGTTAAGTGTCATGATATATGGGTTAGGAAAGATTCTGAGCTTCAAAGTACCTAAAATCTGATAAAATTTTCTGAGTTTCATGGGTGAAGAAAACTCATGGGCTACAGTGGTATCTATCTATCTTAAATTACATAGTTATTATTCCTGACTCTGCTATGAAATTATAAATTCCTAACAGCCAACAGTTAATCCTGCTCTTTCTAGTACCAAGGTAAGGCTGATGAATAATGAACCAATTCAGATGGACTAAGATATGGAAGAGCAGCTAAGGAACATCGCAGTGCCCAGAATGTCAGGTCTGGAGTCAAGAAGACTCATCTTCCTGAATTCAAATATGTCCTCAGACATTACTAGCTCTGTGACTTTGAGCAAGACACTTAACGCTGTTTGACTCAGGTTCTTTATCTGTAAAATAAACTAAAGAAGAAAACTGCAAACCACTTTAGTATCTTTGCCAAGAAAACCCTAAATGGGGTTACAAAGAATGAGATATAACTGAAAAACACCTTAAAAGGTATGAAAAGTGAGATGCTTTTGTAATACCTGATTTCTGCTATCATTTTGGGAAAGAAGCATCTGGTCTTTCATCTGGGGGTGATGTTTTCCAAAACATCAGTTACCCCTTAGAAAGAGATTTTTTAAAGGTTTTCTGATGGTCCTCTCAAATCCTAGCTGTGGAATACATAAGCAATATGTATTCCCTTTTATTAGATCAGCAATGTCTCTAGGACTATCAACATTAGTGACAGTATTCAGCCAACTTTTGGACACATTTATATATATTCTTAGGAAACTGAGCCATTATTCTGTGAAGTGGAAAAAACCTTTCACTATGTGGTAGAAACAGCTGTTCTTTATAATCTAATTAGGCATTCTATTTTGGTGAGTTGTGCTTTTTTCTGTATACTTCTGCTTAATGTTCAAATGACTTACAGAGTTTTGGGGGAACTGAGCTATATTGAAAGATGAGTCTTTGAATTATCCACTGTAAAACTTAGATGGTTACTGGAACAAATACAATCTGTTACTTCATTCCCAATACTGTCAAGAAAGTACTCAAATAAATCTACAATAGTTAACGAACAGAAAGTCAAAGGAAAACCATTTAAGGGGAGGAGGGGGTACAGGGGGTAAGAGATCAAGTGCAACAGATTTGAAATGCAACTAAAATCCAAATCATATGCATACATAATGGCAAGTAGATAATGTTGGACCTAGAAACCTGAAGACCTGGATTCAAATTCTGCCTTACACCCTTACTCGCTGTATAATCCTAGCTAAGCTTCTTTCATCCTCTATTTCTTCATCTATAAAATAGGGATAATAATGGTATTAATAACAATCACTTCCCAAGACGAGGATCCAATGACATCACATAAAGAGAATTTTGCAAATCTAAGGGTCTTTTTAAAAATTATTATTATTCCTGTCCATGAAGTACCAAAGAACTCACTATCTTGGGTACAGAGAAAAGGTCCAGTAAGTTCTGAGGTGAAGTATCCTACCTAATAATAATAATAATAGATAACATTTATATAGGGGTTACTATGTGCCAGGCACTGTGCTAAACATTTTATAATTATTTCATTTGATTCTCACAGCAACCCAGCGAAGTAGATGGTATTATTGTCCCCCCATTTCACAGATGCAGTTGGATGGCTCAGTGGATAGAAAGTTGGGCTTAAAGTAAGGAAAATTTGTTTTCCTGAGTTCAAATCTGGCCTCAGGTACTTCTTAGCTGTATGAAAAGGACAGATCACTTATCCTATTTGCCTTAATTTCCTCATTAGTAAAATGAGCTGGGGAAGGAAATAGCAAACCACTAATATCTTTGCCAAGAAAACACCAAATAAGGTCATGGAGATACAACTAAATAATAATAGCAAATGATGAAAAAATTAAAGCAGGGGCTAAATGACTTATCTAAAATCATACAGTTAGTAGAGTGTCTGAAACCAGATTTGAACTCAGGTTTTCCTCACTCTAAGACCCAGCACTCTTTCTACTGTACCACCACCATATTTAACCAGATTGACTAACTATGAGGCTGAAGTATGGAAGGGGTTCAACTAAGTTCTAGACATTTAATTGCAACTCTCTTAAGGAATTATGAGGTACTTTAAAGATTATTGACCTTGAAGGTCCAGGGTTAAGTGACAATCTCATCTGTAAAATGGGATCACAATGCCTTCCTCACAAGGCTGTTATGGAGATCAAATTGCACAATATACATGAAGTATCATACAAATGAGTTGTTGCTGCTGCTATTTTTTTATTGTAATCTTAACAAATGCAAACATTTCATTATACAAAAAAAGAACAAGACTTCTGAGAAAATGAATTTCTGCTATGTAATTTGTTTTTTTTTAAAGAAGTATGTGTACATATATATTTAATAGAATAACAACAGCAGTGGCAGCAACAACAAACCTTGCTTTACTTAAGTCTCCATCACTTTTTGTTGTGTTCTGTGAATTTAAAAAATGCTTTATTGATTTTTTTTTCTTTTGCACTTCCATCACTATCTTCTAACATATATCCCTCATCACTTCTTCTTCCCCAATTAGAAGCTGTCTCTAATAATAAAACAAATTAATGCATTGGCCATATCTTATTCTACATATAAATTGTTACCAATTCAATTGCTATTTTTGCAATTTTATTCAAGTCATTTGGCTTTCTTATACCTCAGTGCTTTTTTTCCCATATTGTTGGAAAATACCTATCTTTACTTACCAAATGCAATTGTTCTAAGAATAAAATAAATAATATTTAAAGAAAAAATGATCATTTAGTTCTTCACTGACATTTTACAAATGAGGAAACTGAGAATTTTAGAAGCATCCTGGAGCTGGAAGGTGTTATAGATTATCTAGGCAATCATCCTATTTTACTAATGAGGAATCTTGAGGTCCAGGGTACTTGTGACCTTCCTAACCGTACATTAGTAGTGTTAAAGGCATGATTTGAACCCAAGAGTTCTGATTTGATCCAGTATTCCTTCCACTGTACTATGCTGAATATTTTCCCCCAAATATCCTAGATGGCAAGAAACAGAGCTGAAATTCAAACCCATGTTCCATGTCTCACTCCATGGCTTGATCCCACACACCACACATATGAAAGATTTTTTAAGTGCCATGTAAATTCAAAATGGGGTTAGGTCTAATGACATAAGCATATAATCCCAGCTAGTAGAGAGATTGACAGTAGCAGATCATCTTCAGTTTCAGAGTTTTGAGTTGCAATAGGCTTTGCCTATTAGGTATGATGAGAATCAGTGGGGATTAGTCAGAGTTGCTCAGGAAAAAATTTCAGAGAACAATCCTTACTCAGTCAAGGCAGATTTTAATGTGAATAGCAAGGCAGGCTTAGTTTTTAAGGAATCAGCAGCAAGCTAGACAAAGGGTCCCATATTTTTATCAGTTTCTAAGCCAGATATCACAGCCTGAGTTAGTTCTTATATGAGCAATTACCCTCAAGGAACAGAAAAACAGGATGTGATTGCCCACTCAGACAGGTGCAGAGAGCTGGGGTTGTACTACATATTTCAAAGAACTAGGGTTGTAAACATGGTTAGTCATGCATGCCCTGAGTCCCAAAAACCAGCCTTTGTTACTGGATGTTTCCCACAGGGTACAAGATAAGGACTAAAGCCAATCCCATCAAAGTGGACACACTAAATTTGGTATTAATGTGGCAAATTCTCCAAGAGTGGGAATAACTGGCCTCCAGATTACTTAAGGAGGGTCAAACCAAAGCTCTCACACTGATCTATAATGGAAATAATCAAGGAATTAAAGGGTTTTTGAAGGGTATAATTAGTAGTATGGGTGTTTAGAGAGTCTGATGTTTATTAGTTATCTGGCATTCTATTTTAAATAAGTATCTTTTGTGTTATTATAATGAAACTAGTTGGCATGGTGAATAGTGTTGGACTGAATTCCTATCCAGCCTTAGTCACTTACCAGCTGTGTGAGACTGGGGAAATTACTTACACTCTATCTGCTTTAGTTTCCTCATCTATAAAATGGGTATAATAATAGCATCTACCTCTCAGGATTATTGTGAGGACCAAAGGTAAGAATATAATGCAAAGCAAGTTCCAACCTTATGTATAATCGATATAGACATTAACTTAGGGTACATAACTATTTGAGAATCAGAGGGAAAATAAGGACTTGTGAGAAACAGAAGATAAATTCAAATGGGGCTGAAAACTCCACAGTTGACATTGTAGGGATACACATACACACACACACACACACACACACACACACACACACACACACAAGTGATTCCATTATCAACCAAGACGTCACCTACATGTTTTGACTATTTCCATTTCACTGACAAGATCATGCTTAAACTAACCATAATATGGAGAAGTTGTTTGTTTTGTTTGCTACATTATAGTAATAGGATGAATACTACTGCCTTTTCTGTACCATTCTTTAGGTTTCCTTTTCAATTGCTTTAAATTCGGTGGTTTGAAATTTATGTGTGTGTGTGTGTGTGTGTGTGCACTAAGCTAATGGTCACTAGCCCAAAAGAAATGTGGGGGAGGGCAGGAGAGTTCAAGTTAAAACAGAAGCTATTGAAATCAAATGAAAGTGTTGAAAGGCAGAGTTGTGAAGAATAATACTTATCCGAGTGAAACTGAATGGACAGCAGTATGATTGGCTGCAAACTGGAAGGTTCCAAGGACATCTCAAAATGCCATCAATGACCAGGAATGTCAGCTAAAGAAGAATATGAGAGCCAAGAGCAAAAATTGAGGCAAAAAAGGAGGAAGAGAGACTTAATAATAAGGCAACAAACTAAGAACAAAAAGACAACTGTGTCAGGGATTTCAGTAACTATGCAGAACCTGGAAAACTGGCAAATATCTTCAAGAAAACACTGAATAATCCAAAGTCCCATTTAAAGGGGGCAGTTAGGTGGCTAAATGGATAGAATGCTAGCTCTGGAAACGTTAGTTCAAATCCTGCCTCAGACATTTATTAGATATATGACTTAACCTCTGTGCAAGTCAACTTAATTCTGTTGGCCTTAATTGGAGAAAGATACCACTCCCAGAATCTTTGCCAAGAACACCTCAAGGACAATATTGGCTTTCTATGATCTATAGGGTCAGGAAAAATCAGACATTTGAACATTTGAACATTTGAAAAATAACAAAGTCTTATTATGAAGATTTGACCCAGGTATAACTACCTCACAAAATAGATTAGTAAGGATTATTTGTTCCCCAGTAGACTTGTAGTGAATCTGTGCCTGGGTAAGTATTTTCCCTTTGGATTACAGCTCCCAAAAGTTTCTGGGGCAAAGATAAATGGATTTTGAAAGTAATTTCTCAATGAGATATATATACACATGCATACATACATACACACACACACACACACACACACACACACACCATTGTGGACTGTGAAGTGAAAGTAAAGGGGAAAATGGAATGGGAAATAAGGACTGGATCTCACAATTTGTCCTCAATTAGCTGGCATAAAATTTTTGAGGCATTTTTATTCTCTTTGTCTATATTCTGACAGTGACTAAAACCAGAAAGACAGCTGGAGCTGCAAAAATTATATAGAAATTATTAAGCTCCTTAAATTGCAAAGTAGTTTGCTCTCCAATGACTGAGGGATTTCTTCCCAGTGAGTTTCCTCTACCAATGGAACAAAAAAAAAATTAAAAATCTGGCAGCAGTATGCAAAGTAGTTTGGTTGAAATTGTTGAATCCCTATATAAAAAAGAAATCTTTCTGAACTAAAACAAAATCTGAGGGCCCTGGAAGATAAGAAAAGGAGTGTATTAGGAGAAAGATACAACTCAAGGAAAACAGTGGGCATGTCAGAAAAATCTCAAAATGACTTTTATGCTGGAGACTGTTTCTTTTTCTTTTTTTTTATAAAGCTTTTCATTTTCGAAACATATGCACGGATAATTTGAAAGCATTGACCCTTACATAGCCTTGTGTTTCAGATTTTCTCCTCCTTCCCTCTACCCCTTCCCTAGATAGCAAGCAATTCAATATATGCTAAACATGTTAAAATATATGTTAAATCCAATATATATAAACATATTTATGCAATTTTCTTGGTGCCCAAGAGAAATCGGATCAAAGAAAGAAAGTAAATGAGTAAGAAAACAAAATGCAAGTGAACAATAACAAAAAGAGTGGGAATGTTATGTTGTGATTCACACTTAGTTTTCACAGCCCTCTCTCTGGGTGTGGGATTTCATCGCAAAATCATTGGAGGAATCAATATCTCATTGTTGGAAAGAGCCACGTCCATAAGAATTGTTTGTTATATAATATTATTGTTGCTGTGTACAATGATCTCATTTCACTCAGCATCAGTTCATGTAAGTCTCTCCAGGTCTCTCTACAATCACCCTGCTGACAGTGTCTTAGAGAACAATAATATTTCCTAACATTCATATTCTGTAAATTATTCAGCCATTCCCCCACTGATGGACATTCACTCAATTTCCAGGTCCTTCCCACTACAAAAAGGGTTGCCACAGACATTTTTGCACATGTGGGTTCCTTTCCCCCCTTTAAGATCCCTTTGGGATATAAGCCCAATAGAAACACTGCTGGATCCAAGGGTATTCACAGTTTGATAACTTTTTGAACACAGTTACAAATTGCTCTCCACAATGGCTGGATCCGTTTATAGTTCCACCTACAATGTATCAGTGTCTCAATTTTTCCATATCACCTCCATTATTCATCCTTGACTTTTCCTGTCATCTTAGCTAAGGTGTGTAGTGGTACCTCAGAGTTGTCTTAATTTTCATTTCTCTGATCAATAGTGATTTATTTGGAGCATCTTTTCATGCGACTACAAATAGTTTCAATTTCTTTATCTGAAAATTGTCTGTTCATAGCCTTTGATCATTTATCAATTGGAGAATGGCTTGGATTTTTGTAAATTTTAATCAGTTCTCTATATATTTTAGAAATGAGACCGTTATTAGAATCCTTAAATGTAAAAATGATTTCCCAATTAATTGCTTCCTTTCTAATCTTGAGACTGTTTCTTTAAAAGCAGCTAAATGGAAAGAGTGCTAAGACTGAAGTCAATAAGTCAGAAATTTAAATGTCACCTCAGACACTTACTAGCTGTGTGGCCCTGAACAAATCTCTTAATCTCTCTGCCTCAGTTTCCTCAACTGTAAAATGTAAAATAGCACCTACCTCCCAGAGTTTTTGTAAGGATTAAATGAGAGTATATGTAGTATTTGCCAAAATATCTGAAAGAAAATTGGAGTTTAATAAGTGCTTATTCCATTCTTCCCCATATGTCTACTGTGCGTGTCATACCCACTCAATGAATTGATAAATAGCTACATAGATCCCAGATATGAGGAAAGATAAGATCAGGGGAGACTAATTGGGCATAAGGTGATAAAGTCTTCAGTTAGGATGATCACAATGACAACAGAAAGGATAGGATGAAACAATATATCCTACACTGGGGGCTCCCTCAGTATCCAAGCTATTAAAAACTCTCAGATCCTGAAAGCAACTGTTCCCCAAACTGGAAGGCAGCCTGAGCCTAGAGCAAATACCCTGGAACAGCTGTGAGAAACAACATGTACATACATAAATTGGTACATAATACACACAAAACTAATACAAGCTAGTTTGGGAAAAAGGGGTGGGAGGATTAGGAAAGTCTTTATGTTGATGTAGCTTTAATTGCTTCTTGAAAGAAACTAGAGATTCCTAGGGGGAGACTGAGGAAAGACTGCATTCTAGAGATGGGGGGAAAGGGAAGGCCCACATTTCTGTACTCTGGATGCCATAGTGGGAAATAATGTGCAAAAAAACCCTGAAAGGTAGGAAGGAAACAGGTTGTGAAGAGATGTAAACACCCAGTGAAGGAGTCTCAAAAGTTTTATACCAACTGAATGAGGAGAATTTCAAGTTCCTCTGCTATCCTATTCATTTTTCTTTTTCCCTTTATATTTGATACTAGCAGTAATAGGGACCCACTGGCATTTATTGAGTAGGAGAATGACACTGTACTTTAGGAAAATCATTTTAGCAGCTACGTGGCAGATGATTTGGTTTGAGGAGAGGTTTGAGGCAGGAGACAAGTTAGGAATTTCAGTTAAGAACTAGTAAAGGCCTGACCTGAGTTAGAGGGGATTGTATGAAGAGAAAGGAGAAAAACATGTGAGAAATTCTTTGGAAGTAAAAATAAGATATGGCAATTGATTTGTAAAAATGAACAACCGGAAGTGTGGTCTATGCCTTCAATAATAACAGCGACGTTTGGAAAAGTAGATTTGTGGAGAACAATAATGAGTTTTATTTTAGGAATATTGAATTTGAGATGCCTACAAGACTTCTGCTTCAAAATGTCCAATAGTCCAGGCTGTCTCTGGCCTTTCCTTTACACCAATATCTTTCTTTGTATATATTTGTTTGCATGCTGTCTCCTTTATTGAATTGCAAGTTTTTGAGGGCAGGGCTGTCTTTTACCTCTTTTTGTAACTCCAATTCTTGGCACAGTGTCTGGCATATAGCAAGCACTTAATAAGTTTATATTGATTTATTGATTGCAGAGCCTGTGTGTATAATGGATAAAATGGTGGACTTGGTATCAGCAAGATTGGGTTCAAATTTGACCTCTATTACTTAGCTATGTTACATGGGAAGTAATTTAACTCCTCTCACCCTTAGTTTCCTCTTTCATAAAATGCACACAATACTACATAAAGTTTTATCCTAAAAGCATTGTAAGCCTCAAATTAGATTATTTGTGCAAAGAGCTTTGCAAATAATGGGGTGCTATATTATTGTGAGGGATAGAAAATCCTATCCAAAAATGACTACTCAGAGACCTCTTGAAGTAAAAAGCAGAAAAGTTGTTTATTTAATTAATTCTCATGAGAATGAGCAATTCCATCGTGAGGAGGGAAAGAGAGAGAGCTCATGGTAGAAGGGCTAAAATGGGGATAAGGTATACAGTTTTTATAGGTTTTAGATACAAAGGATTACATCATGAGTTGGAAAACATTAAGAGATAGGTGCCCCCCCCCCCATTCCTTAATTGGATGTTATTCGTGCCAAAAACAGCAGATTCCCTAGTTTTGGGAGGAACCATACATCAGGCAACTAATTGTCCAGATGTTGGTAACTTGAACAGCGATAAATGTCATCATTCAAGGTTAAATATATATGTCTAAAATCTAAGTACATATTGGCTTCCACTCAACATACCCACACAGGTCACAGAGGCCTAGAGAAACTAAAAATACAGAAGAGGAAGTTAAATGTCCTTGGAAGTTCAGCTGCTGGAAGTTCTTCACCTTATCTTTACTACATACAACTGCTGGAAGTTCTTCAACTATACACACTCACATTATCATACATTGGAGTATGGACTAGACCTGTGACTTCATTTGTGTAGGCAACTCACAGATGAGGAAATTCCTCTACCCACACAATTCAACACCTTTTTGCAACTAAAAGTCTTAAAGTGTTATTTAAGGTTGAACTCAAATAGAAATGGGGGCAACTAATCAACACATAAATATCCCTAAGGGAAGGGGAGGCATTTTGATTTAGAAAACCACATACTAACATTATCTATGTTTTAGTGCATCTTATTTATTTTTCTTAAATATTTCCCAGTTGCATTTTAATCTGGTTCTAGTTAACTTGGGATCATAGTTCCAGCCAGGTGTTTGACACCTCAGCACTACACCATGCTGTTCTTTATTATATTACAAGATGTTATTTTCTATGAGATATATTTCATTCAAGCACTAATTTTAATGGCTCCAGATGGAAGCTCTGAGCTCAGATGAGTTTGTGGGGACATGAACCAAAATGACTAACCATAATGAATTGAAAAAAATTAAAGACTGGAACAGCTGAGAATGTTTAGCTAGTATATAGGATGTCAATCATATTGTATAAAATAAGGAAATATACTTAATGATTCTGAGCTTCTCATCCACATGGCTAGAAACAACCCAAACCCACCATATGCTACCTGTGGCCTTTCAGCTCATTTGGTTCTTGATAAACTGGTAAATTCAGGTGTGCCCTTCACCTTGCCTGGCACACAGATATAAATATTTGATTACTTTATGTCCATTTAGCATTCTCGGATGATAGCGGAGCATTATTTTAATAGACCATTCTTCCAACTAAATCTGAGAGCTCATTAACCTTTACTAGCATAGCTCTGAGGATTGATTCCATTGAGAGCAAAGTCTCAGGCTTGAAAATTAGGAAGACTTTCTCTTTTCCATCTTCATTCTGGCAAATGGAACTCATTTAATGCAATTTATTGAGACCAATGTATAGTGAAAACCAGATAATGACCTGCAGCTTAAGCTATAATGTTGTATTGTGCCATTTAAACTTAACAGAAGCTTCAGGAATAACAATAGGAGCTGACATTGGGGGAAAAAAATCACTTTGTCTGCATTGTCTCATTTGAGCTGGAACTATAAGCAGTACTGCTACTATTTTAGAGATGAGGAAACTGAGGTTCCAAAAGTTTAAGTGACTTATCTAGGATAATGCAATTCAATTCCACAAGCATTAGTAAATGTCTACTATATGTGAGGTACTAAGGCTACAATGACACAAATGAAATAATCTCTACCTTCAAGAAATGTACATTCTATGAAAAGTATACACAGGTATACAAAAATAAGTTCTAATGGTTTAAAACTACACTAAGACTTTTGAAACACACTATATTTAAAGTAATAATTTGTGATCAGGAAAAGCCTCATATCAGCAGCAGTGATGAAACTCAGATTTGAATGTCAATAATAATTCCAAGATAAGTAGGTGAGAGAAAAGAAATTTCTAGTGGTGGTATATAGTGTATGGAAAGACACAAAATTTTGAAATATTGTGTACAGGATACAACAAATATACCAGTTTCACTGGATTTTATAGGCATGAGGCAGTATCATCTAAAAATCAATTTAAAGATAAATCAGAATCAGATTGTGAAGGGCTTTGAATGCCAAATGAGTTTGCATTTTTTCCAAAGATAATAGAAAGCCATTCAAAAGTCATGAGTATGATAATGACACTCTCTGGGCATTGGGAATATGAATTTTGCAATTGTATGGAAAATTGTTTGGGGAGGGGATATAGTGGAGGGACAGAGACTAAGTCCAGGTGAGAGATGATTAGGACCTAAAAAAGAATTATGGTATGAATGAGGAAAAGGAAGAGACTTTTTGAATAAGACTTAAATTAGATATAGAAGTTAAGGGTGAATCTAGAATAATTCAAAATTTCTGAAGTTTGAGTATGCAACAGAGACAATGTATTTGAATCTTGATTTCCCATGACTTTAGGTCCAGCAATCTTTCCACCAATTCACTGAACTGAAAAAATAGCAGTTTCCTCATATAGTTAGCCTAAAACTGAGGTGTTAAGCAATTTAACTGTGGTCATAGAGGAAGTTTTTAAAGTAGAATTCAAATTTAAGCCTCATGTCTCCAACATACTTTTGTTCTATTGCTCTGCCTCTTCACTGGTCCTCAAAGAATGTTAACAAAAGTCCTAAAAATGCAATGGAGAACATGGACAAGAACAATCCATAATGAGATGTCATGGCTGGGTTGTGAGGTACACCATTAGAGAAACCATGCTGATAATAATTGGAAATCTTTAAAAAAGTGAAAGTACATTTTATGTAATAATAATAATAATGGCTAGCATTTCTATAGTACTTTAAAATTTTCATTGAAACTATAAGAGGAAAAAGTAATAAAGAGGTGATATAAGCTTAACACTATAGACTCTAGCAAAAAAAAAAAAAAAAAAAGATAGAAAGTTAAGGACTCTGCCTGTTAAGAAGAAAGATACTCCAACAAGATTAGGGTCCCTCTGGTCTGTACCGTGGATTTGGTGAAAGAATTCATTCATTCAGTCTCCAAATTAAGGGGAAAAGATTTATTACCCTGCTTGATAGCAGGCTAAGGGTCCAAGGGAAATTACTAAAGAAGTAGAAGCAAGAAGATAACTTTATGGGAAAGAGAAACAAAGATTAGATTGCTATGCTGATAATATGGTTTAGAGATATAATTGCCTAGTGGTAAGAATGGGTTATTCCCATCATTGAGTTCTACAGCTTATTGACCAACAGAATCAGTATTGAATTACTGCTATTGGCCAGCATTGCTTATAGCACTCCCAAGGCCAGGTAGCCTTAGGTTTTCTCAGGCCTTGCCATTTTCTCACATGTCTTTGTACCCATCCAGAAGACATGGAGTCAATAAGACTCTCAGAGAATGAGATGGGGGACAAGGGGTACTAGTATATGAAATGGTGCCAGGGAAAAGACAAAGTTGCTATTTCACTCCAAGGCTTGCCTTTCTCTGTCCCTTCCAAGTCAGAAAAGGTAGCAGGAGCAAGAGGAAGAGGGAGAAGAAGACACCTTTCTGAGGGGGGATCAACTTGGTTTGCCCAAAACAATAATGGTAATACTTCCTCTCTCTCCATATCTCTCCCAGGGAATGAGTATCTGTTCCAAATCCTGTATCTATTTCTTTAAAGTTTATATTTTACATTGCTGCTCACCTAGTTTATACAGAATGGTATTAAGATAAAACTATGATACCAGAATTGATGTTTTACTCTGTGGAAATGTCATGGGAATCAAAGAAGCGTCAAACTTCCCTGCATGGCCATTCAGTCTAAGAGCCCTGGTTAATAAGATTCTACAATGTTTCTCTCTCTCTCTCTCTCTCTCTCTCTCTCTCTCTCTCTCTCTCTGTCTCACACTCACACACACACACACACACACAACTTACATACATACAAACACACAATTTTCTTCCACAGAGATGAGAAAATCCTTCTATCTAATGGCTTTATTAGTCTGTATGTATTTAGTAATCTGTACACACAGATGCTACATAAGGCAGCTACACAGAGGAAACCATGATAGAATTTTTTTCTAAATCTTTGTGATTTTTCTTGGCCAGGGGCTCGAAACAAACCAAAAAGATTATTACTGATAAATACTTTTATAAGACTCAAAAGTAAGGGGAACCTCCAGGTTTTTGCATAGACATCTTCCTCCATGTAAGATTCAATTCAGTTATCTCC
Organism: Sarcophilus harrisii; assembly: GCF_902635505.1. Classification (NCBI taxonomy): domain Eukaryota; kingdom Metazoa; phylum Chordata; class Mammalia; order Dasyuromorphia; family Dasyuridae; genus Sarcophilus; species Sarcophilus harrisii. Next base: position 65,365,456 of record NC_045426.1, on the reverse strand, counting down.
TCCTTTTTGGCTTTGCTAGTTGTTGTAGCTTTCAAATAAGGGGATGTGGCTGGAGCTGGTTCAAAATTCAATGATACTAAAATGATCCTTAACTCTGGATGGGAAATTATTGAACATATAATGATTTGCAAAAATATTTTCCTCCTATTTGATCAGTGTGTTTTTATAATAACAGCTCTCATTCTGTTTTATAATTCATTTGTGCTTTTCTGGCAACAACCTAATGAATTAGGGAGTGTAAGCATCTCAGCAAAGCTGCCTGGCTGAAAATTTCAATCCACAATGAGTGCCTCTTTGTTTATAGTATTACTCCTTTTCAGCAGATGACTATAGGACATTTTGGGACAGTGTTCACAAAAGTACTAAGCCTAGATGAGGGAAGATAAAAATCTATCTGCATTAACAGAATGTGCCTAACATAACACGTTTCATCCAACATTTGCCTGTTGGAATCAGAGATGTATAAAGACTATAGATTGAAGTATGCCAATACACCCACACCCAAACCCTTGCTCTATGCATAATGGAATCATTCTTAGTACAATAACTCCCTGAGAAAATTTTGGGCTTCCCTCTCCCTAAATTTCAGGCTTCATTTGGCAAGCTTTATATTATGTTCATTCCAAACCCATAGTTACACAGATTTAAATTTTCTGGTAACAACTGAAATACCTTTGCTTTCCTGAAATTTAACATGAAAACATCTTACATTAAATTTTCTTCTAATAAGAATTGATTTTTTTTCTGATTTCTGGTTCAGTGCTCTTTATTTTTTTTAATAATTATAACTTTTTATTGACAGAACCCATGCCTGGGTAATTTTTTACAACATTATCCCTTGCACTCACTTCTGTTCTGACTTTTCCCTTCCCTCCCTCCACCCCCTCCCCCAGATGGCAAGCAGTCCTATATATGTTGAATATGTCACAGTATATCCTAGATACAATATATGTGTGCAGAACTAAATAGTTCTCTTGTTGCACAGGAAAAATTGGATTCAGAAGGTAAAAAATAACCTGGGAAGAAAAACAAAAATGCAAACAGTTTACATTCATTTCCCAGTGTTCTTTCTTTGGGGGTAGCTGCTTCTGCTTCTGTCCATCATTGATCAATTGAAACTAAGTTAGATCTTCTCTTTGTTGAAGAAATCCACTTCCTTCAGAATACATCCTCATACAGTATAAATTATTGAAGTATATAATGATCTCCTGGTTCTGCTCATTTCACTCAGCATCAGTTCATGTAAGTCACTCCAAGCCTCTCTGTATCCATCCTGCTGATCTTTTCTTACAGAACAATAATATTCCATAATATTCATATACCACAGTTTACCCAACCATTCTCCAATTGATGGGCATCCATTCATTTTCCAGTTTCTAGTCACTACAAACAAGGCTGCCACAAACATTTTGGCACATACAGGTCCCTTTCCCTTCTTTAGTATCTCTTTGGGATATAAGCCCAGTAGTAACACTGCTGGATCAAAGGATATGCACAGTTTGATAGCTTTTTGAACATAGTTCCAAATCACTCTCCAGAATGGCAGGATATATTCACAATTCCACCAGCAATGTATTAGTGTCTCTGTTTTCCCACATCCCTTCCAATATTCCGCATTATCTTTCCCTGTCATTCTAGCCAATCTGACAGATGAATAGTGGTATCTTAGAGTTGTCTTAATTCGCATTTCTCTGATTAATAATAACTTGGAGGGAATTAATTTTTTTAAATAGTAATGATATGATAAATCCACTAATGTCTCAGGTAAAAACATAAATGGCAGACCCATCTAATTTCCAGATGTCAAGAAGCTAGAAATAATAGCTAACAAATTGGATTATAGATTCAAAATTCAAGAGGTTAGTCTGATAGTGCAAAGCTAATAAAATGGAATATAAAAGGAGGGGGAAAACCCTGCACTTGAATTTAAAAAAAAAAAAACAGAGGGAGAGAATGAGGGAGGGAGATGAGAGAAGGAGAGAGGGAAAGAGAAGACCAGAAAGAGAGAGAGAGAATATTAATGGGGGTGGTGGGAGGGGAATTGGACAGAAAATCCAATTGAGTCAGGAGTGCAATCAGGAGAGGAATAAAGTAAGTAACTGTAGACTGACTCTCTTACTTAAAATAGAAATTTGAAAAGGAACCAACCAATCAGAGATGGAGCCAGTTCTCTGCTCAAGAAAGCCAACTTCTAAAGAACCAATCACTGCATGAGCAATTACCTCAGAAATTGACAAAGACTACCTATGAAGGCTTAATTTATTGTTTTGTTGATTGATCAACTAGACTTAAGATGAAGAAAATGTTAATAGTGTTGATTAAACTTTGAAGTATGTCTTGTATACATTTTTTCTTCCAGAAAGCCAGTTGTTAAACATTTACTAGCACACCCCTGGGAGAAGGGTACTTCAGTCATGCAGTTTCCATGATGAAGAAGTTTCTGGAGCATTGTAGAGAAAATTCAGTAGACTCAGAAGTACAACCAGGCAAGAAATGGGATGATAGTGGTGGCAGCAGCAGTGACTAAAATTTATATAGCACCTACTATGTGCCAGGCACTGAATTAAATGCATTACAAATATTAAATAACTACTTCTAACATATAACCTGTCCTGTTCAGACCACATCCTGAGTAGAATATTCAGTTCTAGTAATGTTTTAGGAAGGAGACTGAAAATCTGCACAGCATCCAAAGGAGAATAAATGAGGATTTGGAAACCATCTCATATGAAGATTATTGTCAATTAGAGAAGACATGGGAACATCATGACATCTATTTTAAAATACAGGGAGCATTTTCATGACTAAATTTTTATTTAATTTTTCAAAACTAATCAGATCAGATTCTTGAGATCAATTGTTAGAAACTACAGGAAGGCAAACTTTGACTAAAGTAAAAAAGAATTTCCTAATAATTAAAGTTTTCCCCCAAAAATGGGTAGAATTTACCTTAGAAAATTCCTAATGTTTATTAAGTAATGGTTGGCAATATTATATATGAAATTCACATTCTACATGAAGCTGAGAGGTGACCTCTGAAATATGCCCCAATTCTGGAATTCTATGAATCTAAGCAATTCTACAAAAAAGCTCTCTAATCCTTGGAATATTAAATCTGAAGAGATACCAAAGGCTCTAACGAAGACCTGAATAAGAACCATTTTAAACAACATCTCTAAGAATGCTATCTGACTTTCAATTGAAGGTGGCTTTTGGGCAATTCCAATCATTAAGACTTTTTCTTACATCAAACATAAAATATCCTTTTTACAACTTCTAACCATTGTTTCTAATTTATCTCTCTTCAGTCAAACAGAAAAAATCAAACCCTTCTTCTAAATGACAACCCTTTTAGAACTTAGGGCTATAAGGTTATAGATCTATAGAGAACTGCAAAAGGTGTCTAGCTTTATTCCCTCATTATACAGTAGAGACCTATAAAATAATTTGTCCAGGGGCATTAAAGAAGCATCAGAAGCCAGTTCTGAACCCAAATCTTCTCCCTCCAGAGTTGTAACTCTTTCCCCTGGACCATGCTCACTCCTTGAGTAGAATCATATTCCACTTCAATCATCTTTTCAACAGATTAATGATACATAATTCCCTCAGCTATTCCTCATAAGGAGTTTTAATTTTGTTCACCATCCTGGTTACACATTTCTGGACACAGTCCAGTTTACCAATATCCTTTCAAAAAGTTGGCACTCCAAATCATACATGATATTTGACCTTGAAAGGAAAACTTCATAGAAGCTCCTAGCAATAACTAGTGGAAAAGTAAAGTTGTTGCTTTGATTAGTGATAGGAAATGATGGGAAAATTAAACAGAAAATGCCTTAGATACAGGATTCATTAGACATGTGTATATGGCCTGAAGGAAGGTTCATCAAGATGCTCATTTTATAGTCTATCCCTATAATTGCTTTCATCTAAAATTCAATCAGGCTGTCCATATAATCTCAAAACAACTTGTAGAAGAAGCGAAAACTTGTCTTACTTACCTGGTGGTAAAGAATGGCATATAGTAATTAGAGAAATCGGGAAGTTAAGTGGCTGCATTCAAGTCCCCATTTACCTTTGACACATACTAGTTACAAGACATTAGGCAAGTCATTTAACTTCACAATAATATAGACAACACATAGAACAAATACTAATCAATACTGATAGAGGGAATTTCTTAATAAAGTGAGTTTTCTTTCATATACAACACCACACTAATGAAATGAAAGGTTAGATCAAATGAAATCAGAGCTTTTAAAAAAAAAAATGAGATAATGTATGTAGACTATTTAAGATATATGGGGTTACTTAATTCAAACTCTGCCTAACATTAATGAATCAGATCTCCAAAACAAAGCAATATCTTCCTCCTCAAGGATCTCAGAGCATCTCTGAGGGACTACCCCAAGCTCCCATTCCTATTGATTCTTCTTTCAACAATTATCAAATGTATATATTATATCAATACCTTCCAGTGATTAGCATCACAGTAATATTTAATTGTCCCTCCTATATCACTACCTTGGCATGGTGGAAGGACTTGTATATTTCAACAGAACAATAAGTTATTCCATGCAAAGCTTCCCAAGATGGATGTCTCATAGTGGAGAGTTTTAACAAAAATCATCCACTGGCAAACCACTCCAGTATCTTTGCCAAGAAAACCCACGGATATAATTTTCTGGCATGCTATGGTGTACAAGGTCACAAAAAGTCTGACTTGACTGAATGACTGAACAACATTTAACCAATTGACATGAATTAGCTTTGACAAAGGAATATTTACTGAAAAGATATAGCATGAAAGGAAATGCAAATCACTTCCAGATCTAGGAGGACAATTTCCCCTCTAAGTGGGGAGCTACTGAGAACAGTGGATTTAAAATGACTACTACAAAGCATTTTATTTTCAAAATATATGCATAGATAATTTTCAACATCCATCCTTGCAAAACCTTGTGTTCCATTTTTTTTCTCCCTCCCTTCCTCCGCCCCTCCCCTACACTGCAAGTAATCCAATATAGGTTAAACATGTGTAATTCTTCTATATAATTTTTCTTAATTATGCTACAGGAGAAAAACCAGATCAAAAAGGGAAAAAAATGAGAAAGAAAACAAAATACAAGCAAACGACAACAAAAAAAAGTGAAAATACTAAGTTGTGATCCATACTCAGTCCCCACAGTCCTCTTTCTGGGTGCAGATGGCTCTCTTCGTCACAAGACCACTGGAATTGGCCTAAATCACCTTGCTATTGAAAATAGCCAAGTCCATCAGAATTATCATATAATCTTGCTGTTGCTATGCACAATGTTCTCCTTGTACTATTCACTTCACTCAGTATTAGTTCATGTTATTCTCTCCAAGCTCCTCTGAAATCATCCTGCTGAATGAAAGTGGCCAAGCTGTGCCAGACCTAAAACTATATTATAAAGCAGTAGTCATCAAAACCATTTGGTACTGGCTAAGAAACAGAGTAGTCTATCATTGGAATGGTTAGGTTCAAGGATAAAATAGTCAGTAACTATAGTAATCAGATGTTTGACAAACCCAAAGACCCCAGTTTTTTGGGATAAGAACTCACTATTGGACAAAAACTGCTGGGATTAGTATGGCAAAAACTAGCCATTGACTCACACCTAACACCCTATACAAAAGATAAGGTCTAAATGGCTTCATGATTTAGACATAAAGAGTGATATTATAAGCAAATTAGAAGCACAAAAGATAGTTTAACCTTTCAGATCTGTGAAGAAGGAAGGAATTTGTGGCCAAAGAAGAATTGGAGTACATTATTGAATGCAAAATGGATAATTTTGATTATATTAAGTTTAAAAGGTTTTGTACAAACAAAACCAATGAAGATAAGATTAGAAGAGAAGCAATAAACTGGAGGGGGTGGGGATTTTACATTTAAGGGTTCTGATAAAGGCCTTATTTCTAAAATATGTAAAGAACTGACTCAAATTTATAAGAATTCAAGACATTCTCCAATTGATAAGTGGTCAAAGGATATGAACAGACAATTTTCAGATGAAGAAATTAAAGCCATTTCTAGTCATGAAAAAATGCTCTAAATTACTATTGATCAGAGAAATGCAAATTAAGACAACTCTGAGGTACTGCTACATATCTCTCAGATTGGCTAAAATGGCAGGAAAATATAATGACAAATGTTGGAGGTATGGGGGAAAACTGGTACACTAATATATTGTGGATGGAGTTGTGATCTGATCCAACCATTCTGGAGAGCAATTTGGAAGTATGACCAAAGGGCTATGAAGCTGTGTATACTCTATGATCCAGCAGTGTTTTTAGTGGGCTTGTATCCCAAAGAGATCTTAAATGAGGGAAAAGGACCCACATGTGCAAAATTGTTTGTGGCAGCCCTTTTTGTGATGGCAAAAAACTGGAAACTGAGTGCATGCCCATGAGTTGGACAATGGCTGAACAAATTATGGTATAAGAATGTTATGGAATATTTTTGTTCTGTAAGAAAAGATAAGGAGAATGATTCCAGAGAGGCCTGGAGAGATTTACATGAACTGATGCTAAGTGAAATGAGAAGAACTAGAAATGGCAAAAGCAAGATTACACTCTAATCAATTGTAATAGATGTGACTCTTTTCAACAACGAGATGATTCAGGCCAGTTCCAATGGTTTCATGATGAAGAGAACTATCTGCAACCAGAGAGAGGGCTGTGGGAACTGAGTATGGACCACAACATAGTATTTTCACTCTTTTTGTTGTTGTTTTCTTGCATTTTGTTTTCTTTTTCATTTTTTTCCTTTTTGATCTTGTTTTTCTCATGCAACATGATAATTGTAGAAATATGTATAGAAGAATCGCATATGTTTAACATATATTGGATTTCTTAGTCTAGGGGAGGGAGTTGGGGAAAGGAAAGGAAAAAATTTGGAACACAAGGTTGTGCAAGGGTGAATATTGAAAATTATCCATGCATAGGTTTTGAAAATAAAAGGCTTTAATTTTAAAAAGAAAAGAAACAAAGGAATGAAGAAAAAATCATCCTGCTGATCATTTCTTATAGAACAATAATATTCCATAACATTCATATGCTATAACTTATTCAGTCTTTCTCTATCTGATGGATAACCACTTAGTTTCCAGTTCCTTATTACTATGAATAGGGCTACTAAAAACTTTTTTGCACATGTGGGTCCTTTTCCCTTTTTTATGATCTTTTGGGGATACAGAACCAGTAGAGACACTGCTGGATTAAAGCACGGTTTGATAGCCCCTTGGCCATGGTTTCCTACTGCTCTCCAGAATGATTGGATCAGTTCACAACTCCACCAACAGTGTATTAGTGTCCCAGTTTCCCCACATCCCCTCCAACAATCATCATTATCTTTATGGGGTTTCTTGCAAACTTTCTCAATGGTAAGAGAGGAAGATTACTTTGTACTCACACATACTGAGTGGTTTTAAATCCCTCTGGGTCTCTGCAATAATACCAAACATCCAGATTTTCTTGTAAGGTCCCTAAAATTCATAGAGAACTCAGCTGAAGATCCAGCCAAATCTCTTTGCCCCTTTCAGCATAGGGCATGAAAAAATTCTCTAGGTCCCTGAAATAACACAGAACACCAGAATTTTTCCAAATAGATTTCTATAACTTAGAGAGACATTCCAAATTTATCTAGCAATGCAATAAACAAGGTAAACTTGAGAACATTCACTGCCACCCCACACTTCTATCCCTTTCCCCAATAAACTAGAGGAAGGCCTTTGGAGGCACTGAATCAGCAGTGACAGCAGGTGCTTCTAGAGCTCTCAGCTAGTAAGAGGGTCAAACAATTGGTTAGAAGGAGATTACAGGAGTCTTTTTGCTAGCACTGATACAGGACTCCATTGCTTTGTCCATACTGATATCTTGATCATAGTTCTGGGTGGCAATCCTAGAGCAAGCAAAACCACTAGCACATCTAAGTTTGTGGCTGTAGTGGATCAAAAAGTCTCCTTACAAAAAAGAATGCTTGTAGTTCCTCACAAAGCAAATCTAAGGCCAGAAGAACAGTAAACATCTATCCTTAGTTCATACCACCTTGGAAGGCCTAAAAACTTACAGGTCTTTTTGAATATCTCTGAAAATATCTGCATAAAATCCTTGAAGCTTAGGACATTGAAGTCCTGGAAGTAGAGCTCTACTTTAACAAAGAGTTAAAAGTCAAAGCAAATGGCTGGGGAAATAAGCAATTAACAAAATAAGATTCTGACTATATAAAGTTACTATACTGACAAGTAAGATCAAAACACACAACCAGAAGAAGATAACAAAGTCAGAGCTCCTATATCCAAAGCTTCCAAAAAAATATATTAATTGGTCTCAGACCATAGAAAAGCTCAAAAAATATTTTGAAAATCAAGTAAGAGAAATAGAGGAACAATTGAGAAGAGAAGAAGTGATGCAATCATGAAAAACAAATCAACAGCAAGTAGACAAACACAAACACATACTAAGGAAAATAACATCTTAAAAAAACAAACATAGCAAATTGGTAAAGGAAGTACAAAAACTCAGTGAGGAGAAGAGAATTCTGAGAAAATGGTGGAGTAGATCAGAAAATTCCAAGTTCTCCAGATTTTCCCCCACAAATAAGATAAAAGAACACCCCAGGATGAACATAGAGTGGTAAAAATAAACCAGAATTGGGGCAGAAAGTAGTCCTCCTGATACAATGGAGAAGATCCAAAGAAAGATACCAGAATGGAGGTTAGGTCCCTGTGACATGTAACATGACTGAAACAATAAGTGGAGAATCCTAGAACTAGCTCAAGCCACAGAAATTCTCACCTCCTGAATAGTACTGGGAATCAAGCAGTTTGGGGTCTCAGATGTCTAAGCAAGCAAGGAACACTGAAGAAACTTGGGATTCCAGACAGGTGACATGTGTGGAGAGTGCAGAAGCAGTAAGGCAGGGATGTTACTGACAGAGAGCAGAATTCTTGGTTTCATTTTCAGGCCATAAGAGAGAACTGACGGAAAATCTGAGGCCAGAGGCACCATGTTCCACAACCCAGGAATAGAGGTGATTACAATAACAAAATACTATTTAAAAAAAAAAAAAAAGATAAGCAGATAGGGGAGAAAGAACCTAACCATAGAATGTTACTATGGGAATAGCAAAGACCAGAATTTGTCTTCACAGGAGAATTCTGAAGGGGAAAAAAAGCCTCTCATATTCTGAAGAGTAATAATGTTAAATGGTCACTTGCCCAAAATGAATTTATAGAAGAACTCAAAAAAGAACTTTAAAAGTCAAATGAGAGAGGTTGAGGAAATTTAAAAAGAAATAAAAATAATCCAAGAAAAACAAGATTATGAAAAAAGGTTTCCAACCTGCTGGAAAGGAAGAGACATAATCTTAAGAAAATAATTTCTTGAAAATTAGAATTGGGCAAGGAGAAGGCAAAGAAGTTATAAGGGACTAAGAAATAATAAAGCAAAATATAAAGAAAGAAAAGGAAAAAAAGAAGAGAATAAGAATTTTTTCATAAGGAAAACTGATCTAGAGAACATATTAAGAAGAGAAAACAAAAATAATCAGACTACCTGAAATCTAGAATAAAAAAAATTTTGATACAATAATACAAGAAATATATTTTTAATTACCCTGAAGTGTTAGGACAAGAGGGAAAAGCAGAAATAGAAAAAATCCATCCATCATCATCTTGAAGGGGATTTTATAAGAAAAATTTACAGAAATATCATGGTTAAATTCTAAAACATCCTGATCAAGTAGAAATATTGTTAGTAATAAGAAAAAAATTCAACTACATAGATCCACAATTTGAATCACACAAGATCTGGCAGTGACTATTTTAAAAGATCACAGATTTTAGAATGTTGTGTCAAAGAATCAAAGAACTGAGCTTGTATTTGAAAATATCCTATCTAGCAAAGTTAAACATAATGATGAATGAAAAAAAAATGATGAATTGCCAGACTTTCAGGATATTTTTGCAAAAAAAAACAAACAAACATGAACTTAATAGAAAATTTGACATACTAAATCCAAGATAAATATAAGATAAACATTAAAGACTAATCATAAGGGACTTAATAAAGACAAACTGTTTATTTTTATATGTCAAAATATAAACCATATGTCTAAGATTGTCATTAGTAATTGAGCAATCCAAATGAAAGATTGGTGTAGAGGTGAGTATGCTGTAAGAAAAGGTTTAAAAAAAAAAGTAATTAATTTACACAAATGAGGTGCCAGAGGAAGAACTAACACAAAGAAATTAGATGGGAAGGCTGGGAGTTATGAAACCCTACTTTCATTAGGAATGGTTAAAGAGAGAACAATACATACATACATACATTTATATATACATATATGTATGTATATGTGTGTATGTATGCATAAAAGCATTTTAAACTGAGAATGAAATAAGAGGGTAAGGGTACAGGGAGAGAGGATGGGATAAGAAAGAACTTCTTAGAGGGAACCCAATTCCCATTAGATCTGGGTTGAAAAGAGAACAACATATACATTTAAAAGGGACTAAAAGTCTTTTAAATTCATAAAGAAATAAGAGAGTGAGAATAGAATAAGGGGAGGGATATAGAAAAGTATATAGAGTAACAGGAATGGGATAAAATGGAACAGGATAAAGATGGAGCAACAAATGTATTTGGAAGACTATAAAAGTCTTCTAAATTCAGATAGAAATAAGAGGATAAGGGGAGAGGATCAAGGGAAAGGATAAAGGATCCTGAGGGATTGAAGAGAATAGGTTAAGTAATAGGAGAGCAAAGTAGTCAATAGAAATAAAACAGAGTGAGGAGATACAGAAAATAAAAAACACATAAAATAAAGATCAGGAGTAGAATGTATTATGTAAAAAACCAGGGTTAATAATCATGATCTTGGACAAATTTAAAGATAAAATAGATTTAATCAAAAGAGAAAAATAGGGAAATTACACTATATGTTAACCATATTAATCAATATTATTTTAGAATATTTGAAATCTGTTCAATGAATGAATAATTTTTAAAGTCAATAATAATAGAGAATCATAAAAATTCATTTAAGGAAAAAAACTCCTTAAAAAGTTGAATCAGATAAAAAGAAAGAAGTACAAAAACTTACTGAACAGAATGAATTTTTAAAAATTAGAATTAAGCAAATGCAAGTCAATGACTTTATGAGACATCAAGAAACAAGCAATACCAAAAGAATGAAAAATTATAAGACATTGTGAAATATCTCAGTGGGGAAAAAAACTTACCTAGAAAATAGAGACATTTTAAAATTATTTCACTATACAAAAGCCATGATCAAAAAATAAAAGAAGCCTAGACATCTTCTTTTTTTTAAATTGTAAAGGAAAATTGTCATGATATTCTATAACCACAGAGTCAAATAGAAATGGAAAAGGTTTGCTGATCACCTCTTGAAAGAGATCCTAAAATGAAAACTCCTAGGGATATCATAGCCAAATTTTAGAATTCCAAGGTCAAAATGAAAAGATTGCAAACAATCAGAAGTAATTCAAACATCATAGAGCCATAGTCAGGATAATACAAGATTTAGCAGCTTCTATATTAAAGAATCTAGAGCTTGGATTATGACTTTCTGGGGGGTAAAAGACCTAGGATTACAACCAAGAATTACCTATGAAGCAAAAGCGAGTATAATCCTTCTGGGGGAAAAATGTATAGTCAATAAAATAAAAGAATTTCTAGCATTTTTTGATGAAAAGACCAGAGCTAAATAGAAAATTTGCCTTTCAAATCTAAGACTCAAGAGAAGCATCTACAGGGAAATCACAAGGGACTTCAGAAAGTTAAACTGTTTGCATTCTTACATGAGAAGATGATACTTGTAACTCATACAAACTTTCTTATTATTAGTTAGAAGGAGTGTATATGTGGCCACGGGTGTGAGTTAAATGTGAAGGGATGATATCTAAAAAATAAAATTACAGGATGAGAGAAGAATGTACTGGGAGAAAAGGAAAGTCAGAGGTTGGATGAGGTAAATCATCTCACATAAAAGAAAGAGAAAAAGCTTTTACAGTAGAGGAGAAGAGGGAAGTGAGTGAATTTTACTCTCATCAGAATTGGCTAAAAAAAGGGATAACATACACAATTGGGAATAGAAATGTATCTTGCTCTACAGGAAATTAGGAAGGGAAGAGAATAAGAGAAAGGGGAAGCTGATAGAAAGGAGGGCAAATTGGGGGAGATGTAGTCACCAAAATTCTTTTGAGGAGGGACTGGGTGAAAGGAGAGAGAGAATGGAATAAACAGGAGGAAGGGAGAAAATAGAGTTAGCAATAAAAATTGTGAAAAAAATGAGGTAAGTTTCTCTGATAAAGACCTCATTTCTCAAACTTATAGAAAACTGAGTCAAATTTATAAAAATAAGAACCATTCCTGAATTGACAAATGATCAAAAGATATGAACCGTTTTCAAGTGAAGTATTCAAGGCTATCTATAGTCATATGAAAAATTCTCTAACTTACTATTGATTGGAGAAATGAAAATTAAAACAATTCTTAGGTACTACCTCATATCTATTACATTAATAGAAGCAAAAAATAAATTGACAAATGTTGGAAGGGATGTGGGAAAAATGACACATTAATGTATTGTTAGTGAAGTTGTGAATTGATTCATCCATTCTGTAGAGCAATTTGGAATGTTGCCCAAAGGATTATAAAACCATGTACACTATTTGACCTAACAATACCCCTACTAGGTGATATTGTTTCCCAAGAGAGATATATAACAACAATAACAAGGACCTACATATGCAAAAAATATTTATAGCAGCTCTTTTCTGGGGACAAAGAATTACAAATTGAGAGGATGCCCATCAATTGGAGAAGGGCTGGACACATTTTGGAATGTGTTTATGATGATAAATAGGTAGATAGATAGATAGATAATGTTATAAGAAATGATGAGCAGGATGTTCTCAGAAAAACATGAAAAGACTTCCATGAGCTAATGCAAAATGAAATGTACTATACACAAAGTAACAGCAATATTGTAAGATGATTAGTTGTGAATGATATCTATTCCCAGAAATACAATGATCCAAGATACCTTTAAGGGCCTTGTGATGAATAAAATGCTATCCATCCCCAGAGGGAAAAAATTGTTCATGTCTGAATACAGATTGAAGCATACTTTTTTTAACTACTTTTTGGTCTATGTTTTCTTCCACAGCATGCTTGTTAAAGTAACATTTTATGTGACTATCCATGTATAACCTATACTGGATTATTTGCCTTCTTAATGATAAGGAGGAAAAAAGGAAGAGAATCTTGAACTCAATGGTTTAAAATGAATGTTTAAAATTACATATAACTAAGAAGAAACAAAATACTAAATAAAATTAATAAAAGATTTCATCCAAAAATCAGTATCCAATGAACCTCCTTGTTTAAGCTAATGAAATAAGTTACAACGAAGAAGAGTGGAAACCCTGTTGTCTCTTACTTGACTTTCCAAGTCATCTTGACTGTCATTTCCTCTGCCTTGGGTAAGCTCAAATAGCTGAAAAGATCCCAACTCATTTACTGATTTTTTGCATCTTAAAATTAAAGCTTGGTGGGAAACATTGGTATTATGTGTCTGGTTTTTTGATGGCTTCTTGTATTTACAGGTATAATCAATTATTTGCATGTGGATTTATCAAGAATATCCTGTCATCCCATCTATCTGCCAATACAAACAGGAAATATACTTTTCCATAAATATAGGAGTGACCTAAGAAATCTATTACATTAAAGCTGTTCTTACTATTTCTTTTTAATAATAAAGACCCTATTTGAGCTTCTCTGTTTTCAGAAGCCAAGGCCAAAGAAACGTCTCCATGCATATCCATTCACAGCAATCCCTTTTTTGTGGCAGCAAAAAGCTGGGAATAAAGTGACTGCCCATCGATTGAGGGAGGTCTGAACAAATTGTGATATATTAACATGAGGGAATATTATTATGCTGTAATAAAAATAAATATAAAGATTCATAACAATACAATACAACCCAAAAAGCATTTGTTTTATGCCTATTAAGTGCATGACTTTGTATATTGAAACGAAAGGGGAAAAAGGCAATGGATCACAGATTTGGAGATGGAAGGGATTTTCAAGATTGCCTACTCAAATGCTATTCTTTAACATATAACATCCTTTAACTGACAATCAGAGATGATAATTGTTTTGTTGGTACTCAGATTTCTTTCTGTTGTGCTATGCCACTTGCCTGCCCTCCATGAGTTTACAAAACATAGCACAATTTATAACTGATACAGAATAAAGTAATTGTTAAACCAACATGCTTCCAGGAAGAACATTAAAGGTTTACTGATATATATTCAATAATCAGTGGTACTGGAGAAAAACTAAATAACAGAATGTATGGTCTCAGATTTGATCACAGTATCTATTTGTTTTGCTTAAATATTTAAGAATTTTCTCTAGTCTATTCTTTCTTTTTTCAACTCTTTTAGGGCCTTCTATCCTGAATGGTCTGCTTTCTTTCCTATTCTCTCCTTGTTCAGCTTATTTCTCATATCTTTGGTCCTGAGAGGGAGAATTTTTAATCCCCTACTACAGGCCAAGCACTAAGGATGCAAGAACAAAACAAAACAAAAAGATATTTTCCCTGCTCTCAGGGAACTGTGCAACCAGTTAGACAAGATAAATGTGCATATATAAATCTATATAAAATATATATAAAGTAAATTTGAGATAATTTGACAGAGAAACACTAAAGGAAACAAGAAAGAGATATAGAAAACAGAAAAGGTCTCAGATAGGAAATGGTCTTTAAACAACTAAAATTTTCAGAGGAAAGGGTGAAAAAACTACATTCTAGATATGGAGGGGACTATTTATACAAAGGCTGGAGACAGGAGATGCAATATCATGTAGAAGGAGAAGTCAAGAGATAAGTTTATAGTAGAAGATCTCAAGTCCAGAGAGCTCATTGCCAATCCCAACTCTGCCACTAACAGGCTATGCCATCTTGAATGAACCGATTCCTTTCACTGAATATTTTATTCATTTATAAAGTAAGGGGATTGTGCTACATTAAAAGAATCTCTCTCTGAAGTAACTTTCAACTCTAACATTCTTTCTAGGTCAATTGCCTTCAAGATTACTTCAATAAGAGTAATTCAACTTAGTAGTGCCATTTCTCATGAATTCTTGCTAACATGATAACCATTTAACTAAACAAACATACAGAATTTATTGCTCATCAAGTCTTAGAGAAGCCCTACTCTGTACTACATTTCAATAAAAATAGATGTCTCCGCTCTTCAGAAATTTATAACCTGCCTGGGGAAGTGCACAAATACCAAAAATAACTGAACACCAATCTTATGAACAAACATATCTATAATAAAAATCAACATAGTTTAAGTACATAGGAGAATAAATGATGGAGAAATGATAGTGAGAAAGATGAGCCCGGTGACCCAATATACCTGGTCTTCATGAAAGTTTCATTTACTATCTTCCTAGACTCATAAAATCTCAGAGAAAAAAAGGACATCAGAAATCTGTCTACTCCAACCCACACTTGAACAAGTATCTCATTCACCTACTTGACAAGTGACCCTCCATCAATCTTTGCTTAAAGACCTCCAATGACAACAAAGTTTATTACTTCTATGGCAGAACTTCTTCAGCTGAGGTCTTTGAACTTTTTAGATATTTTGATAAAATTATATGTGTTATTGATTCCCTTTGTAATATGATTTATTTTATCGTTTGCCTTTAATACCTTTATTCTGAGAAGGGATTTATAGACTTCCCAAGACTATCAAAAGACACCACCATTTTGGTGATATTGTTCACCAATGTCACCAATGGAGCTTGTTATTCCCCTCTTGGATAACTCTAAAGATAAAAAGTTGAATGCAACAAATTCTCTCCCAATATCAAAAAACTAAATTTACCTTTTTTCATCTTCTATACCTTAGTTCCTAATTCTGCCTTCTGAGGATCAAGCAGATTATGTCTATATCATGTTCCCTTCATGTCTCTTCAAATATTTAAAAGCAACTATCACTTTTCCCTTTTCTCAGCTCTCACATCTTCTCTTTTCTTCTCACAGAATCATGTAGCCCATAATTTTACAAATTATGAAACTAAAATCCAGAGAAAAATGATTTGCCCAAAATCAAACTGCAGAAATGACTAGAACTCAGTTTTCTTGACTCACAGTCCAATGATCTTTCCACTATTCCACATCTCTTAGAAATAGGACACTGCTGGTGCTCCCACTCCATTGCCTCACAGTTTGTCATCAGAAACTCAGCTCAATGGTGGCAAAGACCCACTAATTTTGTAGGCTTGGAATAAATGCAAAACATATTCCTTTGAAGCCACACAATGATGGAGAGAGGAGGCTGAATGTATTCCATTTGTTGAAATGAAATAATTTCACTAAAAAACTGGAAAACACATTTTGTTACCTACACTGTTTGGTGCTCTTTGAACAAGAGGCCAATAATGAACTGCTTTCAATATTAGCTCCAATTCTTTGATATTGCCCAGCTGTCTAACTCATCTATCAAAACTGGCCAAAACTAGATGTGGGCTGAATAGCATGCTGGCAGATTACTTTTTCTAAATGCAATACATTTCCTTATCAAAAAATGCCCTGTGGCCTGCTTGAGTTACTCTTCAATTTTAACTAGAATGAAATCTATGATTGTAAATCACTTTCCAAATAGAGGGTATCACATCATGCTGCATTATTATAACATCCTCGCTTGCATCTTTTCTAGTTTAGATGGAAAACAAACACATGCTTTTCAAATGTGCAATAACATTTCACAGAAAATTAAAGCTAAGGGCTTTTAATGCTAAATTTTAATGTTGGTTGGATCTATTGAACTCTAAAGCAGCAGTGGAAGTTCAGTTTGTAAATTATCCTGGTTGTGATAATGATCTAATGAAAATATTATACTTATAAAGTTATCTGATCATAATTAACCTTTAAAAGGATGAAAAAAAAGACACAAATTCTCTGGCTCTTGAATCATTTTAATTTATTCCTTTCCATGTCTTACCTAGGTTCATTATTTCTAGAGGTATCTGGACAAAACTGAATACAGCCTTCTAGATATGAGTTCCCAATGGTCTTCTACAAAGACAGACTAGTGTTTTTAGTTTTGTCTTGAATCTTCCTTTCCCTTCAGGCTCTGACAATGGGGTTGTTATTTGTTCTTCATTCTTGAAGAGGACCATGACAACAGAGAGGTGATGCCATGAAATTGCATTTCGAATTGGATTTAAATGAGAGAGGGCTTTACGTTCTTCTGCAGAGCCTTTTGAATTCAATGGCAAAATATAGATCAGGATGACTGAATATGGCCCTGGATACAGTTGACAATAGAGTAACTCTTCTTGTTAGGACCAATTCTTCTCCATGTGTACTTCATGATATCTCTTCCCATCTTTTCCAATATATTGAAATTTTAATATTCATCCACCCCATCTTTCCTTCTATCCTAACTTCTTCCCTCTCAATTTCTCTTTTTCTCCTCTCCCTCAACCTATTTATTAGTTTTTCCCTATTGTCTTCACACAAGTCTAAATCTCTTCTATACTAAAACAATAACAACAGCTTCACTAGACTCTACCTACCAAATAAATCATCCTATATCTTCCCTCTTTTTCCTAGGAAACCGCCTAGAAAAACTGTTTATACTTTCTATCTCCATTTCTTTTCCTTTTATTCCTTAGTCCTTTGCAGTATGTTTTCCAATCTTATAACTTGATGGAAATTATTCTTTACAAAGATTAATGGTGATTTTCAATTGATGAATCTAATGGTCTTTTTTCAGGTCTCATTCTTTTCGATTGTTTCAGCTGAATTTAACACTGTTGACTAGTCTCTTCCCCTAAATTGTCTGTCCTGTCTGGACTTTGATGACACTACCTGGTTTTTCCTCATTTTGCTCTTTATTGTCTAATCACTGCATTGCTAATCTTTTACTAGTTTAATCATTTGGATAAAATGACTGAACTGTCAGTGAAGACAGGAAAGTGAAGAAAGGAGTAATGTTGGACTAACATGACCTACAATATGAAATCAAACTACTATGGAAAACTAAAGAGCTCTGTTGAATCTAGGAATCACTAATAAGGGAAGAGAAAAGGAAAAGGGGTGGAGGCAAGAACCAGATTGAGATCCTATGAAATTTACTCACCTGAGAGGATTTGATAGGATTTGGAGTTCAATGGCATACACTTTGAGAAATCATTGACATTTCTACACTGGGATAAAGAATTGGGATGGTAATATCTAGAAGAATAAATTCTGAAACTAAATATCAAAATAAAAACTCAAAAAGAAAGTCCTAACAAAACAAAAAAGTGTTGTGATTTTTAGCTGCTACTGCTGCTTAATGTTAAATGTAGGTCAAACAAAGGGCACCATTAGAATTTTAGAAGGGTTTGGGAATTTGTTGGTCAAAATCAATTGTTTTTTTGTCGTTTTTTCTCTCTTTCTAAGCATTATCCTGAGTAAACATAGGTATCCATAATCATTTCATTGGTTTTATATAAACAATTAATTTTATAACATTCTACATATCTGAAGGCCTTAATAGTCCACAGCTTTTTATGCCTGGATTAGTTAAAAGAATATACAAAGTAGTATTTTGATAGTGCTAAGGAAAATTGGGGAGAAGGAAATAAATTAAAAAAACAAATAAACAAATAAATAAATTAAAGAAAACAAGTTGAATAAATTCTTGTTCTTCAAGCCCTCACAAAAAAGGCAGTCTTGAAACACTGAAATACTCACCCACCCCCACTTTCCTTCTACCCTAACTTATTCCTTCTCAATTTCTCGTTCTCTCCTTTCCCTCAACCTCAAAATAATGTTTGATGATACCTTAGTTAGCTGGAATTGAATCTATTTGGATGGTTAGATTTTAAAAGTAATTATTATTTGATTGCATGTCAATCTGGAATGTCTTCAAGAGAGTGTCCATGGATGTTGGGCACTACAGAACCCTTTGGCCTTGGTTCTGATGAGCAACTTAATGACTTCTTTAAAGATATAAGTAGCAGGATTAACAAATCTATAGAAAATAAAAAGAGAGGGTTATCTAAATCATTGAATGACCATCAGGATCCAAAAAATATTTTTGGTTGAAACATTCACTTGATGCTAAGATGAACTTTATTAAGGATAAATATAAATAATTCTTCTTACATTTGCATTTTTTAATGACTGAAAGTGTAGGATTTGAATAATGGAACAACTTGACAAGAAAACAGATCATATGAAAATGTTCAAGATGTTTTAGCAGACTGAGAGCAGTGTGAGTCAAATGGATGAAAGGCATTTGAAAAAAAAAAAAGCTTCTCTATTCTTAAATTATATTAATAGAAATAGAGTGTCCAGAAAGAGGGAGATGATAGTCCTTTATCCCCTGCCTTAGTCATAACACAAGAATATTGAGTGTTATTCTGGGCACCAAATTTTAAGTGTAACATTGACCAAGCTGATATACATCCAAAGGACAAAAAGCATCCTGGTATGAACATTCAAGTAATGTCATTTTAAGAGAAAGTTAAAGGAACTAGGAATGTTTAGCCTAGAGAAGAGAAGCTTTAGGGTTGGGAGTTGGGGGACTCATAATAGTTTCTTGGCAATATTTCATGTGTCCTCCAGTAGAAGAAAGAGTAGACTTGCTCTGCTTAGCCCTAGCAGACAGAACTAATTTCAATGGGTAAAAACAAGGAAATAAATTTCTAGTCCCTCTAATGAGATGGTTCCTAACAGAGCTTTCCAACAATAGAATGAGCTGACTCCAGAGTA
This sequence comes from Sarcophilus harrisii, assembly GCF_902635505.1. NCBI lineage: Eukaryota > Metazoa > Chordata > Mammalia > Dasyuromorphia > Dasyuridae > Sarcophilus > Sarcophilus harrisii. Next base: position 65,345,613 of record NC_045426.1, on the reverse strand, counting down.
TTAGTGATCCCATTACTAGAAGTCTGAGAGAAGGGAGAATAGAGAACAGGAAAATCATGTGACATGTTTTAATAAGTTTCATTTCTTATTTCCTATATTTTGTAAGCTGCCTTTTACTTCTCAGAATGCAATAGCAAGTCATAGATTAAAGATTCTAGATTGGTTATTATTTACAATAAAATAAATTTATTGTTGTTCAGTCATTTCAATTGTATCTGACTTTTCGTGATTCCATAGGGTTGTATTGGCAAATATATTGAAGTGGTTTACCACTTCCTTCTGCAATTCCTCTTACAGATGAGGAACTGAGGCAAACAGACAAGTGAATTGCCTAGGGTGACACATTTATGTGAGGCCAGTTTTGAACTCAGGCCTTCCTGACTCCAGGCCCAGTGCTCTATCCATTGCACCACCTAGCTGTGTAAATTAATTCTTAAAAGTATTAAATTCAATATCTTCATATTTGTATTTTTTAACTGGTATAACCAAAGAAAGTCTAAATTCTACATACATTACATTAGGTTGTAGCATATTTATGCTGTCAGGGCTTTGGAAAGTTACTTTAGAAAAGTGTTTTTTATTACTTAGAGATTCAAAATTCACTGTCTTCCTCAAAAAAGAATTATCAAGCAATAGACTTTAGAATGAAAGAAGCTTGCCTAAGAGAGAAGGCAACACATCAGCAGAAGGAAGCCAAGGACAGATCCTCAAGGCAATTATAGAATAAAGGAGCCAGAGAGAAAAGTAGATCCACTAGAAATTATAAAGGTTGTGTTAGCTAAATGGCCTCTTATTCAAAAGGAGACATGAAAAAATGTTTTCTAAGCAAGAAATCTTCAACACTTTAAAGTAGTCAGGGAAAATGATAACATTCCAGTGCTATAAAAAGAGGTTATGATTAAGCAAACAAGGGGCTCCCAGTTTTATTACATTTCAATAACATTACATATGCATGGTAAAATATACCAATGGAATGGAGACATCTTGACTTTGGTTCTCAGTCTCATTTAACTTTTCCTCATTTCTTCTGAAGATACTTGTCAAGCTATGTTTGCACTCTGAGAAACCTTTTTACATTAGAATGGAGACAATCATGTCCAGGAAAAAATAATTATCATAAATAAAATTGGTTTATGAGTATCATAATCCAACTTGTCATGAATAAAAATTGCATTGTTAGACTTAGGCAGGAAGACCTGAGTTCTAATGTAGTCTCTGATGCTTACTGTGTGACCATAAACTCTTTAGGTCTCGGTTTCTTAATATGTAGAATTGAAATAATACCTGAAATATCTACTTCACAGGCTTGTGATAAAGTATGTAATGCAGCACTTTAAAAAAAATTCTTAACATGATGTAGAAATGGCAATTATTGTTGCCATGGTTATTAAATATCCTAAAGAGTTAAAAAAAACAGTAGCCACATTCTTGATTCCAATTTAGAAAAATAAAAGCCTGCAAAGTATATAACTGCAAGTGACCTATTTCACACTGGGGAGCTAAGTTAACAAGAAAGAAATGCTAACAGACACCTGACTTTAGTCTTGACCTTCAGTGCTAGTTTTAGCTTAAAGCTGACAAAATACAGTGTCTACACAGAAGAGTACCCCAAAGACCTTCTAAACTCACTCTTGTTACCCGGTTTGCTTAAGATAATTTACTCAACAAGTAGGATATAAAGGCTGGTTCAAAGGAGTAAGATTTTCTCAGGGGCCATATATTTTGTTTTAAGCTGCAGTTAAGAATCTTGCCTTTAAAAAACTTCCCTCTCTGTGTCAATTAGGTAATCCCCAGCATATGACCCAGAGTCTGGTTACATTTCTGGATGATGACTTGGCTTTTAATGCTCCTCAAGTGACTCAACCTCTCTCAAGAAATTCTGAGGCTTAAAGCTCTCACTTTGAGGCCACTGAAGAAAAGTTGTATTTACTGGGATTTTGCCAAATGGAAAACATTAGAAATCAGCTACAGGAATTAAGTCTGTTTAATTGATATTTTTAACAAACAGTCCCAATTAGATGGATTGATGTTTTCCAAGCTGAATTAGGTACAGACATTCTAAATTACATCAGATTACAAAATTGACTTACACATAAATGATTTAGATATGGAATCTTAGAACTCAAAAGTTGCATTAATACTCACTGATTCAATACATTTATTTATTAAGAACCTACTATTACTGCAACAAGGAGAAGAACAATCAGAAGAAAGGATTCTGGCTCTGAAGTCAGAAGGTCTGGATTCAAAATCCAACTTCTTATAAGTCCTCAAGTAAATAATTTAGCCTTCCCTCTACCTCAGTTACCTCAGTTTTCTCATCTGTAAAATGAGAGAATTGGACTAGAGGGCAACCCTTTCCATTTTATAATACTTTGCTCTATATGTGAAGTCTTTAAAGCAAAGTGGGGGGTTATGACAGGAATACTATTAACTGTAATTCATGAAAAGGATATAAGAATAGTTAAATGATAATAAAATAATATCTAGGAGTAATTTGAAAAGAAAATGTCATCTTAAATAGGAGGAATCAGGGAAATTCATGAAGAAAGTATCTGATGGGAAGCTTTGACTCAGAAAAAGCTGTTAGTTCATTTTCAGTGTTGGAATGAAATAAGAAATTTGCAGGTCATTACAGTTAACAAAAGGAGATTTACTTATAGAATAAAAAAGTAATAGTTGAGGATAGATGTATTCTATGGAAACAGGTCTTGTCAGCAGGGCAATAAATGGTGATTTATTATCTTGGGATGTATGCCAAGTGTGATGGCCTCTCTAGCTCCACAAGTTTGGGTCTTTTGTGTAGGGGAATATGAGGTTTCTATGCCTTTAGATGAGCAGGAGGCTAAATCAATCAATCCAGAAGTTACCAGAAAACCATCAATGGAAAAACAGCTTAAATCTAAGCCCTTGGCAAATCAAATTCCAGGCATAGTTTTGTTATTTTTGGAGAAAAAAAACTAGCCTAACATGAAGTGAGGAAACAGGATATTGCTCCCACCATATTCCAACCCTTGGTCCTTCAAATCTTCTAATGTGGAGGGCCTTGTAGTCAGCTATTGCTGGTCAGCCCTAATTTTGTAAGCCCAGCTAGTCTAACATAGGTAGTTCTAAGGGGTAAAAAGAAAGGAGGAAAACATCATGAAAAAGATAGCAAAAAAAAAAAAAAATAGAAACAGGCCCTTAAAGAATGGCTACCAAAATTGAAAGAACAAAGATCAAAAATCCTATATTTTCTTCCCTCTTTCATAAGAACCTATTTCTAAACTCAAGGATATGATCCACAAAAGGAATGATACCAAATATTTTCAGTTCATAGTGAATCTTCAAATAAAGTGGTGCCAGTGAACAAGGGCAGCACCAAAACCAAAAAACTCCCAACAATGATAGATTCTTTATCACATGGAAAAGACATAAAAGACCATGAGATTCTCATATGCAACATATGCCAGGATTTAAGTGGATACCAAGTTTTTCCTCATGTTAACATCCCCTTCTTTTAAAAATTAAGTTCAGGGGTGGAGCCAAGATGGCGGAGAAGGCACACACAACTTTCTAAGCTCTTCTCTTACCCTCTTTATTAATATTATATTGAGCCTCAAAAATAGTCTTGACTGCTACAATTCATAAAGATAAAAAGTGTAACAACTCACCAGCCGAAAAAAAACTGCAGTCTCGCCAAAAAAGGTTTGTTCCGGGGCTAGGGGGAGATCAGCTTAGACTGGGAGAGAAATTAGTTTCCGAGAAGAGCCTCAAACCGAAAGTGAGAGCACAGATCTCAGCACAAGCTCGCAGCCCCAACACGCAATACAGGGCTTTTCCTTGGGGCAGTTGCAAACCTACACGGCAGGAGGGCACAGCCCAGGTTAGCCTCTAATCTGTGCAGTGGGGGGCTCGGCTTGGGGCCATAGAGCTTTTGCAGGGCCGATTTGCATTGGGCAGAGACTTTGGGGCAGAGTTTGGGGCAGACTTCCGGTAATACCCACAGCCCCACAAGAGGCTCTGGCCTGGGGCAGTGACACTTTCACCCCTTAGTCTCTAGCCTAGGGCAATCGCTAACCCACACAGCCCAACTGGGCACTTTGATAGCTCAGCCAGTGCTGAATCCACCTCCTGTTGGGGGAAGGGAAAACTCTTACTCAGAGCACTCCCATACCTCACAGCCAGAAACCGGTTTACATCTCTCCTCTTCTGCAGAGGAAGCTGGTAACCCCCTTGCCTAGGAGGCATACCCTAAGGGCTTTAAAACATGAATAAAAAGATGAAAAGAACGATCAACAGCTTCTATGCAGAAAAAGAGCAGGTCAGCAAACCTGAAGAGACTAATAGCAAACATGCACCAGACAGTACCCCAAAGGGGAATATCACCTGTCCCCTTTTACATGATGCTCTCATAGAAGAGACCATTAAAAGTCTCAAAAGAGAGTTAGAAGATAAATGGGGAAAGGAAAGAGAAGCCTTACAAGAGAGCAACAACTTCCTGAAATACGAATTGGAAAAGATAAAAAATTCCCAGGAAGTGCAGGGAAACAAAATTTGTGAATGGGTAAAAGTAAAAAAATCGCAGGAAAGTAAGAATTGTGAACTGGAAAAAATGAAGAATTTACTAGAAGGTAGGATTTGTGAACTGGAAAAGACAAAGAACTTGCAAGAAAGTAGGATCTGTGAATTGGAAAAAGACAAAGAACACGAAGAAAGTAGGATCTGTGAATTGAAAGAAATAATTCACTAAAAAAAAAATTAGTGAAATGGAAAAAAATTCCACAGACCAAAACAATACATTTAAAAACTCAATTGGACATATACAGAAAGAAGTAAAAAAAGCTAATGAAGAAAATAATTCTTTAAAAATTAGAACTGAACAAATAGAAACTAATGATTCATTGAGACAGCAAGAATCAGTCAAGCAAAACCAAAAAAATGACAAACTGGAAAAAACCATGAATTATCTACTTGCAAAAATGACAGACTTGGAAAATAGATCTAGGAGAGATAATCTGAGGATTATTGGACTTTCCGAAAATTATGATGAAAAAAAGAGCCTAGATACTATCTTACAAGAAATCATCAAAGAGAACTGCCCAGATATAACAAAATCAGAAGGTAAAATAGGCATTGAAAGAATTCATCGAACATCTTCTGAAAGAGACCCTAAAATAAAAACCCCAAGAAATATTGTGGCCAAATTTCAGAACTATCAGATTAAGGAAAAAATTTTACAAACAGCAAAAAAAAAAACATTTAAATACCGAGGTGCCACAATAAGGATCACCCAAGATCTGGCTGCCTCCACATTAAAGGATCGAAGGGCCTGGAATCTGATATTCCAAAAGGCAAAAGAACTTGGAATGCAGCCAAGAATAAACTACCCAGCTAAGCTGAGCATTTTCTTCCAGGGAAGAAGATGGACATTTAATGAAACAAATGAATTCCATTTGTTTCTAAGGAAAAAACCAGAACTAAACAAAAAATTTGATCTCCAACCATAAAATTCAAGAGACCCAGAAAAGGTAAAAAGAACTCTTAAGAATTGTATTTCTGTTGTGGATATACAAAAAGAATACATGTATAATTTGATTTTACTGATATAACATAAAAAAGGGAAGTAGATATGGAAAAGGAATGATGGCAGAATAAGGTGGGAAGGAGGGATAAAAAGAGGGAAACAACAGCCCACAAAGAGGCAAAGGAAACTTATCATATCTGAGGGAATTTAGAGAGGGGAGGAACATTGTGTGAATCTTACTCTCATCAGAGTTGGCCTAAGAAAAAATAATTGACATTTGTTTTGAGAAAATTTCTCACCCTCATTAAAAACGGGGAGAGAAAAGGAAAAAGAAAAGAGTAATAAGGGAAGGAAGGGGAAAAGACTCAAAGGGGAGGGAGGGATTATAAAGAGGGTAAGCATCGTGATACAAAAGGGGTACATAAGTTTAAAAGGGGGAAAAAGAGTTGGGGGAGGCAAGAATAAGTAAAGCATAATCAGGGGTTATTAGGATGGCAGGAAATACAGATTTAGTGATTCTAACCATAAATATGAATGGGATGAACTCCCCCATAAAGAGGAGGCAGATAGCAGACTGGATCAAAAGTCAGAACCCTACAATATGTTGTTTACAAGAAACACATTTAAAGCAGGGAGATACATATAGAGTAAAGGTAAAAGGCTGAGCAAATCTATTATGCTTCAGGTGAAGTCAAAAAGCAGGGTAGCCATGCTTATCTCAGATCAAGCAAAAGCAAAATTGATCTAATTAAAAGAGATAAGGAAGGAAACTACATCCTGCTAAAGGGTAGCATAAAACAACGAAGCAATATCAATATTAAATATATATGCACCAAGTGGTATGGCATCCAACTTCCTAAAGGAGAAGTTAAGAGAGTTGCAGAAGAAGACAACAAACTGTAATAGTGGGAGATCCTCAACCTTGCACCTCAGAATTAGACAAATCAAACCACAAACAAATAAGAAAGAAATTAAAGAAGTAAATAGAATATTAGAAAAATTAGGTATGTTGGATCTTTGAGAAAATTGAATGGAGATAGAAAGGAATATACTTTCTTCTCAGCAGTTCATGGAACCTATTCAAAAATTGACCATATATTAGGACATAAAGACCTCAAATTAAATGCAAGAAAGCAGAAATAGTAAATGCTTTCTTTCAGATCATGATGCAATAAAAACTACATTCAACAAAAAGTTAGGGAAAGTAGACCAAAAAGTAATTGAAACTAAACAATCTCATCTTAAAGAATGATTGGGTGAAGCAGCAAATTATAGATACAATTAATAATTTCACTCAAGATAATGACAATGATGAGATGTCATACCAAAATCTGTGGGATGCAGACAAAGCGGTAATAAGAGGGAATTTTATATCCTTAGAGACTTACTTGAATAAAACAGAGAAAGAAAAGATTAATGAATTGGGCTTGCAACTAAAAAAACTAAAAAAAGACCAAATTAAAACCCCTAAATCAAATACAAATTTGAAATTCTAAAATTAAAAGGAGAAATTAAAAAATTGAAAGTAAAAAAAACTATTGAACTAATTAATAAAACTAAGAGTTGGTTCTATGAAAAGCCAATAAAATAGATAAGCCTTTGGTAAATCTGATTAGAAAAAGGAGAGAGGAAAATGAAATTAATAGTCTTAAAAATGAAAAGGGAGAACTTTCCACCAATGAAGAAGAAATTAGAGAAATAATAAGGAGTTATTTTGCTCAACTTTATGCCAATAAATTTGATAACCTAAATGAAATGGATGACTACCTCCAAAAATATAGACTTTCCAGACTAGCAGATGAGGAAGTAAATTGCTTGAATAGTCCCATTTCAGAAAAAGAAATAGAACAGGCAATTAAAGAACTCCCTAAGAAAAAATCCCGAGGACCAGATGGATTTACATGTGAATTCTACCAAACATTTAAAGAACAATTGGTCCCAATGCTATATAAATTATTTGATAAAATAGGGAATGAAGGAGTCCTACCAAATTCCTTCTATGACACAGACATGGTACTGATACCTAAACCAGGTAGGTTGAAAACAGAGAAAGAAAATTATAGACCAATCTCCCTAATGAATATTGATGCTAAAATCTTAAATAAGATATTAGCAAAAAGACTACAGAAAATCATCCCCACGATAATACACTATGATCAAGTAGAATTTATACTAGGAATACAGGGCTGGTTCAATATTAGGAAAACTATCAATTTAATTGGCCATATTAATAACCAAATTAACAAAAACCATATGATCATCTCAATAGATGCAGAAAAAGCATTTGATAAAATCCAACATCTATTCCTTTTAAAAACACTTGAGAGTATACTGAGAGTACAGGAATAAATGGACTTTTCCTTAAAATAATCAGCAGCATCTATTAAAAACCATCAATATGTAATGGAGACAAACTGCAACCATTCCCAATAAGATCTGGAGTGAAACAAGGTTGCCCACTCTCACCATTACTATTTAATATTGTATTAGAAACGCTAGCTTTGGCAATAAGAGCTAAGAAAGAGATTAAAGGAATAAGAATAGGCAATGAGGAAACCAAATTATCACTCTTTGCCGATGATATGGTGGTATACTTAGAGAACCCAAGAGATTCTACTAAAAAGTTATTAGAAATAATCCACAACTTTAGCAAAGTTGCTGGTTATAAAATAAACCCACATAAGTCATCAGCATTCTTATATATTACTAACAAAATCCAACAGTCAGACTTACAAAGAGAAATTCCATTTAAAGTAACTACTGATAATATAAAATATTTAGGAATCTATCTGCCAAGGGAAAATCAGAAATTTTATGAGCAAAATTACAGACCACTTCTCACACAAATTAAGTCTGATCCAACCAATTGGAAAAATATTAAATGCTCTTGGATAGGGCGAGCAAATATAATAAAGATGACAATATTACCTAATCTATTTATTTAGCGCTATACCAATCAGACTCCCAAAAAACTATTTTAATGACCTAGAAAAAATAACAACAAAATTCATGAGGAAAAACAAAAGGTCAAGCATCTCAAGGGAATTAATGAAAAAAAATCAAATGAAGGTGGCTTATTGTACCAGATCTAAAATTATATTATAGAGCAGCAGTTACCAAAACCATTTGGTATTGGCTAAGGAATAGATTAGTTGATCAGTGGAATAGTTAGGTTCAGGGACAAAACAATCAACAAATATAGCAACCTAGTCTTTGACAAACCCAAAGACCCCAGGTTTTGGGATAAGAACTTACTGTTTGATAAAAATTGCTGGGAAAATTGGAAACTAATATGGCAGAAACTAGGCAGTGATCCACACTTAACACCATACACCAAGATAAAGTCAAAATGGGTTCATGACCTAGGCATAAAGAATGAAATTATTAATAAATTAGAGGAACACAGGATAGTTTACCTCTCAGACCGTGAAGGGGAAGGACTTTATGACCAAAGAAGAACTGAGATCATTACTGATCACAAAATAGAAAATTTCGATTATACCTAAACTGAAAAGTTTTGTACAAACAAAACTAATGCAGACTGGATTAGAAGGAAGCAATAAACTGGGAAAATATTTTTACAGTCAAAGGTTCTGATAAAGGCCTCATTTCCAAAATATATAGAGAATTAACTCTAATTTATAAAAATCAAGCCATTCTCCAATTGAAAATGGTCAAGGATATGAACAGACAATTCTCAGATGAAGAAATTGAAACTATTTCTAGTCATATGAAAAGATGCTCCAAGTCATTATTAATCAGAGAAATGCAAATTAAGACAACTCTAAGATACCACTACACACCTGTTAGATTGGCTAAGATGACAGGAAAAATAATGATGATTGTTGGAGGGGATGCGGGAAAACTGGGACATTGATGCATTGTTGGTGGAGTTGTGAACGAATCCAACCATTCTGGAGAGTAGTTTGGAACTATGCTCACAAAGTTATCAAACTGTGCATACCCTTTGATCCAGCAGTGTTACTACTGGGCTTATATCCCAAAGAGATCATAAAGAAGGGAAAGGGACCTGTATGTGCACGAATGTTTGTGGCAGCACTCTTTGTAGTGGCTAGAAACTGGAAACTGAATGGATGCCCATCAGTTGGAGAATGGCTGAATAAATTGAGGTATATGAATATAATGGAATATTATTGTTCTGTAAGAAATGACCAACAGGATGATTTCAGAAAGGCCTGGAGAGACTTACATGAACTGATGCTGAGTGAAATGAGCAGGACCAGGAGATCATTATATACTTCAACAATAGTACTATATGATGACCAGTTCTATGGACCTGCCATCCTCAGCAACAAGATCAACCAAATCATTTCAATGGAGCAGTAATGAACTGAACCAGCTACGCCCAGAGAAAGAACTCTGGGAGATGACTAAAAACCATTACATTGAATTCCCAATCCCTATATTTATGCCCACCTGCATTTTTGATTTCCTTCACAAGCTAATTGTACAATATTTCAGAGTCTGATTCTTTTTTCTACAGCAAAATAACGGTTTGGTCACATATACTTATTGTGTATCTAATTTATATTTTAATATATTTAACATCTACTGGTCATCCTGCCATCTAGGGGAGGGGGTGGGGGGGTAAGAGGTGAAAAATTGGAACAAGAGGTTTGGCAATTGTTAATGCTGTAAAGTTACCCATACATATAACCTGTAAATAAAAGGCTATTAAATAAATAAATAATAAAAATTAAGTTCAAAAAGTGGAGCACAGGTATATCATTTTGCATTAAGGAATGAGGCATCAGTTTGGTGAATATACAGCTTACCAAGGAGATTTCACCAGTGCTAGAACAATGAACACCTAAATTAATCTTCTTAATCTTGGCATTACCTTTGACAAAGATATGTCACAGGAGAAACTTGCCTCCCTGATATGAAAGTTTATAATTAAGTAGAAAAATACCAAGACACAAAAAGAGAACCCATTTAAGAGATGCTTTGCAAATTATATAAAATTCCTTTTTTAAATTTAATTTTATTTATTTGTTACAAAACAAACTTACCCATCAGATTTTATTCAGTATTCCATCTTTCATTCCAATGGCCTTTGCTTGAGTGCTAACTTCATATTGGTAAGTAGTTCTCCTCATCTCTGCCTCATAGAAATCTTGAATTTAACTCTCTCTCTCTCTCTCTCTCTCTCTCTCTCTCTCTCTCTCTCTCTCTTTCTCTCTCTCTCTTTCTCTGTCTGTCTGTATCTCTCTCTGTCTGTCTCTCTGTCTCTCTGTGTGTGTGTCTGTCTCTCTTTCTCTCTCTCTGTCTCTCTCTCTCTCTGTCTGTCTCTCTCTTTCTCTTTTTCTCTCTCTCCTTTCTTCCCTTCTCCTTCCCTCCCGTCTCCGTTTTATATATATATATATATATATATATATATATATATATATGTATATATGTACAGTTATATATATATATGTATATATGTACAGTTATATATATATATATAATATATAAAAAAACATAAACCATATACTCTTATCTCATGACACTAGCCTCCTGGATCTTCCATGAATGAGACACTCTGTCCTTTTCTGTGGCTGTTTTCTTCTAATTGTTGGGATAAGAGTTTTGCATCTTATTTGGTATACAATGGAAAGCCAATCAAGATCCAAACTTTAGAAAAATGAACTTGATGAATCTGGTCATAGGTGAATAGAGGAAAGATCAGTTCTTTAGGGGATGAGGAGAATAATTCAAGTAACAATGATAAGTATCTAATTGTGTAGGAGTGGGGGAGAAGGCACAGTTGAATAGAAAAAAAGTCAGATGTTAAGGATAGCAAACCCACAAAGAATTCCACTGTCTAAATGTAAGTGAAAAAAGTTTTAACCTACAGTTTTAAATGTCTTACCCCTCCTGGTAATAGTTCTCTAACAGATTTGGCTTATTTTATTTTATTTTTCACCAACTTTTCTACTGATCACTTTCATGATTAAAGCATCTTCAAGCAATATTTGTCATCTAGATAAATGCTGACCTGGAAATTCTGTCTTAGAGTATAAAAAGTGCCATAGGAGGGTAGTTCCCATTTGTTTAGGTAATATAAAATGGTCTGTACTTTCAAATGACACTAGAAGTCTACTTATTTGAAAACTCAGAATTTGTTGTATCCCAAAACTGTAAAGACATTTATTGTAACCTGGGTATTGATTTAGAAAATCAATATGGCTTCTGTCAGGCCCATTTCTCTCTATATATATTTTTAATGTGAAGCTTTCTTTTTTTCTCCCTTAAACTCACTTTTCAACCACTGTTGAATTTCCAAGCATAAGGATTGCCGTATGCTTTCAATTTTGAAATGTAGGACTTTTAAATTTAAAGGGACAATAACTTGATAGTAAACAGTTGTTTGAAAGGCAAAAGGCTAAGAAAAAAATGTAGTTCCAGAGAGAAAATTTTAGCTACCTCTTCAAGATTTCTGGTGACTACCTACATTATACCTAAAATATTTCACACACTTTAAGTTACAAAATGGAAGTAAAATTTGAGAAACACTGGTACATTGTATAGAGTTGGAGTCAGTAAATCTTGAGTTTGGCTTCTGCCTCAGGCATTTGATAGCTGGTGTTTTAGACAAATCCCTAGCTTTTTCCAGACTCAGTTTCCTTTTCTGTAAAATAAAGTTGATAGTAACATTTATCTTTCAGGGAGTCATGAGAAACAAATGAGATAACATATCTAAAGTCCTTCAAAAACTTTAAAATGCCATTAAGATTGAGCAATTAACATTATTACAACAGAAGAATCTAATTATGAGTAATTAAGCCTAAAAACTTTTAATTAAACTTATTAAACAATAGGACTGATTAAAAAAAAAAAGGTGTTTAGTTGAGTGAATAGATGTCCAAATTTAGAGTGATTAAGACTAGTTCTGCCCACAGGAAATAGTGGTTGAATGACCATGGATGAAGTATAAAATTTAGGAAATTCTATAAGACTTATAAAATAGGGAAGAGTTCAGATTTGCATTAGTGAAAGGATTTTCCACATTCAGATTTCTTCACTCTGATGCAAGTATGGCCTAAAAATAATAAAATATGGACTATCAGTGGTATCTCCTTATTCAGACTTCCATTAGGACAGAAGTCCCTCCTATTGCTTAGGGACAGCTCAGTTCATAAAATTACCTCAGATCTCAAGGAAAGCCTGAACCAGACTCCTGACTGTAACTCCAGTAGTCTTTTCATCATTCCATATGCCCAGAAAAATGTTATGTAACTTGGGTTCCCTAATGTTCATTTTCAGGATAGAGAAAGACAATCAATCCATGAAGTTATAGTCTAGTGAGTGCTATTTGAGGTTTTTACATTTGAAATTCCCATAAAAGACAGTTTAGTGTTCAATAAGAAAAAAAAAAAAAAAAGCTCATTCTCTACATTGTTACTAGTTTCACAAGCATAAATTCAGATGGGAAGAAATATTAGTTTCATATCCTTGAATTCAAATTGTAAGAAATGAATGATTGGAAAATAGATCAGACATATAAGGAGAACAAATAAAATCACCAGTATGTTGAGCCGTCTTGTAACAATGATGACTATAGACAAGATGAATACAGATTGAAAACATCTTGAAAACCTATGTTGCTTAAAGAATAATACTAGTTTTTTTATAAAAAATAATTTTTATTCAGGTAATTCTGTTTTTTACATTAGCATGATTTTTTCCTAGTATTTTTCCCCTCCCCAGAGAGCCATCTTACATAACAAATACTACTTTTTAAAAGAATAAAAAAATCAGCACAACCAATTTTTCAATACATTGAAAAAAATTGAAAAATACGAGCAAGGTAGGTCTATAACAGCTATCGACTTTTAAGTGTTATATAGATATATGTGTTATAGACCCACCTTCACAAAAGTGTGAATTGAAATGCCTTCTTTTATCTGTCAACTTAAGTGATGTTTAATCTTTGTAAATTTGTTTGATCCACTTTTGAAATTTTTTTTTTTTTTGGCATGGGAGTTTAAGTTTGATTGGGACAGCATAGGCCTAAAGAGAGATTATGTTAAAGAAGATTTGAAGGATAAGTAAGAGTTAAAATGGGAAAAGTGAGGCTTTTAATAACAAAGTTAAGAATTAGTATCTTTTCCTAGAGGCACTAGGGCTCCTTGAATGTTTTGTTTGTTTATTTCTTATTTTTGCCTTGCCAGATTTCAACCTAATGCCTTACACATAAGAACTGTTGTTTAATAAATGTTAAGTTGAAACTGAATTAAAATGAAAGGCAACTAGGGAAAAATGGAAAGAATGTTGGAGCTGGCAATAAATAGCAAAGTTTTCAATCTTACCTCTGCTCCTTGATTTTGGATATCACTTTTCCTCTCCAGTCCTCAGCTTCCTCATTTGTAAAATGAAAAGATTCAACTAAATTTCCTTTGTTTATTTTCAGCTCAAAAATCCTATGATCTGTTTTTTTAAGGTAAATTTAAAAAGAATAATAATCTAAAGAGAAAAAATGGATAAAAAACTTCTGCTGTACAGATTATAACGTATAGTCCATCAAGTTAACACATCAGTACATCTAGGACAGACACTACAGGTAGATAATGAGCAAGGTCCAAAATAGAATGGCAGATGACAACTATATTCAGAGAATTGTGCAGTATTTTTAATTATCTCATTGTTACCTTATCAAAATAGATATGTGTATGTGTGTGTGTTTACATGTATACATACATATATATAAACACACATACATCTCAATGTATGTGTGGATATATGTATTGTGTATATGTAGACACATGTATAATTGTCATTTACTCTAATTTAACATAAGATCCTTAAGAGCTAGATTTTTGTTAGTACCTCTATGTCTAATATCTAGCAAGTGCCTAACATGCATCAAGCCTTTAGAAGTCACTGATTGAATGAATGAATAGCATAAGAACAAGCACTCAAAATGTTTGTTATAGGCCCATGTTGCAATGAAAGGAATAAAAGATAGTCCAAGATTTGAATTAGTTTTCACTGAATTTGAAAAGGACAAAACTCCAGTATGTTGGAAGATTTTTATGAGACTATGGACAAGAAATTATCAAATGCTAAGGCACCGATGGACAATTTTTTACTCTAATATGAAGAATGCCTATGTTGATAAGATAAGGCTCCATTAAGAGCTTTACAAAAATTCTCATTTGAGCTTCACAACAACCTGAGAAGTAGATGCTATGATCTAGCTCTATTTTTCAGTTGAAGAAATTGAGGCAGGCAGAGGTTAAGTGACTTATATCACACAAATAATGTTTAAGGATGGATTTGAACTCAGTTCTTACTGACCACAGGACCATAATTCTATCCATTGCTCCAACAATAAATTAAATATATAAATATGAACCTACTCCCATATCCTTTTCTTTTTTTTTCTTCAATTTTATTTTTGAGTTACATTTTAAATTCCAAACTGTTTCCTTCCCTCCCTCCTCACCCCTCAGTAGAGAATGCCACCATTTGACACAAATGTGTGTGTGTGTATATAAAACCATACTATACACACTCCAATTTATCAGTTCTTTTTCTGGAAGTAGATAGTATCTTTCTTTATGTCTTTTGAAGCTGATTCAAGGATTTATGATGCTCAAAATAACTTAGCTATTCACAATTATTCTTTGAACATTATTGTAACCATATACAATGTTCTCTTGATTCTGTTCATTTCACTCTTCATTATTTCATGCAGGTTTTTCCATAGTTTGTTAAAAATCAATCTCCTCATTATTTCATACAGCACAGTAGTCTTTCATCACAATCCTATACCACAACCTATTCAACTATTCATAAAATGATGGAAGTTTCCACCAATGAAGTGAAGTTTCCACTTAAGCAACACCACAAAGAGAGTTGCTGTAAATATTTTAGAACATATAGCCTCTTTTCCTTTTTCCCTTATCATCTTGAGAAACATACCTAATAGTGACACTGATAAAGGGAAACTTAGTTTTATAAATGTTTGGGCATGATTTCCAGTTGCTCTTCAAAATGGTTATATCCGTTCACAATTCCACCAATAATGTCTTAGTGTCCTAATCTTATTTCCTTCTAACATTTGTCATTTTTTGCTTTTATCATTTTAGCCATTTTGATATGTGTAAGATGAAATCTCAAAGCTATTTTAGTTCGCATCTTTCCAATTAAAAATGATTTAGAGTATTTTATATGACTATATATATTTTGATTTCTTCAGCAAAAAAAAATTGCCTGTTCATATCTCTTGATCAGTTATCATTTGGGGAATAACTCATATTCTTATAAATTTGACAAAGTTCTTAATATATTTAAAATATAAGGCCTTTATCTGAGAAACTATGTATAAATTTTTTCACCAATTTTGTGTATTTTTTAATCTTGAGTATATGGGGGGGGGTTGTAAAAACTCTTTGTTTATGTAATCAAAATAATTAATTTTATACCTTACAATGCTCTCTCTTGATTATTCACAAATTCTTCTCCTATCCAAAAATCTGATGGGTAATTTCTTCTATATTCTTCTAAATTACTTATTATATTTATCTTTTTATCTAAAATGTATTCATTTTGATCTTATTCTGATAAATGGTTAATGTTCTATATACTAATTTCCCAACAATTTTTTAGCAAATACTAAATTTTTATTCTAAAAGCTTAAATCTTTACATTTTCTAAGACAAGTTTTACAACAACCATTCACTACTGTGTATTGTATTTCTGTTCTGCTCCACTGATTCACCCTTCTATTTCTTAACCAATACCAGATAATTTTGTTAATTACTATCTTATAATATAGTATAAGATCTGCTGCTACTACTAATACTCCTTCCCTTATATTTTTGTCTTTAATTTCTTTAATATTCTTGACCTTTTGACCTTCCAAATGAATTTTGTTTCTATAATATTTTCTAGAAAAAAATCATTTTGTTTGAAAACACAGACAGAAACCACAAAAGCCTTGTCGTTGATCTCCCTTCAATCTCCAATCTGAGTTCTACTCAATTAACCAAATTCATACATCTGCTCATTTCTCTCTCTGTTCAAAAAGTATCAGTGTTGTCCTGTTGCTTTTGTGATAAAATATAAATTCCTCAGCTAGGCATTCAGAACACTTCACATCCTGTTGCTCCAGGCTGACATTCTAAACTTATTTTACATAGCTGCTATTTATATATTCTGTATTCCAACAAAAAATTGTGTCTTAACCATTTTCTGAATCCATCATTCCATTGCCAAATTCTTTGTTTTAATACATACTGATCTATATCCCTGAAAGACACTGCTTTCTTTCTTCTACCTCTTAGTATCCACCAAGGCTCAATGAAGACACTGTTTACTGCAGGAAGATTTTCAAAATCCCTCTAACTAATCCTTGATGTCTTTTCTAATTAACTTAGATTTGCTTATTTTCATTTATGTTATAATTTAAATAAAAAGTAAGCACCTTGAGTACAGGAATAGGTTTTCTTTTTCATTTTGTCCTTACATCCATAGAACATTGCACATAGTAGGTATTTAATAAATACTTATTTAATGAAAATTATTAGAAAAGATAAGGGCATAGTTTTCAATTCTAGGTAGGATTTTCAATTCTTGGTTTTACCAATGCTGATATATTGTTAGTGCTAACTAGCTCTTTGTTCATCTTCCATATATTTTAAATAAGCTAAAAAGCTAGATCTTTGTCCTGCAAGGTTTCTACAAACAACATTGATATATTTTATAAATAGTTATTTTGATAACCATGGTTTTAGGGTTATACATAGTTATATGGCTATATAGGTACATAGTTATATATAGTTTACTTAATATAGAGAAACATTGTCTTCCCAGATTTGATTTCATAATGAAGTTTAACTTTCAGATTATTTGACCTGCTTTTTCTTTTCCATAGAAATTAAAGAAAAATATGAAAATCCCAATGTATTGGGATGTTGTTAACGTTTTTGTAGGCCTTAACCTTTGCTTACTCCAGTTAGTGTAGGGATGAGCATTAGAAAAAAGGCATAATAAGAAAGAGTTACAATCATAATCTCGTTTTTTGTTGGTGAGGAGAGAAAAGAGAATTGAAGAATTCTAATGTCAATAGATTTTTTCTAAGGTTAAAGAATTCTAATACCAATAGATTTTCTTCTATTTCCAGAAGACAGACAGACATTATTATCAACATCAACTTTATTGATGATTTATAGCTATAAAAAGTGCTATTTTCTGTTTATTCATTGGCAAAAAAAAAAAAAAAAAAAAAAAAAAAAACACCCTTGATAGCAAATCCTAGATGGCACAAATTATTAAAGCCATATGTTGTTTGACTATTAAGCTTCACATATCAAAGGGATTTACAGACCTTGAATTAATCAGGAAAAAAAAATTTTAAGTAAACTCTTCCAAAGAAACTAACTTCCATTTTGTAGAGCAGAGGATGAATATACCAGGACATACCATAAAATTCCTATTTTAAAAGATTTAATTGGATCTCAGTAAAATAATAGTGTAGTAGATGATATATACTTCCTGGAAATTTCTAGAAATATGCGTTTCTAATACACATTTTCCTATTATACAAATCTTCACATTAGAAATGGATGAGCAAAACTTTATTGTGGTGAGTAGCCTGGGATAACCAAATGATACCTTTTAAGTAAGATCTAATGACATTATTATTCCCCCCCCCCAAAAAAAAAAAAAAAACAGAGTAAACTGTATCCTTTCAGAGTTTTTTTTGTGATTAGAAGAGATAATTCTAGTGATTCAAGGAATCACTCCCCATGACTTTCCTGTAATATGTATTTGCTTATAGTTGTTAGGTATATAAAAGTTGAAAAACAAAACAAAACTTAAGGTACCATTAATTCTCTTACTAGTCTATCATTTTGACTTACTTAAATAAGGTATTTTCAATGTACTTAACACAATGCCTAGGACATAGTAAAGACTTATAAATGTTTCTTTTTTTCCTTCCATTCTCCAACCAATACCCTACATTATACTAGAAAATCTATAGAAGGAAAAATTAATGTTATATCTAAGAAACATCAATACGTGGCAGACCTTATCATGATATGTGAACAATACTTTGAGTTTCTCGGAGTTTTTTATATTTTCAATTTTAATGGAGTATCATGTTGAATATGGTTATTGACAACAATCTTCCTAAGTGGTACATCCTCAGAAATGTCACACCTATAATTCATGAGTACTTCAGGAAGAGTTGGAAAATGGTAGGTGAGCACAGCAAAATATAACAAGAAAATGAAATTGGCAAGTGGATACCAAAGTGGAGGGAAAAGCTAGATAACACCATGGATAGGATGCAAGAATTCAAAGAAGGTTCATTTTCCTGAGCTTAAATTTGTCCTTAAACACTTACTAGTTGTATGACCCTTGGGAAGTCACTTAACCTTGTTTGCTTCAGTCTCTTCACTGGTAAAATGAGCTGGAGAAGGAAATGGCAAACTACTCAGTATCTTTGCCAAGAAAACCCTAAATGGGGTCACAAAGAGTCAGACATGACTGAAAACAACTGAGCAACAAAACACCAAAGTGGAGCATTTCAAAATCAGCTGTCAGTGTATAATCTGATGGAGTAGCAGGAGCTAAGATTTTAAAAAATTCAAGTAACAAGAAAGATTAAAGATGAGAAGATACTGGATACAGTTATAGCACTTTTAACCTGATCAATTTAAAATAAATGTCATCAAAGACAATTAACAAATGAGAGTAAGAACATTGACTTTGATTATTAGCAAATTTAGACATATTTTATCAACTGAAAAGTAATTGCTACAAGGAAGAAACTGAAAGATGCTTGGAAATATCCTGGAGGAGTCAGTAGATTTTTACTTTTCTGGACAAGTGGAAAGACACAGTAGGCAAGAGAAACACCAATGAAGAATGTGATGTTGTGTTCAAAACAATGTGAGAGAAATGGGTTATAAGCAACATTCTTTCACCATACTCACAAAAAGCAAATAAAAGAAAACAGAGCCATAAAAGATAATGATATAAGAGAGAGAAAAAATTCAACTCTTTTTGTAATGGGCTGAGGTTTGAGCTGATGCACTGAGGTCCCAAGTACGTGAGGCTAAATAGTAATTGGGCTATACTCTATTAATATACATGATTGGATAAAGAATGGCCCCTGCCCATTCTCCGTGCAAGTCCTGATGTGTTGTATAGGAAATGATGATTTTGGTGGGTGGAGGCAGGGAGAGACAGGAAGAGAAGCTGGGGGAGATTGGGCCTGGGTTCAATACTCCTAGCTGCTGGTCGTGTGGCTGCTGGTCTAGCTAGCTTCTTGACTCAGCTACACACATTGCTATTGCCCATTCTCTTCCACCTCCTATCCTTCTTCACTGAGAATAAAGACTGACGATTTTCCCCTAACCTGAATTCCTGACTCTGACTGATTTTAAAATACGCGGTCTTCACATCTTTTAATCTACAACAAAGTAAAATCATCAGATTCCTTTGTACCTGACCACCTCAGCTCTCGATGTACTATGTGAAGATGTGACAAAGATATATAAGAATATGATGAAGCTATATTAAGTTGTTAGCTCTAAATAAATACATAAAAGGTAATGAGGAAAACAAATTATCACTCTTTGCAGATGATATGATGATATACTTAGAGAACCCCAGAGATTCTACTAAAAAGCTATTGGAAATAATCCATACTTTCATAAAATTGCAGGATATAAAATAAATCCACATAAATTCTCAGCATTTTTATATATCACTAACAAAATCCAACAACAAGAGATACAAAGAGAAGTTCCATTTAAAATAATGGTTGATAGTATAATAAAGTATTTGGGAATCTATCTGCCAAGGGAAAGTCAGGAACTATATGAGCAAAACTACAAAATACTTTCCATACAAATAAAGTCAGATCTAAACAATTGGAAAAATATTAAGTGCTCTTGGATAGATTGAGCGAATATAATAATGATGATAATACTACCTAAACTAATCTATTTATTTAGTGCTGTACCAATCAGACTCCCAAGAAACTGTTTTAATGACATAGAAAAAATAGCAACAAAATTCATCTGGAAGAACAAAAGGTCAAGAATTTCAAGGGAACTAATGAAAAAAAAAATTTAAATGAAGATGACCTAACTGTACCAGATCTAAAACTATATTATAAAGCAGTGGTCACCAAGACCATTTGGTATTGGCTAAGAAATAGACTTGTTGATCAGTGGAATAGGTTAGTTCACAGGACAAAATAGTCAATATCTATAGCAATCTAGTATTTAACAAACCCAAAGACCCCAACTTTTGGGATAAGAATGCACTATTTGACAAAAACTGCTGGGAAAATTGGAAATTAGTATGGCAGAAAGTAGGCATTGACCCACACTTAACACCATACACCAAGATCAAAATGGGTTCATGATCTAGGCATAAAAAATGCTATTATAAATAA
The DNA here is from genome assembly GCF_902635505.1 of Sarcophilus harrisii. Lineage (NCBI taxonomy): Eukaryota > Metazoa > Chordata > Mammalia > Dasyuromorphia > Dasyuridae > Sarcophilus > Sarcophilus harrisii. The sequence goes on along the minus strand of NC_045426.1, from coordinate 65,324,683 downwards.
ATTAGAAGAACACACGATAATTTACCTCTCAGACCTGTAGAAGAGGAAGGAATTTGTGACCAAAGAAGAACTAGAGATCATTATTGATCACAAAATAGAAAATTGATTATATCAAGTTAAAAAGCTTTTGTACATTAGTTTTGTTTTGTACAAAACTAATACAGACAAGATTAGAAGGGAATCAATAAACTGGGCAAAGATCTTTACAGTTAAAGGTTTTGATAAAGGCCTCATTTCCAAAATATATAGAGAATTGACTCAAATTTACAAGAAATCAAGCTATTCTCCAATTGATAAATGGTCAAAGGATATGAACAATTTTCAGATGATGAAATTGAAACTATTTCTACCTATATGAAAAGGTGTTCCAAATCATTATTGATCAATGAAATTCAAATTAAGACAACTCTGAGATATCACTACACACCTCTCAGATTGACTAAGATGACAGGAAAAAAAAATGACAAATGTTGGAGGGGATGTAGGGAAATTGGTCCACTGATGCATTGTTGGTGGAGTTGTGAATGGATCCAACCATTCTGGAGAGCAATTTGGAACTATAGTCAAAAAGTTGTCAAACTGTGCATATCCTTTCATCCAGCAGTGTGGGCTTATATACCAGAGAGATCTTAAAGGAGGTAAAGAGACCCACATGTGCAAAAAATGTTTGTAGCAGCCCTTTTTATAGTGGCTAGAAACTGGAACTTGAATGGATGCCCATCAATTGGAGAATGGCTGAGTAAATTGTGGTATATGAATGTTATGGAATATTATTGTTCTGTAAGAAATGACCAGCAGGAGGAATACAGAAAGGCTTGGTGAGACTTACATGAACTGATGCTAAATGAAATGAGCAGAAACAGGAGATCATTATACATTTCAACAACAATACTATATGAGGATCAATTCTGATGGAAATGGCTATCTTCAACAATGAGAGGATCCAAATCAGTTCCAATTGATCAGTAATGAACAGAACCAGCTACACACAGCAAAAGAACTCTGGGAAATGAGTGTGGACCACAACATAGCATTTACACTCTTTCTGTTATTATTTGTTTACATTTTTGTTTTTCTTCCAAGTTATTTTTACCTTCTTTCTAAATCCAAGTTTTCTTGTGTAGCAAGACAACTGTATAAATATGTATACATATTTATAAATAAATATAAATATTGTATTTATACATAAATTTATACATTTATACATAAGTACATATATTGTATTTAATATATACTTTAACATATTTAATACATATGGGACTACCTGCCATCTAGGGGAGAGGGGAGAGGGAAGGAGGAAAAAAGTTGGAACAGAAGTTTTTGCAAAGATTAATGTTGAAAAATTACCCATGTATATGTTTTGTCAATAAAAAGCTATTTAAAATAATAATAATAAATACATACATACATAAATCAAAACATTCATGATCAGAATGATAATTTTGAAGAAACTAATTCTAAGATATATTTTCAAGATCTTGAAGAGGAGTCACAATGTTGAAACTATAAGGCCCAATTCTCAAAATTAATTGAAAGTGGAGAAGATAAACTCAGATGCTATTATAAAAGAAAATGAAGAAGATATAGGCCAAAATAATGGAGTAAAGACAGGTACTCACCAGAGCTCTCACCCAATCCTCTCTAAATACCTTTAATAATGCACATTCTAGAGAAGCAAAACTCACAAAAGACAAAGTGAACAATTTTCCAAACCAAGACAACTTAGAAGATCAGCAGAAAAGGTCCATACAACCAGGGTGAGAGTGGAATGGAGCAAAATCTAATATAGGCCACACCAGCACAGCCCCAACTCCAGAAAACCAGAAAAGGGCATTTGGGTGACCAAATTAGCAGCAAGAATGGTGGTTTCCAGACCTCTCAGCCCACAGATGCCAGAGACAACTCAGAAGACCAGCAGATAAGATCTGTAACATTAGGGTAAGAAGGGAACAAAGTCCAACACAGATCATGCCAGCTCAGACCCAGCATCTTGTTCCTGAATTTTGTTTTTTTGTCATTTTTTAGGGAACAGGTCTTAGGAAGCACTGAATCAGAAATGACACTGGCAGCTTCCAGAGCTCTCAGCTCACAAACAGTAAAGGGTTGAACAGCTGGTCAGATAGAGAATAGAGAGGGTCACTTTGCTAGAACTGAGGCAGGACCCCATTGCTTTTCCCATACTTGAATCTGGATTCCAGTCTTAGGTGGCAGTCCCAGAGCCAGGAAGAGCACTTGCACATCAGAGCTTGTAGCCACAGGGGAGTGGGGGTCCTTTTCTCAGTTCTAGAGCAGAAAAGAATTCTTGTGGTCTCTCAAAGACCAGAGCACAGGTCAGAAGAGGAATAAGCATACCTCTCCTTACAGGTTTCTCAAGGTATTTCTGAAAATATAAGAGCTCAAAAAAAGATTTTGAAAATTAAGTAAGAGAGGTAAAGGAAAAAATGGGAAGAAAGATGAGAATGATATAAGAAAATCATGAAAAAAGTCAACAACTTGGTAAAGAAGATACAAAAAATATTGAAAATAACTATTCCCCAATTGATAAATCATCAAAAGATGTATAATAGTTTTTAGATGAAGTAACTATGGCTATATCAAAAAATTCTCTAACATTATTTATTGGAGAAATGAAAATTAAAACAATTTGAAATATTACCACATACTTATTAGATAGACTAAAAGGAGAGAACAGGAAAATGAGATGTTGGAGGGTATATAGGAAAAATGAGACCTTAAAGCATGATTATATTCCTTTCTGGAAAGCAATTTGGAACTATGCCCAAAGGGCTATAAAGTCATGTATATCCTGTGACTGCTGTAGCACTACTTGATCTATATCCAAAAAGAGACATAAAATAAAAAGGGAAAGGACCGATGTGTACAAAAATATTTATAGCAGCTTTTTTCTGAGAGCAAAGATTTGGAAATTGAGCAGATACTTGGAAATTGGGGAATGTCTGAATAAATTGTGGTATGTGACTATGATGGAATACCGTTGTGCTATAAGAAATGATGAGCAGGATACTCTCAGAACAGGACAGATTTCCATGAGTTGATGTAAAGGGAAATGTATTGTGTTAAAAAATATAGCAATTTGTATGATGAGCTGTGAATGACCTAACTATTCTCAGTAATATAATGATCTAAGACTAGTCTGAGGGACTTTTGACGGAAAATGCTCTCCATATTCAGAAAAAGAACTGATAGTATCTGAATATCGATTGAAGCAAACTTTTTTTTTAACTTTATTTTTCTTGAGGATCTGAATGGATGGGTTGTTTTAGGTTTTGTTTTGTTTTAGGGTGAAAAGTGGTCTATATTTTGTTTCACATCCCTATAATGGAAATGTTTTGTTTGTTTGCATGGTTACTTATTTATAAGTTATATCGAGTCACTTGCATTCTCAGTGGGGAGGGAGGGAAAAAAGAGAATCTGGAATTGTAAGTTTTCAAAATAAAATGTTAAGAATTGTTTTTAAATGTAACTGGAGAAAAATACAGTATTTAAAAGAAAACAAATAAATGAAAGAAAATGAAAAAAGAATAATAACCACTTATTCCTACTTCCCAACCTATACAAAATTATGAGAATAATCATAATAAATACATATCAAGGACATCCTAATGAAGACCTGAAACAAATGTGTTTCTGCAAATGATATTTTATAGTAAACTTTATATCTATGAACACACAACCATTTGAAAGAGAGAATACCAGAGCCTAAAATATTTATTGTTTGCTATAGATTAAGGGAAAGTCAGTCCCTAGAGCTGACTTAAAGAGGGCTCAGGAAAAGTGTGTATTTCAGAAGTGAAGGCCAAAAAAGAGATCTCCGTCCTCCTTAATCACTGAATAGATATTTTCTCAGACAAACTGAGAACTGGAAAAATCTTAGCTTAAAAAGGCCAAGGTCTCCCACTGTATTTAGGGCCCTCTTCAGTTGTCCTGACTTATATCTAGATACTTCAGGAAGGGAAAGTGAGACTGGTGACTTTGCACAGCCCTCCCTCACTTAAATCCAATTCACTAGCATGTCATAACATTACCTCTTCAATGTCATGGTCCTCTTCTAGAACAGACAAGAAACAATTACCTTGCCCAAGAGTAACATCAATTGATTAAAAAAGAAATAAGAAATAGACAAAACAAACCAAAAATAGCCTGTTACTCCATCTAGAAAGGTTCCATTTATGAAAACAAATTGAACATACATTAATTAAGGAATCCACTGAACATATTGTGGGACATGAATATACTTGAGCTGAAAGAAATCTGACTGTGAAGAATTCCAAGAAACTTTGGTGGAAGCATATGAGTTGAAATGCTAAGTGAATAGAATCAGGAGAATAATTAGAATAAAAACAACAATGTAAAGTAAAATAATATCAAAATACAACAGAATTCTGATTAATGAAGTGGCAATCTTGATTATAAAGCAAATAGTGATTCAGCAGATAAATGGTAGGCTATATGTACATACTGTGGTCAGAGGTGGTCCATATATTTGGTATGTTTTGCTGAATTATATTCTTTGTTACAAGTGAAGAACCTATTAAGGGACAGAATAGTCATTGAAAAGTCCTGTGCATAAAAAAATTTTTTTAATTGCATTTTATTTTTTCAAATTAAATGTTAATTCAAATTTTTAACATTTTAAAAAAAGTTTTGAATCACAAATTGCCTTTCTTCTTTCTTGAAAGGGCAAGCAATCAGATATAGGTTATACACATACAATCATGAAAAAACATTTCCATATTATTCATTTTGTGTATCAACAATTGAATTTTAAAAATGAATTTTTTAAAAAAGTGAAAAATAGTATGCTTTAGTCTTTATTCTAACAATATCAGTCCTTCTCTGGAGGTGAATAGTATGCATCATCATTAGCCTTTTGGGATTGTCTTGGATTATTGTATTGTTAAATCACTTACAATTCTTCATGTACAGTATTGCTGCTATTGTGTACAATGTTTGTCTTAACACTTTTTTAAATTAAAGCTTTTTATTTTCAAAACATCTGCATAGATAATTTTCAACACTCATCCTTGCAAAACTTTGTGTTTCAGATTTTTTTTCTCCCTCCCTTCCTCTTCACCCCCTCTCCTAGAGGGCAAGCAATCCAATATATGCTAAACATGTGCAATTCTTCTACACATATTTTCACAATTATCATACTGCACAAGAAAAACAGATCAAAAAGGGGAAAAATAAGAAAAAAACAAAATGCAGGCAAATAACAAAAAAAGTGAAAATACTATGTTGTGATCCACACTCAGTCCCCACAGTCCTTTCTCTGGGTGCAAATGGCTCTCTCACTCACAAAGTCATGAGAATTGGTCTGAATCTCATCGTTGTTGAAAAGAACCATATCCATCAGAATTGAACATCATATAGTCTTGCTGTTGCCATGTGCAATGATCTCCTGGTTCTGCTCACCTCACTTAGCATTAGTTCATGTAAGTCTCTCCAGGCCTCTCTGAAATCATCTTGCTGATTATTTCTTATAGAACAATAATATTCCATAACATTCATATACCATAATTTATTCAGCCATTCTCCAACTGATGGGTATCCCCTCAGTTGCCAGTTCCTTACTACTACAAAAAGGGCTGCTACAAACATTTTTGCATATATGGGTCCTTTTCCCTTTTTATGATCTTTTTGGGATGCAGATCCAATAGAGAAGCTGCTGGATCAAAGGATATGCATAGTTCCATAGTGCTCTTCAAAATGGTTATATCAGTTCACCACTTCACCAACAATGTATTAGTGTCCCCATGTTCCCACATCCCCTCCAACATTTATCATTATCTTTCCCTGTCATCTTAGCCAATCTGAGAGACATGTAGTGATACCTCAGATTTGTCTTAATTTGCATTTTTCTGATCAACCGTGATTTAGAGCATTTTTTCATGACTAGAAATGGTTTTAATTTCTTCATCTGAAAATTGTCTGTTCATATCCTTTGACCATTTATCATTTGGAGAATTGTAGTGTTCTGGTTGGTTTTCTGGAGGTCTCTGGACCAGTCTTTGTTTCAGCAGAATAATCACCATGAGAATAGCCAGGTATTAAAGCCCAAATTCTTTATTATCTCCTTCACAGTCTAGTTTCCTTGCCTGGGGCTCGGGCCAGCTTTCTTGAGATCCGCTGGAATGTGTCTTGGTTTCTGTAGGGGAGGCAGGAGGACCACTATGACAATGTCTGTCTTGAATTCTGTCTCAGTTTCAGGGCTTGTGCTTCAGCCTTCAGCCACCACAAAAATGGGCGATAAAATGAATCTTTCTGGCTGAGTTTGTCCCAGCTTATATGCTCTATTATAACTACATTATCATGGGTGTGAATCTTGTAGAATAAGTGTCAATCTTGTAGAACTAGATTAAGTACTAAGTATATGTACTAAACTAGAGAACTCTTAATCACCATGCTAAAATAGATAACCATTGTCTTATCAATTTCACTGAATTAACACCTTGTAAGAATCCTTGTTTCAAATACAAAGTTCTGGCTCATAACAGAGAATGGTTCCAATAGCCTTGTAAATTTGAGTTAATTCTCTATATATTTTTAAAATGAGGCCTTTGTCAGAATCCTTGGATGTAAACATTTTTCCCAATTTACTGCTTCCCTTCTAATCTTATCTGCATTGGTTTTGTTTGTACAAAAAAACTTTAACGTAATACAATCAAAATTATGCATTTCGCATTTCAGTTCTTCTTTCTAGTTCCTCTTTGGCCACAAATTCCTTCCTTCTCCACAGATCTAAGAGGTAGAAAATCCTTTACTCTTCTAATTTGCTTATAGTATCCTTCTTTATGTCTAAATCATGAGCCCATTTTGACTTTATCTTGGTATAGGGTGTTAGGTGTAGGTCAATGACTAGTTTCTGCCATATTAATTTCCAATTCTCCCAGCAATTTTTGTCAAATACTAAGTTCTTATCCTAGAAGTTGGGGTCTTCGGGTTTATCAAACACTAGATTACTATAGTCACTGATCATTGTGTCTTGTGAACCTAACCTATTCCACTGACCAATTACTTTATTTCTTAGACAGTACCAAATGGTTTTGATGACTGCTGATTTAGAATATCATTTTAAGTCTGATACAGTTAAACCACCTTCATTTGCATTTTTTCCTTAATTCCCTTAAAATCTTGACTTTTTGCTCTCCCAGATGAATTTTGTTATTTTGTTATTATTTTTTCCAGCTCTGTAAAATAATTTCTTGAGAGTTTGATTGGTATGGCACTGAATAAGTAGATTAATTTTGATAGAATTGTGATTTTTATTATATTAGCTTTGCCTACCCATTAGCACTTGATATTCTTCAAATTGATTAGATCTGACTTTATTTGTGTGGAAAGTGTTTTGTAATTGTGTTCATATAATTTCTGACTTTGTCTTGGCAGGTAGGCTTATAAATATTTTATATTATCTAAGTAATTTTAAATAGAATTTCTCTTTTTATCTCTTGCTGCTGGGCTTTGTTGGTAACATACAGAAATAGTAATAATTTCTGTGGATTTATTTTATATCCTAAAACTTTGCTAAAGCTGTGAATTTCTGGTGGTTTTTTAGTTGATTCCCTAGGATTCTCTAACTATACTATCATATATTTGGCTTCCTCATTACCTAATTGCTTTTCTGTCTTTTTCTTCTCTTTTTGGAAAACTAATATTTCTAATACAATATTGATAGTAATAGTATAAATCAACAAATTTATTTCATCCCTGATCTTATTGGGAATGATTCTAGTTTATGATCAGTACATATGATTCTTGCTGATAGTTTTAAATAGATGCCACTGATCATTTTAAGGAAAACTCCACTTATGCTAGTTTATGGTGTTTTTAATAGGGATGGGTGTCGGGTTTTGTCAAATGTTTTTTCTGCATCTATTGAGATAATCATATGATTTCTGTTAGTTTGGTTATTGATATAGTAGATTATGCTAATAGTTTTCCTTATATTAATAATTTCCTTGTATTTCCTTATATTCTTGCATTCCTGGCATAAATCCTACTTGGGTCATAGTATATTATCCTGGTGATAACTTGCTGTATTCTTTTTGCTTAACATTTTATTTAAGATTTTTGCATCAATATTCATCAGGAAAATTGGTCTACAATTTTCTTTCTCTGTTTTGACCCTACCTGGTTTAGGTATCAGCACCATATCTGTGTCATAAAAGGAATTTGGTAGGACTCCTTCTTTCCCTGCTCTTTCAAATAATTTGCAGAGTATTGAAATTAGCTGTTCTTTAAATGTTTGGTAAAATTCACATATAGATCCATCTGGCCCTGGAGATTTTTTTCTTAGGGAGCTGAAAAATAACTTGTTCAATTTCATCTTCTAAAACGGGACTATTTAAGTAATTTATTTCCTCCTCTGTTAACCTGGGTAATTTATATTATTTTAGGTATTCATCCATATAAGAAACTTTTAAAGAAAGTTAATATAGTGGGTCTAAGACTCAGTGATTATGGAGGACCTTTTATGTCAAGTTAATGAATTTATCTTTTATTCATTTGGTTGTGAAGGAGCCAATGAAGGATGTTTGAGCAAGGGAGTAACATGATTTACATGGTAGATTTGCAATCTACCATGTGCTTAATGTGCAAATATCTTTTTTTATTATATTGTATTATGAAAATGGATTTTTGTGAGTTGAAAATAAAATATTTATTAAAAAATCTGCACAATGGCAAATTTACCTCAGATGAGTTCAAGAGGAGAAATTTAAGGAAGGGAACCCTTAGGAGGTCATTTTAAAAGATTCTTGAGAGAGGAAAGAGGGATAAGGTATGATTTAAAGCAAAAGAAGCTAGCACTTTACTGAATGGTAAGTAATGAGTGAGGAAGAAAAGGTTACTCAAGTTTGAGCCTGAGTAATGGGGAAAAGAGTGGGAAATTTAGAAAGAGAGTTAAGTTTGGTGGTAAGATGGCATTTTCAGTTTTAGATAAGTTAACTTTGAGATATTAGGGAAATTCCCACATAAAGATACCCAGAACTCATAAATATGTGACTAGGACTCGCTGCTGAACATAGATTTATTTGAAACCCTTTGCAGGAAAGGAATCAAATCATTGGAGAAAAGTATGAAGGAAAGGGGGACTAAGGCAGATCTTTGAGAATACCCATAGTTTGAGAAAATGAAGAATAGTTATCAATGAAGAAGCCTAATAAAGAGTATCAAGAAAGGTTTTGTTCAACGATTCTTTTTGGCCCATTTAGTTTTTTCCAGGCAAAGATTTTGGAGTGATTTGCCATTTTCTTATCCATCTCACCTTTCAAATGAGGAAAGTGAGGCAAATAAGGCTAAGTGATTTGCCTAGGGTTGCATAGGTAGTAAGTTTCTGTGGCCAGATTTGAACACTAGAAGATAAATCTTACTGACTCCAGGCCCAGTATCCATGTACCACCTAGCTGTCTTTTCAAAAAGTGTAGGATGATTATCAGAAAAGAATAGTACTTTAAAATTAAGAAATTTATCTAAATGAATTTAGGTAGGAACATCAAGGAGAAGGGAGTAATCTGCAAGATGATGTAGTACAGAAAATCAAAGGAATCAAAAAGCCCTATGTGTGTTAAGATAAATTTTAATCTTATGAAGACGAGATTTTACTGTATCAGTGGAGACAGAACAGAAGTCAGATTTCAGGGACTAAAAGTGAATGATGAAAAGTAAAGTGGACAAATATAGAAAATTCCTTATAGGAAAAGATAAGACTCCATGCATCTTTTAGGCACTAATTTGATTGCTAGAATTAAATTATAGGACTCCATTCCTAAGTAGTTTTTATATGTTTTATATAATGCTTATATGTATAGCTAAAAAAAAAAAAGTTGCATTTCACAGATTAACTAATTAAAGTTTACTGTGACTTACAATCATTGTAATTGTGTATTACCATGGCTGAGGGAGGGAGGGGGAAAGGGGGAAGGAGGATTTTATAAATAAAATTATTATTTATCCAAAAACAAGAAGAAATTGCTTTTAGGAGTTTAATTATAAGGGGAAAAAGAAAGAACAATATCCTGATAGGGTAGAAGGATAAATGAAAGATTTTTCTTTTGTTTTTGCTTTTTGAAGCCTGAGCACAACTGAGACAGAAGGAAAAGTGCTTAAACAAGAGCTTAAAAATGGAGGAGGAAGAAACAAGAATGAACAATGGGGTGAGGTTCCTGAGAAGATAAGATGAGTTAAGTTCATGCAAGCAAATTTTCACTTTAGTTTGTCCTGGAAAGAAAAGGAACTATTTCATCCTATGAAACTAAAGAAGAGGAAAAAAGAAAACAGAAGAGTGTTTCAGGTTTTGAGGGGGCATTTTTTTTGCTTTTTAAAGGAAGAATTTTATGGGAGAATTCTAGTAGGATAGCCTGTCCTCATAAAGTAGAAGAGGGAGTCATGTGCAGAAAGTGAGAGGAGATGCACCTGGGGAGTTTGAGGATAAATGAATGTACAATACCTGCAGGAAATAAAAAGGAAACAGAAAATCTGCTTCACGCCTCCTCATATTATAGTTGAGGGAAGTAATATTCAAGGAGGTTATGTCACATGGATAACAGGCATCATAAATGACATTTGGATTATGATCTTTCTGACTAAAGAGTTAGTATTCTTGCTTTCCCTGACTTAAGATTTAGGGATTTCTATATGATAGTGAAGAGCTGGTTGCAGTTGGGTAACGATTTTGTAGTGAATCCAATTAATAGGTTACAATACTTTTCCCATCAGTGTTCCAACCATTTGAGAGCTGATCTTAGAAGGTAAATGATGAGAATGAGCCAATGTTGGTATTTGAGCAAGGAAGAAACTGCAAGAAGTTCAGATGATCATGCAAGATGAGGAAGAATACACAATTATATCTTAAGAAGAAGAAAAAACACTGAGGATGAGTGAAAAACAGGTATGGATGAAAAGCTAGAAGCTTCTCTCTGTCTTTCCAATTCTCAATGCCCTGTAATGCTGGGGGCAGGAGAGAGGATGGGGAAAGAGAGAGGAGAAATATTTTATCATTGCCCATGGTAGTTGATTCTATTCTTCCAGTTCTTTCTTCAGACCTTTCCATCTGTTCTTGTGATTTGTAAACTGTAAGAACTTTCACACAGACTTAGCCATAAATGACATAGATCTATGTACTCACACTGCTGCCTCTTTAAGATTCTACATTCTTGCTTGATTTGAAAACACAAAATCAGATTTTAGCTTGCTATTACAATTTCTAATTGATCGATTAAAATGCGATCAATTTCAGCTTTCCATCGCAAGTATTATCACCTTCCAGTCATAAGTATTGAATAATCACTTACAAGCTTATAGCATCCCAAAAGCTGCAAAGAAGGTAGTTGAAATAATGGATCAAGAAACTAGCAAGAAATTTTGCAGATCAAGTGACAATTATAATCTGACCAGTCTGGGAAAGAGCTAGTTAGAATCAGCATTGTGTATTAAACTAAATCTAATAATATTATGTAGCTATAATAAAACTAATTAAGTGTAATTTGTGAGAATCATTGTTATGTAGTCAAAAGATAGACAGACAGAGTCCAGAAAACCTGGGTTCATGTCCTGGTTTCACAAGATATCTGTAAAATCTTAGGCAAGCCACTCACCATTTTAGTATCTTAAGCAACTCTCTAAGATGATAGATTACAGAAGAATTGCCAACTTGAATTAGTAGAAGATAGATTAAACAGAAATACACACCCACACCCACACACACACACACACACACGCATGCGCCATGCAATTGATATGGAAAAAGTTGTTTTCTGTGCATTGGCTTGAAAATACATCATATAGAAAGAATATTGGGGAAAAGTTAAGCAGGGAAATTATATCCCCAATCATCTAAACTAAGAAGAAAAAAATCCTCAATTCCTAGGATGAACAATAGTAAAATACAAGAAAACCATCTACTTTGGGGGTGCTTTGGGCTAAAATAGCTAGAATCTTGATCACTGGACTTTGGCTGCAGCTGATATTTACTGAATGTTGGACCATTTGAGCCCTTTGCTTCTCATATTTGTGCTTTTCCTGCAGTAGTTGTTGAGAAAGGCAGCTTCAATTCCAATTATCAAGGACTCAGTGATTCCCAGCAATATGTACTTATGTCACTTAAAGCTGACTTCATAGATTCTTAACATTTGCTGACTTTCTTCTTTGTTTGCAATTGGCTTCACATCAGGGGAAAAACAGCTTGATTCAATAGGAATGGAACTGGACTTCAAGTCAGCATGGACTTCATTTTTAAATACCACTCCTAGCTGTGTGACTGTAGGAAAGTCATTTATCTTCTCTGTACTTATATTTTCTCATCTGTAAAATGGAGCAGAAAATCAGAACTTACCTCACAGGGATGCTGTGAGAATGAAATACAATAGAAAATAAATATTTTACAAACTTTAAAAGTGTCCATGTTAACATTAGTTAATATTCACCCTGCCATATCTTCGGCAATGAGAGGATCCAATTCAATTCCAATTGATCAGTGATGAACAGAACCAACTACACCCAGCAAAAGAACACTAGGAAATGAGTGTGGACAACAACATAGCATTTACACTCTTTCTGTTGTTTGCTTGCATTTTTTGTTTTTCTTCCCAGGTTATTTTTACCTTTCTAAATCCAATTTTTCTTGTACAAGAGAACTATATAAATATGTACACATATATTATATTTAAGATATACTTTCACATGTTTAACATGTATGAGATTGCCTGCCATCTAAGGGAGGAAATGGAGGGAAGGAAGGGAAAAGTTGGAACAGAAGTGTTTGCAAGGGTCAATGTTGAAAAATTACCCATGCATATGTTCTGTCAATAAAAAGCTAAAATTACATACATACATATATATATATATATATATATATATATATATATATATATATATATTCAGCCTTCCAAAACATCACCATAGGAGTGCCTGGGACAATTTGACATCCTACCCTATATAACAGTATCACAAAGATAGTACAATCTATGAGTAGACTGATAACTAAGTCATGTTTGTAAATTTTATGGGTAACTGGGTGACATAGCAAATAGAGTACTGAATCTGGAATCAGACTCTTCTTTATGAGACTAAATCTGACTTCGGATTTATACCAACTGTGTATAGCTTATCCCTTTTGAATAAGTCACTTAATCCCTTTTGTTTCAGTTTCTCCATGGAAAAGAAAATGGCAAACTGCTCCAGTAACTTTGCCAAGAAAATCCCAAATGAGGTCATGAGGAGTCAGATGCCCTCAAACAATGACAAACCCTTTTTCTTCTATGTTATACTCATATACACCCTCAGTTTCCAGTGTCATCTATGGTTTTAATATAAACATTTTTTTCAGCTTGTCATTCTTCAGTAATTACTTAGACTTGCTGCCCTGAGTTTAAAATTCAGAGACAAAGTGAGAGACAAAATTTAATTATCAGCAAAACATCACAGTCAAGGATAGTGCTTCTCAAGACACTCTTAATTTGATAGTAGGAGTTAAAAACACCATTGTAATCTCAAATGAAGCAAGCAATAATAAGGGGAGAGCAGGATGCCTAGCATTTCAGAACTATGGAAAGAAGCAGTCAAAAAATCAAAGTATGAACTCAATCAATGATAGTGAAGAAACAAGTGAGAATACCAAGCTGAGAGAGAAAGATAAAGGAAACCAGAACCAGCAATCCAAATCAAAGTCACAGAGAAGCAGGAGAAAAATATATAGATTGATCACTACAGAGACAAAATGCCCAGAAATGTATAGCCATAGATTCTTTTGGAAGGGATACCAGAAGTTGAAATTACATGCAACCTGGCCTTTTACAAAAACTACAATCTAAGAAGCCTCAATCATAAAAAGGCTGCTTTCCTTTAGCATACGATGCTGTTTCTATCCTCTGTCTCATGCTGTTTAATGCTGCTTTTATTTTTTTTTTTCAGAACAGCATCTTTTTGTATCTAACTTGTGTTAGTCTTCTGAGCTCATATTGGTCTGATCAGCCACTATCACACTTCACATTGACTTGACCCCAACAAAGTGACGTCATGTTGGTCCCCTTTGAGTATTAACAACAACCAACCTCTCCCAAGGTAAACAAAGCAGGGAAAGTATATTCTAATAGTAGCTTCTATGCTTTCTTTTTCATAATACACCCCAGAAATATGTAGAATAAATTGAATAAGATGGGCCTCTTATGCAATAGTGATTCATGGAATTTGTAATGAGCCACTATTCAAACAGGGTGAAATTTTCTTTGACATGACCTACCTTATCATTATAGAATAGTCTTAGGATGTTGGTGAAATTCTAGGCATAATCAAACTTGCTCAGTATCTGTCAGAACTCAAGTTTCCCTTTCAGATTGAATTTCCTTTATAAGGTCAATGATCATAGTGTAAACTTATTTTTATCTCTCTAAAAATGTAAAATGTAAAATATCTCTCTAAAAACTTACAAGACCTGGAATAAATGGTATAATTTAAAATAGGAACATATTTAGTAGAAGTGTACATTTTGGAAAATTATTGTTGGAATATGTCTAATTCTTCTAAAAGTCCCTGATGTATTCTTACTTGTGGTAAGGAAGCAACCCGGATTCTTTATAGTGATGGGAATGAAATAGAAACTCTGAAATGTTTTATCAATCAGATAAGGCTGTCAGCATAGACTTAAGAACAAAGTATCCTTTGATGTACAACCCAGCTAAGGTCAAAGAGGCCCATCCCCAAAAGTTTGACCACCTATCAGCAAAGTTTTATGGCAACAATAATTTGTGAAACTGTTTTATAAAACAAAAGAGAGATGATCATCATGAGAAAGTACCACTGGCATCTGTATCATAAAAAAGAATGACAGTAGAATATCTATACCACTGGAAGTAGAAACATTTCAATTTGAAGTAAATATAAACCTTATGTCTGAACCTCTCTTTTAACACAGAATATCTGGGCACTTTGGGGAAGTCTTACTTATCTGACATTGTCCCCATCCAGATTGAAATGGGAATTTCATTATTAGACATTATCACCATCTTTCCTTGCAAGCATTTAGACCCACAAAGCTTCAAAATATTGAATTGCTTTGTTTAAAAAACTTTATCAAGATCCATAGAGTATTAAGATTACCTTTCACTTACTACTATAAACAAATTAGTAGAGCAAGGAATACTTTACCTGTCAGATCTGTGGAGAAGAAAGAATTTATGACCAAACAGGAAATACAGAACATTATGAAATGAAAGATGAAATAATTTCTATTACATTAAAGTTTAAAAGTTGTGCACAAAGTCAATGTAATCAAGATCAAAAGAGAAGGAGAAAACTAGGAAACAATTTTTATAGCCAGTGTTTCTGATAAAGGCCTCATTTCTAAAATATAGAGAATTGAGTCACTATAAGAAAATGTCATTTCCTAGTTGATAAATAGTCAAAGGATATGAACAGGCAGTTTTCAAATAAAATTAAAGCTATCTTAAAGTCATATAAAAAATATTCTAAATCACTATTGATTAGAGAAATACAAAGAGATATCACATTACACCTAACAGGATTACTAATATAACAGAAAAGGGAAATGATAAATGTTGTAGAGGATGTGGGAATATTGGGACACTGATGCATTGTTGGTGGAGTTGTGAACTGATCCAACCATTCTGGAGAGCAAATTGGAACTAAGACCAAACTGTGCCTAGTCTTTATCCCAGAGATTCTTCTACTGAGTCTGTATCCCAAGGAGATCATTAAAAATGGAAAAGGACCTAAAGTACAAAACTTTGCCCTCTTTGTAGTGGCAAAGTATTGGAAATCAAGGAGATAACCCTACAATTGGGAAATGGCAGAACAAATTGCGGTAAATTAATCTAATAGAAGGCTATACTATGATAAGCACTTTTCACCCATTTGTTGTCATTTCTATTTTATCAGATTAATTAAATCTGTTGCCAATTATTTTTTCAATTTACTTTTTTTCTCTTCATGGTTTCTCATTAATTTGGGGTAACACTGCTCAAAATTTATTACTTTTGTAGGATTTTGTCAGCAAATTTATATTTTAAATCAGGTCTGTCTTTGACTTCCCTATCTTTCTGCTTGGCTCTTAAGAGGCAAGCTAGATAGCACAGTGGACCTAAGTTCAGATCCAGCCTCAGACACATAATATGTCCTAATTGTGTGGCCCTGGGCAAGTCACTTAACCCCAACTGCCTCAGCAAATAAATAAATATAGTATGTTGAGTAATTACAGAACAAATATCTAAGTTAATATTTCTAGATGGTATAAAAACTTTAAATGTTCTATTCTATTTTCTATAACTCTTAACATTAGCACTATAGAAGTAGAAGGGTGCGGAACTGAAGAATATTCTATATTTTTTTCATTATTTTATGGATTTTCATTATCAAAGTTCTCATCACTAAGTGAAAAGCATGTAGTATGTAGTAGTTCTGGTCCTCAGAAATCAAACAAGCTATTTTTATGATTTCATTCAGTCCCTTTATTTTGAAAAAAATATATATTTTTAGGGGACTGAGATTCCCCATCTTGCTCATGATAGAAATACAATTGCCACTTATAGGCCTTCTTCCTATTCTGAAGCTTTGATCCTCTCCATTCCTGATGTAGGTCATTTTTCCTTCACCACTCATTCTGGTTCCCCCCCTCCCAAGAGCTAATCATATGGGTACTAGACTTTGAACTGAAACTTTATCACTGCTTCATTTCTGGCCTCAGCCTCCACTTTAGACATAATTATAACAGCATACCACAATTCCTGGACTACAAGCAGTTTCCAGAATTTTAGAAAATACAGTGGAGGGCTTTAAAAGAACTAAAAAAGCACTTATCACTTCAGGCCAAATATGGTTTCATTTCATGTTTCAATAAACGGAGGTGAGGGGAGGAAGGGGCAGTTAGTAGACATTATAGAGTAATCATGATCTCCTTGGCTGACTTACTTGGAATCATTTCATGTAATGAGAATTGTCACAAAGTTTATATCCCAAAACACTTTAACCTTCTCACATATCAAGGGTAGTGATAATCACCTTCATCTAAACCCATTAACTTTGAAAAGTTCAAGTCTATAAGAGCACACTGTTGAATTGAGAAAGCAACAACAGTTAGTAAATTGACAGCATATATTGAAATCTTGTGTAACTCTGATCTCTCCTGAGGCCAGCATACTTCTTTACAAGGTTAAAGACATAGAAGCATAGAAGCAATGTATTATCAATGTGCTTTCTTAATAGAGAACCATGTGATTCTCCACCAAAAGATTTAAATATACTATATATCTTGTTCTTACAATAGAAATAAGGTAAGCATTATGCAAGGGAACATAGTAGACACTTAATAAATACTTGTTGTCTTGATCTTCACAATCCAATAATCAGACTAGAGCAAAATCCTCAATCTCTCTCTCCCTCTCACTGTCTCTGTCTCTCTCTGTTTCTGGCTCTGGCTCTGTCTCTCTGTTTCTGTCTCTGTCTCCATTTCTCAGGATTTATCTCTGTCTCTATCTCTGTTTCCCTTTGTGTCTCCATCTCTATCTCTGTCTTTTGATTTCTAACTCTCTGTATGTTTCCCTATGTGTCTAACTCAATCTCTATCTCTGTTTCTCTATATGTCTATGTCAGTCTCTATATGTCTCTGTCTCTGTCTCTGTGTGTGTTTCTCTTTCTCTCTATATCTCCAAAAATAAAGTTTATCAGTCCTCCATCTTAGCCTCTAGAGCCCCAAATCCCAAGACTAACTCATTTATGGTCACAAAATTTTTATTTTCTTATGTATTATCAATTGTTAAGCCAGAACACCCCCCAAAAATTTAGAAACTTCCTGACATCAAACAAAAGATTGTTAGCGCCAAGGTTACAGCATTTTTTTCATCCTCACAAGATTCTTTGAGTTTCCTAGGCAAATGTAATAAAAACAGGGTGATGGGAAGAAAAGCAATAACAACTAAAACTCCAAGTGGAATCATCTTCCACCTTAATCTTTTTGTTTCAAATTTCTGATATGTATTCATATCAGATGTGTGTCCAGAAATAAGCAGGCTTTAATCTTCCCCTCTTGCAATTAAATCATACATTGAATATTTATTTCTCTGACAACAAAGATTGCTATTAGAGGAAAGTCAATCCCAGCCCCATATTGAAGCTTTCTCTATCCCTCAGTACCTAGCACAATGCAGAATGGTCTTATAAAAACAATTTCTTCCAACAACCATAACAGTGGCTGAAGCAGATGCTATGGATCACCTGAAGCTTGGTCAGACATCCAAAGATGCTAAAATTATCCACTACAACTTAGGTGATCATCAGTTGTCTTGACTTTTGACTTTCTACTGGTTTCAATGACTCAGGAAGAGAGTGAGGTTGATAAGTTTGTGCATCTCTACCTCATTTAAATGCATCTCATGAGCAGGTCAAGAAATTATCCTGTGATGTTTTGGGTCTTCTTCACACTTAATGAGAGCTTAATATTTAGGACTATAGATTTAGGTCCAGAAAAGATGTTAGAGGTCATTTAAGTCCATTCCTTTATTTTACACATGAAGAAACTGAGGAACAGAGACCTTAATTGACTTGTGTAAAGTCACACAGAGAGTAAGTGGTAGAGGTAGAATTTGAACCCAAGTCCTTTTATTAATAGATATCAATTGAATAAGAAATGCTGGTTACATTGTGTTGAAATCTCTACTATATATGTGGGTAATTCATTGACAGTTAGTGAAATATAGAAATTGGGATACTTCAATACATATCCTGGCACATAAATATTATCAAAAGTCACATTTGAGAGTTTGCCCTTGCTTTGATTTTTAAGACTAAAAGTGAACATGAAACAAAGAGAAATATACATCTCAAATTCATACATCTATTCCCTTTTCCTTTAATTCATTACAAAATATCTGCAGTTAATATAGTTTTCAGAGTTTGAAAAATTAATAAATATGTAGAAGATTGGACAAGTCAGTCTTATTTTTTCAGTTCTAGAGCCCTTTGTATGGAATATGTCTCAACTAAGAGTGCTAAGCACTCTTAGAGAAAAGAACACATGCAGTATATATGAATAGAAAGCTCTCTAAACTTAGTCACAGGACTTGAATTTGAATCCTATCTGTCATTTACTGTTTATGTGACATTGAAAAGATCCTAGGTCTTCTCAAACTTTAAAGTGTGAGGACCCCTTTACATTCTTAAAAATTAAGGGCCCCAAAGAGATTTGTTTACAGGGGTTATATCTATAAATGGATACTAGTCTAGAATTATTAATTCATTTAAAATAACAATAATTCATGTTGACATGACATTTTTTTATGAAAAATATAACTATACTTTCCAAAGCAACAAAAATTTGTGAGAAGAGAAACATGGTTTTACATTGTTGCTAATGTCTTTAATGTCTGGCTTGGTAAAAGCTGGATTTTCATAACTCCTACATTCAATCTGTTGCAGTATATTGTTTTGGTTAAAGTATATGAAGAAAATCTGTCCTTACAATGTAGTAGGGGATAAAAGGATATTTTAATAGCCTTTTTAGATAATTGTAGATATTCTTCTTTAATAATACACCAAAATTGGATAAGTATTTATTTTTAAAGGTTAGTTGCAAAGTAAAATGTAAACTGTATCAATGAACTTTTTATCTTCTATTATACTAAAATCCAGTTAGATATCTTATATTTTGAATGGATTTTCACCATGCATAGTTTGTTATTTTAACATAAATAATCCATTGATCAACTGGAAAATATAATTTCACAATGCAGCCAAGATTAAAAGGGAAGCAGAAAGCTAGGGGGAAATTTTTACAACCAGTACTTCTGATAAAGACCTCATTTCTAAAATATATAGAGAATTAGCTCACATTTATAAGAATACAAGCTATTCTCCAATTGATAAGTGGTCAAAGGATTTGAATAGACAATTTTCAAATGAAGAAATTAAAGCCATTTCTAGTCATATGAAAAAAATGTCCTAAATCACTATTGATTAGAGAAATCCAATTAAGATAACTCTGAGGTACCATTTACACCTCTCAGATTATCTAAGATAACAGTAAAAGATAATGATGAATTTTGTAGGGGATGTGGGAAAACTGGGATACTAATGCATTGTTGGTGAACCATTCTGAAAAGCAATTTGGAACTATATCCAAAAGGTTATAAAACTATGCATACTCTTTAATCCAGAAGTGTTTCTATTGGGTCTATACCCCAAAGAGATCATAAAAGTGGGAAATATACAAAATTATTTATAGCACACCTTTTTGTAGTGAAGGAATTAGAAATTGAGTGGATGCCCCTCAATTGAGGAATGACTCAATAAATTATGGTATATGAATGTAATATTATTGTTCTATAAGAAATGATGAGAAGGCTGATTTCATCAAGGCCTAGAAAAAGTTATGTGAACTAACACTGAGTAAAGTGAACAGAACCTAGAAAACACGGTATACAATAAGAAGATTATATGATAATCAACTGTGATAAGCTTGGCTTTTTTAAACAATGAAGTGATTAAAAGCAATTCCAATAAAACTGTGATGAAAAGTGCCATCCACATGCTGAGAGAGAACTAGGGAGACTATATGTGGATCAAAGCATAGTTTTTGCATCTTTTTGTTATTTGCTTGCTTGGGTGTTTTTTCCCCCTCTTGTAATTTTTTTCCCTTTTGATCTGATTTTTGTGTATGTGCATCATGACAAATATGGAAATACATTTAGAAGAATTACACAAGTTTAAGCTTTATCCATCCAGTTGCTTGCTGTCTTGAAGATGGAGGAGGAGGAAGGAGAGGGAAAAAAAATTGGGGACTTAAAATTTTGCAAATGTGAATGTTGAAACCTATCTTTACATGTATTGGGGAAAATAAAATATAATTTTTAAAAAGAAAACTATAGATTCAATGAATTATGCTGATCTTGCAAAGTTTGATAAATTTCATTAAACAACATTTTTAAAAATCACATCTGCTAATATCACCACCAATCTCATCCGAAAAGCTTTAGTGAGAACCTATTAAGTCTGCTAGAGAAGATGCAAGATTTCCAAAATTCTAATTTTTACTTGAAAATTTGAATTTTGTCCTTGGCAACAAATACTGATGTTTTCCTTTGAAGTAACAAGCTCACTTCATTCATTTTTTGAAAATATGTCTGCCAAATACTCATCTGAATAACTATTTTATCAGTTATTCTTTCAAGTAAAAATGATGTTTCATGAAAAAATCCACTAGTTCAGCTAACAACTCAATCATCCAAGTGCCCTTCCTTGAGACAGTCATCATATCTTAGTATGCAGCAAAAGGGCTTTATGAGTACTTCCCATTTCATCACACAGAATATGAAAGAAGGCTTGTACTCAAAGGTCAATATTTAATAATAATAATAATTACTTTTACTGCTTCATCAAGGACATTCTTAAGTGAACTAACATTTCTTTGACTGTGTAACAGTGGAAAATTCATATTAATGATTGTTGTAGTCTGATGCCACTTTCTTGATTCATGCTAAAGTACCAGCAGTTTTACCTACCCTTGGTTTTATACCATCAATACAAATGTCAACATAGGTGTTTCAGGATAAATCATAAGATTTTAAAATTATTCCAACAGTTTGATGATTTCAGCAGCATTTATGTTTGTTGTCAAGTGTTCATGTAAAAAAAAAAGATAATCTATGATTAGTTGATGCTGAAAAACACATGAATATAAGAAAAATAGCAAATCTGGCCACATTAGTTTTTTGGTCCATATAAGGCAAAAATGTAGATAATTTGTAGATAAGATATTAACTTAATATTCATGTTGCAGCTAAATCTTTAATTCAATTATATAATTTCTGGAAGACTTCATTGTGTACTTGCAAGAGAATGAGAAGAAAAAAGGCAATTATTAGACCTAATATAATGAAAATAGTTTGAACCTTATTGATGCCTTAAAAAAGTCTCAAGGATCCATAAGAATAAGTAAATTTCACTTAGAAAACTGCTGGACAAGATGATTCTTGAGATCCTTGCTTATCCCATAGAAGTTGAATGTTTGCAGCTCCAAATATTTCTTTGAATAACTATTAGTTCCAGGACTGTGATAGGTAATAGGTAATAGGGGTCCTCAAACTACAGGCCGGCCAGATGCACCAGCTGAGTACGTTTATCCCCCTCACTCAGGGCTATGAAGTTTCTTTATTTAAAGGCCCACAAAACAAAGTTTTAGTTTTTAACTATAGTCCGGCCCTCCAGCAGTCTGAGGGACAGTGAACTGGCCCCCTATTTAAAAAGTTTGAGGACCCCTGAATAAGATGCAATCAGGTAATAAATAATTTAATGTTCTATATTCCTTTATGTCTAGCAAAATGCAATATATATAGTAAGCATTTAGTCAGTGTTTAAAGTTGAAATTAAAACAAGGAACAGGAAAGCCAAGGAAAGGCTTAAAATGAAAAGTGAATCTCACAAAGGAATGGGTCAGACCTAATGAGAAACAAAGAACTAGTAGACAATGTAAACCCAAGACCTCCCAAACCAAGTAAGCAGCAAAAATTCAGGGAATGGTCCTATTGTGCAAATCAATAGAATGGGTGGGTTGAAACTATGTGAAGCAGCAGATTAGAGTTGGAAGTGAATTTAAGATCTAGTCACACCTTCTTATTTTACAAATATGTAAACTGAGACTCAGACTTATTATAATAAATCACATTAGTAATGTGTAAAAGCCTAGATTTGAACTCAGATTCCAAAAGTAGATCTGATGAATATATCATTTATAATGAATGAAATCTGGAGTCAGAATTCAAAGCAGAGTAGCAATAAAACTAGGCAAAATGTTAAGTATCCAAAAATGTCTCCAGTGTTTCAATCTCACTCACCCTTCCACCTTCCATCAATTGCAAAGCCGTGATGATTTGCCCTTTTGCAAACCTCTTGCATTTATCTCCTCTCCACTCCCATATCCACCACCAGTTCCAGCCCTCATTACCTCTCACCTCATCTATTGCAATAGCTTCTTAATTGGTCTCCTTGCAACAAGTCTTTCCCACTCCAATCTATCCTTTATTCAGCAGCCAAACTGATATGTATAAGGCACAGTTTTGACCCTATTAGTTCCCAATGTTAGAAGTTTCAGTGGCCTCCTGTTGTCCTGGGAAAATGTATCTATAGATAACTAATGTTTTACATTAGTTATAAAATAGCACCAATTTACCAGGTTTTGCTACTGACAGATATGCATTATAACTGCCCCTGATTCCTTATTTTCCTTTTCTTCTGGCTCAAGTTCATTTGCAAAAAAAACAAAAAACAAACAAACAAACAAAAAAAAAACAGATAGGATTCGAAGATTTTAATTATTGAAATCTATTAGATTTTTATGTATAACAGAAGATTTCAATCTCTGACTCAGATCTAAGAGATAAAACAGGAAAGTACTCTGGCAGTATTTTATCTGCCTTTTGTTAGCCAAATATGATGATTATGTCTAAAATAGCTGTCAATTTGTCCTTTATGGGGACAGGTAGGAGTTCAAAATTGGCCTCAGATACTTATTAACTATATAACACTGGGTAAATCACTTAATCCTGTTTCCCTTAATTCCCTCATCTATAAAATGAGTTGGAGAAGGAAATGTCAAACCACTTCTGTATTTTTGTCAAGAAAATCTCAAGTAGGATCACAGAGAATCAGACATGACTGAAATAACTGAACATCAATAATTACCCTTTATAGTGAAAAGTTCTATCCAAAAACGATTTAGCAGATTGAAATTACAATAGTTTGATTGGCCCTAAAGAGATGAGCCCAGCTGACCAACATGCCCAGTAGTAATTTCAGCTGAAAATTACAAGATAAGTTCATGAAGAAACAGTAGGGCAACACTCTAACTCTAAACCCATCAAAGCAACATTCCCTGAAAAGGCATCATGAAAGGAAGCACTGGAAAGTGTTGGGTCTCCTGTAGTCCTTAAACAGGTATTCCCTCCGTTGTGAGCCTTGCACATATAATCCCTATGTTCACCCTCTTCAGTACTACTATATTTGTAGAACAATGTGCTATATAGGAGAATGGGAGTGTTCTCTTCAAATCTTAAACTATTTCATTCAACTCATCATGTCCTCCCACTAAAGGAAAAGCAAACACATTAGTAAAGGTTTGTAAGCTATCATTTTAAGTGGAAATAGATTTCAAGAGTACTTTAAAAATAAGGCAGTTATTTTGGGGGCTTTATATATAAACCCCTGTGTTCAATATTTGAAGCTAAAAAGCTTAAAAAAAATTACAATGTGGCTCCAGTCATTCTTTTCAATCTGATTACTGCTGTAATTGTGATTATTCTTGTAATTGTACATGCTATTCTTCATGATGTCCTAGAAACTGGAGTAACTGGGTTTTGTATTCTTTCTCTTATATGGCATTTCCTCTCCTACCTTCATTTCTTTGTAAAGGCTATTTCAGCTCCCTATAATACTTTCTCTCCTTACCTCCATTTCTTGGAACCCATAATTCCCTTCTAGATTGAGCTCATCACCTTGAATTTATTTTGTATAAATTCTATTTGCTTATTTGAACATGTTTTATCTACTCAGTGAATTATGGGTTCCTTGAAGCCATTTTTGTCTCATCTTTCTGTGTATATCACCAGAGACTAGCACAGTACCTGACTCATAGCAAATGTTTAATAAATGTTTATTGGTTAATTGCAAAGTTTCTAGAAAGCAAAAAGAGACCAGGAAGAAATTAAGAAACAAGAAGCCCTTAGAGATGAAAGAAAAGCACAAAATATGGGGTCAAAATCCTAGAGAAAATGAGTCTTAACAGAACAGGCAACTAGGACTATATATAAGAAGACCAAGACTAAAAGTCAAGAATCCAGCAGAAATTAGACTATTAGCAAGAAAATATAATCACAAAAGCAAACTGCCACAGTCAGAAAGTCACTTGTATGCTTCCTGCTGGTGGGCATCACTAGCTGAAGGTCAAAGTGGTTAAATATCTAACATGAGGAAGGAATCTATAAGCAGTAATGAAAGCAAGTCACCAACAACTAATTTCATTAATTACCCTCTCACTTGATATTCTAATGTTTCACAATCATCTCTTCATATAGATAAAACTTATTTGTAGAGGAGGAGAGAAGAAGGAAATGGAATGCAAGCCAGGTTTTAAAGATTAGCTGCAGGCTAGTTTTGTGGTTTGTAAAAACTATTCTATTTAATGAGTTTGGATCTCTGGGACAGAAATCTATTGCAGCTGCAGTCCAAAGAGTGTTTAGAGTTATTTGCATAATTATAGAATCAGACTTATAGGTGGTTTACAACACGGAGAACAATTCCACTTCTCATGCTTATTTCTATCAATCTTCGTAATCTATACCTTTCATAAGAAAACGATATAAATTGCCTCATTGTACCCAAAAGATGCTGTGAAGGGGATATTTGTCAACTGCTTTTGCTACTTAGGTTGCAAAGCTGAGCATGATACTGTTTCATGGCTTCCCTTCTGCAAATGTATCTTGACTGCTCATGAATTATATCCACTAGTTCTTTTCTTCTAGGCAACAATTACACATCTGCTGATAAGCTAACTTAGCTTTAACCAAAAGACTGAAACATGTAACATTATCTTATATTTCTCTTTTTAATCAAAATAATTTTGTCTTCATATGTATAGCTGATTATCTTCATATGCATACCATTATTTAGAATCAGTGAGCATTTATTAAGGGCCTACTATGTGTCAGGCTCTATGTTAAGCAGTTGGTAGTCAAGGAAAGGCAAATCAGTTCCTCTTTTCAAGGAGTTCATAGTTTGATGGACAGGAAAACAAAGAAACAATTAAATATAGATAGAATAGATACAGTATAGATTTTACATAAGAATAAAGGCAAGGGAAATTAGACAAGACTTCTTGCAACAAGCTGATATTTGAAGAAAGTCCGGAAAGTTTGAAATCATAGAATAGTAGAATAGTAAAGGACCAAGAGGACATGTAAACCAGGCCAATCATTATGCAGGAAAGGGCTCTGAGGACAGAGAAGGGAAGTGACTTACCAGGATTTCTGCTTTCAAGCAGCAGAGCTGAGAACAGAATTTGTACCTCCTGATTCAATTTGATGTTTCTGCCATTATAGCATAGTCCCTTATCATCTCCCAAGGATCATTCATAAGGGAGATGTCAAGTAGGTTAAAAACTAAATTTAAATGAATGGATGCCCATCAATTGGAGAATGGTTGGGTAAATTGTGGTATATGAATGTTATAGAATACTCTTGTTCTGTAAGAAATCACCAGCAGGAAGAATACAGAGAGGCTTGGAGAGACTTACATGAACTGATGCTAAGTGAAATGATCAGGACCAGGAGATCATTATACACTTCAACAACGATACTGTATGAAGATGTATTCTGATGGAAGTGGATTTCTTCAACAAAGGGAAGATCTAATTCAGTTCCAATTGATTAATGATGGATAGAATCAGCTACACCCAGAGAAGGAACATTGGGAAATGAATGTGGACTACTTGCATTTTTGTTTTTCTTACCAGGTTATTTTTACTTTCTGAACCCAAATCTTCTTTTGCAACAAGAGAACTATATGGATTTGCGCACATATATTGTATCTAGGATCTACTTTAACATGTTTAACATGTATAAGACTGTCTGCCATCTAAGGGAGGAGGTGGAGAAAGGGAAGGGAAAAGTTGGAACAGAAATGAGTGCAAAGGACAATGTTGTAAAAAAAAAAAAAAAATTACCCATGCATATGCTCTGTCAATAAAAAGCTATAATTTAAAAAAAAATAAAAATAAAAAATAAATTTCAAATTTGATAAGAATTCAGACAGCCACACTTAGTATCCCTATTAAGTGTATCTATTAGTGGCTCTGCTTGGTTTAGGCTCCAGGAACATCATGGCCCACCTAGATTAAGCTAATCAGTTGACATCACATCAGGCTAATGTTCTCAACTGAGTAATGTACTCAATATCTTTTTAAGTCAGTCAGCTTCCTCTACCCTCTGGCTGGAAAAATGGATCACTAAATTCCTCCCAAAGTTTTCCTATATAAAGGGCTGTTATCCCAGCCTTTTATATAGGAATTTCCCAACCAAATGAGTAGTTTGGTCCAAATCAATCAAGGGATTTGGACTCCATAGAACATCATTTCCCCATATACCATATACCAAGTGCCTCTGCTTATACAAATGTAAAGACAACCTACTAAGATCACAGTATTGCTGTTATTTAGGTGTAACTAAGTGGCAAAGTGGATAGAGTGCTGTCCTGGAGTCAGAAAGTCAAAAATCTGATCTCTGAAGTCTATTCCTATGCTACTTTCCCACCTGGAGGAGAGAGTGAGATTGGTGACTTTATACAGCCTTCTCTCACTTAAACACAATTTACTTTCAAGTCATGGCGTCTCCTTCTTGCTATCCTCTTCAAGAATGAAGGACAAAGAAAAACATGTGAGTGGGAGATGGGGACCCAGCTGACCAGTTCCACTTGGACAAAGCAGATCTTTCTTTATTTTCTTTTCTTTTACTTCTTTCCTTCCCCATCCCTCTATCCATATAAGCTATTATCCCTTACCTGGAAGTGCTCTGCCCAAAAAAATGTTAATTTTGATTGCTTAAATTTCATGAGATATCTTGAGATTTACAGGCTAAGTACATAGTTTAAACCCAAATTACTCTGGCTCCCATTAAGACCAACAATAGAGCCAAAGCCAATCCCCACCTGTTCCTTATTTGGGTTCTAATTGGCTCAAAATGAAGGTAAGTAGCAATTGATTTTGTTTTGGTCAGAAAACCTGAGGGTCTTTTCCTCCCAGATTGATTTTTTTTTTTTTAACTAGGTAAAAAAGGCCATTCTCTGCCTCATTTTGCCTAGTCTTATTTACTGATTGGGCCTTGCTAAGTCAAATTGAGATCTGTTAAAGACTGTAATTTAATAAGACCATCATCTCCCAGTACGTCCAGGGACACCTTATACTGACCAGTCTTACTGGTCATACTGACCTATATCTTTCTACTAGACTTATTTGGCTCTGGAGGAGCAAGTGAGGCTGGTGAGTTTATACAGTCCTCCCTTATGTAAATCCAATTTACTTGTAAGTTATGGCATCAGCCTGATATCATGGATCTCTTTAGGATGAAGGACAAACAGTAACTTGTAACTAGTAATAGCTACTTCTGGGAACCCAACTGGCCAGTTCCAGTTGGTCAATGCAGTTTCTTTCTTCCTTTCTTTCTTCCTTCCTTTCTATTTTCCTTCCTTCCTTTATTCTATCCTTCCCTCTCTCCCTCCTCTCCCTCTTCTTCCTCTGTCCACATAGGGATTCATACCCTTATCTGCCAATACTCTTCCAAAAGAGTATAAATTTGGGGTTTTAAGGGATGGATTTCTTTTTTGTAGATTGGGCATTAAATCCAAATAATTTGGGCTCTTACTGATTGTCCAACAATGATTCTCAGTCCAAGTCTCTTTTGGTCATTGTTTGGATTCTGATGACTCAGAGTGAATATTGCTAGCAATTGTTTCTATTTTGGTCAAAAATCCTAAGGGTCTTCCCCTCCCAGATTGATTTTTGGTTTTGATTAAGTAAAAATGGTCATTCTTT
The DNA here is from genome assembly GCF_902635505.1 of Sarcophilus harrisii. NCBI lineage: Eukaryota > Metazoa > Chordata > Mammalia > Dasyuromorphia > Dasyuridae > Sarcophilus > Sarcophilus harrisii. Next base: position 65,296,080 of record NC_045426.1, on the reverse strand, counting down.
GTCTCAATTTTATTTAGACTTAATCATGGATGCTGCAGCAGACAAAGTGAGACTTAGAAAAGACCTTAGTTAGCCTAAAAAGGCCAAGATCTCTGACTGCATTGGAGACCGTCTCCTGTCATCCTGTTCTATATCTGGCCATTGGACCCCATGGCTTTGGAGGAGAGAGTGAAGCTGGTAACTTTGCAAGGCCCATCCTCGCTTAGATCCAATTCACTTGCAAATTAAGACATACTCTTATCATAGTTCTCTTCAAAAACAAAGGACAAACAGTAAACAGCTTTTCTACTTCCATTGGTATATAGACTCCTCACATCCACCTTTAGGTTGCAAGCTCCTTTAGGGCAAGAACTGTATTTTTATTAATTGTGTCCTCTACATTTAGCACAATGACTGGCATATAGTGGGCAAATTTTGTTCAACTTGTTGGATTGTATTATATCCTTTTTGCAGATAAGAGAAAATCCAGAAAAATTCAGTGAATAATTTATGTTTTGAAAGGATGAATTGAACCTAGTCCCTAGCATTAGGACCTTAAAGATCACTGAGCCCAACCTTTTCATTTTATAGATGAAGGAACTGAATCCAGTAAGATACAGTTCACCCAAGATCACATGGTTGAAAGACTCAGAATCTGAACACAAATCCCCTATTTTCCATCCAGATGTTATCTACTGTCCCACACTATTCCTGAGGTAATATGATTTTTTTGGTCCCCTGATTTTAGGGAGGAGGGGCTTCTGTTCTCGCAATAAGTCAGTGATTCTAGATTTTCTACCTCAGGAAACTCCCACAACCAATCTGACTGATTCTGACCACTCCTTAGTCAGATAGTTTCTGACCTCAGGAAACTCCCATAGATCAAACTCCTGAGACAATATTGAATAAGATCATTCCTCAATTAATTGCTGACTGATAATCTGGTCAGTAATAATCTGATCAATGAGATTCAAATTCCTTCCTACTTATAAGCCATAGAATTAGCATATCAATGATAAAAGCTGTATAAATGGCTCTCCTTCCCTCTGTTTCTCTGCTAATTTCTTTTTAGAAATTCAATCCTGTTTTATAATGGTGGTACAATTATTATTGCAATAAAACTTTGCCCCTTGACTAGGAGATGGATTCAAGCCTGCAAATTCTTTTGAGACACTTCACAACACCATTCTGGGACCCCAAACTTTTGAGGTACCCCTTCCCAACCTCAACATTCTCACCTACAATTTAAAATCCATCTTCCCCTCCTATACAGTTCCGGGATCCCTGAGTTATTCGAAGAACAGGAGCTATATAAAAGGAAATTTTTGGCTTTTGAATTTCATAGTTGCTGCACTTCTTTAGAAGCCTGAAGCCATCAAAAGAGTAATAGGAAAGCATAGAAGAATAGAATGTTGATTTTAGAGCCAAATCCTTCATTTTAAAGCTTTTTATCAATGAAGATAAGAGTACATGGTGTTTCTAACCTCACCACTACCTAGCAGTCCTTCCCTAATGCCTCTGTCAACTGATCCTTTCCAATTCTATGACCTCAGTAATCTTCAGACACTCTTGAAGTACATCCTATGACTCTGTGGTTCTGGGGCACTGATTGTCCAACAGAGTGAAGAAGATATTCTTCTATGTGATCTCACAAACTTTTCCTCTAGCAAAACTCATCAGGTGATCTGGAACAGTCATTGTCAGCACTTTACTTTTCCTATCAAAGCATTGTGAATGGAGTTCCTTCCTTTCTGCCCTAAAAAGCTCTATTCACAATCCTGAATTACAGCCTTTGAAGAAGATGGATGGTCTTGCTGAAGAACAGGCACAAATAATGTACAGGCTTTTATTGGTTGCTATTAGTCATGGTGTCATCTGAATCACTGACTGTCATTGTGTATCCTGCACCTACAACTTTTGCCATCATCCCATTGGAAAGAGAGTGAAAACTTCTAAAAGCTATCAATTTTTAATTGGATTACTGATACCTCATCTTGATCAAAAAAACAATTGCTTTTGTTAAATCCACAAAGAGAACAAGAAAATTACAGTATTTTCTTGACATTTTTTCCTGAATTTATTTGAGAAAGTAACATAGTTTGCCATTTAACAAAGGCCATGAGAACTGCCCAAACTTCAAGACGAAATTCTTGTATGGATGATTTTTTTTTATTAATCCACTGAGAATGATGTGCCAATATTTCCTCTAGACTGTAAATTCTTCCAAATTAATTTGTTTTTTCCTATTTTTATTTATAGCCCCAGATCCTAACAGAGTGCACATAATACATAGTAGATGTTTAAAATATATTTGTTTTTTTTTTTCCTACAGCTAATAAGAACAATTTGCCCCAAAGTTTAACAGAGCATGGATTTTACAATTGACAGATGTCTGAAATCTAGTGGAACACTATTCAATATGAGCTGAAAAAAGTTGCATTGTTGAATATTCCACTTAGGTCTTCCTCTAATTCTTCATCAAGATATGTAGGCAAACCTTGAATCTTCTTAATGGAAGACAAGCTCCAGTAGATGCTTCCAAGCAAAAAGCATCTGAAGAAGGGGCCCAGTAATGAAACAGGTGACTGGCTACCAGTAAGAAACTAGCTAAGCTAAATTCAGGGAACGTCACCACCAAAATAATGCAACTCAGTTATTTCAGCCACCAAAAAATGTTAAAAGATCAAGGAGTCTTGAGGGAATAAGATTTAGACTAATGGAACAAGCACCAAAATAGAATGTATTATGTATTTTATGAAGTTTTGAACTCAATGTTTTGTTGTATAAGCATCTTATTGCCATTTTTGAAGATTTTCATAGGGATACAATTCAACAGATATTTTATTATAATATGATAATTAGTGATAATGGAAAACTTTCACATTATGTACAATATAACTAGGAAGTAATAAGATTAATTTTAGGGCTAACATAGCAGGCCTTAGACAAATATGGACTGTCCTTCAAAATTGTCATTTGATAAATTACATACATTTTTCAATGATGCTACCAGGACTCAGAAAACATTTGAAATGTCCCCTTAGGAATATCTTTAGATTACAGGAGTTCTTAACCTGAGATTCATAAACAGAAAGGGGTCTTGGTTCCAACTTCTGGCCCAATCTTAAGCTTAAAGAGAATATTTAGATAAGAGATTCCAAACCAAAGGGTTCTATTCTTTCACACTGACCTAGCAGAAATTCCAAACAGACTGACAGGGTCTGAATTGAATGACAGGGATGCTCAAGACAAAAACCCATAAGCAGAGAGGGACACCAAAATATTTCCAAGAAAATCCTCAAAGCTCAACTTTGGAGGATTCAACTGGAATTCCTGGAAGAGATAAATCAAGAGTTTTGTTGTTTGTTTGTTTGTTTTTTAAGAATTTTTCTTTTTAATTTATAAAAGAAATGAGAGCTTTAGAGAAAAAATTGAAAAAGAAATGAGAGTTATGGAAGAATGAATTTTAAGAGGAATTAAAAGCATGGCACAATTCAGACAACAAACTCCCTGAATATTAGAATGGTCTAAATAAATGTAATTGATTTTCTTTGCAATTCTGTGTATATTGTGTTATAAATTTTAAAATAATACACTAAAAACAAGTTTATCTTTTTCAGATTGCCAAAGTAGTTTATGACATACAAAATGGTTAAGAATCTCTACTTTAGAATCAGACTGTGAATAATAACAACAAAAGCTTCATTTATATTTTTACAGACTTTTTTATTTGTTTGTTTTGCCTCAAATACTATGACCTATATTATTTGCTAGGTTAAGTTCCAAATGACTTTGGGCTATGTTTAAAAGTTAAATTCTCAAATCACTATTGATCAGAGAAATGTAAATTAAGACAACTCTGAGATACTACTACACATCTGTCAGATTGGCTAAGATGACAAGAAAAGATAATGATGAATGTTGGAGGGGGTGTGGGAAAACTGGAACATTGATACTTTGTTGGTGGAACTGTGAATGGAACCAACCATTCTGGAGAGCAGTTTGGAACTATGCTCAAAAAGTTATCAAACTGTGCATAGCATTTGATCCAGCTGTGTCTCTACTGGGATTATATCCCAAAGAGATCTTAAAGGAGGGAAAGGGACCCACATATACAAAAGTGTTTGTGACAGCCCTCTTTGTAGTGGCAAGAAACTGAGTGGATGACCATCAATTGGAGAATGACTTAATAAATTATGGTATATGAATGCTATGGAATATTATTGTTCTGTAAGAAACGACCAGCAGGATAATTTCAGAGAGGCTTGGAGAGACCTACATGAAATAATGCAAAGTGAAATGAGCAGAATCGGGAGGTCATTATTACACAGCAACAACAAGACTATATAACTATCAATTCTGATGGGCGTGGCTCTCATAAACATTGAGATGATTCAAACCAGTTCTACTTGTGCAGTGATGAAGAGAGCTATCTATACCCAGAGAGAGAACCACGGGAACAGAGTGTGGAACACAACAAAGCATTCTCACTCTCTCTGTTGTTATTTGCTTGCATTTTATTTCCTTTCTCAGTTTTTCTTTTTCTTCCTTCTTGATCTGATTTTTCTTGTGCAACAATATAACTGTATCAATATATATACATACATTGGATCCAACATGTATTTCAACATATTTAACACGTATTAGACTAAGAACCAGCTAAGGAAGGGAGTAGGGGGAAAGAAGGGAAAATTTGCAACAAAAGGTTATGCAAGGGTCAATGTTGGAAAAATTATCCATGCATATGCTTTATAAAAAGCTTTAATAGAAAATTTTAAAAAAAAAAGTTAGATTCTACCACCATCTCACCACCCCCACCCTCACCTATACCTCCTGACTCTCTCAAAAGAAAAAAGAAAAAAAAAAAGATAGACCTTTCCTTAGGACTAGTCTAGGGAATCTGAAAATCATCACCAAAGAGCCATTCCAGATGTTTTTTGGACTCCAATTGCCTTATTGTAAGTGTACAGATTCTCAATGTCTATTTTGAAGGCAACACTTATCTGGAGTCTTATTTCAGATGTGTTACTGTTGGCTGCCAAATTCAGTATGATTGATTTTGCTCTAGACAGACAGACATAATAAAGACAAGAATTTGGTACAGGAAGTCCTTGCCTACTTCTTTAATTTTTATTGTTCTTCATATTCATTATCTGACAAGCCAAAGTGGGTCTTATGATTTTCTCTCTCAAATTCTGTTTGATTTTTTTTTTAAGCTGGGTATGGTGGCTCATACTTTGATTTTGAGTAAAGAGTGATTTCTCCTAATTGTGCCCTAGCTGAAGGCTGCTGAGATGAATGGCAGGAAACCCAGAAGGAAGAAGCAGGGAACAATAGTCAATGACCATTAGACCAGTTAAGTGATGCTACTCTAGCAAAGTGTACAGAAGAGATAAAGAAAAGACAGAAATGGAGCAAGAGCAAGAGGGAATGATTGAGTGAGTTCAGGTATAAGACCATTCATTCAAAAGATATATAGTGTATAGGTTTATACTCTTCACAAAGCAGGATTACTATAAATGAAATATAAAATTCCCTGCTTGGCTTTTAAAGCCCTTCATTGGCTATCCTTTACCTAACTCTCTGGTTGTCTTACATTTTATTATTTTCCTTGTACTCTTTGATCTAGCAACACTCACTTTCTTGGTGATCTTCAAACATGATACTCTAACTCTCAACTCTGAATCTTCAGTGGCTATCCTCCATACATGGACATCTTCCCCTTCTTTACTTCAGCCTCCTGACTTCCCTGACTGCCTGAACTGCCTCAGTTCAAATCCAAACTTGTGAAAGAAGCCTTTCCCAGTGTCCTATCCCACCAAAAGGGTATCACTATATCTGCTTTACCATGCCACTTTTGACATATTAATTTCTTTTCTCATCAATTCTGTCGATTTGATGAATGTGAGATATAGCATTAAAGTTGCTTTATTTTGTATTTACCTATTAATAATTTGGACCTTTTTTTTATATTACTATGGTTAGCTTGAAATTTTTTCCTTGAACTGTCTAGTCATAGCTTATGACCATTTATCAATTAACAAATGGCTCTCATTCTAATACATTTGAATCAATCCCTCACATAACTTGGAAATTAAACTTTATCAAAGAAGTTTGCAGCAATTATTTTTTCACAGTTAAATATTTCCCTTCTAATCTTAGCTTTGTATAATTTTTTCTTGCAAAGGAAATTCTCCATTTTATGTTCTATTATTGATATTTTATACAGAAGTCACAGTTACTACATCATTGTTAGAAACTATAGCTTCTTTGTTACGTGTAAATTGTCTTAGTAAAAATGGATTTATAAAATTGTTTATTTTAACTGCTCCTAAGATGCTCTCATGGGTAAATGTAGATGTTGCACATATTATCTGCCCAAGTATGGGTAATCTTAGATCTGTCTTATGAAGCAAATTCCAATACAATTAAATTCAATCTAACAAGTATTTATGAATGTAAAAAGCATTTTTAAGGTGTCTGCTACACTTACATCTGTCACTTCTACCTTGTAGAGTGTTTAACTTCATCCAGAGCATCACTTACATGTCATTTCCTATATGAGATCTTTCCTGATTTACTCAGTTGCTCTTTCACTCCTGAGATTATTTTTATAACTGTGTGTATGTTTTATGATTAATTATCTATATATATACTGTGGGAACTTTTTTTAGGTGAGGGATTTTCTGCTAGAGTTTTTCTCTTTGTATCCCAGTGCCTAGCACACATAGGAATTTAATAAATGAATTGTGTTCTTATTTTAAAGCATAGACTCCCAGAAAATATAGTCTAGATCAACTCTCTCTTCACAACCCTTCCATCATAGAAGTGCCTTCCACATGATGAAACCGTTTGGTGAAATCAAATGAAATGGACAAAAAAAATTATTGAATGTATTTTATTTTCCAGCCATTTTTGTACTTCTTTTACTATTTGGTCTAGTCTGGTTTTTTGGATGTTATTTTCTTCAGATATTTTATGTCTTCATTACCAAGGACTTGTTTTTCGTGATTTTCTTCCATCACTTGCATTTCTGTTTCTAATTTTTCCTCTATTTTTCTTGCTTGATTTTCAAAATCCCTTTTGAATTCTTCCACGGTCTGAGACCAATTCATATTTATCTAGGAGACTTTGGATGTAGGAGTTCTGACTTTGTTATTTTCTGAGTGATCTTCCTTGTCATCATAGTAACTCTACAGTCAGATTTTTTTTTCTGTTGTTTGACCATTTTCCTAGCCTATTTCTTAACTTTTAACTCTTTGTTAAAGTAGGGCTCTGCTTCCAGAATGGAACACTGTCCCAACTCAGGGATTTCTTCAGCTGTTTTTTTGGAGATACTTGTAAGCACCTATAAGTTTTCAGTTCTTCCAAGGTGAAATGATCTAGGGAGAGGTGTCTACTGACCTATGCCCAAGCACTTTTTTCTGCCCTGGAATCATGAGGAGGGTCTCCACTCCACTGTGGTTGCAAGTTCGAGTGTGCTAGTACTCTTCCTTACTCTAGCATTACAACCCAGGACTGGACCTGGATCTGAGTATGAATAAAGTAACAAAGTACCACCTCAATAATAGTAAGGAGACTTTGTAATCTCCTTCTGACCAATTGTTTGACCCCCTTAGTGTCTGTGGACTGAAAGCTCTGGAAGTACCTGCTGCCACTGCTGATTTGGTCACTCCAAGGCTCGCTCCTAATTTGCTGGGGCCCAGTTTGTACTGGCATAGCCTGCATTGGATTGTGTTCCTCTCTCACCTTAACATGATAAACCTTTCCTGCTGATTTTCTAAGTTGTTTGGGGCTGAAATTTTGTTTCATTCACTTTGTGGATTCCGCCACTCTAGAATTTGTTCAGTGTCATTATTTAAAGGTATTTGGAAAGGTTCAGGGGAGAATTCAGATGAGTTCCCTCCATCTTGACTTTGCTTTCTATGCAGCCCAATAGTTTTCAAGCAAGAACATAGCATGCAAGTGTGAAGAATAATTAACATGTATATAGAATTTTCCTCTGATTTAATATCCAAATTTTAATTAGAATCTGTGTTCCAATTAATCTCTTTAGCTTCTTACTACTCTCACTATAGCTTGTCATAGACATCCTGAAGACTAATAGGCAAAGACAAGATTAACAGAGGTCAAAGTGTGACTCTGGCTAAGTTTAGCTCAGACTCCACAAAATATTGAAAAACTGGACAGCAGCCTGAGATCATCTGTAAAGTAATTCAGCAAGTCAGATATTAACATTCAAATTTGCATATTAAGACATACAAACTAGTAGTTGACATAATAGAAGAATTGAAATTGAAAAAACAGTTTGCAAGAAAATTGATCAGTCTGTCTATTTTGAGGTGATAGCAATACATTGAGAATTTTTAAAATATCAAAGAAAAGGGGATAAGAAAGATAGAAAGCAGAGTCCACCTTTTTGATAACAAAAACCAAGGTTTCTCTCTCCCACAACTCTCTTATCATTATAATACATCTTTTTTTTTTAATAGAGTAACATTGTTTGACACTAATGGTTCCCTGCTGATTAGTGGCAATCCATTCAATGATGTGATTTCATACCTATAAACTCGATTGTGTTTTTTAATACTTTTCCCCAAATGTCCCAGAAGCCAAAGTCATGAATGACCTGTAATAGACAAATGTTACATCCTTCTGAGTAACATTTGAGTAGATTATTTTAGTCATTCAGGCTCAGTGATGGAGAACCAAAATAACTCTTCAGAAGTCTTTAGGAGGTTGGCAATAGCTCAGTCAACTATAGCATTGACATTTGAAGAGTAACTTAGGCATTTTCATCATTAATGAGATAAGTTTCCTGTGGTTTTATTTAGTACATAGTTCAGTTTGTCCATCATGAAATAAGGTAAGGAATCATTATGGATTGATATGTGATGCTGTTCTGTCAACATCTCTATTGTCTTGTCATAAGGAGGTAGAAAAAAAGAATGAGTATTTCAAAAGGGGAGCTGAACCTTCCATGGAGGACAGCAGCCATGCACTCTCAAAGAGAAAGCAAGCAGTACCAGGATGGTATTTTAAGGCTAACACAGGCCAAGAGTATCAGGCAGTCCAGCCCATAAGATGAAATTCCCCCAAATGAAATAGTAATTTCAAAAGTCCCGCATAATCTGGTTGTAGTTATTCATAGTTTGTATCAAAATGTAAATATTCCCTTTCTGCCTTTCCTTCATCACAAATCTATCAAAAAGGCTAAAAGAGTGAAGGTCAAACTCAAGAAGAGAACTCTTAGAGCATAGCTCTACATGAAATACTAGGAAAGGATACCTCCAATGTCTTTGCTTTGCTCTCAGAGCAAACATAAACAAGAAGACTTGGAAGACAAGTGGATTTACAACCTCTGTCTGTGTTGTTTATGAGTAACATTTATATAAAGGGTGAAATGAGAAACTGTTGAGAGCAAGAATTTGAGATTTGGTACATAAAATAAACAAGCCCATTCATTCAAATGATCAGTTTTCAGTATAGTTGGAAAGAATATTATGCCAATAAGCAACATTTTCCTCCTTTTTTCCAGTGAGAATCATTCCAAGAAATATGCTAAATAGTTTATTCTCATGCTCACCACCCCCCATTTTATACTTTCATTTTTCTTTTTTTTAAACACCATGAAAATACTACTTTTAATTTAGAAATGCTTTCTTTTCCTCTCATTCTTGCTGATAATGAACCTAGCCAAGAGTGAAACTAAAATCACTTTCCAACCTGAATCTCTCCTTAGAGAGCTTATGGACTTCTCTCTCTGAAGGTAGAGCTTCTCTTCTCTGTTAATGAGTTCAGGCCAAAAATAAAATAGCACTTAACTCCCACACAGAAATACGCCAATTGGTTTTTGTAAAATTATCAAAATTTTCTTTAAACTTTAACTTTTATCAAGTTGGGGATTTAGTAATGTGACTAGTTCTTGGTACAATATTCATGAAGGGAAAATTTGTGTGCAGTCTGACCTATTCCCTCCTACTCTTACTGTTTCCAAAGTAATTTCTCTTATTGGAGCCATAAGAATGTTTGGAGATCTCAAAGAGATTTTCACAACTTACAATAGCAGTAGGATTTTATTACTAACTCACACAGGGAGGGTATAAAACATAGAATTTAACCTGAGATATGCAGGAATGGAAGAAAAAAAGCAAAAATACAATCAGGGAGGTTTCTAGAACTCCAGTAAGTTGGTCTTTGGGAGTAGCAAAGAAATAAGGGATCAACAATGGCCTTTTGCTAAGAGTTCTTTTCAGACTTGGCACACATTATATCTGACAGGCTTGTCACACCTCCTTATTAATGAGTGGGACACCTATATATTTCATTGCCTTTATCCTGGGACAAGAAATGACATAGGAGAAGTCCAAATATTTTATACAGAGGGGTAGATGTTCCCTCAGATGGATCTAATTGCTTTTCCAACTATGACATCACCAGACCCTGGCTTTACAGACATGGGTCAAATCAGCTTCCCTTACCAAATATGGGAAATTTCCAGGAAAAAAATAGAAAAAAATATATCAGAATGGAAAAGGAAGTATGGCTGGGCATAGTCTACCTACTGCATCAAAACCTACTATATGGCTATACGATTTCTATTTCACCTACTTCAACAAATGGCTTGCTTATATCCCTTTTAAATGATTTAAATGATTAAATGGGGGCAGCTAGGTGATGCAGTGGATAGAGCCCCAGCTCTGAAGTTAGGAGGACCTGAATTCAAATCTGGCCTCAGACACTTAACACTGCATAGCTGTGTGACTCTTGGCAAGTCACTTAACCCCAATTGCCTCATCAAAAAAAAAAAAAAAAAAAAAAAAAAATATATATATATATATATATATATATACATATATATATATTTATACTATATATATAATGGATTGGATTATATATATATGAATTATACACAGATATGCATGAATGTACGAGAGTACACTTATGCTGAATGCATCCATCCATTTAACCAGTATTCCTTAACTGTTTCCTATACAGCTGCACTCTACAACATATGGAGAAGTAGAAAACATAGAATCTGACCTCAAAGAGCTAATGATATGATTGGGAAGATAAGATATGCACATGTGAAAACTGGCACAATATAAGGCAATGCATTTTATCAAAGATATAACAAGAATCAATACTAACAAAGAGATGATTACTCAGGTATAAAATGAGACACACATATATTTATGCATGTATATTAGAAATGGATAATATAGGAATTTGCTTTGCCTGACCAATGATGGATGTGAGAAGAAGAAGAAATTGATTATTGTTCATTAAAAAAAATAATTTAAGGAATAAGAGTCAGTGGTATGGGAGATAAAAAAGGCAATTATTGTGCATTCAGCTGGGAAGGTTACATGGAAAATATAATTCTTCATCTGGACATTGAAAGATGGATAAGATTTATATGGGAGAAAATGTGATGGGAAAACTATTCTAAACAAAGGCAGGAAGACATCTTCTCATATAGCACCCCCTTCATTAGGAGGTAGAATCCAGTAAGAATAAAAATCTATAAATGGTAGTGGTAGTAGAAAGAAAATAAAGATTGGGGTAGAACGAGAATGTGAAAGTTCTTGAATTCTATGATTTTTTAAAAAAGCATTTAAGACTTAAAAGAGTTCTCCTATAGACAAATAGAAAACATTGAACATTTTAAAACAAAAGTATTATACATTTTTTTTTAATTTAGGAAAACCCAATGACATGGCTCTTCATTGAATGTACATTATTTTCTACAACTAATGTTGAATGCAATTTCATGTATCAAAGGCAGAAATCCCTGCTATAATTCTCGGAGTTCAAAGTTACTTTATTCATCAGATTCATTGTGATAAAGCACTAATATTAATAACCTTCCAATTTAAGAGGGCTGAAAGTCAACTGGAGGAGAAAATCAAAGATGCTTCCTTAAGGGCACAAGATCTAGAGCTGGGCTGCTTTAGCATTCAGTAGTCTCCTAGGGGTGTCATACCAGATGTCTGATCTTTCATTTCCAATACTCTGAACTTTTGTTATGGATCCATGGCACTAAACGGTGCCTGTGGCAGTTGTAGATCTTTCTCAGCATGCTCATGCATTAAGTTTTATGTATTGTTCGAAGAGAAATGGTGTCATTAACTGTCAGAGCTCTTCCCTTCCAGTGTATCAGAATCAAGACACACACTGTTCTGAAAAACAAGAAAGGAGAGTGAGCAAATGAAAACCAATACCTAGAAGAATTTTTGTTGCATTAACCAAAACAGAACTGAGTTCTGCAACTTTAAGAATATTGGGATGAGCAGAGAAGTCTTCCTGGCATGACCCCTATGTCACATTAATAGGACTTCAAACTGATGACATCTACGAATCCAAAATATTTATATCATGATATAAAAAAATTTTACCCCATTCCATTGTGCATACACACACACATACACACACACACACACACACACACACACACACATATATATATATATACCCCTACTCATACAGTCAAAGAAATCACCCAGGTATGTTTTTTCCTCCGAGATCTGATTCCACTCATCTTCAGAATATTATCCTGAAGCGCAGGTGGGTTCATTTTCTTTGAAGAGAGACAATGGGGGGAGGGGATTTTTTTTTTGGGGGGGGTGAAAAGGAACAAATGACTGTTTACTCAAAAGCTTCTGGAAGCAAACAGATTTTTATACATCTCATAAACTGCTCAGTTCCCAGTGTGCAGACTTTTTAAAAGGGTTATTCTATTCCTGGTTACAGACATCTGTTCACAGCTCCTGCTGGGAATTCTGGGATTTACACAACCATCTGCTTTTCTTACAGTAGCAGGGCCACAACAAAAGGAATTTTATCCAGCAGCAAATAAACTCTTTGACAAATTAAAGCATTGTAACAAACATATGCTATTTTACCCTTAATTTATCTTCTTAAAGTTCATTTTAAAAAATAATATCCTATCAAAAATAAAATGTCCTATTAATAAAACGCCTTTGTGTTTTCTTTTTTGTCCTCAGAATGTCAACCTGATTTTTCCTTCTAGAGAGTTGCATTTAGTGTGCAACTAGGGCTAACCTATAGGAAATCAGGAAAATTTGTCATGGTGGTCCTATCAGGCTTCATTCACTGTTTACTTTCCTCCTTTTAAAGGAACTCACTCTTCTCAACACACTTGACTTGTTCTAAGGATGAAATAAAGTCAGATAAACAATTTTATATTAAAGAGTTATCATAGATAAAACATACATAACTGTTGGCTCTCAGGGAGAAAAATGGATCCATATATAGTTTTAAGTTAACATTATTAGCATTTTTTCCATCACTTTCTCAAGTCTAGATAATCAAGCTCTGATATATAGCATTACCTAATTTCCAAAATATAAATGATCACACTGAAAATTTAACCGTCAACTCTTTCACATGTCTAGTTTCTACCACATAAAACTGAAAGAATTTTCTCCAAAATAATTTTGGTGCTCAATTAAACAAGTCTTGAACCAATTAAATGAGTCATAAGCTAGAATTTGTAAGGCTTTCACTAGTAAATGAAGAAATTTATTAGAAGACTGAAACTTATCCATAAGAACAGTCATGAAAATGACCTTTCTCTTGCTTTCATATGATAAAATAATAGTTGAGTGATTCAACGAGACCTTCAGCTCATTGTGGAAATTAAGATCTTTTTCTCTCTGCTTACTGAACTTGGATTTTCACTATCTCTTAACAATTTTTATTCTAGCCTTACCAGTCTAAACACATTTTTCCTGTAAGAGAAAATAGAAGCACAAAAGCTTGATTCGTTCAACCACCCAGTCATCTATTATTACCATCCAATCTATTTGAAGCAATAGCTCAATCCCTTATTTTATTGTCTTCTTCTTCCCAACATAGTTAACAGAATAAAATGTTTCTTATTGTTCTGAGGATTCATCACTATTCTCAATTCATTGTACATATAGTAGGACTTCTGACACAATTCATAGAGCCCATATAACTCTTTTGTTTTTATCCATCCTTAATTTTTTTTCTTTCTTACTTTTTCTATATGTCTTCCAAATTTGAATTTAGCTGATGAGTTTCCTGGGCAGCCACATTTCGTTTTTACTCTTTTTCTGCTCCCTCTCTTTTTGCTCCCCCTTTTATCTGTTTCTTGCTCAACTTATCTTCAAATTTTCATTCTTTTTTTTTTAATTATAGCTTTTTATTGATAGAGCATATGCATGGGTAATTTTTTACAACATTGTCCCTTGCACTCACTTCAGTTCCAACCTTTCCCTTCCCTCCTTCCACCCCCTCCCTTAGATGACAGGCAGTCTTATACATGTTAAATATGTTACAATATATCCTATATACAATATATGTGTGCAGATCCATATAATTGTTTTCTTGCACAAGAAGATTTGGATTCAGAAGGTAAAAATAACCTGCGAAGAAAAACAAAAATACAAGTAGTCCACATTCATTTCCCAGTGTTCCTTCTCTAGGTGTAGCTGATTCTATCCATCATTGATCAGTTGGGACTGAATTAGATCTTCTCTTTGTCAAAGATATCCACTTCCATCAAAATACATCCTCATACAGTATTGTTGTTGAGGTATATAATGATCTCCTGGTTCTGCTCATTTCACTCACCATCAGTTGATCTAAGTCTCTCCAAGGCTCTCTGTATTCATCCTGCTGGTCACTTCTTACAGAACAATAATATTCCATAACATTCATATACCACAATTTACCCAACCATTCTCCAATTGATGGGCATCCATTCATTTTCCAGTTTCTAACTACCACAAAAAGGGCTGCCATAAACATTCTTGCACATACAGGTCCCTTTCCTTTCTTTAATATCTCTTTGGTATAGAAGTCCAGTGATAACACTCCTGGATCAAAGGATATGACAGTTTGATAACTTTTTGAGCATAATTCCAAATTGCTCTCCAGAATGGCTGGATCCATTCACAATTCCACCAACAATGCATCAGTGTCCCAGTTTTCCAATATACCCTCCAACATTCAGCATTATCTTTCCCTATCATCCTAGCCCATCAAACAGGTTTGTAGTGGTATCTCAGAGTTATCTTAATTTGCATTTCTCTGATTAATAATGATTTGGAACATTCTTTCATATGAGTGGAAATAGTTTCAATTTCATCATCTGAAAATTGTTGTTCATATCATTTGACCATTTATCAATTGGAGAATGGCTTGATTTCTTCTAAATTAGATTCAATTCTCTATATATTTTGGAAATGAGGCCTTTATCAGAACCTTTAACTGTAAAATGTTTTTCCCAGTTTATTGCTTCCCTTGTAATCTTGTATGTATTAGTTTTAATTTGCATTTCTCTGATCAATAATGATTTGGAACATTCTTTCATATGACTGGAAATAATTTCAATTTCATCATCTGAAAATTGTTGTTCATATCATTTGACCATTTATCAATTGGAGAATGGCTTGATTTCTTGTAAATTAAAGTCAAATTCTCTATATATTTTGGAAATGAGACCTTTATCAGAACCTTTAACTGTAAAATGTTTTCCCAGTTTATTGCTTCCCTTCTAATCTTGTTTGTATTAGTTTTGTTTGTACAAAAACTTTTTAATTTGATATAATCAAACTTTTCTATTTTGTGATCAATAATGATCCCTAATTCTTCTTTGGTCACAAATTCCTTCCTCCTCCACAAGTCTGAGAGGTAAACTATCTTATGTTCCTGTAATTTATTTATAACCTCATTCTTTATGCCTAAATCATGAACCCATTTTGATCTTATCTTGGTGTACGGTGTTAAGTATGGGTCAAGGCCTAGTTTCTGCCATACTAATTTTCAGTTTCCCAGTAGTTCTTGTCAAATAGTGAATTCTTATCCCAGAAGTTGGGATCTTTGGGTTTGTCAAACACTAGATTGCTATATTTATTGACTATTTTGTCCTGTGGACCTAACTTATTCCAATGATCAACTAGTCTATTTCTTAGCCAATACCAAATGGTTTTGGTGACTGCTGCTCTATAATATAGTTTTAGATCAGGGACAGCTAGGCCACCTTCATTTGATTTTTTTTTTCACTAGTTCCCTTGAAATTCTTGACCTTTTGTTCTTCTATATCAATTTTGTTGTTATTTTTTCTAGGTCATTAAAATAGTTTCTTGGGAGTCTGATTGGCATAGCACTAAATAAAAAGATTAGTTTAGGTAGTATTGTCATCTTTATTATATTCACTTGGCCTATCCAAGAGCACTTGATATTTTTCCAATTGCTTAAATCTGACTTTATTTGTGTGGGAAGTGTTTTGTAATTTTGCTCATATAATTCTTGACTTTCCTTACCGACAGTTATTTTGAATGGAATTTCTCTTTGCATTTCTTGCTGTTGAATTTTGTTGGTGATGTATAAAAATGCTGAGGAATTATGTGGATTTATTTTGTATCCTGCTGAATTGTTTCTAATAGCTTTTTAATAGAATCTCTGGGGTTCTCTAAGTATATCATCATATCATCTTCAAAGAGTGATAGTTTAGTTTCCTCATTCAAATTTTCATTCTTAAGGCTTTTCTATCCACTTGAATCAAAATTTTCTATAAAATGCTATATTATTCTACCTATTCTTTTTCAGAAACTTTTGAAATCTGCTTTTCCAAAATTTGGATTGGATTACATATCAAAATTATCCCCAAATTTCCTCTTCTTTATCATAACTTCACAATGAAATGATCACTTGTCTGAAATGTTTCTGTTATTTCTATTTCAAAGATCATTTCCTCCTTGTTAGTCACTTTCTGCAAAAAACCTCTAACCCCTCTTAATTCCATTGCCTTCCCTATTAATTATCTCTTATTTATCCTATAGAGCACTTGTTTTGTAAGGCATAGGTAATATAAAAACAAAAAGTAGCAAGGGCTTCTATAAAATATGAGTCATTTCATTGTTTTCATGTTGTTTCTCCCATTAGATTGTAAGCTACTTGAGAGGAATCCTTTGCCTCTCTTTGTATCCTTACTATTTAGTACAGTGCCTGGCACATAGTGGCCACTTAATAAATGTTTATTGATTGACTGAGTCAGAGATAGGCCAGAAAAAGCAACTTTCCCTTGTCACTTCTATAACAGGAGACTCACAAACAGATATGCTCAACTGATTCACACTTCATATGAAAACAGTTGGGGAGGCTGCTAAGGCTTCTGAAAAGGAGGCTTTCTGACATACATTGGGAAAACATGAGAGACATGTAGAATTTGTTCAGACATTCTATAACTAGTTTTGATCTTTGAGCCACTTGATGAAGAGGAGGCTTTTTGATTGGCTTTGTAGCCAGAATTGGGGTACATTCAAAAACTAGTTAGCCAGAATCTCTCTGTGTCTCTTTCTGTCTCTGTCTCTCTCTTCTTCTCTCTCCTCTTTCCCTCTCTCTTCTCTCTTCTTCCTTGAGGCCCAAGGATCTTTGGTATGGAATTCTTTCCTCACTGGCTGAAATTAATGCCCAGCACCTTTGTGAGAGGTGAGGCAGAGTTGGAAAGAGCAAGAGAGAGAGGATTTGAGAAGAACGAGGTCCTCATTCTCTTTCATCTCTTTGATCTCTGAAACCTCTTGTGATATTTCTGGCTTCCAGCTTCAGGAAAGAAAATGCAAAATACCAATCTACTGAAGGAAGAACAAGACTCTTGGAAAAACTGACTTGAGAGGAATTAGCAGTTTCCATCATGCTCTTATCTCCAACCAAGAATTAATTATCCAGTGATCATCATCTTACAGGGGAGGAGATGGAGCTTCAATGAAGTAATTTCTAATGAATCATTTCTATTTTAAAAAACAGAGCTTAACAGAAATTTTAATCTACAAACTCAGGACTCAAGAGAACCATAAAAAGACTACATCATGCAGAATGCCAGGCTGGATAAATTTAAAAAAAAAAAAACACATAATTAAGGCTACTAGAAGAAATATCAGTAATGTCAGACAGGCAGACAATCCCACTGATGGCAGAAAGTGAAGAATTAAGAAGCTTCTTGATATTGATGAAACAGTAGAGTATGAAAAACAACTTGAAGCTGAACAAAAGCAAACCAAAAAAACTAAGATTATGGCAAATTGTCCTATGACTTTCTAGCTAATAGAGAAAGAAGAAGTGGAAGAAGTGTCAGATTTTATATTCTTGGATCCAAAAATCACTGCGGATTATAATTGTAGTCATGAAATTAAAAGATGCTTACTCCTTGGAAGAAAAGATATGGCCAATCTAGACAGCATATTAAAAAGCAGAAACATCACCTTGACAACAAAGGTCCATATACTCAAATATATGAGTTCTGCTGTTTTGGGTGTTTTTGTTTGTTTGTTTTTTCAGTAGCAATGAACGACTGGGAGAGTTGGTGTGCTGTAGAATTGATGCTTTTAAGCTGGAATGTTGGGGGAGAATTTGGATAGCATAGAGATCAAATAAGTTAATGATTAAATTAATTAATTAAGACTATTTACTGAAAGATCACATTTTGAAACTGAAGCTTAAATATTTTGATCACATAATGAAGAGACAGGATTTATTGAAAAACACCTAGATGTTGGAAAAGATAGAAAGCAAAAAGAAAAGGGAATGGTAGAAGATGAGGTGTGTAAATGGTTTCATGGAAACACCAAATATTGACTTAGATAAATTTTAAGAGATATTGGGGTATACTATGTCCATGAGCTCACAAAGAGTCAGACAATATTAAAAGACTATACAACAACAACAAATGTCCTCATCTCCAACTTTGGGGACTTTCTATCTCTTGGTTAAACTAAGTTACCTCATTTCTAATGGGAGATCTACTTCACTCTGTATTATCTGGTACCTGAATAGGTTTACTATATTTATTTTCTCTGATTTCTGTTTTGCTATTGACAATGAAGTGCTAGTAGCTAGGTGGGTATTGGCTGAGACAGCCTGAATTACTTTAAACAATCTGGAAACCTAGCTACTCCCTAAGGCAAGCAGAGAGGAGCTCTGGTGGAATTATCTGGGTCTTAAGTGGGCCTTTTGTTTAAGTGGACTTTATTATTACCATATCCCAGGAGGGAGGTCTCTGGCAGAATCCTTAGCCAGAATACCTTGCATTGACAAAACCATCTTAACCCCACTGTTACTATATCCAATTAGAAAATCACATTGTGATGTCAATCCTCCTTCCCCTTAGCATATTTCCCCCTATAAAAGACATACTCCACTGTAATTCCTTTACTAGCTTCACTCTGAATTTAGCCCACCAGTTAATGGCATACCCCCACCATGAGGAAAGCATAGTAGCCAATGGAGTCTCAGCTAGGGAACTTGTCTTTTCCCTTGTTAATTGCTGAAACCCCTTTTCCTTGCTAAAGACTGTTATGAATTCAGCCTGCATGATAAAATCTTTGCCCCTTGATTTGGAGGATGTCTAAGCCTAAAAATTCTCTTGAGACAACCCATGACACTGTCCCATAACCCCAATATGCTTTTGGGTATTGCTCTCCATATCCCATCATTTAGGTGGCCTGGTAATGGGAGAGTCTGCATCCCATAACCTCAGCATTTTGGTAACCCTGTACGGGGATACTCTGGCCATACCCTATAACCTTAAATGAGTTTCTTTGCTATTTGCTGAATATGTTCATTGTGAAACTAGTATTTGATGGAAAAGAAGTCAAGCCTTGAACATAAAGGTTGGGGTCCTCCCTTCCCCATTAATGAATAACAATATGAAATTAAGCTTGAGCCTTTAAAATTATATCCCTGAAAGATAAAATTCTGTCCTGGTATCCTTCCCCTGCCCTTTCTTTCTGAGGAGAACAGATTAATCAAGCTTCTGGCCCCAACCTCCTGCTTCCCTTCTGGCAGGAAATGAAGTCTCTCAAAGAAGAGTCGGTGGAGAGAAGAGGCTAGAAATGTCATTTGCTTCCCTTCAAGTCACACAATGACACCCCCATACTGTATGTGGAGGAAAGCCTAGTTATATATAAAAAAAGAAGGTATCCATGAAGTAATGGAACAAAAAAAATATGCTTTTGTTTTTGCTGTATTTAAAGTAAATATCCCTTTCTAAAAGATAATTGATATTCCTTAGTTAAGTAGAATTTGGATATTAATCACTGACAGCAAATAGTCAGGGGGAAAAACATTAAAATGGAGGTTTAAGCCAGTAACATTAAAAATGATAACCCAACTCATGAGGAGGAGCTAGAACACTGAGGAAAATGTAGTAGTCTTCACTTTGGAAGAGTAAGGACAGAGTCATTGCTACTTTCCTTTACCTATTGAAATATTAGTGATGAGGGATAGATATGGGGTACCTAAATGAAATTAGGGTTTAATTGAGGTCTAGTGGCAGGTTCAGGGTACAGGGGGTCAAATAGAGCTCCCCTGCAACCTCATTGGATTCAGCGCAAGGATACAGTGTTAAATGAAGTCTCAAGTACTCAATAAAAGCATTTATTGGCCCAAAAAGCTAGACTGACAAAAGAGGTTTATTATGGGATTTGGAAGTAAGGTTAAAGTATAGTTAAGGAAATAGGCAAAGGTAGAGATAAAAAGGGCACCAGACAGAGGGTCCAGTGGACAGAAGGTCCTAACATGCCAGGCATGAGGCTGGCATGTTTGGGACCTCTGCAAAGACAGGGCTCCAGCTTGGCCCCTTTTATAATGGGAGATTTAGCTAGAGGGGCCTGTGGGTGTAGCCCCAAAGTTGGCTCAGATTTGAATGGGGGTGGGACAGGTCCAGATCTACTTTTGGAATTCAAAGGGACCAGGATTTGTGAATCAAAAGGTTAACTAGGAGGGGTTGGGAATCAGAAAGAAAGGAATCTTAAAGGGACCATACCCGCATCCTCAAGACAGGGCATAAATTTATTGGCCATTCATCTTTTGGAAGGGGGAAAAAAAAAACACCTTTAGATGGGATCTGGATTGTCGAATTCCTCCATCATTAAGGCATCATTTTCCATGTTAGATATTTCATATTTAGATTTCTGAAAATCTTCAAGGTTTCCCCAAATGTCCGATCTCTTTACTTTTTATTTCTAAGTAGTCTGTCCTATGCTAGAATGACACTGTCATTTCTGCCTATGTTCCCTTACTTATTTCCTGAATACTATTCTTCAGGTTTCTTTCTCCAAGTTCTTGGAATTCTCACATGAAAATATCTTAATATATAATTCTACTCTACTGCCCTCTTTGAATATTCAGTTCCTTTTGAGCAGCACACATCCTTGCAGATCCTAGTTCCATTTATCAGTTTCATTCGAAATCTCAGAGATAATACATTTTACATTAGAATAGACACCTGAGTCCTTGAGTTTTATCTAGATAATCATATTTTATTGTAAATCATGAGCTATCCCCATGACTGGAAATCTTTCCCTCCTCAACTCAGCCTACTGGCTTCCCTGTCTTTTTAAGTCCTAACAAAAAGAAGCCCTTCTTAATTGTAGTGCCTTCTTATTTATCCTGTATGTAGCTTGCTTTGTAAATATATGTGTGTATACTTACATATATAATCACAGATAGATATAGATATGAATACGCATATTTATTTGCATGTGTTCTTCATAAGATTGTAAACTCCTTCAGGGCAGTATTTTTTCATCTTTATATATCTCTATCACTTAGCATAATATCTGACACATAGACATTTAATAAATATTTCTTAATTGATCTCTTTAATTATTGGTGCTGTCTTTTAATCCTCTTCTTCCAGTGTTGTTTCGGCTATCTTCAGTGGTACCAGACTAGCAAATCTATAATGGCACTTTTTTGCCTTTTCTCCCCTTTTACTTAAAAACTAGATAACTAAATGAATCAGTGTCTAGAGAAGTGAACTTGAGTCAGAAAGACCAGGATTCAAATCCTGCCATCAGATACTACCTAGCTATAGGACCTTGATCAAGTGACTTCTTTTTGTCTTCGTTTCCGCATCTCTAAAATATGTATAATTATAGCACCTACTTCATAGACTTGTGAGAACCAAATGTAACAACAAGTACAAAATTCTTTAAAAATCTTAAATAACTATATAGATAACTGGCTATTATTATTCTCAGGAAGCTAAGCAAATGTGTTTCTTGCCAGACATGGCTTAAGTGCATTGCATCCCTGACCAAAAGACTATTAGATCTATATTACACAATGAGATATAAAAAGTCAGTTCCCACCTTCCAATACTACCTTTCCAAATCTGCCTTTCCCTCTTCCATCACCTGTCTTGGCAGTTAATATTAAACTCTTCTTGAGTTCTTTCATGTATTTCTGCCCAGGAGTTGATAATCACTGGCAATGCTTTTTAAGTTCTTGGATATATAAATTTGTCTCACTAGAATGGGCAAGGGTCATCAGTTGTAACAGATCTCAGAAAATACTCTGTCATATTCTGTATTAAAGTCTCTGAAATCCAATAAGGAAGCTTTCCCTAAGTTCCATAAACCCAAATCGGACGCAATGTCCTTTCTACTCCTTTTTTTCTCTTCTGACTATAATTACATAAGTTGGTCTATAGGAGGACTCTAAGCAAGAAATCCATACTTAATTGTTCTTTCGGCCCTTTAATTTTCTCCTTTAAAGAGGACTAAAAAAAGAGTCCAGTCAGAACTAAGGGATGTGATGAGCAAGAATCAGTGGCAAAGAGAACAATCTCATGGTAACTCTCCAAAGTGTTGCTTTCACCCTTAAAGGAGATACCATTGAGAGAAATTATGAGAAAGGAAGTTCACGTCCTAAGGTCTCCAGAAAAAGCATCAGGGCAATTGTACCCCATATCATCAGAGGACTGTGGAAGCCTGAGACTGAATGTCATCCAGGAAAGAAGTATGTTACCATCCCTCAAGAAGGATCCCCCCAGAAGGCTGGAGCACAAAACTTATGTCTAAAATCTAAAGAGATTAACTGGTCTAAGTATCATTTTAATGGGGAGTTAGATGACTTGTCCAAGGTCACAGAGGTAGTAAGCATCAGAGACAGAATTTGAATTCAGTTCCTCTGATTCCAGACTAGTGTTCATCAGTGTGTGGAATGATCCCTTTTTATTAATGTGTGAATCCATGTCTGTCTTTCTTTTTCTTTTCTTATATGGGGGAGGTTAGGAAGAAAAGAAAAGTATGTGAGCACAGGGTAGAGGCAAATCCTGGAGCAGGCTAATTGACATGAATGCTGGCTGTGGAAATAAAGTCAGCAGGAAATAAGGTACTAGCTATTGGCCTGATTGAAATGAAAGGGGAATGAAGGGAAAGATAGCCTGGCAGCATAGGTAATATACCAAAATTATAAGTGGTAAGAAATTATGGCCTCTAAATTTTAAATGGTCACCATCTCTTCCAGTTCATGCTGAGAGAAATAAGACTAGACAACTCATTTGCTCTCACTAATGTGAATCATTACACTGAGCTTTTATTTATTGATCATTTTAATAGATCACCTTATGAAAATTTACATAGGTATACTGGCAAGACATTTAGTTGACTAAGATTTTCATAGGGAGTAGTTATACTGGATGGAACTCAATAATTCATAGATATCAATAGAGCATATTTTTTAAAAAACCCTTGGCTAGTTTCTCTTTTAATAAGTCTCTCAGTACCTACAGGGGCTATAAATTTACCATGGTACTTGTAACTGGGTAAGTCATGAGACCTACACCTTTAGTCAGATGCTACTTTGCCTAACAGAGATACCCAGGATGTGTCATCATGGTGTCTTGAGGGAATATCTAATTATTTGAAATGGAAATATATCACAGTATTTGAAGGTCTACAGCATATTCCTTAGTCAATTGAATAGACTGATTCCTTAATCATGCTGTCTTTATGGAGAAGAGTTTCTTTTATTTGTAGCCTGCTTGGCTCCTCTGAATGAAAAATTTTTTAAAAAAAGATAATTAATAGGCTTCTTAGCTTTTTTTTTTTTTTTTAATACCTTTAATTGGACTTGAAAACCTGTTCATTAATGGTTCTAGATACACAGAAATTCCTTTAGGCATTCTCAGAGATTAAAAAAATACAAGGAAAAGATGCAATCTTTATAAGAAAATTATTCTGATGTGTGTGTGTGTGTGTGTGTGTGTGTGTGTGTGATTCTCAAACTACTTCACATAATTAGAAAGAAGACATATATAAAAATATGTTGGGGAAATATTCAAGAAAGGCCTCTAAACATCAGGATGCTTAAGAAAAAAGAAGCATGGAGAAAATTAAAATAATAGAAGAAGACTATGAAGGGTGAGAGGAGGAAGTCACCCAGGGAAGAAGACATTTGGAAAATTATGCTAAGTTAGACTTTTTGAGTAGGAAAAGGTATAGAACTGCCAAGAAATATTTACTAAAACCCATTTTCATCATATTATTCTCTTGCTGAAGAAGCTACACTAGCTTCCTATTGCCTATCATATCTACATTACATTCTTCACCTTTTATATTCCCTTGTGTCTCATCAAATAGTCCATCTGGCTTTTGTCTCATAACTTCTCTGTTCATTAGTAGCTGATATTTGTATAATGTTCTAAATATTTTCAAATACTTCTAATATTTTAGTCCCTTTGATCCTTTGTCCTGGAAAGTCACATCTACAAATATTACCTCCATTTTATAGGTGAGAAACTTGAGGTTGGCAAAATCAAGGTACTTGATAATGTCAATTCAACAAATATAAATTGGATGCTTCCTACCAAGAGGCAAAAAGTTAATTTTGAGGTCAGAAACTCCTGGGTTTCAGCCCTGCCTCTGACACATGCTGACTGTTTTACACTGGAAAATCATTTAATTGCTTAATGTTCTAGGCAAGGAAGCAATTTGATGAAGTTTATACATATGTAGTCATGCAAAACATATTTAAAAATTAGTCATGTTGTGAAAGAAGATAATCAAAAGAAACAAAACAAGAAAAATAAGAAAGTTTAAAAACAGTATGCATCAATCTGTATTCAGATTCCATTAGTTCTTTCTCTGGAGGTGGATAGTATTTTTCATCAGAGGTCCTTCAGAATTGTTTTGGATCACTTTATTACTAAGAATAAGTATATCATTCATTACTGATCCTAATACAACATTGCTATTTGTATGTATACTATTCTCCTGATTTTGATCATTTCTCTTTATATTCTCTTGTTCAGCCACTCTGCAATGATGGTCTTTACTCAATTTCTAATTCTTTGCTAACACAAACTATAAACTATAAACTACTTAAAAGTCCTTTTACTTTTTTTAATTTTTTTCTCTATTTGATATACAGATGTAAGAGTAGTATTGCTGTGTCAAAGGGTGTGCACAGTTTTATGGTCCTTTAGGCATAGTTCCAAATTGTTCTCCAGAATGGTTTAATAAGTTCACAACTTCAATAGTGTATTAGTATCCCAATTTTCCCACATACTCTGCAACATTTGTCATTTTCCTTTTCTGTCAGATTAGCCAATTTGATAGGTTTGAGGTAGTTACTCAGAGTTGTTCTAATTTGCATTTCTTTAACCAACAGAGATTTTGAACATTTTTATATTTAAATCCTTGATTTTTTCTTCTTCTGAAAACTTTTACCTGATTATATTTTTTGACAAGCATCAATTGAGGAACAAGTCATATTATTATAAATTTGACTCTGTTCTGTATGTATTTGAGAAATTAGGTCTTTATTAGAAAAACTTGCTGTCAAATTGTTCTCCAGTTTTCTGCTTTCCTTCTAATATTAGCTGCAATGATTTTGTTTGTGAAAAACTTTTTTAATTCAATGCAATCAAAATTATTCATTTTATATTCTGTAATGTTCTCTATCTCTTCTTTGGTCATAAATTTTTCCCTTATCCAAAGACCTGATAGATAATCTATTCCAAACTGCCCTAATTTGCTTATGTTATCATCCTTTATGTCTAAATCATGTGCCCATTTCCACTTATTTTGGTATTCGCTATAAGGTATTAGTCTATTAGAATTCCCTTTTAAAGATTTTATTTTAAAAGTAGTGAGTAATTATTAGAAATTTTTGAGTTGAGGAGTTCCATAGTCAAAGCTATTCTTCAAGATCATTAATATGGTATGGGTGAATAAGATTAATTGAAAGGGGAGGGAGAAAGGTTGGAGCCAAAAAGATCACTTAAGAGGTTATTGTAATAGGAGATGAAATAATAATCATATGAATTGAATTAGTGGTAAAGGAAATGAAAAGGAGGAATGGAGATGGAATCAACTGGGTTCTAAGACTGAATAAATGGTCATCAGAGTAAGAAAAAGATAATAAAGAGAAATAAAACATGGTTTTGAGGTTTCAGTTCTGAGTAACGGGAAAATAATTTTATTATTAATAGAAATAAGGTAAAGTTATGAATTAGAGCTTGATTGATGGAGGTTGATAATGACTTAAGTTTCAGATATATTGAATTTGAAGTGCCAGTGAAGATACCCAAACAAACAATTGGAAATATAGGTCTGAAACTTCTCTAGGATTAGAGGTATAGATTTATGAATCATCTCATAGAGTTAATGGTTGAAGCTGTGGATCTAGATTAGATTAACCAAAGAAAAAGAAAATAAAAAGAAAGAGGGAAGTGGGCTTTGGAAAATAAAAATCAATGAGGAATTTTTTATAATACCAAGTGAATTTTGTTATATTCTAGTTACATTTAAAGCTGTTAATTTAATATAAAGTTGACAAGAATTTCCAACATCACATAGTATAAAGAGTTCTATGTCAAAAAATCTACTCAACAGATGATCACTGTGCTCACAATTGAAAGTGAAATGTTCCTACTCAAAGGGACCTTAATTCCTACTGGGAGGAGACAACACATCCACATATACAAATAGACACACATACATATATATGTATACACAAATATATACACACTAAATGCAAAGAGGACAAATATAAAATACAAGGTAGCTTGGAAGAGGGGATGCTAGTGGTTGGGGAGCAGAGAACAAGAAAAACTTCATATGGAAGGTGGCATTTGAGCCGAGTTTTGAAGAAAAAGAAGAATTTTACCATGTGGAGGTAATGAGGGAATAAACTCCAGGTAGGTGAGGTATCTGTGCAGGACAAAGGCATAGAGAGAAAAGATGAAATGTCATATATGAGAAAATGTGGATTGGGCAAGATCAGGATGGGAGGGCAAGTAACACTTAAAACTGAAAATATAGATTGGAGACAGGCTGTGAAGGCCTTCAAAAGCTAGACAAAGATTATTTTATCCTAGCTACAATAGGGAACCTCTGGAGTTTTTAGGATAAGAAAATGACATGATCATATCTTCACTTAAGGAAAAGCAATATTGACAGCAATATCAAGGATGGACTGGAGTAGGAAAAGATTTGAGACAGAGAATCCACTTTAGGAGGCTATTGCAAAAATTCAGTTTGAAATAGGCAATTGGTGATGTGGGACTGAACCTCAATGGATATATAGATATATACGATCTTGATATATTATATATATATATATATATATATATATATATATATATATATAATTAGTATAGAGAAAATTGGACCTTGCTAGCACATGAGGTCACTGAGAGAGCATGCAAAAAGAGAAGAGAGCTCAAGATAAAGACTGGAGGAACACTCATAGGTTAATGAACCAATTAAGAAAACTAAGGAAAGTAAGGGAAAGTAAGAGGAAAACCAGGAGAGAGTAGTGTCATGGAAACTCAAAGAAATGAGTGTAGTCAGTGATATCAATTGCAGAAGGCAGAAAATATGAAAAAGAATGATTGCTGAAAAATTGAAATATTGAAGTATTTTTTTTAAATGGAAGAAAGTAGAATTAAAACAAAAGTTAACTTTGAATTACATGTCTGTTGGATCATCTAAGATTTTTTGAACCTCAATCAATTCTAATTATTGTTTTTCCTCCTCTTTTGTTCTCCTTGAAATTATAGGGACCATGAAATCTACTTCTAACTTTTTCATAGCACCTTCAGATGGAGAGAATATTACCAAAGAAAGAAAGGCAAAGATTGAATAGCTAAAATTTAATAATATATATTGAATAGCCTGCAATCTGACATATTTGTGCTATTAATTAAAAGTATCCCTGGATGCAGAAATAGTCAATATATCAGTAAAAGTCTCCATGTGGGAAAAATGTGTTCTACTCAAAGGCTAGTGGATATTTATAAATCATCCTATAGTTAGAGAATTATAATGTGTATACACACACATATATATATATACATATATGTGCATATAGATATACATAGAAACACATACATTTATTTATTTTATATATAATATATAAATACAATATATATATGTAATATATATATATATATATATATATATATATATAAATCTCATTTAATCCCATAATCTTCTAAGGCAAAGCTTCTTAAACTGTGGGTTGTGACCCTATATGGGGGTCATGAAAAATTTGGCAACAGTAAAATGTTTTAAGAGAAGTAATTCATTTAAGACCCCTCCACTACTCCAAACAGCATTCACCAATTTGATGGAATCATATCAAAGTTCTGTATATAAGGTCCCAGAGCCATGAGCTGCAATTTCAAAGTTCAGTTGCTAAATTATAGGACCTTCTGCCCTTGTTTTGCCTTGTGATGATGACCAAGTCCATCATGGCAGAGACCACAACTACATGGAAAGTCCCTCAAAATATTGGACCAACCACTTGTCCACTAGGAGCAGATGACCATCTCATGACTATAGCATTTCTTCTTGCTCAAATTAAGAAGAAACCTATCTATCTCATATGGAGATATATCTTCCTTCACCCAACTTGTGACCCTGCTGACATATTATTTCACTTATTCAGTGGAATTCTTCTGTGTTTTGGTATAGCTGTTCTTGAATGACTGGACATCTAACCCAATAAAAATAAAGCCCTGGAAGGAATTGGCATCTCAGATCATGAGGAAGAACTGAGATTTACTTTTTTAGAGGGGACTGTGGACCCTTTATAAAGTGCCATTGGCTCAGACCTCTGCCTCAGTCTCTCTTGTTGTAGGTAGAATAATTTTAATCCTCATAAAATCAAATATTCTTTCAAGATTTGATTCTTTATGTAAAAAATAAACAATCCATCATATTAATATGCAAGTGTGCAAATGCCAATTATATGCAAATCTATTAATATGCAAACAAATAGTAAAATTAAATGTATGCCAGAGAATTATTTTAAAGCAAATTTCTTTATGATCATTATCATAAATGTTTGATTTGTGTATCTATTTTATATACCTATACACCCAGGATTGCATAAAAATTTGTTGAGAGAAAAAGTGGAAAAAGTTTAAAAAGCCTTGCTCTAAAGTAAATAGAAAAATTATTATTGCCATTATACAAATGAACATGAATCTCTTCTTTGTACTAATTATCTAATTTGTATAATAATTATGGTTATAATATCTATATTTGTATCCCTAGATATACATATATCCTCTCCCCAGATATAAACTTCTTGAAGACAAATTCTGTTTAATTTCATTTTTATATTCTCAATGGATAGCATAGACAGGTGTTGTTTTCTGTTACTGTTGTTGTTGACCCCTTTTGGGGTTTCCTTGGCAAAGATACTAGAGTGTTTTATCATTTCCTTCTCCAGCTCATTTTACGGATGAGTAAACTCAAAGAAACAAAAATTAAGTGACTCATGCAGGGTCACACAACTAGAATATGTGAGGCCAGATTTGAACTCAGGCCTTTTATCCACTGTACCACTTAACTGTCTACCATGAGTATATGTATGTAAATTTGTATACATGGATATATATATGTATATACACAAATATATATAGCATTCACAAATCGTTTATTGAATTGACTTTTTTGCTGTGTCTTGTCTAGAGTCACATAGCTAAAAGAATCAAAACTTATTACTTCCAACTTGAAGTCCAGTACTCCTTTTACTGTATCACATTATTTTTAAATCAAATAACAGTGCTGATTCACACTTATGTATGAAACAAGGCATATCCAGAAAAGGACTGAAGAAAATGCTGATAGATTATCTCATCTAACCCATTGATTTTTAGCTATATTTGGAGATTTATTTATTTTTATTTTTTTGTGGACTCGGTTCAAAGGTAGTCCATGCCAAAGGCTGGAATTGAAAGCTTCCTACATTGCAGTCCAAATTCTCACAAACTGGGAAAATCAGAACAATGGCAGAAGTAGGGGTTGGTTTATCAAAGATCATGGTCACTATGCAGATAAGAGTTCCTAATCATTTAGAAGTCTGATGAAGCCTATGGAGCACTTCTTAGAATAGTGTTTTTTAATTGAATAAAATGAAATACATAGTATTGCAAAGTAAGTTAGTTATATTTAATTATTAAAATTAAAAAAAACAAGTTTATGGACTCCAGGTGAAGGACTTTTGATAGACGATACAAAAACAGGAGGACAGATATCCAACATGTAAATTGATACTAGAGAAGTATGTACACAAAGGACAGGTAAAGAAAAAGTCTAGGGTCATGGAATGTTATTCAAATAGCAGAAAATGAAGAATAGTTATAGCCTAACAAAAATATCAGAGTAGTTTTCTGAGTTAGCATCTCAAGGAACATGTTTTTATGCCAAAATGTGAAGCTGGTTCTATCTTTGAACTGTCCCCAAATAAAGTTCAGTTGGATATCTTCCTATCACTGCTATGAATATTATCTTCAAAGAAATCACCTGCTTGATTGATGGGGAATAGAGAAGTAATTCATGTCAGATAGAGGAAAATTGATCCTTTCTTCAAAGACAGTAAATTCCATAGTCATTTTTATGTATCCCTTCATATATGCTTTCACTGAAAAGAATTCTTTCCCTATGTGTCACCTATGCATCAAGCAATAGTGCTGTTTTTGTCCTCAACAAAGCCTGAATACATTTGGCTGCCATCCTTTGAATAAGAGCTATCAATGTACTTGAAAAGTATTACTAACCTTTACCCAACCTGCTTTTTATTGGGCTGAGTTCTCACAGTTTTTTAAAACTTCCCAAAACATCATCTAAACTTTTCCAGAATGTCCCTAAATGCCTTCAGATAGAATTGAGAATGAGATGTAGTACTTAAGGTAAGATTAACCAGGAGTCTAATCTTTGTCTTGAAGATCCACATTTCATATTAAATTTCCTCAGCAAATTTATTATACATGATCAATCTCTCTTTTCCAGAACAGATATTGATGCCCCTTCAAATACTCAAATTTTCCAGTTCCTCAATCTACTCAATTCTCATGATCTACACTTGCAGGCCACCTTAACTACACACAAATGATCACACTCTTGGTTGTGCTATCATCTATAGTGTTCCAGTTTCATGTTCATGAACCCTGAGATTCCTTTATCTGATCATATGTTATTATCCTATATTTCCCTTTGCTTTACAACCCCTGATCTTGTTCTTCATCCTCACAATGACCTCCAATTTCTCTATTCTTCAATTCTCCTTCAGACCTTCATCCCATCACTGATCAACCACTCAGTGAATTCAAATTTGTTTTCTACATTGAAATCCCTGACACTCTTATCTAATTGATGATCATGCTTTGACAAAGCCCATCTTGAGTGACTCCACTATGTATTTCTCTTGTTAGTTAGTATATGATGCTGAATTGATTGAAGAAAATCATGAACCATATGTACAGAATAACTATGCCTTCACAGCAGCAAGGAAATTTTTAAGACATCTCTAATTAATTTGATTAACATCCTCTCCAGAGCAGCTGTTCCAAATTCTTGCCTCTCCTCAAGTCTTCTCATCCCCTTCACAGCTCTCAGTTGAGGACACAGCCTCAAACTTTACCAACAAAATTAAGTCCATTAACCAAGAGTTCTTTTTGTTCCCCTCCTCATCTCATATTATTTAGACATCTTCTCTTTCTATCTTTTCATATGAAAAAATGATCTTTCTCTTTTCCAAAGCAAATCACTCAAACCCCTTGTTAAGCATCCTTCATCCCAATCCCTGTAAGTCTAAATGTTCCCTCCTATCCCTTCCCATCTCTCTCTTTAGCTTATTATGTAATCTTTATTCTCTTCCTATCTACTGGCTCTTTTCCTACTGGCTATAAAGATATCTGTGTCTCTCACCCACTTCCTTAAAAAAAAAAAAAAAACCTTCATTTGATCCAATCATCTTTACCAACTACTATCCTCTTTCTTCCTCTTCTTGGCTAAACCCCTCAAAAAATATCATCTACAATAGTTACCTCCACTTCTTTTCTTTTTTGCTTCTAAACCTCCTGCAATCCAGCTTCCAATCTTATCATTTAACTTAAACTTCTTTCAAAAGAAGCCAAGGATGCTAAAAACCATTTAGCAATAAAAAACCATTAAATTAAATAAAAGAGCCATTTAAATTAAAGACCATTACCTTTTCTCAGCCCTCCTCCTTCATGATCTATCTGCAACATCTGAAACTATTAATCACACTTTGCCCCCTTTTGGATACTCTCTCCTCTTTGAGTTTTCATAACACTCATCTCTCTGATCCTCCTAGCTGTCGGGCCACTCTTTCTCAGTCTTCTTTATTGGATATACATCCAGCAATTACCTACTAAATATGGGTATTCCCCCAAGGTTCTTTCACAGCCAATATTCTCTCTGTACATGATCTCCTTTAATGTTTCATATTCAATTGGTTCAGAGATCAATTCTGTATATAATGCCTAAATGTGTACATCCAGTTATAATTTTTTTCCTGAACTGGTCTTGAATTGGTAAGTGTTCTTTGAACTTCTCAAACTCAGTATCCTCTAAGAATCTCAAACTCAATATGATCAAAACATAACAACATAGGTTTCATCTTTCTTCCCCCTTCCCTAACCCCACAAACCTTCCTTTCTTCTTAGCTTTCCTATTATTATCCTATAATATCCTATTATTCTCCCAATCATCCAGCCTTACATTCTAGGCATTGTTCTCAATTTCTCTCTCATACTTTCTGTATAGCCAATCGTCACCAAGTCTTTTTCTGCCCTCACAACATCTTTTATTTATGACCCCTTCTCTCCACTCCCACAGCCACCATTGATTGTGGTACAGGTCCTCACCATCTCACATGTGGATTATCAGCAGAACCTGCTGGGTAGTCTCTCTACCTCAAGTCCTTCCCCACTCCAGTTAATCATCCATTCAACTGCCAAAGTGATTTTCTTAAAGCATAGGTATGGCCATCTCATTACCCTACCAACTCCTCCACTTGGCATTTAAAAATTTTATTTCCTGTTCTCTTTTACTTTTCCTATATTTTTACACTTTACTCCCCTCTCTGTACCCATCCCATTCTCAAGTCAATTCCTCTACTTCCTCTACTTGGAATTTAAATTTTTCATTTCCTGGTCTCTTCTTACTTTCCCTGTATTTTTACACTTTACTCCTCTCTGTATACTCTGTGATCTGGCTCCATTGGTCTACTTGCCTATACATAATACTTGTCTTTTTTCTGACTTCCTCCAGGCCTTTCTCCTGAGATTATCTTCCATTTAGAAAATATGAGAGATAGAGACAGAGACAGAAACACAGAGAGGGAGAACAGAAAAGAGGGGGAGAGAAGGCAAGGGGGAAGGGGAAGGGAGAGGAGAAGGAAACCATATTGAAGAAGGTTTAGTAAAAGAAGAGGAGAGAAAGTGGAGGCACTTATTATGGACTTCTTTTTCAAGGAGTTTAGTTACAAAAGAGAGGTGAGATAAAAGAAAATAATCCCACCATAAAAAACTCACACAACCTTGCCGTGTCCTATTATTGACAATTGTTTAGAAAGATTCCTCAAAGCTCTTTTTAGAGAGAAATAAATTGGAGGCAATAAAAAATATTATTCCAAAACTATAGTGCACTGCTATAAACTCCTTATGTTCTAAGTCCATTTGGGGACCATTTTCCACCTTTTCCTGCATGGACATGATGATCCTCTCACAAAAATCGCCATGGAGCTCTCTGCTCCTGATTTGGTTTCTCCTACACTAATTCTTATGAACTCACTATGAATACTAGTATTGACCTCTTTTTTACAATCCCCACACTATGCCTTTATTTTAGAACCCATAAATATACTCTAGCATTAGTTTTTCAAACCAGCATTTAAGGCATTTTTCAATGCCTCTTAAATAAGTTCATGGAATTGCAAACATCCATATGCTGGAACCCTCTCTGGGCCACAGCTAGTTCACTTTTCATTCCAGTATTTCCCTACTCTGCACAAGCACACATCCTATTTTCAAGCAAAAACTGGCCAGCAATTGATTATCTCTTGGGTCTTATGCTATATTCCTGGCATGGCAATCATAGAATTCTAGATCTTGAAGGAGACTTGCCCTTTGCAAATAAATGTGGCAGTGTGGAATAAAGGAAAGAATGGAGAACTTGGGTTCAAATGCCACTTTTCATACTAGTGGTATGGCCACAGGTAAATCACTCTACCTCTCAGTCTCCCTTTCTCCATCTATAATAAGGGGGCAATATTACCTTTAGTACCTTTGTCAGAGATTGATTATGAGACTCAAGTGAGACAAGGTATACAAAGAATTGTTATGATCATTATAGATACATAGCATTTATTCCCCTTTCCTTTTGATGATCTCATGCAAATACCACAGTAAGATAGGGAGGGATTGGATATGAAAGCATCTGCATCCTAGTCTGCCACTACTCTTGGCAAACTGCATTAATCACTGAAATAGAAATTCTCAACCCCATTTACCTAAGAACAGTGCCTGATACAACAATAGGTTGCAAAAATGAATTGGAATCTAGATTGCCTCACATTTTCCCCTTCCTTCAATAATTCTTCATGTATCTGAAAATTGCTACTTAAAGTAAAACACTGCTTGGGCACGTGAGAAAGACACAGAGTGAAGAAAAGGGGAGATAATTTGCAAAATGATTAAAAGATGCTGTTTGCATTGAGGATTGCCTTTCCTTGTAAATTTCATATTCCCCGAAATTTCTCTAATCCAGGGGAAGAAGTCCAGGAACCTATAAACCCGCTCCTTACTGCTTAAGTGTCTTATAGATTTTGGGCTGCCTTGAAGCCCTAATAGCCTTATTCCCCAAGCCCAAAAGGGGTGTTTGGGGAGGAAGGTAAACAAGCCTGTGGCAAACATCTGTTGTTCCTTTAATGGAATCCTTTGCCTGCCTTGGAAAATACATTTCTTTTTTTAAAAAATAACTATATAATTTTAAATTATAAAATATTACAACATTGTTACAAATATATTTTGTTATATATTTATTTGTAATAAAATAGTATAATATTTTAAAAAATAAATTGTGACTATCCTTTGACCCAGCTATATCACTACTAAACCTATACCCTAAAAAGATGCTTTCTCTATAAAGAGAAGTCCCCACAGACATAACAGCTGCAATCTCAAAATATTTTCTTTGATATTTTTTCTTAAAATGAGGAGGTGAGGGAAAGTGTACTTGGGCAGGGGGTGAAGGGTGGGAGCAAGTAAATATGGCTCACACGGCTATTGCTGCCTGAACCAGAAATATCATAATGGCATTTGCCTCTGGCTGAGTTACATAAATCCTAAAAACAGGCTCCAGAATTCTGTGCATTTCTTGAACTTGACATTAGACTCTTCCCATCATTTCTTCTTTATTGTCTTAGATAAATTTTACTCAGCTCAAGGCAGGAAGTGCCCTTGCATGTGCTGCTCCTGGTTAACACAAAGTTGAGTTAATATCAGTGTTATTTGGCCCAAGGAATTGTTTTTGCTCAAGTGTGAGACAGAGGTTGATTTTCTTTTTACAAAAGCATAGACAATCACATATAGGAAAGACTTCTTGAGGTCATTTGGTCCAGCTCCCTGCCTTCTGGCTGAGCTACTTCTAAACCAACTAAGATGAAGGGATATTTGCCTATCCTATTTTAAAAGAAGAGTCAGAAATCACCTTTAGAAGACTACCAGAAGGCTTAATCACCCTTTTGATTAAAACCTTTTACTGATATCCTGCTGAACTCTGACTATTGTTGAAGCCCATTCACTCGTTATTCCCTTTGTAGAAATGAAGAATTGTTCATAATAATCTTTCATGTACTTGAATATAGTCCTCAGAAAGACAGTTCCCAAGCTACAATTGATCTTTTTTCAAAAGTTTATAAATCTGTTATTTGAAATTCAATTTGATTAGAAAACAACTATGTTCCCCCACAAGTTATTCTCTACATAATAACTACAAAAACACCAACCAATTTGGGTACATTTTGGAATAGGAGTCAGGAAGTTCTGGGTTCATGGTCCCATTTCTGAAACATAATAACTGAGAGACCCTGGCACATCCTGGTACCTCTCAGTTTTGTAGGCAAATCTCTAAGACAGGGGGGATTAACTTTGGGTATGTGAACTTTTAAAAATTTATATGTTGAAATTTTTATTTCAGTATAATGTGATCTTTCTTTTTAATTCTTTGTATTTGATTTTTATTTATCTAAAAACATTACTTGGAGGATTCCATAGGTTATACAAGACCGCCAAAGGGGTCCATGATGCCATATTCTAAGAATGTATGTAATGGGAGCTATGCCAAAAATACACATATCCTAATGTAATAGCAGTGTGCTTTAAAAATTTGCATGTATGAAAAGGAAGAAATTAAAAAGTAACTTATCTTCATGTTCCATACAGCCCAGGCAAATGGAATAAAATCATTCAACTAACTTTCATATTCTGGCTACTCACTCTCATGATAAGACATCCATAAGACCAACAAAAAGTATATTGTATCAATGAGATGAAGAATGAAACCTAACCCTTTAGTAAGCCAAAGCTTAAATTTAATTAATCAGTCAATTGATAAGGATTTATTATGCATCTACTACATGTCAAGCACTATGTTGGGTTTAAGGAGTTCTCAACAGCTCTCCAAAGTATGATTCCTTAACCCAAGTGAACTTTTTTTTTTAAATTGGCAAGTAATTTCAATATAATTGCTTTCCTTTGTAATGATATATATATTTTTAAATATTTTTCTGAAGTGTCCATAGACTCCAAATTTCCAAAGGGATCCATGACACACACAGACACACACACACAGACACACACAAAAGATTAAGAAAGCCCCGTCTGGAGAAAGGTTACATGTCTTAATAAGGAACTGCAGGATATCTCTAAATACCCTAGCTTCTGGTCCATTCCTCTTCAGGATGAATTTCAGGCACCTTTACCAAAAGCTAACAATGTTTTTTATTTCCATAAAGTGAGACAGACTCTTGTCCCAAGATAAATTATCTTAAGGTTTTAACAATCTTCACAGCAATCAAGCAATTATGCATTGGTTCCCAAGGCTTGCTAGGGTAATCTTAAGTCTTATTATCTAGACATTCTGTTATTCTTCCAAGATTATATATGGACCAGGCATGAATTAGATATTTTTCCCTCTTCCAAAGATCAGTTTTAAGTAGAGGACTTGCTGTCCCTTTAAATGATATGTAAGTATCATAATGATATCATATTATTGTCATGAGATTGCTGACATCCTGTAAATATGGAAATTCTTAAACTTTTTTGAGTCACAGACCCTTTTGGCAGTCAAATGAAGTCTATGTATCCCTTCTCAGAATCATGTTTTAAAATAAAACACATCAATTATATTGAAATAATGATGAAAGTTCATAGACCTCTTGGACTCCTTGAGGATCCAGGTACCTCAGTTAAGAACCCTTACTCTATATAGTACTTTAATTTTAATTTGCTTTTCATCAACCCCCACTTGACAATATTTTAATGGCACTCTGTTGAATTCCTACTGCACAATTACTAGGATATCATTTTTAACTACTTCTAATTCATACTACACTGGCTTAAATCCCAGATTGTTCCTGAGAATTGGGGATTCTTTTTAGGGTATGCTAGGATACCAGCTGGCAGCCCTGTATCTACAATGATCACAGCACTACAGTGTTGATTCATTTTCACCTCCTACATGAAATTCATGTCTTTTTCCTGGGTTTTTGTCCACATTCTTATTTTTACTGCCTTGAAATTACATTTCTTGATATTGATTGACTTCAGCCATTTATAAAGTAAATAGTTCATAGTCTCAACCTCTGTTGCCATAGTCAGGGTTCCATATTCATGTTGATATCACCTCAAATACTCTGATCTGAATTTATCACCATCCTAGTACATATTCCAGAACAGGCTTCATGAACCGCAGTAATCTCTGAGAATAGCATGTTTTCCTACAATTTTTCTCTTTGTCTTAAAATTCAAAAGCAAATAAAGCTTGTTTTTAAAACTCATCCAATTAATTGATAATTCCATTTACCACTGAAATGAATGTCATTGTAGGAAACAGAGCAGGGAATTCACTTGGCTAGTAGAAGGAAATATTCCAATAATATTACAGCTAATGCAACCTTCTAGGAGGATACTTGTGCATACTAGGTATTTGACATATGTTTGTTGAATTGAATTCAGCTGAGCAAAGGAGTAATGGTATAAAGTGGGTTACTAGATAGAACAGATAGATAAAAGAAACTTGATTCTAATACAGACAAGAGAAACAGTGCTGAGATCGCCCATCAGAACTGTCAAATTAGTACAGCATGTTTTGGAGTTGGTCCTGTCCTAATCAAAATCCTTGGGTTTGATTCATTAATAAAAGGTCTTTACAACTCAAATTGAAAAGATCTTAATTGATCTCAATTCACTATCAGTTCAAAGGACCTGGGAAGGCCAAGTCAGATCTGGCTTTCTCTCCCTTTACCCCTCTACCTTAATCCTAGAATCAGGATAACTATTTAGGTGATTTTCCAATGGTACTGTGTGAATAGAAAGGAAAACTGTTGATATACAGGCACCCTGTGACACTGTAAATGATTGATGTTTTTAGGGATTTGGGATTTCTTACTGCATGGTAATATTAGTAGACATATAATCCCTTATCAAAGGATATGATAGACCCACTGTACTTTGTCCTGTTCAGAGCACATGTGGAGTATTTCATGCAATTCCTCTTGTTTTAGGAAGGACCATGAAAATCTAGAAATTATTCAGAGAGCCAACAGCATCGCAAAAGGCTTTGCAATCATAGTATTTTGTGATCTTCAGCCTAAAGAAAAAAAGTGTTAGGGAAGACTTGATAATTTCTTTCAAATACTTGAAAGAATTAGGTTTACTCTATTTAACCCTAGAGAATAGATCTAGAAATGGGAGTTGAAGCTGTAAAGAGACTTATTTAGCTTTTATTTAAATAACATCCTAGGACACATAATTATCCCAAAGTATAATGACCTGCTTTGAGATTTGGTGGGTTCCCCCACACTAGAGCTTTTCAAGTTGAACTAGATGATCACTTTTCCAGTATCCTGGAGGAGGGATTTTTGTGTGTTCCAATACAGGTCAGTTTATGTAAAACAATGTGGTCTAGAGGATTTTAAAGTGTTAATCTAAGAGTCAGGAAGGTCCAAGTTCAAGTCCTGATTCTTACCTGTAGTAGCTTTGTGAGCGGGCATAGCCATTTAGATTCTCAGTCCTCCAGGCAATTCTCAAAGACTACAAGTCTACACTAGTAAAAGGCAATTGCTCATTAGGAGTTACTTACATAAATGAAACCATTGGTCAAGATATACCCTCTCCTCCCCCATCCCCAAATGATGTCATTTAAAGGCTTTCTGAAGTTCTTTCATCTCTGAGATTCTGTGATTCATTTGGCATATTTATTCTAGAAATTCTCATCATGCTAGAAACAAAGAAAAATAATTTAAAACACATATGTACAATTGTTCTCCTAGTAAGAAAGCTCCTAGATACATCTTCCTTCCCTTACTAAAATCATTCATTTATTTTAAGGGACAAACTCATTTTATTTCTAATTCTATCCCCCTTAAAATGAAGGAAATAAAATGTTTGTCTCCCAAGGGAAAAGCTAGCACTACTTTATAGATCATGAACTATTCCCCACTTGAATCAGTGTTAGAGGGACTATGAGGTAGCAAATTTATTCACTCTATTCTTGTTTTTCTCTCATTACTACTGATTCACTTCCCACATGGGTTTCCCAGTATCAGTGCTGGTTCTCTACTTTGGAAAGTAATTTCAAAGAATCTGTAGTTATCTTTATATTTGTTATTAGCTCTAAGCCCCCACTCATAGATAGTTCCTCTCACAACACTTCAGTATAATCTCTATATCTTCCCTGGAAATATCTCACCCCATCTCCGACCCTGAGGCTCAGCTGTTTCCTCCCTACTGTATTCCCATTAAATGCATCCTAATATAGCAAGTGAATGTGGTGCCATTGTTTATAAAACCAAGTTAAACATTTAAAGGAGAGAGAGAGAGAGAAACAAAGAGAGAGAGAGAGAGAGAAACAGAAAGAGAGACAGAGAGAGAGAGACACACACACACACAGAGACACAGAGAGACAAAGAGAGAGACAGCAAGACACGGAGAGACAGAGACAGAGAGAGAGACAGACAGAGACAGAGACTGAGAGAGACAGAGACAGAGAGACAGAAATAGAGACAGAGACACAGAGGGACAAAGAGAGAGAAAGCAAGACATGGAGAGACAGAGACAGAGAGAGACAGAAACAGAGAGACAGACAGAGAGAGAGAATAACTTCAGGACCTCAAGAAGAACTTCTTGGCTTGAAAGGAAGTACTGAATTGCTGTCTTCAATCTGTAATGATGGCAGGTGGGTGAAGGTTTCTTCAACACAACTTGGACCTGAAAGGCCCAAACAGCTTTGCTCTTGCATGCCCAAACCTTTCCTACTCTTCCTTTATTTTTGGCAGTTGACAAAACCACCTTCTGAATTCCAGATGTCTTTTTATAACTCTTTTTCTCTAGCTCTATTTTTTCTCCTGTTGATCCATCAGGAGTTCCTCTTCTAGTCCCTTTCATTTTGACCCCTCTGTACAAAGTCAATGTCAATTTAAATATAGGCTTTGCAGACACATCTCTAATATAATAAGAAGAAAAACAGGAAGGAAAATTAACCTCAAGTAAAATCTAATAATAAGCTTGATTTCCAGATATTAGTGTTTTCTTTTCTTGCTTTTTTGTTTTAATTTTTAAAAAATTCAGAAGTGTCACAAACTTAACTTGGGTTTACCAATACAATATTGCCACCTACTGTCCTTTTAAAACTATGATTGGCTTTAGGATTGGGCCTGGCTGCATGATAAACTGATGCAATCTGTTTAAAGATTAAACTGTTTCTTTGTTATCAGTCTTTCTGCCATGCCTGTAAAAAAAAGGAACCCCTGGAACAAATCAATTTAAATATAATTTATGTGATTTCAGATATTAGATAGTGAGAAAGTACTGGTTTGGCTGGATAGAAACAAGCATTTATTTAGTGCCTATTATTTGTCAAACATTGTGCTTTAGTACTTTAAAAATATTATCTCATTTTCTTCATTATAATCCTGTAAGGGGTTGCTATTATTATCTATATTTTATAGGAAACCGAGGCAGATAGAAGTCAAGGGCTTGCTAAGGGGCATACCACCAGAAAGTGCCCAAGCCTGATTTAAACTAACTTCAGGCCCAACATTCCATCCAGCACACCGCTTAGCTAGTCTCATATGGGAAAGGTGGAGTCTAATACCACTTTACAGCTAATTAAATGTGTGACTTTTCAGGCAAGTTGCTTTAGCTTCTTTGAATTTGTTTCTCTTCTACAAAATGAAAAGGCTGGACTATTTCATATTTAAATCCTATTCCTGAGGTAAAGTCATATGACTCTATAAAATTAGTCTGGTTTAGATAACATTTAAAGAGCTTCATGAAGCCTTTTGACTTAATTGGGTTAGCTGACATGGTGTCAACCAGGCAGGAGTGACTTCAAGGAGACATCATCTGTCATTTACTTAGTGGGCCATTAGTAACCTATACTTTGTATGAACACTTTGGGTATTGAAGCGAACATGGGAACTCTGCTTAATGGCCTAGCATTGTCCAACCTGCTTTCAATGAAGTTTTTCCAATTTAAATACCTAAAAATGATCAAGAGTTTGAAGACTTAAATTTTATTCCAAGATCTATCACTAAGAAGTTGTCAATCTTCAGGTATATCAACACTTTGAGCCTTTTATATCCTTGTAAATGGTTGGACCAAAAAAACTTTACTGTCCCTTCTACCTCTAACTTTCTAAGTCCTACATAAGTCCTTCTAGTTTAGATATTATATGGTCCCTTCCAATCCCAATGTAATTGCTGACATATGCTCTCTCACACATGAGTCCCTTAGAAAAGTCATCTCTAATTCAAGAAACTCTTTGGGTCTGCATTTATTCAAAACCATAATTCCTGAGAATCCACTAGTGTCTTTACTTTTACTAGTCACTAAGAAGACAAAATCACTTTAAAGTAAAGGCCTTTAATAAAATATTGTAGCAGGAAAAGTAGAAGTGGGATATTTCTCAAAAAAAAAATTTAGGGACACATTCACTATAAATAAATATACACTCAATGGGAAAAAAATTGACATACACAGTATGTACCTTGGGACATACATAGGGAACACATGTGGCAAGGATACATGTACTGAGGACATAAAAACCAGGAATATTCATGATCAGGTTGAGTATTCACTAGGAGAGAATGCTATCTATTTGTTTATTCTTTTCTGTTGTGTTCAAATCTACTTAAAAACTATTGTGTTTGAAAAGTATAGGGTTTGAGGGAGCAATAAGCAGTGACTCTTTCGATTTGAGAGTGATTAGAAAATGCAACCTGGCAATAGTGGAAAAAACCCTGAATTGAGAATTAGCAGGCAGAGATTTGAATCTTTGCTCTGTTAATCTCTGTTTGGCTTAAACTAAATCTCTCTTCCTTCTTTAGGTTTCAGTTTTCTCAGTTTCCAGTTTCTTGCCACTACAAAAAGGGCTGCCACAAACATTTTTGCACATATGAGTCCCTTTCCCTC
Organism: Sarcophilus harrisii; assembly: GCF_902635505.1. NCBI lineage: Eukaryota > Metazoa > Chordata > Mammalia > Dasyuromorphia > Dasyuridae > Sarcophilus > Sarcophilus harrisii. The sequence continues at coordinate 65,253,304 of NC_045426.1, read as the reverse complement.
TAAAGTAATGAATTTAGATAATGTAATCTCCAAGGTCACTTTTAGCCTTAAATCTATGGTCCTGTCAGTAGAATAAAAAATATTAAGGAATCCAATGAAAAGTGATTTTTATATCATTTGCAAACTTCCCAACAGAGGCCATGTGAAAGGAAAAAAAAAAAAAAAAAACATCTATTTTTCCTAATTAGTAAAAGGCAAAATCAAGGCATAATTTCAGGGCTGGAAGAGAGCCCAATAGCCACCCAGGTCATACTCATTAAAGTTCCCCTTCCTAGTGACCTAGTGGGAGGGAAAATTAACATCCACCAAGAGCCCTCCAGTGAGGAGGGACCTACTACCGGCCAAGACATTCCATTTCACTTTTAGAATCACACATGGTAGATGTGTGTAGAGTATTTCTATAATTAAACACTCTAGGAAGCCAAACTATGTGGCTCAGAATGTTCTGAACAGAATCACAGGAGAAAGTTCAGGGCTGGAAGAAACTTTGAGAAGATGACTATCATTCAAAATGCTTCCTGAGCTATCTTTGAATATTTACAATTGGTCCTTCTACTGCCTCATGCTCACCTTTCTTACTTCTTACTAATATTGACCTCATGCACTCCCACCTATGATTGGAGTAGATGTGCAGCTCTTCCATGGGCGTCATTAATGGTTTCATGACATTGATCTTGTCCACCACTATGAAGTTCCCAAGTTGTAGAAATCAATGAGTTCTTTCCTAGGATAATCATTGTTCTTCAGCAGTTTCAGTCATGTCCCACTCTTTGTCACCCCTTTGGAGTTTTCTTAGCCAGGATACTGAAGTGATTTACCATTTCCTTCTCCAGCTCATTTTATAGATGAGGAAACTGAGGTTAAGTGACTTGCCCAGAGTTACCTAGCTAATAAGTGTCTGAAGCCACATTTCCTCTCAGATCTTCCTGACTCCAAATCTAGTGTTCTAGCCATTGCAACAACTAGCTGCATTCAGGAGAATGGGAATGCTAATATCTCAAAGAAATAGTATTCAGCCATTGACAATCTCAGTGGCCTCTAGTATAATTAACTACATCACCTGAGTTATATAAATTCACCTTAGGTAGTAACAGATAAAATAGCAATTGAATGCCTTCTCTATTGTAAGTAGTAAATAAGCAAGTGGACAAGGTCAAAACTAACCTGAAACCTGAATTAGAATTTGGGGAAACTAAAAAGGTGTTTTGATTTTGCTGAGCATGAACCTATGCATGGGCCACAGGTGTTATATTTTTTCTTTTTACTTTGTTTTTCCATTAAATAGCATTTATTTTCTCTCCCCCTTAGAGTCTCCAAACCCCAGTTAAAAAATAAGAAAAAACAACTCCCCTAACAATTAGGCATAATAACTTTAACAACAACAAAAAGAAATTCTGCACAAATTCATTTATACCTGGTTCTCTTCAACTCCCCAAAGGAGAAAAATAGAATTTGCATGTCTAAATGTTCATATTACTTAAATTCTTATTCTAGATCAATTTTCCCCACTTATGGGCTCAAGACCAGAGTGGAGCATGGGAGAAAGAGAAATTATTGTAAGTTGTTTAAAAGATTAACTCAAAAATTGTAATTTTTATCTTTTTTTAAAGCCTCAATAAAATATTCAGCATATCAGTAAAATAAGCACTTATCTTCTGTACACTAGATAAATTCCTCACAGTGCCATCTAGTGGCTATATATATATGAATTGCTATTTTTAAAATTAATGCTGGTTACTTACAAATTAATTTTCGAAGTATTACAAAATTCACATCATCTTTTCACAATCCTGTATTTCGTCATTCAATATATGTCTTAAAAATAATAGCACCACTACCATATAGGGCCATCAGACTCAAAAAGTTTGAGAATAGTTGAGAGATTTTAATCTCTTTAAATGTTAAAAAAATGTTTATATGATGATTTATTGTTTATATTTATTTTAATGAATTATTTATTTTTTGAGGGAAAACACAGTTAAGTGAATCTTGTGTTAAAATCTGAGTCATTTCTTGATGCCCAAAGAAAGCAAGCCAGGTATCATCATTCATCAACTCAAATTACGGGCTAAGTTCCAAGAAGGACATAAACAGTTTCTGAAGACTTAGATTTAAAAATTCATTTCTATCTCATGGCAGCAAATGATACTTTCCTCTATCTACAAAATTCCAGACTCTGATAACTTATTACAATCTTCTTAGATTCTTCAACATAGGACCTCCTTTCTAGTCAGTCCTCCAGCCCAAAATCTTATTCACTTGTTGACTATGACATTGTTGACTGTGAAATATGACATTAAAACTCATATGTTAAATAGGAAAAACCTCAAGGTATTCTTTCTTCACACTCCTAGTTTTGATCTCTTGGCTCTGAATATCAGAAACCTCAAAGGTTAATTGGTTAGGTAAGCCAGGAATAAATAAGCCCTAGAGAAATTGGATTAAACCATTAAAATCAAAGATAAAACACACAAAAGTCACCCAAATATTTTACAAGGAAAAATATAATTACTAGACAGACCAACGTTCTAGTGGATGCTAGAACATTACAGTAAAGAGAATTAAATATAGGAACGTTTATATTCCACAATATAAAAGCTAGTCTATATAGAAGAGAAATTTAGGTAGACTATGTAAAATTGAGAACCAAGTCTCTATATTTCTAAGGAATGCCTTTGTAAATTTACAGGTCCTAACTACATCTTAGGTCCCTGATAAGGGTAAATTTAGAGGTGACTGGGGAATGAGATAAGACCACTTAAATTATTGAAGATGGGGGCAAGGTCAGGTTTTCTTAGTTTCTCAGGGATACTCCACAAAACTTTGAAGGCACTGCTGAGTCAATGTTTTCTGAGAATATTAAGAATAGAGTCTTTTTTAACTAGTAGATACTGTACCTTTGGGAGGCTGAACTGTGGCCTACATAAGCTACTCCATTGCAAACCTCAGAGAAGAGGCTTCAGATTTGACAGATTATAATTGCAATATAACATCAAATGTAAAATATAGAATCAAAAATTAATCAATTTATCTCCAAGTAAAAGTTGGTATATGACCTTAAACTTGAAGGGGACTAGGAATTTAAAAGAGGATTCTAACTTTTTTTTTTTAACAATACTCATGTGACCTTGGGATTCTCTTCACTCTCTGTAGTCTAGTCAAAAAACTTCTTCTTGCCTTTGCAAAGCTATCTCGCATCCCTAGAATTGTCTTCCTACTTCTTCTCTTTCTTTAAGAATGCCTTTAAGTCCCATAATCTTCATAAAGTCATGAGGACTTTCTCAATTCCCTCCCCCAGTTGCCAATACTTCTCCCCCATGACCTTGTATTATATGTATATAATTTTGTATATATACATGCTTCCCTCCCACCCAACCCCAAGAAAATCAGATCCTTGAATGTAAGGATTTGTTTGGGTCTTTATATCTACCCAGTGTCTAACACAGTACCTGCCACATTGCAGAGACGTAATAAATGCTTGTTGATTGATTTGACCTCATTTTTATTTTTCACCTGAAAAGTGAATAGATTGGATTTTATAATTTCTTAAGTCCCTTCTACCTCCCTATATGATGAGTTAGTCAATGATAAAGTAACTTGACTCTCTTTCCTTTATTTCAGTCCACTAATAATAATAATGTTGAGGATCTCTTTAACCTTAGTCCTATTTTTCCAGCCACAATGGACGTTAACCCCTTTCTCTCAATCTGCCATCAGGCAAAATTGACCTTCTTTATGTTCCTCAACAGGAAACTGCATCACCCAATCTGTGCCCTTACATTGGCCAGTCCATATGCCTAGAATTTACCCCCTCCTTCCCTCTAATGCAGAGAATCCTCTTCTTTAAGATTCCATGAAAGTACTACCTTTTATATTACACTTTTTCTTCTTTCCCCCAACTGCTAGTATTCTTTCCTCCTACATTCTTCTGTATTTAACTACTTTGTGCATATTTGTTTTTATTGATATATATTTTTATATTTACTTTTCTCTCCATTAAAATATGAGCTTTTTGAAAATATGGATTGTTTCATTCTTTGTATTTGTATCCCCCGTGCCAAGCACAGTTTGTGGCACCTAGTAGGCACTTAATAAAATGTGTTGATTATTTAACTAGTAGTAAAGATTGATCAATCCCACCAAATATCACAGCCAAAAGTTCGATTCATTTTAACAATGTCTTTATTAAGCATGTATTTACAAATGGCTATCATTGACTTATTTACAAAGAGGGTTTAAGATTATAAAATAATCATCTCTGTAATATTTGGGAGCTTCTTCTCTGAACTCCATGCTATGAATGTGAGGACGCATTCAGTAATCTGTGACTGAGAGTGTGACTACAGACAGGGCTGAGATAGAACTAGCTGGGTGAGGGGGTATTTGCATTTTCCACCTAAGTTGTATTGGCAGAATTGCTTTGGAGAAGCTTTTGCAACGTCCCCCTGCTTTTAATTCAACTTTTAATTCAAATTATTCAAATTTTCAATTTGGAAAATGCCAAATTCACATTTAGTTAAAACAAATAGCTAAATTGTAGCTATATTGATGGGGCTTAGATAAGATTCCAAATGGAATTTCAAAAAAAAAAAGTCACAGGCCAGACAGACTATACCAGACATCCATACCAAAGTACAGAGGAGGAGTGGAGAAGCAGTTATCCGGATTAATCTTGCCCCTAGCAAATCAATCCTCTTTCATCTCCCTTAATACCTTGATAAAACAGGTGTTTTGACTGATTAACACAAACAATATAATTGCTTCAACTCTGTCTTTTATTTCAGATGTGGAAAAAATGGACTCAGGATGAAGTGGTCATGCCTTAACTCAGATTGCCCGATCCTGAAAAATTAACTATTCTCTTGAGCTTCCTTCCATAGATAGAACAAAGTAATTTATCATGCTCTCTGTAGTCCCTAAATCCCTAAAGTCCTTTGTTATTGCCAGATCTATAATCCTTAAAGAATATCTATCTCAGTCCATAGCTCATGAGTCTCCATTCTCATTGAATGTATCCAAGCCACTCCTCCACCCCCACACCAAGCCAGAATAAATCATGCACCATTAAAGTTTAAGCAAAGAACATGTACTTAAGAGCAGAACCAGGAGAACATTGTACTCAGCAACAGCAAGATTAGATGATCAATTCTGACAGACATGGCTCTTTTCAACTGCAAGGTGATTCAGGCCAGTTCCAATGGACTTGTGATGGAGAGAACTATCTGCATCCAGAGAAAGGACTGTGGGCACTGAGTGTGGGATCACAACATAGCATTTTCACCTTTTTTTTAAAAAAATTGATGTTTTCTTGCATTTTCTTTATCATTTTTTTTCCCTTTTTGGTCTGATTTTTCTTGTGCAGCATGATACTTGTGGAAATATGTATAGAAGAATTGGACATGTTTAACATATTGCATTACTTGCTGTTTAGGGAAGAGAATGGGGGAAAGAGAAGAAAAAAATTGGAACACAAGCTTTTGCAAAGGTCAATGTTGAAAATTATCTATGCATATGTTTTTAAAAATAAAAAAGCTTTTAATAAAAAAAAATAAAAGAACGTGTATTTAAAACAGAACTCAAAATAAATAATGAGGAATTAAATCAAGCCTTGACAAAGTAAATCAATGTTATTGAATCATTCATAGCAACCAGACCAAGTAGCTGCCTTCTCTATACCTTTAAAGGGAGTTGGCAAATCAATTCTTCATTCTATCCCCCCCTGCATCTCCAACGCAGTAGGCAAAGACCCAGTCAGTTTAAACTCACAGCAGGATGCAGAGATTAGTGTTGCAAAATTCTGTGCTAGCTCTCTTTCCTTGCAGTCTCCCTGTAGTGACCTCCCAGGAACTGATGTTCCAAGACATCACAACCAAGTTCATCCCGCAGACATTTCCATCCTGCTTTGCTACCAGTCTACCTTCTCTAGAAGTTTGCCATTGTTCCTTTGTTGACTGCACTACCTCTGGCCTCCATTTCACCAGACTAATACACACTTCTGGGAGATGTTCAAAGAGTCCTGGGGATTTATTTGAATTGTCAGATTTGTGGCACAGAGAGGCAAGACAAATTCATGACATTGGTTCCCTCAAGATGTATTCTCCCAACAAGATAATGTCAGTATGGGATCTCATTTTCCAAACAAAAGAATCTTTTTTTATTGCTTTTTAAAAATCTTTCCCCATGGTGAAATTGGCACCTTGCCATCATGACAAAGGATAGTATTCATTCAGAATATGCACCTTCTTATTAGTGACAAGCCATCCACAGAGGATGCTTTTACAAGGGTTTGTAATCCATGGGGAGTCCTTTGTGGTAGCTTTCTCTGGATGAACAATCCCATTGCCTTCCCTTTTGGGAGTATTCATGCTATGCTATATCAAAATATAAACCTTTCCTCAACAAGATTAACAGCAGCTTTTACAAGCACTCCACCTACTTTCCTCATGTAAAATATGAGATTGCTTGGGGAGGCTAAGTCATCATGGAATCATTTTATCTTCAATTGAATGGATGAGAGAAAGTGGAAGGAGAGTCAGTCTTAGAATAAGAAAGACCTGGCTCCTGACTTCTTCCAGGCTCAACTCAAAATCCATTTTAAGTAGGAGGCCTGTCCTGGGGAACTTTGGCTTCTACCACACCATCGCAAGCCAATGGCCTCCCTTTGAAATTGTCTTCAATCTAATCTGTCTCTATTTTGTTTGCACATAGCTATTTACATATCATTTTCTCTTTTAGAATGTCAGATTTGGGAAGTAATGGTTGTTTTTGACTTTCCTTGTGTCTCTGGTGTTTAGCACTTAATAAATTCTTGTTGCCTTCTGGACTGGTGGCAAATTTGGCCTCTGACATATATTAGTTGTGTGACACTGAGACAAGTCACTCAAACGTCTCAATGCCCCAGGAAAATCTGAAAGACAATGAGTTGCAGACAAGATATAGAGCAGTGTCACTGGAGGTTTCCATGCCAAAAAATTCACTATCTATGAAATCACAGGTCTGAACCAAAGAAAGCTGTCTAGATTCATCCAAACATACAAATAAATGTATACATATATATGTATGTATCTAGCTATCCATCCATCTACCTATCTATCTAAAGGTATTTAAAAAGCTTCCCTCTCAAAAACCATATGAAGTGCCACAGCTTAGAAGGTACCTTAGAAATTATTTTTCTCACCTTCCTTATTCTATGGATGAAGGAGCTGAGGATTGGGAAGTCACGTAATTTGTCCAAGTTTATACAACTGGTTAGCAGCAGAGAAAGGATCCAGATCTTGGACCTTTGTCTCAATCCTGCGAGATAAGACATGTAAATAAACTCTGTTTTACAGATGAAAAAATTAAGTCTTGGAAAGATTAAGTGGTGATATCACCAAGAAGTCTGAAAGTTTAGATTGAACTCAGGTCCCTAATGATGTCAACTCCAATACGCTATCTACCTCAACATTCATTCGTTAACTGACTTCTGTGAAACAAATATATATATTGAAAAGAAGGCCTGGCCAGGCCTAGAGTCTAGAAAATTCATCTTACCGAATTCAAATCCAGCCTCAAACATTTAGTACCTTGTGAGCCTGTCACTTTATCTTATTTACCTGTTAACTCGTGCAAAATGAGATGAAGGAAATGACAAAATACTCCGATATCTTTGCCAAACGAAATAACAAAGTAATGAATGAAATGAACAACAATAAAAATATGCAAAAGCATATTAAATGCTAGAATTCCTTTCACTTTATATTATGTAGGGTAAAAAGAAAGGTTTACTACAATTCAAAGAGTATATGACTGGAAGAGGTTAAAATTTATGTTCCTCAAAGGACTTGATGGATTCTAAGAAGAAATAAAACATGAGTACAGAAACTAGAGTGCTTCTTATATGTTTTTAAGCAGCTGGAACAAGATTGACTTATTAAAAAAAATGAACAGAATATAAGAGAATATAAACACTTGGGAATGTTTGCTTCAGCTTTCAATATGGAAGGGAATTGGTGAGCCGGGAGCCTACTTTATGGGACTCATCCTCTTGCAAGGGAAAGCTGGAAATGGAAGGACTAGATCCAGGGAGTCTAGTAGTAGACTGGGAATTCCCTTCTGGAGAAATGCTCAGAGAAATGAATAGTAACATGTACAAAAATTAATTAGCCAGAGAGTCATGGGACCAGCCTTTGTTCCTGGAAGAGGGGAACAGGAGAAAAAATGGGTGTGACAGTAACCACGAAGGGATAATGAGGGATCTTTAAATGAGGAAGCAATGGAGAACCTTGTAAAAGACAAGAACATTTCAGGTATAACCCAACAGTGGACACAGGGTCTTTCACTTAATGGTTCAATGGTCTGGGATAGGTTTGGAAATAGTAATCTTCCTTCTTGACACATCAAAGCAGGAACACTGAGACACAGGAGTCCAGATTCCTGCCCCTTTTTCTCCTCAAGTAGGGGATATTGATCCCCCAGTACCCTCTGAGATAATTGAAGAATATCCACCTTCTAGTTTTGTCCTCTGATGCTCAGCAAGGACAGTGCAGCAAGCAGATGCTTCGGGATGCTGGGTTACCTGCCAGTCTTCTGCAGCCTTCATACCCTTCAGATCCTCAGAAACACTCACTCAGGAACTGGCTGATATGAGATTCATTCTGATATTCACTCCAAATTGGAGTGCTAAGGATCATGCTAAGGATGGGATACTCTCAGCTCTGGGATGCCAGCCTTGGCCCTTTGGGACAACCTGATTGACTCCTTCCCAGCATCTGCTTGACTCCTATAGCAGATGCACATTGGATTGGTGATCTGCTTCCCGAAGCTCTAGCATGAAGTCCAGAAGGGTTTACCCAAGCTGGGATAGCCTCTCCTGTTTTACCCCTTGATCTTGCTTCATCTTTTCAAGACATGAAGAAGCAATGCAGTTTGCATTGCTGGGATCATCCAATGCTAGTCCACAACAGATCTCTTACAACATTCTATGGAAATCTAACTTTTCAGTATTTCTCACAACCAGCTTCACTTTTTCTTCTGGAGCCTTGTAGGTTCAGTGTCCAGGTAAAGATCAGTACAACTAGAGACAACCCCCATTTCTAGTTGACTCCTTTGGATGAACAGGTTTCACCATGCTGAGACTCCTGTGTCTGGAAGAAGGAATGCTGTGAAAATATGGAGGCTTACTTTAATGGATTTTGAAATCTGATTTGTGCACAGAATCTCCATAGACAGAAGAATCTATAGTCAGGTTCTTTCCTTTCCTCTTTCACATGCAGTTTCCAAGTTTCCTCAAGAATGCTCTGCATCTTTGCAATCTACTTAGTCACGTAATTTGAGATCTGGAAGAGATGTCTCTAGTCATTTAGACCCTCAAATGAAGGCCATTCTTGCCTCCTTAATTCATTCTCTTTACAGTTGTCAAATAACCTTCCTCAATTTGAATATTGAAAATGTCTAAAAAAGAAGCTAAGTGCAATGATAGAACCAGCTAAGTAGCAGAATGAATTTTTAAAAATAATTCAGCATACAAATCACTTTAAATGAATCGATAATGTATGCAGCTGGGTGATAGTGAAAATAAAGCACTGGACTTGGAGTTGGAGGTCAAATGGCTTCAGATATTTACTAATTGTGTGACCCTGAGCAAATCACTAAATCTGAGGCTCAATTTCCTCATCTGTAAAATGGGATTAATAGTAATTGCACCTGAATTGTTTTGAGGATAAAATAAGATTTTATGTATTCTCTAAGAATTATCTATTCTCTTAACATTATGTATGTTAAGAAGATTAACCATCTTCTTAAAGAGTCTACTCTTTTCTACTGACAAAGGATGAATTATAAAATAATGCAAAGGAAATAAGAATAATACAATAAAAGATGATAAGCTTGGGAGGGGGAGGGAGTGGGAAGAAGCAAAGCACTTGTCTTCACAATAATCTCATAAGATTTAGTAAAGGGCATTGAGGTCATGGTAGGAATGGTTAGCAAAACTGATTTATGCATCTCACCAGTCAATTATATCAAAGGTTTGTAATAAAGGAAGAGCAAACACTGGTTGTACTGCTTTTAAATTCATAACAAATGAGAGGTGATCTCTAAGCTAAATAAAAAAAAAAGATTGTCAGTTAACAAAGGCCATGAGTATTCATCATATGAGACAGTTTCAGTCAATTATTGTTCTGAAAGGGAGCTATGGGGAAAACATGATAATTTCTACCAAGCTGCAAATAAGAAAAATAGAATTTTCCCATTAGTAGTCAGTACTAGCTTGCAAACTCCAATTGTGAATTTCTACATGGACACTAAGATATTCTGCATAGTACACAAGATGATTTTCTGGACTGCATAAAGCCACATTTATTTACTCACATTCTACTCTCTACCTCTTTTGCTATCTACCATTCTCATTACAGCAGTACTGGAACTATGGGTTAAGGTTAATGGTTGCAACCTCATAAAATTAAATTCCTTAAACAGCCCATTTCAGAAAAGATTTGCCTGCTTATATCATCTACAATACTGTAATTGACTTTGGGGTTGAGAGGGTAGTTAAAAATATTTTGCCTTCCAGGACTTTTGCAAACACTGGTAATGAGATTTGCAATAGTCAAAGTGGAGAGAAGCCAGCTTTTCTAAAAGCATTTAAATTCATGAAAACTGGAAGTAGGATATCAGTGTTTGGTGGTGGTGACAGAGATAATGGTGGCTGTTACTGTTGCTTAAACAATTTTCTGTTGGTAGAGGGGTGGGGTAGCTATGGTATCTCATTTTTGCTGGGGCATAGAAAGAATGTCTTCCCCCTCCCCATCTTTTTTCCATTAAAAACAAAATAAAATCTCCAAGTTAGCTATCTCTGCTACAACCCTGGACTAGATTTAGAAGGAAACAAGCAGCTGACACCTCACCTATAGCATTTTAAATGGTATATATAATTATATTTACATGGTGTTCAATTCCTTTTGCTCCTGCTTATTATAAAACTTTTCAGCACTTGAATCATTGAATTAGCTCCACTCTGAAGAGTTCATGAAGATTCTGCTGCTGAGGGCAATAGACTCCCTAACTTTACCAAAAGAAGATTATCATAGAATTTTCAAATAATTTACTTTCTTATAAGAAAAATTAACATGGCCACTGTGTGTGTCAGAACTGATACTATCAGATGATGTTTTGTTGTTAAGACACTTGTTATACAGAGACCCACTAAGCAGTGAGGAGGGAATCTAGTAATGTTTCACTTAGTTTGAAATATCTAGTTCACAGGGCATCTTCAGAAAGTGACCATATTCAGAATATGATCATAAATTTAGAATAGGAATTGACTTTATTATTTATCTAATCCAACTCCAATCATTTTTCAGATAAGGATACTGACGCATAGAGAAATTCAGTGGCTTGCCCCAAGACCCATAAGGAGAACCCATGAACTCATTCATGATGAAGTATGAATGGTGTAGTAGTACTTCAAATAGGGATTCTGTCCTAGGGAAATGAATGCACTAGTTCAGCTGTGTTTCTCATTATCAAAAAATGTCAATGAAATTTAATTGAAAATAACTATTTTTCAAAGAAAGTGATCACAAACCAGAGGCTATAAACAACAATTAAGAAAAATTAAAACAAATGGTTTCATGTGCTACAAACTTTGTATTGAGAAATGCAAATAAACAGTTGTTTAAATGCTATATTTCCCTACCTACACACACCCACACATGTAAATTGCACATAAGTATTTTAGTTTGAGGGGGAGAGAAGGAAGTTATAGGGGAAAAAATAAGGAAAATTCAGTGTTTTAGCAATTCCCTCATAGATTTATAGAAAACTTTTATTTTTTATTTTTTTTTAAATAGATGATGTGCTCTATTAAAATGTCCCTTTGGTAGAAAGGGAGTTAGATTCATTACTGCTACTTTTTAATTTATAAAACAAGAAGAGCAGACATACACAATGGCCATCTCCTACCTAAATTTACATGTTTGTTTTCATTCCTATCACCTGTCTAACTGAAGCAGCAGTAGCAAAATGTTTCTCTTTGTAAAAACTGGTTAATTTGAATACATAATGGGCCAAGCCAAGGGATAAACACTGCATATTATAATTTGAAGAACTGAAAGCAATCCAAATCCAGGTTTTTTGTGATCCCTAAGGCTAGATAATCTTTAGTCATTTCTAACTCTATTAAGAATCTATCAGATGTGCATTTAAATCGTTTTTCTTCTAATGCCTATTGACATTCTGTGTATACCCCAACTCAACAATCCTCTCTCCACTACCACCCTCCAAAACAAAGTTTTTTTAGTGCTCCCAGAAAGACGGAAAATGCCCACAATAGGACCCTTTTTAAAGAGAGACTAGGTTTTTTTTTTGTTTTTGCCATGCTTTGCATGGCACTTACCACAGTGCCTGGCACATATGAGGTACTTGTCAAATATTTATTTGCTGACAAAAAGCATGTATTGAAATGCTTTAAATATTCTTCACTGTTTAAAAAAGAAACTATTAATTTCTGGTTCAAAAGGGATTATCAGGTAATGAAAATAGATTTGGATGAGGATTCAGGGAAATTTGGGTTCTAACCCTGTTTCTATCAGGTAGCTGTAAAACCTTGGGTCAGTGACTTAATCTGGCAATTTTCTCAATCTGTAAAATTGGGACTTTTAATGAGGTGATTTCTTAAATCCTTTCTAATTCCTAAAACTGTCCTAACAGATTGTATTATACTTTCAGAGCAAAGCTTGTTCAGTATCTTTATATCTCCAGCATCTATTTGTGTTTAATTAATGCTTGTTGAATTGAATATAATGTACTAGTCTTTTATAAACTTCTAAAATTTACAAAACTCTTTCCTTGCAACAAAGCTTTATATATAGGTAGTGCCAAGAACACTACCCCCAGTTTGCAGAAGAAATGGAGGCAGGAAGCAATATGTTCAAGGCAACATCTCCAGTGTGAGAAAAGGAACTGAAACCAGAGCTCTCAGTTTCTAGTTCAGAACTAGCACAATGGTAATTTACATGTTATTTTCCATTATTCTCTTTGTGGACCCTGAAGGAAAAAATAGCAATTGAATTGTCAACAGTACTAGCAGTGCCCAGAAAATTACAAATGCTTATAAATGCTCGTTGATTATGCTCTGAAGTTTTTTGGGTTTTTTTGAAAATTATCTTTAATGTGTTGCAAGTCATATAAAATAGAACTATAAAAATAAAGTCAATAATATTAGCTACTTAAGTTATGCCAGCCTTTAATGACTACTAAATATACGTAAAATCAGAGATCTGGTCTTATGTTCAGGACATGACTTGAAGAAAATGGAAACTGCCAAAGTATGACTATATATTTCTCAAAAATTATAACTGAGAAAATATTTTTAAGGACAAGTGACAAGCATGTTTTCATAGCAAGAAATATGTTGCTGCTTCCAGGATTTAATTTTAATTCCCCAATCTCAACACCCACACAAAAGCTTGTCCCTATGTTTCTTCTCTTATAAAGATCATTGTAATGCAAAACAGGAGTTATTCCTGAAGAGTGATACTGTCACAAAGGGGTAGCAGTTATAGGACAGATGCCAATAAGGAACAGCACAGATATGTGGCTTTCCTTGCCCCTTGTTCCACAGGCAGCATATATGGCAAACTAGAGTTTATATTTGATCCAGAGATAATTGAGGTTATTGACTAGATCAGATTTGTGCTCTAGGGAAATTTGGATATGCAGAATTCATACTATGATCAAAAAAAAAAAAAACAAAAAAAAACGAAAATGCTACTCGAGATTTTAGACAAGAAGCATTCGTGTTGTTAATAGGAGACTGTCCCATCATTACTCTCCCACATAGTCATCAAAATGATTTTCCTATTGCCCAAGTCTGCCCATATCCCCCTGCTAGTCAATACACTCCAATTATCTCTGGCTCAAACATGAATTTGTTTGCAACCTGAAGCTCTTCACAATCTGGGCCTTTCCAGCTTTCAAATTTTTTTTTTTTACATCTCTCCACACACTCTATAGCACAATCATGCTAGCCTATTTGCTGTTTCTCTCATACAGCACTCCAATTCCTAGATCCATGCACTTGAACTACTGCCTGAAATGCTCTCTCTTTTGGCTCTTGGAATCCCTGATTTCTGTCAAGACTCAGATAGTACCATATTCAGGGAACAGCTTTTCCTGATCCTCCAAGCTGCTAATGGCTTTCCTCACAGATTAACTTCAATCAACTATGTATGCCTCTTTTAAATGCCTATATATGTAAATGCTATTTCTATTATTGCAAATTTTTTGGAAAACAGGGGCTTTCACTTTTACCTTGTATCCTCAGCATAATAATACAAAGCCAAGCACATTGTAGGGACTTAATAAATGCTTATTAACTACTTACATTACAAATGTGTTATAACTAACTTGTAATTTATGTTTTGAATCACCCATAAATTTGATTCTTCAGACATCAGGCAAGAGTAACAACTGTACAGTCTCATTCCAAGAAGATTTAAATTATAAAAGATGAATTTGCATTTTGAATTTTGTGATCATTAAAAATACCACATAATTTCCAAAGTAATATAGCTTATTCTTTTACTAGTCAGCAAAGTGTTACAGTGTATAAACGCCAATATTTGGGGTGGGAAAAATTTGAGTTTAAACTTCTCAGACTTTTACTGCCTTCCTGCCCATTGGCATGTCACTTTATTGCTTTGGGCATAAACTCCTAATATGCAAAATGAGGTTTGACAGGATGAGCAACAAGGTGTGTATAAAATTATATGTACATACATATATATATGTACGTATATATATATATATATGGTATACTAACTAAACAGACTACCCATTCAATTGCATGACAGCCTGGACAATAGGTATATTGCATTGATCTGCTTTTTTCTATTAGGCTGATGCCCAAATAATCCTAAATCTAAATGGAGCACTGACTTGAATCAACCAGTATGTCATCTAACAAGAGCATCTGGAGGACTTAGTCATTTTTCATTTAGCCTGCGCAAGATATCCTTAATGGTTTAGGTAAACACTGATATGGCATACGTTCCCATTTTATGTCTCATTTGACATCAATAGCTAAAAAGTTCATTGAAAAGTTCTTTCTGAACGAGATTATAAATAAATTAGAGGAACATAAGATAGTTTACCTCCCTAGAGGAGGAAGGAATTTGTGACAGAGATCATTATTGATCACAAAATAGAAAATTTTGATTATATCAAATTAAAAAGTCTTTGTACAAACAAAACTATTGCAAACAAGATTAGAAGGGAAGCAATAAACTGGGAAAACATTTTTACAGTTAAAGGTTCTGATAAAGGCCTCATTTCCAAAATACATAGAGAATTGACTCTAATTTAAAGAAATTAAGCCGTTCTCCAATTGATAAATTGTCAAAAAATATGAACAATTTTCAGATGATGAAATTGAAAGGGTGTTCCAAATCACTATTGATCCGAGAACTGCAAATTAAGACAACTCTGAGATACTACTACACACCTGTCAGATTGGCTAAAATGACAGGAAAAAATAATGATGAATGTTGGAGGGGATGCGGGAAAACTGGGACATTGGTGCATTGTTGGTGGAGTTGTGAACAAATCCAACCATTCTGGAGAGCAATCTGGAATTATGCTCAAAAAGTTGTCAAACTGTGCATACCCTTTGATCCAGCAGTGCTACTACTGGGCTTATCTCCCAAAGAGATATTAAAGAAGGGAAAGGGACCTGTATTTGCCAAAATGTTTGTGGCAGCCCTTTTTGTAGTGGCTAGAAACTGAAAAATGGATGCCCATCGATTGAAGAATGGTTGGGTAAATTGCGGTATATGAATGTTATGGAATATTACTGTTCTATAAGAAATGACCAGCAGGATAAATACAGAGGGGCTTGGAAAGACTTACATGAACCGATGCTGAGTAAAATGAGCAGAAACCAGATCATTATACATTTCAACAGCAATACTGTATGAGGATATATTCTGATGGAAGTGGATTTCTTCAACAAAGAGAAGATCTAATTCAGTTCCAATTGATCAATGATGGACAGAATCAGCTACACCCAGAGAAGGAACACTGGGAAATGAATGTGGACTACTTGCATTTTTGTTTTTCTTTCCAGGTTATTTTTCCTTCTGAATCCAATTCTTCTTGTGCAACAACTGTACGGTTCTGCACACATAGATTGTATCCCAGGATATACTATAACATATTTAACATATATAAGACTGCCTGCCATCTATGGGACAGGTGGAGGGAGGAAATGGAAAAGTCGGAACAGAAGTGAGTGCAAGGGATAATGTAAAAAATTACCAATGCTTATGTTCAATCAATAAAAAGTTATAATTTAGAAAAAAAAAAGTTTTCTGATTTTACTTATCAAAGCATCATGTATGAAATTAATATATGCAACAATGGGGCAATAGGGTAGGACTTTGGAGAACATATCACAAAACAAAATAATGTTCCTATGACAGTGAAATTTTCTGATGTTAAACTCAAACACATCATATTTAAAAGTGCATTAGGCAAAACTTAAAGATATGACATTCCCCTCCAAACTGGAGGTAGGAAGTACAAAGATGTTTGACACTATACATTCTTGGACTCTGAATGTATCGATCAGTTATTCTTTCTTCTTCTCTAAAAATGTTATATGGAACAGCTCTCTGGAATAGGAGTGATGGGGAGGGATGCATGAGCTAACTATTGTAAGAGAACATTAAAACTTATTTTTTTAATGTGTTATGGTAGCCAAGGGATTCAAGGAGTTAGTAAATAGATCTGAACTGAGAAACAAAAACAAGTTCTAATAATGTTATCCAGTAGACCAAGTTTTAATAAGTATTCTTCCAATTCCTATCTAGTATTTCATTGGCAGATATGACAATATAACCTATGCTGATCATCTGAAAACTGTCAGACAATTCAAGAGACATGAGAAAAATGGGGAGGTATTATGGCCCTTTCTCTGACATAAAACAAAAGAATGTGAAGCTACTCCTCAAAATGTGCTATAAAGTTGAAGCTCAAAGAATAAAATGTGGAGGGAATTATAGTATAGGAGTGTTTTTGGAGGAAGGACAGAATGATACAGAGAGAAGTTGGAATAATACATTTTTGTATCTTGAGGAAGAAGAGTATTATTTATATAAATCTTCACCTGAAAGGTTGTTTTGTGAATAATGTACTTAGTTCTGAGTCACAAGGGCCAATAAAGTTTCTAAGGACCCCTTTGAAAGTCTCTTTTCTAGAGAAAGTGGAGGCATTGCCAAAAACCAGTACTGAGGACTGATAGAATCCACATTTTGAGAGTTATTATAGTTTTGGGGTTTTTTTGCCATGAAAGTGGATGTCTCAGACTCCTGATCCTGACTTTATTTAACTATTAGTTACATAATTCTACTCAGGAACAGTAATCAATCTTCTTTGTTTATAGAAACCATCCTACTTTGTGGGCCTAAGTTTGTGGATTCATGTGTGCCAAGTCCTCCATTTTGAAATTCCATATATCAAATGCTGATAATCTGTAAAATGTTGTGCACATTAAAAAAAAATAGTATAAGGCAAGGGCTAAAGCATTTCACACTTGATTAAACACAAAGTCCTTGTAATGGACAATCTATCTTAATAAAAAATGATAAATTCATGGTAATAATTATATAAAACTTATTATTTCTAAATCTACACTACTAAAAAGATCACCTTACTGAATTATGAAAATGAATTTTTTTTTTAAATCACATTTATCATCTTAATTCTTTGTGAAGAGCAAGGCAAGACTAAGTGGTAGAGTACAGAGCGCTCTTCTCCTGGGCTAGATAAAATACTCAAAAAATTGCTTAAGTGCTTTAACTTCTATTCACCTTACTTGTTTTTTGTGTCTACTGGGAGAGTTAAGAAGTATAATAATAATGAAGGGATATAACTCCATATCCAACTGACAATCTTTCCATCCTATGCCACCCCATGCCCCTCTGTTTATGGATATTCTTTTTGACAAAGAAAAACATTTTCCCCTCGAGTAAAAAAAGGTTAATTTTTTCTGATGCACATAAATATAAACAATGCAGATTCCTTTGATATACCCAATGTGGTAAAATTTGTCTTTCCCTACTGCATCTTTTCTTCTCTACCACATCCTTCTCCTTAATTTTTATGTTACAATATCAATTTAATTGTTTTACTCCTTGTATAGATCAGCTTTATGCCATTTCTTATTTTAAAAGCCAAATATCTGTCAAAACAAAAAACATTTGCTAAGCAGAGTAGAGTAGGTCCTGGCAGAGATGGATAATGGCGGATCATTTAATTCAAGAGTTGAATTGCAATAAGGCTAACGGCAATTAGGGATCTACACTAAGTCTGACTCGATATAGTGAGCCTATAGGGAAAAAGAGAAGGGAAGGGAAAATTTGGCAACATCAGGAGGCATGAATCAGCCCAAATCGGAAACTGTAGCTTCCATACTTATCAACAGTGAAATCAGGCCTGGGTCCATAAGTAACTCAGGCAAGAGAGCACTTTACTCTAAATCTACTTTTTAAAATCTATTTTTAAAAAGTTGTTTCCTTTTTTTAGTCATTGATTACTTTCTATGTGGTAGTCCAAATAGAAAAACAAAATGGTCTCCACTCCTAGCAGAATGGAGGTATCAAGATTATTTTTTGTAGCAGATAATCATCAATATATTTTAGGTGAGAGCACTTGAGCACTCATTTTGTTTAGTGCACACACATTAGATACTTAGGTCTTTGGAAATAAAATATTAATAAAAAATTGAAAACACAGAAGATTTAATACCTGCAAGGGCATATAGATATCTTCTGAAACTTGATAGGAAAGTAAATGGAAGCTAATTACATTATAACAGTAAATATTTTCATCCACATAATTTTACTCAAAATGTTAACTAATCATCCCATGAAAGTTAAGCTCTGGTAGGTTCTAAAATTTACTGAGGATAATAAGTACAAACTCAGTGCCAGATGATATTAATCCAGAGTTCAAAGACTAGGCTGGCGAGGTATGAAAACTTCTTTAATCATAGCAGCTCTTAAAATGGATAAAATTTTATATGCATAAAGTAGGTATGGTAACATTTTACCTATCTGGATCTTTGTGATATGGCAAACTCCCTTAATCTGGAAAACTTTTCTAGATCCAGAACAAAGCAAAAAGGCCTGAGTAGCAAAATACAATTGATGTTTCAGAGTGCCTCAAGTTTTCATCCTAATTCAAAGCAGTTTGTGTAACTATGAGCTTTGCAAACCCAAAAGTGAAGGTTGGGAAATAGGAAATTTGATGGGGGATAGGAAAAAAGTGATGGGTAAAATGGAATATTAAAAGCTATGTTATAAGTAGGCAAAAACATTTTTTAAAACTAGACATCAATACAAACAGCAGTTCAGTCTGAAGCCCCCTTAACACAAAAGCCAAGTAGCTCACCCACAGGAATGGGTATCCATCACTATGTTTTGACACATTACAAAAATGGATGATCATAAAGTTGACCTTGAGTTGAAGAATGGCTTAATCATGTTCAGTGCCAGGTAATACATTTTATAAAGAATTTTTTTTTTTTAAATGTGGTTCCCTAAGTTTTCAACAAAGTAAACTTTTACAAAAGTTTGGCTGACCAAGGTCATTCCTCAAGCATCTCAGAGGATTTTCATTTTTAAAATATAATTTCTGAAAAAAATTGACTGAATAATAAATACTAATTAATAAGAAGACTTAAGCCTGTAACTGCAGTTTACTTCCTAAATTCACTAATCTTTAAAAACCTCAAGAAATTCAATAGTAAATCTGATAATTAAAATATTGTATAGGAAATTATGATAATACATTTTAAAAGGAAAAGTGAACCCTTTAACATAAAGGGAAAAATTTATGGAAAATATGCTGTATCAATCATGTCAGTGATTTTTTTTAAAAATAAAAGCAGTCACAATGATCTCACCAGTCTACCTAGAGGACTGGTCATTGATTTATCTATTACAATTTGCTACTTGAGTTGTTTCTTGCGGAACACAAACTTTTATTAAAGTTGGCTAACCGTCACTAGTTTAACTTCATTTCATTACAAGTAGCTTTCTCTCGTATCTTCTATCCACAGTAGTTCAAACATTTCATTCTTCTACATTTTTCCTTATAACTGAAATGGAAATCTGACAGAAAATTAGGATACCTGTCTTCCTCTAGGTTAAGAAAAAGTATGGCAATTATGACAACCAATTACTTTTTAACCGATAAGGAAGGTCAGCTAAACAAACACTCAATTATGGGGGAAGTTCAGATTTTTGCAAAAGTTATTTTAATGCAAACATTGAAAATACCACGAAGGTAAACCACATAAGACAAAATTTTTACTAAATGAACAAAGCCAACACCTTCCCAACCCCAAACTTGTCCATCAAGCTTGAAGCAGCAATGTCTTCCAGAAGTATTCAGCCACCACTGCAAGACAAAAAATAAGTTTTGAATAAATTTTATTTTAGCCAATCAAAATAAACATTTTATTTAAAGCAACTTTTATATAAATGAAAGGTCATTATTTCAGGAGATATTCTTCACAATAACACAAAAAACTCCATATACAGTGTCATTCACTCACTCATTAATCTAAACATTTATTGAGCATGATAGGTCATAAATAATGTTTCAATACTCAAAAAGTACTTTAGAGATCCATATTGGTAGGTCAAGAGAAGGCCAATGACACAATGTAGCCTAATTCTAGATAAGCTTCTTACAACATTCTTATAGTTTTAAATATAAATCAGAGAACGGTATAATAAAGTAATGTTAGGGAAAATGGATCTGTCAGAAAATGCTGGTAAAATAAGAAGTCAAGACATATAGACAAACTATGGATCAAGGGAAAATACTACTCTTTTTCTGTCTGCCTGTTTTCCCATAGGAAGAAGCTGCCTGCTAGCAACTAAGCCACAAAAAACATAATTTAAGAATTTATTATCTTGAAATAATTAAACTCCATCCCTGTTAAGGCTTTACATTTATTTTCAGATTATGATGACATTTACCTACTATATATATATATATAGGCCTTGTCTAACATCCTATTTTTTTAAACTATATGAGTGGCTCCTTTAGATTTGTGTTAAGCCTAGTTCTAAAATCAAATGTTAGCTGTGCTGTGATGCTCCTACTGAATCTCAAGTCCTGTTAGCTAGTTTGTATAGTTAAACCAGCATAAGCTCATGTCTACCACTGAAAAACATGGCAGCTTAAAAATAATAATTCAATTGGAAAGTCCAAAGCAAGTTATCTTTTCCCTCATCTCCAAATCAACACACCTACAAAAACAATGAATAACTACAAAAAGATAATTAATTGACTGATAGAAGATCTCCAGTGATATGCCCCAAAAAAGTGGGAGGATGGGGGGGCTGGTGAGTAGGAAGTAACAAGAGTGTCCATCCTGTTCAATATTTTTTTTCCCTAATGACTTAAAAAAGACATAATATACCTGAATGATAGGATCAAGACTCAAAAACCTAGACTTGAAATTAATAAGATGGAATTCATTAGGAAAAAATGAAACCCTATACTTAGATTCAAGTAAATAAGCTAAATAGAGAGAATAGATAGTGTAAGAAGAGCATTCCTCTTTCAGTGAAAACTATTTATAGGTTTAAGTTAACTATAATCTTAATATGTGCCAACAGCATGACTGCCAAAAATAAATAAATAAAAAAACAAAAAATATTCCTTAACTTACTTTTAGATTAATAGAAACAAAATAGTCTGAAAATGAAATAATTCTAAAATATATTGTGATATACTATAGTGCTATAAAAAGTATTACATTCTTAAGGACATTGACAAACTGAACACATCAAAAGTAGGCCAATATTAAAAGCTTACATTTATATGGTGTGCTAAGATTTGGCAAAGACCTTTACATACCCAATAACTTAAAAAACTAAGAATATTCGGTGTAGTAGAACAAACTTAATGAGGAAAAAATGACTGATAAAAGTATCTGATGAGGAATTATGAAGATTGATTTGAAAACCAAGTATCAATAAGTAGAAGCTACAAGGAAGCAAATTTCAGTTCAATATAGCACAGAATAATGATTTTGCTAATTAAAATAATTCACATTTCTAGAGCCCTTTAAGATTTACAAAGTACTTTTCAAACCACAAAAATTTTAATGATGGCTGAGTACCTGAAGTACCCGAGTACTGGGAACTCAGACATGTTAACACAGTCTAGCTAGTCCTAGTTATGACATTCACTGTGTCCTCAGATAAATTATTTCATTTCTCTGAGCCTCAGGTTTCTCTAATCTCCAGGGAGGTTACACTAGATGATTTCTAAGACTCCTTTATAATATCCTTTCAAAGATTAGTGTCAGCTAGTAGAAAGTATAAATCCAAATCTTCTCAATTTTAGTATAATATTTGTTACCTTTATACATAATTTTTAAAGTTTGAAAAAGCTCTATTTTATTATCTCTTTTGTTCCTAACAATTCTGTGAGGTAGGTCTTCTTAATTTTAAAGAGGAACAAATTAAAGGACAGAGATAAAAGTGGCTGGTCTTGTGGTCACACTTAAGATTTAGAGGTAGGACTCCATGTATATATGCTTTTCATTACTCCATTTCTCTCTAGTTCTAACAAAGAAATGAACTTAAATGAATATGGAACAGGCTATTTTTTAAGGAAGATGGCCTTTCCACCTTAACTGGAAGTGTTCGAGCAAAGCTGTAAAAGCCAACTGTCAGGGGCATTGTAGAGGAAACTATCTTGCAAACTAGGAATGATAGGTAGACGATTCCAAAGATGCCTTCTAACACTACAATTCTAAGATCATACATTTACTATTTTTCATCTAATTTAATTCACATTAGAAATCTATGGAGCATCTATATCCAACTCATTTGTCAACATTTATAAGATAACCTCTATTAATATTAATACATTATTATGTGTGAAATAGAACAAAGTACTCAGTATGAAAATTAAATCCAGAATTGTAATCTTTTGGCAGACTGATTATAGAAAAGAAAAAATTATGAACATGGTATTTAAAAAGGGCAATGGGAATACATCTTATATAAACTGCAAAAGTGACAGCTAATAAGTTCATACAATTGCATTATGAAGCCACACTACTACTTTTATTAAGTTCATAGAATCAAATTACATAGCATATATCAACTTTAAAAAATGATTTTTGAACTAAACTCTTTAAATGATTGTGCTATTAGCAAGACTACTTTTCTTAGCATAAGCCAAAAAAGTAGGCTTGATAATATTCTATTTGCAGGTTCTTAATGTCTAAAGGATAAGTATAAATAAATTTTTACATGTTATGCTACAATAGTTAACACTGCACATGAAAGCTGACACTTTTAAAAATCCTGACATTTCATTCAAAATGATTACAAAATTTATACTTAAATTATAGTTTTAATTCCAACTAAGAAATTCCATTTGATGTTACTTACACAATGATGTTATTAATAGGGATATGGATCAATTTAACAAAAAATCCAATGAATCCCATTATAGCAAATCCTATTGCTGTTGCCATAGCGATCTTCTGGAATTCTGCAATTAAAAACACAGATAACTTACTTTATTTTCTTTATGTTTGAATGGCATAATTTAAAAAAAAAAATGGTCAAGCAAAATTTGTAAGTCATAACTGCTAAGCAGATATTCTCTTGGTTACTGAATTTAAATAAAATGTGATTAACATTCAAAAATAATAAATTCTAAGGTATACTCTCACATCTAACATCCTAGCAGATATAGATGCCAAAAGATGGGAATGTTCAATATTAGTGGGATTATGAAAAGAGAGGGACATTGTTAACATGCTTGTTAACATGTAACATTGTTACATGGAATTGTAAATTTGTCCAACCATTCTAGAAAACAATTGAAAATTAAAGTTAAAAGTGATCAAAATATGTCTTTTGTCCCAGAAATCCCAATATTTGATATGTACCCCAAGTAGTTCAAAAATAGAAAAGTCCAGAAAAAAAAATATTTAGAGCAGCACTTTTTGAAGTAGAAAAAAAAAATGAAACAATATAATTGCTCATGGACTGGTGGTGGAATTGGTAACAAACTGCACACGAATATAATATAAGTAATAAAGAATGTGAAGAATACAGAGATGCAAAGGGTAGACAAACTGATAAGGAGTGAAGTGAACCAAGAAAATGATTAAAAACGACTGCAAATAAAAATAAAATAAAATAAAAAACTGAAACTGGATAGTGGTACCTGATCCAAAAGGAGAGATGAGTATACCCCACCTTCCTTCTTTATTGAGATACCAAGATTATGAGTATGAAACACTAGACATTCTATATTCTATTTTATTGATGTGATAGTTATGTGGAATTACACTTTTTTTTTTTTTTTTATTCTGTTACTACAAGGGAGAAACATTTGAGGTTTTCCCCTCAAAAAGTGTTAATTTGTTAATGTGAGTTATGTTGATATTTAACAACATAAGAAAATAGTTTTGATCTCAGATTCTCTTGAAGGACTCCCTGGACCACATTCTGAGACCTGTACAAGGCATAGTTCTGAGTGATAGAGGTGACATAAAAACAAAAGACCAATTAAAAATCATTTTTTTTTAAAATGAAGCTTACTTAATTTATTAGTTAACTTTGCCATAAAATATCTGAGATTTTAAGATAATACACAATACATACACAAATAATGTTCCTAGTAGGATTTGCAGATAAAATTTTTGCAGTAAGAACCATACATATCCATAAGACGACATAGTTCAAAATACTTTTTTAAAAAACTGGGACACAAAAGGAAAAATAAATTGTTTTAGGAAAAATCAATATTAGTGAGAAAAACTGGTAATAGTGAACCAAAAGAGGAGTTTGGATTAGCATAATTTAAGCAGACAGACCATATTCACATAATTGATAATAAGCTATATGAAATAATTATTCAATCTATTTGCTGTAACTAAAAAGGCAAATCAATTTAAGATATTTCAGGAAAAGAAATATGGGAAGTGGCTATTTAAAAAATTAATAGCTAAATATGAGAAGAAAAATCTGGAATTTTCCATATAAAAATACAAAAAGCAATCTTTCTTTTATGCTGTACTGTTGAGGGGGAAAGTAGGCACTTGTAATTGAAACCAGTAAGTACCCATGTTAGTAATATTCTGTCTCAACAGAATACTACACACTTAGTTACACCAAGAAACTCTACAAAAGAGAAGTAGGGCCAAAAGAAATTAAAATATTAAATAGAGAAAAGAATGCCAAGAAAATTCATAAAGATAAAGAAATACTTAGAAGGAAAGTAAAAAACACATACAAGGAGGAAAACAAAAGTAAAAGTCAAGCAAGTGATTAGCAGCTTTACCTTTTCTATCTGGCTTGGTACATCTTTTGACAAGACGAATTGAGTCCTTCACAAACTGCCGACTAGGTTCAACAAATTGCATTACCTGATCCATGACTATCTGTTTAAACAAAAACAAATTATTAAATTAGTTGTATGTCAAACATCTGCTTATTTGGTTAGATCACAGTACTAATGAGGTCACAGTTGGAGGGCCAATTAATCTTGAAAAAAGTATTTCAAAGATCAGAGTAGAACTGGAGATATACGAGTGCAGCTGGAAGGGCATCTCCACCTGAGACCATATTTGCAACTGCCATTATGAAAATCAGAAATGATGATACAACCCTGGAATACAATTTATTGAGACATCTATATTCTAGAATGTACTTAATCATCAATCACTGAGGGTATAAGGGAAAAAGAGTATGGGATCATTTAAACCATCTCCACTATACTCACAAAACTATATTTCAACACATTTTTAAAAGAGGAAGCAAACTCTGAACCTGCTGGTTAAATTAAGATCACTGGATTTTGTTCATCTATAAAACTGAGGAGGTCGGATTAGATAACCTCTAAAGGGTCTTCTCCCACTTTAATGCTATGGAATTAATGATACACTTCCTCTTAATGATTTCTAGCCAAAAAATCCACTATCCTCTTAACAACTAGCAATTCTTTTTTCATTTGTAGGTAAAATTTGTGTCCCACCCCTATGTACTAGCTACAATCTAGGTCTAAAGCTATGATTTATCACTCAAGTTTTAGAGGTATCCTTATTGGGGGAGGGGGGGCAGGTAGTATAATTCTCCCTTTTCAATTAAAAAAAATTCAAAATATTAATTTCTATATTAAAACATGCTATTCACACATCATCATCACTTCAATATGAAACATTCTTCAAATATCAGTCCCTTCACTATAATATGTCCTTCATATATGGGACTTTTAAGAAGAAAACTTGGGTTCAAATTCCAGCTCTAATATTTTTGCAACCAAGGACAAGTCACTTAACCTCTGAACTTCAGCTTGCTCAGAAATAGTGGGGATAACAATATCTAGCTCATGAATACTGCTGTTACTAGTATTATTTCCGCCACCACTACTAGAAGCTTTTCCAGTTTGACAGGGAAGGAAATAGGCATGTATATAGTGTCCACTATGTGCCAAACAGTCTAAGAGCTTTTTATAAATAGGTTATTTCATAGGCTGAAATAAACCAACATAGCTTTGAAAAACACAGGGTCACCTCTGTTAGTATGAAGCATCACAACAAGAGTAAAATTTTATGGAATACTATTCTCTAGAAATAAAAATTCTCTAAACATTTACCAGTCTAAATTGGCCGAAGTAAGCTTATGTAACCCAGAGCTGCTATTCAAAGCCCATGCAAGGCTTCAAGCCTGGTTTCCACAAGAATCACTCTACTTTATACACCCTCACTCGATCTGTCTCTTTCTCACACGCACGTTGTGTCCAGCTTTTTGCAACTCCGTGTTGGGAATTTCTTGGCAGACACACTGCAGTGGTTTACTAAGACAACAAGAGTTATGTGACTTGCCGAGGGTCTCACAGATAGTGTCTCCAAAATCCCGACTCCAGACCTGACGCCAGATGCTGCTTATGTTTGTGTATGTGTATTTACGCATTTAGGCTCTAGATGGGCAAGTCGTTTACAGGTGACTTTTCTCGCCTGTAAAATGTGCTGAAAAAATGAAGGCCAAACCACGGCAGGATCTTTGCCAAAAACCCTCAAATGTGATCACAAGGAGGCAGTTCTACACAACACACGTATAATACGTTACTTTCCAATCAACATAACATAGTAAATGCACCAGTTTTTTATTGATTTCGTGTGTAGAATCATTTTATCCGTTTAATTGTACTTTATTCACGTACAATCCACCTTTCTTGAGGCTATTCTTTGTCTTTTTATGCCCAGACCTAAGGTAAGAGCAGCGCTGGGCAAAAAGTAGGTTTGTTGAAGTTTTGTTTTAAATGCTTGTTGAATCTACTGGTCATCCTGCCATTTAGGGGAGGGGGTGGGGGGGTAAGAGGTGAAAAATTGGAACAAGAGGTTTGGCAATTGTTAATGCTGTAAAGTTACCCATGTATATATCCTGTAAATAAAAGGCTATTAAATAAAAAAAAAAAAAAAATGCTTGTTGAAATGAATTGAATTTTGGGAATCCCAGTCCTAAGAGATATCAATAAAGAAATACAACTCTGTCTGACCGACAATGTCTTAAGTAAAATACTGGGTTCAATGTCGTGCCGATGAAGCGGGGGACCAGCCTTTTCAGAGAAGCCCCTATGAAAGAAGGCGAGTGTCAGGCGGGACCCCCGCCCGATCAAGCTGAGCCTCGGCGGGACGAGGATAGGCTCTAACCTCTGCGGTGGGTGCCCCAGCACTAGTGAACCCCTCCCGGCCCTTACTGGGACCCCCACCCGGAGGAGCCCCACTCCACCGCCCCCCCCCCCATGCCCAGGGCAGGGACAGCTGGCAGCCAGTCACCCCACGGCTGTACCGTGGCGGGAGACGAAAGGCCCCAGGGAAGGCCCACTCCACACAGGGACGCCACGGAGGAGACCGAGAGAGCGGCGACCCAGGCCTGGGCCCGGAGCCCCCAGCCCGGCAGCAGTGCAGCCCGCCGGTGGCCGCCCTCGCCCTCCCGGCCGCAGGGCGGCGCGGAGCGGGCCCTTCGCCGCCACATTGGGCAGTCCTGCCAGCGCGACCGCCCGGAGAGGCCGAAGCCTCCTGCCCCCTTGCTCGTGGTCTCGGCAGCGCCCGGCCCCAGCCGGGAGGCGCAGGCGGAGATGGAGGCCGGGCCGGGCCCGGGACGCAGAGTCCCCGTCTACCGCACTGCCGCGAGCTGCGGTCTCTGACAGAACCGGTGGCTCGCGGCCGTGGCCCTTGGGCCCAACGTGCGTCACAAAACACCACGGGCGCGCGGGTTTCGGAGGGACCCCTCACCTGCACAACCGATGCTCCAGAACCAAAGGACACGTAACCACTCGAAGGAAAGCTGACTAGCCGAGGCGGAACCGGAAGCTGTCAGCCATCTCCCCGCCCTCCCAACAGGAACACGGCTCCACCGGCAGACTTGCGCAGGCGCAGAACGCACGCCTGCCACGCAGCTTCCCGGAAGTTTCAGCTGGCCGAGCCAGTTGTTGGCGTCTGGTTGTTCTAGCAACTGCTCGGACCCGCCTAGTTCCCGTCAGGCAGTCAGAATTGTTTCCTTTCTCCGCCTCACTTCCTTGAAGTCTGTTTCTCGGCAGCTTCCGTTCTTGCTCCCGGCGCCAGTACAGACTTCCAGAATTTGAATCTCGCGGGGTTTCGCACCACTCCCGTTTTCCTGCTGCGCCTTTAAAGGAAGCTCCCTGCGTGTAGCCGGGATCCGGAAAGGGAGCGCCGCCGCCGCCGCCGCGGTAGCCTAGAACTTTCTTTTCTCTCTACCCATTCTCCAGATGATAAAGCTGAGGACGTCTCCAGTACCTACCTGGAGGGCGAACGTCCGCCCTGGAGCATCAGCCGCGGTGCCTGAATTCTCAAGGCCGTCCTTTGGAATCTGAAACGTTCTCCCGGTAATTACCGAGCATAATACTCTCATTTTGTATGTAATAAAACAGGCTTAGGAGGGAAAGTGCCCCACCCCCACCCCCCCCGTCGCAGACCCCTCCCCCCCGCGCCGCCCCAAAGGAAGAGGAGCGTCCCGGTCCCCGCCTGGCCTGACGGGACCGGGAGAAAAACCATGATTTCGCCCTCCTCGGGGGCTAAAGGCGTGCGGAAATGAAAGCGGGAAAAGTAGTCCCTGTTTTTAGGAATTCACAGTCTAATGGAGAGGAAACGACAGGAGAGTGGCGCTGATTGGATGACGTTTTCTTAGATCACGTGATCCCTGTGCCCTAGTCTTGAACCCTGGGTTGCCGGAAGTCCTTAGATCCAGAGGAAGTGATCCTCGTTATCCTTTTCTCTGATACCTTCCCTTATCAAATTAATGCTCAGAACTGAGCCGTCTCCAGAAACGGTGTCCCCTTAAAAAGAGGGGAGCGGACCTGAGGACCCAGGGGGTGGAATGGAATGGGATCGGGGAAAAGGAGGAGAGGAAAAGGATGGACTACTTGCTGACTGGTCCCTTTTCCTGATGGAAACTGAACAGCAAATATTAGAGGAAGTCCACGTGACCCCCAGGAAGCAGACAACATTGGCCAAGGATGGTTATGGTCTTTTAATCCATCTAAGAAAAGTCCTTTTAGTCAATCCAATGAAAAAGCTCTGGTCTTTTGCTTTTTAAATCCTGGACAAGCATGTATACTTATTGTGTATCTAATTTATATTTTAATATATTTAACATCTACTGGTCATCCTGCCATCTGGGGGAGGGGGAGGGGGGGTAAGAGGTGAAAAATTGGAACAAGAGGTTTGGCAATTGTTAATGCTGTAAAGTTACCCATGCATATAACCTGTAAATAAAAGGCTATTAAATTTAAAAAATTAAAAAAAAGAGAGAATTCATTCTAGAGAAAAATAAATAAATAAATGCTGGACAAGGCAGAAGCTGGACAGATTCCAGGAGCTCATGGTGGGAATTGGGATGGCTGCCAGTTATATGTCTGCACCTCTCCCTGCAGGGACTAAATAAATGCTTTCTCTTTGTACCGGAAGATGTCTTTGATTAGTTCATTTGGGAAAGGGGGGAGGGGGGACTAGCACCCATTCCACACACATAAAAACAGCTATATTCAATACGTACAAGATAAATTGGAGAATTAAGACACGCAGTTATTGCACACAGTATTGGTCTCACCAAAATTCATGAGAACTCAGTAATAGATTTTAGAGCTGAAAGGGGGTAACAGAGACCCAGAATTGTCGAGGAAATGCCTAAAATATGCCAACCACAGGATAAAATGCTAAAAACAAATAGAGGTAATCACAGAAAGGGGTTGAACCTGCCAGGTTATAAAATCACAGTTGGAAGAGATTTCTAATTTACCTAATATGCAAAAGGAATCTTCACGATAACATATCTGCTGTCATCCGTGAAGGGGAAAACCACAAGTCATACAACAGCATTTATTAAATACTAATACAAACAAAAAGTCAGTGCTTTCAAGGCTCTTTAAGATTCTAATGGAGTAAGATAACATATTAAAGGGGGTGTGGTAGCAAAATCCAGAGAACTAGAAGCAGAGCCAGAACAAGTATCAAGGACAAGTATAAAGGCCTTGCCTGATCTTTCCCCAAAGTGGAAACCAAGAGGAATTCATCATTGGGACAGAGGGGCCACAAGGGAAGTTGTAAGACAGCTCATTCTATTTCTGAATGTTTATCTGAATTATTGGAAGTTTTCTACATCAATCCTCAATTTACCTCCATGACTTCTATCTGTGGATCCTATTTGTGCTTTCTGGACCAAAAAAACAAAAACAAAAAATTCCTCTTTGCCTTTAAATACTTAAAGACAGCAATCAGATTTCTAGCCTCTGAAACTTCACATTGATTTGTTTGAACTGATCTGATGTGACAAGGCCACAAAGCAATCAAGGCAATCTTTACCATCCTAGTTATCCTTTTCTTTGATATCTTCCCTTATCAAATTAGTGCTCAGAACTGAGCAGTGCTCCAGAAGTGGGCTAACCAAGGAAGAATACCAAAAATGGTATCCCCTTAAAAATTGGGGAGTGGACCTGAGGATCCAGGGGGTGGAATGGAATGGGATGTCTATCCAGCCAGGATCAGGGAAAAGGAGGGAGATGTCTGAAGAAAGGATGGGGGAAACCATACATGCTGGGAGAAGAAAAGAATAGACTACTTGCTGACTGATTCCTTTTCCTGATGGAAACTGAACAGCAAATATTAATTGATAAATGGATTTTTCTCAGTTCTCATTCTTGATATATGCAGCTTTTAACTTATTCTCATGTACATTCTCAACTTTCAAGACATTGGCTCCTAGTTTTCTTCTCTACATACCTGCTGCTTCTCAGTCTCCCTTGTTAAAAATCATCATGGAGCTATGTCTCTATTAGAAACACATTCCTGACACTGAAAATCAGATATGGAGGAAAATTTATTAAAGAAAACTTAAGGAATTATTGTAACATTTCTGACCAGAAACAGACTCTACTCCTCTTTGGCAGAGGGTGCCCTGAGCACAGAAAGGAGAGAAGCTTTATACTTGCTAGTTTGTCACAGTCCCTCCCTTGAGAAATTATTGGTCCGTTCTCTTCCAGATTACAATCTTTCTGATATGGTCATTATATGTTTCTCTCTAAATATGTATATGCATGTCCTCTCCCCCCATACATCCCAAGTTCAAAAATGGCAGAAAATTCCTCCTATGAAGTATGTTGTTTAATCTTCAGTTAGCCTATTAAGCAAGCACATTAGTGATTTGGTCAAGTCAGTGACCCCAATTAGTTGGGGCTGTATCGCCTATTAAATTTGTAGTTTTCTCAAAACCACAAGGCTTTCTGATTGGCTGAATGCATCTATGCCTTCCTAGCTCCCCCAATTCTTCATTTGCTCAAGCCTTCTGAGAAACTGTTCTGTGGAGTCTCACCCTTTCACATTCTGAAAACTTATTGTTCACTATCCTACACTACCTTGAAGCTTGCAACACTTTGTGGAAACTCAATTTTTCAGTATTTCTCATATCCCCTAACCCTAATCTTGACTATCCAATAAGGCCCTCTACCATTTCTCCTTTGGTGATCCTCATAAGCGCTAATAGGCTAAATGGCGCTCAGTATAATGACTCAAAATTTTTATATGGCTCAAATCCTCCTTCACTCCAGTCCTTCATTATCTGCATTCATCATGTTGAAAATTAAACTCATCTTCCTCCTGTAAGTTTATTGAGGACAATTAAAAATTATCTTTATATACCTAGCATAAAATAGGCATGGTTTTGAAGTATTCTGACAGGACTATGCTATGAGGGCTTGTTTAGTCCTTTTCAGGGTTGCTCATCCACCTTATCCACCTTTAGTGTCTACCTGTCACCCAGTTCTCATCTGTGGCTCCAAAAAGCTGTAGTATACACAATAGCCACACCCTGGTTTAAAAAAAAATTGGCAGACCCAGGTCTTGATGAGTTAAGGGGATGTTTTCTCCAAGCATGTGAAGACTCCCTCTCCCCCACTCCTCTTAAGATGGAATGGGAGGATGGGAACAGTTTTTTTCACCTTCCATGAAAGTGGCTAAAGCAGGCACTATGGAATACCTGATCAAGCTTCATTGGACATGGAAGATGCAAGGACATTCATTGCCGAAATTTAAACAGCAAGTAAATTAATAAAGCTTGATTTGAGCATGCACAAACTTGTGCACGCGCACACACACATACTCTCTCTCTCTCTCTAACTCCAGGTCCAAAAATTGCTACTTATGGCTCTAATATTACATAATTTTATCCCACTGGAATGTTCAGGCATAGAACTCAAATCTATGGTCCTGTTTTAAGGTTTAAGTTGATTATCAAATTTTATACCAAACTTCCTCTGATCTATTATAGTTAAAGGAGATGGAGAGCATAGGTTTTTTTTTGTAAAGTATAAGTGAAATCCAAGAGGTAGATTTGGGTGATTTGATACTTAGGTTGAAGGCCTATTTTGAGAAACTTTTTACTAACCATTTAACCTAATCTAATAGGACTTTGTAATCCATAATAAAACCATGAATTTCTTTGGTTTCTCCCATTGACTCAGATATTTCCTTCACTTTTATGGAAGATTTTTCTGAGTAAATAGGGCAACATTACCTTCTTCAGTTGGAACCAGGTTTGCAAACCTGTGGTCTGTCTCAGTATTCTTCAAAATGGGTTTTAAATATGCCCTCTTTTCATGATGGCCCATTGTGCTTGTTTGGGGGGAGTTGTTCAGGCTGAGGTAATCAGAAGCGCATCATTTGGCAAGGCAAGGTGAACCTTTCCAACTGGCTACATTCCACATCACTGTCATAGATGTTCCTCATCTGAATAAGGCTCCTTCAAGTCTATGTTCTTAATTTTTCATGTGATCCTTTTTCAAGTTACATGACCTTTATTTGATAACTTATCTTCATAATCCAAAGGGGAACTCACTTACAAAAGGGATGAGATGGTCAAAGGAAAACATTTTAAGATGCAATCCAAGTGCCCTGTTTACTGTTTGGACTCACTAAAACAATTTAAGTTTAAATTTAAATTTTCCTTACTGCTGCTCACATGAGGGTACCCACCCTCTGGGTCACATAAAACTGACCCAGTTTCATAGTGGGAGTAAATGATTTTTTTGTGAATGACTTGAGTTACTGGGCCAGACCTGTGATTAATAAATTTTAGGCTACTTAGCTTTAACAGCCTCCATACTGCCTATTTGAAAATAACCTCTAGTCTTAAGGCTGGGCTTTTAGAGTTCCACAATTTAGTGCTGTTGCTCCATCATTCCCCAACGAGGTATGAATCTCAAAGAAGTTGTTAACACATGCTAATTCTTATTTTGGTTTGAACTCTGGCAAAGATAATAATTGAATCATTATTTCTACTCTTACCTTTGCCTTGTCATAATTTATTCATTCTTACAGTGTGACCAGTCTATTGATGGTCATAAACAAATAAGATTAAGTTACTTTCTCAGAGCTAGTAAGTGTCTGAGGACAGATTTGAACTCAGGAAGATGAGTCTTCCTGACTAATGGTCTGATACTCTATCCATTGTGACACATTCTTGTTCAGTTGTTCACACTTATCTGACTTCCATAACTCTATGCTATAGCACACCAGTCTCTTCTCTTCTTCACCATCTCCCAAAGTCTACCCAAATTCATGTTCATTGCTTTCATGACACTATTCATCTCATCTTCTGCAGTTCTCTTTCCTTTTGCCTTCATCTTTCCCGACATCAGGATCTTTTCTACTGAGTTCTGTCTTCTCATAATGTGCCCATAGTACTTAAGCCTCAGCTTCAATATTTAACCTTCTAGTGAGTAGTCTGAATTGACTGATTTGATCTTGCTATTGACTTCTCTGTAAAGGAAGGCTTTGGGAGGAGTAGTATATTGCTTTACCTCCATAGCTGAAAAGGTGTTAAGTGTCAAAAACTGAATCATTCAGCATGGTGGTGAGCCTGTCCTGGGAGAACCAAACAAGCTCTGACAAGTGCTCTTCTTATCTCCATTTTCAATTGAGAAAATAAGCTGGGAGGTCAAGTGACTTGGTCAAGATCACACAGTGAGGCAGCATTCAAACTCGTGTCTTTCTGACTACAGCTCCAAATTTGTTAAGGGGCAGGTCAATTCTCCAAGAGCCTCTACAGCTGTGGATCATAATATCTGAAGGAGTTGTAGGGCAGCCTTTGCTGACAGGTGTTGCAGACTGGAAATGAGATAAATTGGAAGCAGAGGGAAGAGGAGAGAGGTCAGACCACACAACTGCCTCTCAGTCTCCTTGAATCATCCTCTCACAAGAGGAGATCCATTCTGCAGGTTGGATCTCCAAGAGCCACTGTTAGGTGGCTCCTGTGTATTCGAACACAAGTTTATCCATTGTATAATTTAAATATCTTTAAAATGTGTGAACTGCAAGTAGGGGAACAAAATTATTCTAGGATTAAAACAATTAAAATAAATCTGTTGGAAACTAGCAAAAACTTTCTAAAAGTCATACTATTCTAGAATGAGGCCACAAGGTGTCCCTCTCTCCTTAGTGAATTGCCATCCTTGAAAAGTTAACTTGTTAATATGGAAAAGAAATGGAACAAAGATATACCAGATGGTTAAGTGAATTAAGGAGTCAAGCACATTGTAAGGAACCTTGTGACTGATAAAGATTGAGTGCAAAAGAATATAAACAAAACGAAAAAAAAAATATTTTGAGAAAGGAACTTGGTTTAGAGCAAAGAAAAACACAAGGAATCTTTAGTACTGGTATACATATCCATGTGTATGTGCGTACACATGTATGTATATATACTCCCTTGTCCCATGTGACCTTGGACAAAGTACTGAACCTCCTGAAATATGAGGTAGGTAGACTGAGGACCCTCAGCTCTAGCTCTGCAATCTTGTGTCTATGCCTTGAGACAGGATATTAGCAAGACAATGACCCATAAGAATTAAAGTAAAGGAGAGAACAGTTCATGAGACCAAGATCAGCTCACCCTCCTCTAAACTGGAGAGAGCCTCTGATTTGTTAAGTAGATAGATTCCTCTGCATTTGGAGGAAATACCTGCTAGGATCTAGTCTACAATTTAGTCTGCACCACTCCCTCTTCTTCTCCCCCACCCAAAAATAATAATTCTGGTCTCTACAGAGCCTTGCAAAATTTGGTGCTTATTAATAATAGATTCTTCTGAAAACTATTCACATGGCTCATAAAGAGTAAGATTTCTGGTCCTACAACCTTCATCATTTTCTCTAATTTCTCTCCTCTGACAATGCTGCCACCTAACCTAACAGCTAAACTGTTGCTTTTGCCCACTGGTTTGTATGACCCCATGTCTCTCGCCATTCCAGTCTTATCTCTACTCAGCTGTCAGTCACCCAACCCATCATGTCATTTCCTCCATTAAATAAATTCCATTAGCTTCCTGTCACCTCCAAGATCAGATACAAAATTCTGTTTGGCATTCAAAGCCCTTCATAACTTCCCCTCACACACACACACAATCTTGCCAGTCTTTTTACACTTTACTGGCCTTCATGTGCTGTGCAATCCAGTGTCGCTGATCTCCTGCCTAATTTTTGGAAGACATCCTGTTTCTTGACTCACTGCATTTTCACTGGCTGTCCCTTCTTCTCGTGAGTTTTTTCCCTCACCTCCACTCCTGGCTTCCCTAGCATTCTTCAAGTTCTGACTAAAATCCCACTTAACATGTAAAGCTCTTACTTTTGTTGATTATCATCAATTTTGTCTTGTATATAGTTTCTTTGTTCATAGCTGTTTGCATATTGATTCCTCCATTGTACTAAAAGTTCTTTCAGAAGCTTTTTTTAAAACCTTTTTAACCTTTCTTTGTATCCCCAGTACATAGTAAGTGCCTGGCACATAGTAGGTACTTAAGTGTTTTTTGAATGACTGTCTTCATTTTGGAGATAATTAGGGACTCTATATTCTTCTTATGCTCCCTTCTATTAACATCCATGTAACAATCAGCAAGAGCTATATAGCTAGTTTGATGAATATATTCTCTGTAAAACTGAGAGATGCACATCTCCAGATGGACTTAATGAGATCCTAAATTTCATCTCTCATTACTCTTTGATTTGATAACTGCACATCCAAAGGGAAAGAGGGAATTAGGTAATGGAAAGACCTCTTGCTTTCCCTAACTTTTCCCAACTCCATTCTGTGTCAGCAATAGAAAAGAGCTTGTCTTCATTGTTTTGGGATCTCATGACTTTGTACCAGTCCATATTCTTTCTGCCTTCTTGCTCCCTATTCCACTTCTCAGAGGGCCTTGATGATTATGTACCAGTGACATAATTCCCCTCAGGCTTCTGCTTTGGAATGCCAAGGAACACCTACACATTCTCTTCTGTTATTTTCTGATGCATTACCTGGTAATATTTTTTTTATTATAGAAGTGACTTGATATAGTAAAAATAGTGCTGGGATTAGAATCAGGAAGATATTCAAATTCTGCTTCTTACTAGCTGTGTAGGCCCCAGTAGGTTTTCTAACCTCAATATGCTAAAGACTGTTCCTTAGAAACTTATATTTTATTTATTTTTCCCTGGAGGATTTTTAAAATTTATTTAACATTTTTCCCCAGTTATATTTAAAACATTATTTTACATTTTTTTTTAAACTTTTGAGTTCTAGGTTCTCTCCCTTATTCCTGCCCTCATTTAAGAAATCACATGTGAATGTATGCAAAACATTTCCATAAAGAGACTTATCTTTTAAATCATCTCGACATTGTGATTGTGATAGGGGAATTTCCATCACTCACTTTGAAATCACAGATCCTTCTTTATTTATATACCATGGATATCTACGTTAACTTGGGGACTTTTACTTGGGTTACCTAACCTGAAGTGGCTAGGAAGTGCAATGGATAGAGCCCTGTGCCCGAAGTCAGGAAAACGTGTTCAAATCTAGCCTCAGATACTTCCTAACTATGTAAACCTGGACAAATCACTTAACCTCTGCCTGCCTCGCTCTTCTCAACTAAAATTTTAGGATAATAATAGCATCTACCTCACAGAATTTTTGTGGGAATCAAATCAATTATGCTAAATGTTACTGAAAGGAAAGAAGTCTAAAAAAGTATTCTTAATCACGGAAGCATAAAAAAAATAGGCAATGAAAGTGTGCTCTCTTGAAGTTTTCTTTCAAGAAGTCTTAACGTCACTCTACCAACAATGTTGAATCATCCTATTCCATTAGTAATAACAAGTGATTCATACTTGATTTTTACTTGCTGTATAAAATAGAGCAATATATTTTTGACTTTTAGAAATATTTTAACTGTCATAGTCCCAACAAAATATGGGTCTAAGAATAAATTCTCCAAAGGGCAACTTTTGCCAAATTATTAGTTATTCAGCCTCCCAGAAATATAATCAAATATGGTATAAATAGTACCACTAGAATGACTTATAAGAAGTACCTGGCAGGATCTATCTTTTGTACATTAACTTTATTTTTTTCCCCTAATATTACTATTCTTCCCATTCCAATCTTCCCTATAAATAATTTTAACTCTTTCTCAAAAAAAAAAAAAAAAAAAAAAAACAGTAAGGCAAATAATTCCCAAAAGTTAGATCAAAGCTGAAGAAACACCATTCTTGGTCTACATCTAGAATTCTGTACTTAGACTTGTTCTGTACAAATATTAAGTATTTTTCCATAAAAAGAATTACATTACTTTTCAAAATGATAGAATTTATGCCTCTAAGTAGGTGCAAAATGTTTGCTGCTCTTGAAGCTTACCTGACAAAGCCCACAAGGTGGTGATACTATCCCACAAAAGAAGGCCCTAAAATAAGCTTGCTACTCTCCACTTTGAGCATATTTCTTTGTGATTAGAGAAATGAGATTTCAAGGATGGTTGTGCTTTTAAGCTTAATATAGGAATTAAAATACATTTTAAATATGTTTTAATTTATCAAAATGTATTTTATTTTAAATACATTATTTATGTAGGAATTGAAATACATTAAATTTAGAGAATGGTGAATTTAAATCAATTTGAAAAGAAAATCAAAATAAGAGGGCTAAGGATCAGTTGAAAAGTAGTAGTATAATAAACTTCCATCTGGATCATTTGGGGAAAACTGAATGTATGTAAAAGGCAGCCAGGTGGCATAGTGGATAGAATGCTGATCAAGAATCAAGAAGATTTTTAATTCAAATCCAGCCTCATACACTTCATTCACCAAAAGTGTGACTCGGAGCAAGTCATTAACTTTTGTCTGCCTCTGATAGTTTGTAAAATGAAAAAAATAGCACCAGTCTTTTCCAGAATTGTTGTAAGACTAAAATAACATTTGTAAAGAATTTTGCAAGTGCTACATGGTTGTTAGCTATTATTTGTGGATGACCATTTCACAGAATCTTTAAGTTAGAGAAGACCTTAAAGGCCATATAGTGCAGTCTATCAAAGATTAACTTTTTTTTTTTTTTTTTTTTTACATTATACTCAATGAGGGATAATTAAATGTAACTCCTGTCACTTACAATAACAGGATTATTTTTTATGCCAAACCTAAATTTCCTTATCTGCAACTTCTACTCATTGCTTCTAAAAAGGGATAAAAGGGAGGGTGTATTGGGGAGGATGGTGATCATTTGTGAAAAAGGAAAAAGTGAGAGATAAGAGGAAAGGAAATAAACAAGAGGAAAAATAGGTTAGAGAAATACACAATTATTATTATTATAAATGTGAATGGGATGAACTCACACATAAAACAGAAGTAGATAACAATGTATTAA
Source organism: Sarcophilus harrisii (assembly GCF_902635505.1). Taxonomy (NCBI): domain Eukaryota; kingdom Metazoa; phylum Chordata; class Mammalia; order Dasyuromorphia; family Dasyuridae; genus Sarcophilus; species Sarcophilus harrisii. The sequence goes on along the minus strand of NC_045426.1, from coordinate 65,214,029 downwards.
AAAATAGAATCCTATTTGTTATTTATAAGAAACTTTTGAAGCAGAGAGATACATGCAGGGTAAAGATAAGGGACTGGAAGAAAGTAGGAATAACAATCATGATCATATACAAAGCAAAAGCAAAAATAGATTTAATTTAAAAAGATAAAGAATATATATCTTTATCTAAGATAAAGAATATATATCTATAAAGAATAACTATATCTTGCTGAAAGGTATATATACAATGTAGTCATATAAATATTCAATGTATATGCAACAAATAATATACAGTCTAAAATTTTGAAGAAGTTAAATGAGTTACAGGAAAAAATAAATAATAAAACCTTACTAATAAGGGATCTGAACTTTCCCCTCTCAGAACTAGATAAATCCAACCAAAAAAATAAACAAGAAGTTAAAGTGATGAATAAAATTCTTGAAAAGTTAGATATGATAGATCTCTAAAGAAAATGGAATAGAAATAGAAAGGAATATACTTTTTTCTCAGTAATACATGGCACCTACACAAAAATTGACCATATGTTAGGACATAAAAATATCACAACCACTTTCAGAAGAGCAGAAAGAGTAAACTCATCCTTTTCAAATCATCCTGTAATAAAAATTACATTCCATAATGGACAATGGAAAGAAATTAAAAATTTATTGAAAATTGAGTAATCTAATTCTAAAATACAAGTGGATCAAAGAACAAATCATCAGAACAATTGATAATTTCATAAAAGAAAATGACAGCAATGAGACAATATACCAAAATTTATGAGATGCAGCTAAAGCAAAATTATCAAGAGAAATTCTATATCTTTTATTGCTTACATCAATAAAATAGAGAAAGCATGCAACTAAAACAATAAATATTCTCAATTAAACACCAAATTGGAAATCTTAAAAATCAAAGAAAAGATTAATAAAATTGAAAGTAAGAAAACCATTAAACTAATAAAGCTAGAAGCTGATTTTATGGGGGACAGGGAGAAAGCAATAAAATAGATAAACCATTGGTTAATTTGATTTAAAAAAGGAAAGAAGAAAACCACATTAGTAGTAGCAAAAATGAAAGAGGTAAATTCACCAATGAAGAGGAAATTAAGACAATTTTTAAGAGCTAATTGTATGCTGATTCATTTGATAATCTAAATAAAATGGATGAATATCAACAAAAACATTATTCCATTTTAGAAAAAGATTGAACAAGCCATCAATTGGACCAATTGGGTTCAGAGAGCTATTTTGCCCAATTGTATGCTGATACATTTGATAATCTAAATAAAATGGACGAATCTCAACAAAAACATAAATTATTCAATCTTAGAAAAATAAATTGCAAACCATTAATGAACTTCCTAAGTAGAAAACCCGCAGGACCAGTTACATTCACAGAGAAATTCTACCAAACATTTAAAGAATAATTAATGCCAATACTTTTAAAAACTATTTGAAAAAAATAGGTGAATAAAGAGTTCTACCAAAGGGGAAAACCAACAATTTGGAAAAAGAGGCACAGATATTGACTGAAGAAAACTCCTTAAAAAAAATTTGGTGAAATGGAAGAAGAAAACAACTTAAAAATAAGAATTGGTGAAATGAAAAAAAAAAAATCCACTGAACTAATCAACTCCTTTAAAAGTATAATTAACCTTTTTTAAAAGGAGGCTTAAAAAAAAAGCTAACTTAAGAAAATGATTTACTAAAAATTAGAATTGGAATAATGGAAGTGACTCAATGATAAATCAAGAATCAGTCAAACAAAACAAAAAAATTAGAAGAAATATAAAATACCTCTTTGGAAAATTATGACTTGCTCATGTATAGGCCAAACCAATATAATAAAAATGACAATTCTGACTAAATGAATCCATGTATTCAGTGCCATACTAATCAAACTACCCAAAAAAATTAAGAACTAGAAAAAAAATAACAAAATTCATTTGGAAGAACAAAAGTTTAAAGAAATCAAGGGAATCAAGGAGGAAAATAAAATGAAAGAATGTGGTCTAGCTGTACCAGATCTCAACATGTGTTATAAAACAGTAATTATCAAATTAGACTGGTACTAAGAAACAAAGTGGTGCATCCATGGAATAGATTAGGTACAAATTGAATTATAATAAATGACCTTAATCTAGTATTTGATAAATCCAAAGATCCAAGCTTTTGGGACAGAAACTCATTATTTGACAAAAACTTCTGGGAAAATTGAAAAACAGTATGGCAGAAACTATGTATAGACCAACATCTCACACTATATATCAAGGTAAGGTCAAAATAGGTACATGATTTGCACATAAATGTTGACACCATAAGCAAATTAAGAAAGTGTGGGAACAGTTTATCTGTCAGTTTTATGAATAAGAGAAGAATTTAGGACCAAAGAATATATAAAGAACATACAAAATATAAAATATATCTATTTTGATTACATAATTTTTGGTTGAGTACAGTAAAAGTTTTTGCACAAACAAAACCAATACAATCAAAATTATAAAGAAAGCAGAAAACTGGGAGAAATTTTTGCAACAAGTATCTCTGATAAAAGCCTCATTTCTCAAATTATATAAAGAATTGAGTCAAATTTATAAAAATGCAAGTCATTCCCCAACTGATAAGTGATCAAAGGAAATAAACAGGCAGTTTTCAGTCAATGAAATGAAAGGTATCTATAGTTATAGGAAAAGATGCTCTAAATTACTACTGATTAGAGAAATACAAATTAAAACAACTCTAAGGTATTATCTCACACCAATCAAATCAGCTAATATGATCCCAAAAAAGGAAAATATTGGCTATTGAAGAGGATATGGGAAAACTGGGACACCAATACATTGTGGGTGGAATTATGAATTGAGCTAACCTTTCTGGAGAACAATTTGCAATTGTGCCCAAAGGAATATAAAATTGTGCATACTTTTTGGTTCAGCAATACTACTCTAGATCTAAGACATTTAAAGACATCCCCAAAAAGGGGAAGATCTATTTGTTCAAAAATATTTATAGCAACTCTCTTTGTGAAGGCTAAGAATTGGAAATCAAAGGAATCTCTCTTAAATAGGGAATGGTTAAACAAGCTATGGTATATGATTGTAATGGAATATCATTGTGCTAAAAGAGATGACAAGCAGAATGGTTTCAGAAAAATTTGGAAAGACTTATATGAACTGATGCATAATGAAGTAGACAGAACCAGGAGGACATTGTACACAGAAATAGCAATATTGTTTGATCAAGAATTGTGAATGACTTATTCTCAGCAATACAATGATCCAAGACAATCCCAAAGGACTAATGATGAAGCATACTATTCACCTCCAGAGAAACTACTAATATTGTTTGAATATAGACTTACCCATGATATTTTTCACATTTTTTCTTTCATTGTTTTTCTTTTATTCAAATCTTGTACAAAATGACTAATATGGAAATGCTTTACAAAATGGCACATGTATAATTTATATGTGTTTGCCATCTCAGGAAAAGGGGAGAGAAGGGAGAGAGGGATGGATAGAACTTGGAACTCAAAACTTTAAATAAAGTGGGGTTTTTTTAGATTGGGGAGGGGAAGAATCTTCCCTTAAGTATCTTGACAGTTTATTATTCAGCTTTATATTGAATCCTTCTGGATAATCAAAATAGAACCATAGGAACATGAGTTCCAGATTTGGTACTGCCACTTAGCAGTTGTATGACTTTGGACAAGTTACTTTAGAACCTCCCTGGGACACAGTTTCCTTTTAAATAACAATAATTCTTTTCCTGCTTAACCCTCAGGGTTGCTATGACCAATGATTTAAATAACATCTGTCAAAATGCTTTGTAAATGACAAAGTTTTAGAGGCATATAAGGCAATATTTCAGTAAGGGAGTGCTTACTACCTTTCAAGTCCCCCTGTTCTAGGACAGGTTCTTGGAGGAAATATAGCACCAAAAAAAGGTTTAGGAAGTATCCAAAGTGAGTTTTGCTCTGGGAGTAAATTAAACAAACCTTACATCCCTTCAAAGGGTTTTCAGATTTTTCTCATCTGTGAATAATTACAATAATCCTGTGAAATAAATGGTCAGACCAGATTGTTTTTCTTTTTAAATTTTATCTTCTTTGTTTTAAATTTTAACTTGTTTTTGCCAATAATTTTCTTTTATAACACTCATTTCCAAATATATCTTCCTTACCTCTGCCCCTCATCAAAACATTCATGGTATCAAAGATTAAAAAAGGAAAAAAAGTTAAAACTAACTAAATTCATTAGCTGTTTCTGTTAGTATATACAATATTTCATATCCATAGTCCTTCACATCTGTAAAGGAGTTTGAGGGGTACACTTTTTCATCTTTTCATCTTTATAACGATGCAGTGTAGTGTTTGGTTGTTCTTTCAATTTTACATTGTCATCACTGCATATATTGTTTGTATTTCTGTTTATTCTGTATCAGTTCATATATCTTCCTGTGCTGTTCTAAATTACCCATTCTTTTTTTTATGAAATGGTAATATTTCAGTACATTAATGTACTTGATTATTTATCTAGTCTTCAAATAATAGACACCAATTTTGTTTTCAGTTCTTTGTTACTACAAAAAGAACTTCTATGAATATTTTGGCATAGTTAAGATCTTTATTTCTGACAATACTCCTCGCATTTATGTGCCTTGGAGTAGAATCTCTAAGTCAAATATTATGAACATGTTTTAGTCATTCCTTTAGAAGAAATTAAAACTGCTTTTCTGAATGGTTGAACCAAGACATGTATTTTTATCATCACTTAATAAATGAGGAAACTGAGAGCCACAAAGATTAAGATGATTGCTTTCTTTAGTAACATTGATGAAATATGGCATGGGAAGTAGTAGTCCTGTGACCTACATTGTACCACAATGAGCATATTCTGTGTTGCCCTAATCTCTGAATGCAGAATTTTTTCATAGTGGAACTGGGCCATCTCTTGGGTTATCCCTCCTTTGCAGAAATCATTGGAGCATATGCCAAACTTGCCAATCCTTTATAGTCATTGTGTCTTTCTATATTGGTGAAACTATTTGCTTCCTTGCCTAATGCTTTCTGCTGACCACCCAGCCATCTCTACAATTCTCCCTCAGACATCCTAGGTATTAATAAAGGCAACTTGAGTGTTCTATCTCATGATCCAGCTCATTGATTACATTTCTAGACAGTGTGAACATCTCTTGCAATAAAATGATAAATGACTCTTATCTCACCTTTTCTTTAACTTCAAAGATATTCCACCTAACACCCTTCAAACCTACAAAAGGGCTGAAGATGGCATCTCCTCATAAATGGATTGAGCCTTTCTCTTCTCAAGCTTTGCTCTATAATTTACTGCAGGGAAGCCAAAATTACTGACCTTTTATCCAGTGAGGGTGGCAGAAACTTCACCCCAACCCTAATGTCTTCAAGTTTATAATCTCATAAACTGAATATTATGGCTCTCCAGAAAGGCTTAGGCTAACCACAAAAATTCTGGCTATTTTATTTCTTCTCAGTTAGAAAGGAAACTAACGTCAGATCTGCTCTAGAAGGCAGGGTTTTTTTTTCCCTATTGTGGGAGATTTTGGGATTCTCTAACAAGGGGCAAATGAATGAGTCATTCATATATTCCTAACCATATTTCCACAGGCAGAATTATTATGAACTTGGGTCCTTTTAAGATCTACTTCATCAAACAGAAGCCTAATGTAGTGACCCCTAGGGTTACATAATAATAACTGACATGTATGTACATAATGCTTTAAGGACTATATCTAAGGGGAGGATTCTGGGAAAATGAGAGTGTAGGTCAGTAAATTTCAAGCTCTCCAGATTTCCCTCAAAAAAACAGAACAAATTTGCACCTCAGAGCAAACACAGCTTGGTGAAAGATCAAAACTTGGGACAGAACAGGGGTTCTCCTGGAACAACTCAAGATTTGAAGACCCCTAGAGCAGGGATTAACCAGTGTGAAATGCAGACACCTCTGAACTAGTTCCAAAAAAAATCACCAAGAAGAGCCCCCTGGGGTGAACTGAGTTTGTCTGGAGCCTCAGCAAGAACCACAAAAACTTTCACCTCCTGCATATGTGTGGAGCCAAGGTCTGAGTCAGGAAAGACTGAGGAAAACTTGGCTGATTAAGTACATCAGGTCCAGCTGCAAAGACACTGGGGTATTGGGGGCAACCCATGTTTGGAGGTGCTTATACTAATACTTCCCATTTTTAAAAAAATGAACTAGCAAAAAAGAAAGAACCTAACCATGGAAACTTACTATGGGAATAGGGAAGACTGGGATTCATCTTCAGAGGAGCACACTGAAGTAAAAAGTTTTTTTTTTTTTTTCTATCCCAAAGAGTAGTGGTAAACAGCTCCCAGAGAGAATTTATAGGAGAACTCAAAAGATAATTTAAAAATCAAATTAGAGACATTGAGGAAAAAAATTAAAATGAAAACCATACAAGAAAAACAAGGTTATGGCGGGGGGGAAGTTATCCAACTAGAAAAGGAGATACAGAATCTTAAAGACAAAAATAACTCTGAAAATTAGAACTGGGCAAGAGGAAATCAGAGAAGCTATGAGAGACCAAGAAATAACAAAACACCCTTTAAGAATGAAAAACAAAATGTGAAAAGAAAAGAAAAACAAAAGATCTGAAGAACAGATCAAGAAAAAAATATATAAGAATAATTGGACTACCTGAAAATCATGACCTAAAAAGAACCTTGATATAATAATGCAAGAAATAATTCAAGAAAATTGTCCTGAAATGATAGCTCATGAGGGAAAAATAGGAATAGAAAAAAATCCATTGATGATCACCTCAAAGAGATTCTTTTTGGAAAACATATAAATATTATGTCAAATTTCAAAAACCCCAGATAAAAGAGGAAATTTTACAAGAAACAAGAAAAAATCAATTCAAATATGCTAGAGCTAAAACTAAAATTGTACAGGACTTATCAGCAGCCACAATAAAAGACTCCAAGTCATGAAATCATATACACCAGCAATCAAAAGAACTAGGCCTGTGGCCAAAATCATATCAAGCAAAATTATGCATCATATTCAATGAAAAAAATGAACTTGCACCTTTTTAGAACTTTCTATCAAACAAATCAGAACTCAATAGAAAATTTAACGTATAAGAGCCAATATCCAAGATTAATTTTTAAGGAACTTAATGTGGACAAGTTGTTTATGTTTTTTACATGAAAATGTATACCATTTGCTTACAATTGACATCAGGAATTGGGTAGCTCAAAAAAAAAGATTTATGCAAATGAGATATAGAGGAAGAATAGCACAGAATCATTAGAGATGGGGAGGAAAACTCTTAGTTCTGAAAACCTACTCACTTTTGGGAATGGATTAAATAGCTATATATATATATATATATATACATATATATACACACTATGATGGGTATAGTACCCTTCAAAATCTATACAAAAATAAGGGGGGAGGGAAAAATCAATGGGGATGCAAATGGGGTGGAGGGGGAAGAAAGAAGGGGGATGGAGGGGAAGAAAGATGAGGATCCATGGGTGGGGGGTATCTTAAATAATAGCAAAGCAAGTTAAGGAACAGAATTATAGTAGAAGACTTAAAACAAGATAAGAAAGAAGAAATGTGCATAAACACTATGGCATAGATCAGGAGTCGAATTTATAGTAAAAAAAAAAAAAAGTACTGCTAGTAGTCATTGATCTTAAACATAGTCAATCTAGAGAGAAACTTACATTATATGTCAGCCACATTAATATTGTTTTAAGTTCATGTTTACATATGGGTTAATGGGTATATATATGTGTGTGTATGTTTGAGTATATGTAGATATGTATACATGTTGCCCTATGTATGTATGTATATAGAGACATATATGCATATGTGTGTGGGTCTGTGAATGGGTGTGAATGTATATGAATGTGTGTGTGTGTATGTTAAATATATTTAGCTATTAAATTATAGCTGTGCTTAACTATAGCCTGCTTGGGGGAAATTAGTGGAGATGAAAGGAAAAAAAAAGAATAAAGTTTAAAAAGTTCACAGTAGAGAACAAAATAACCTACAAGGAAGTAAAGAAAAGATGGATATTCATGAATATAATTTCATTTATTGAATTTGAAATTCATTGTTATATTTTGAATCCTCCTAATATTCTTCTGGGTACATGACAGCATTCTGGGTTTTTGTTGTTGTTGTTGTTTGGTTGTTTGTTTTATTTTTCTTTTCTGTATCTCTATATTCTATTAAATTAAAAAATAATACATAGTAAAACATTTTAAAAGATTTATATCCAAAGCCTTTTTAATTCACTTTCATTTTTCTTTCCTTTTTACTTTTTTGTAGTTAGTTTCAGTAGTTGGAACATAGTAATAGTTAGCATTTATATAGTGCTCTGAGGTAAGCACAGTGCTTTACATATATTATTTCATTTGATGATCAGAAAAGTTTCAAGGGATAGTTATCATTATCTCTATTTTACAGATGTGGAAACTGAGATTGAGAGAGAGAAAGTAACAGACCCAGAATCATACAATTATTGTGTTTGAGTTAGACACAATTCTTGATTTTAGGTCTTGGCTCTTTATCCACAGTCACCTATATGATTTGAAAGAGATGAATCACAAATACATCAAGCAAATTATCTAACAATTTTCCTTTTGAACATCATGAAGGCAAAATGACCAGTTATGTGCATTTTTCACTTTCTCCTGACCATTTGCTTTATCCTTATACAAAGGTACCATTAAACCCCCAAATGTCTATTTCACTGTAACTTTAATATAAAGCTACCAGTTGATGGCATTTTGCAGCCTGCAGAACACTATTTATTGCATGCATTATTTCAGATTGTCACAATGACCTTGTGAGATAAGTCCTTGTCAGACCTTTGAAATCATCTAAAAATTAAGCAATGGTTGGACAAGTTAAGTATGTTGAAATTGTGATGCTTTGGAGATATATGGGTTGGACTCAGTGATCACTGATGTGTTTTCCAAATCTAAAATTCTGTGATCTAGTCCAAACTTTTCATTTCACAGATGAGACAAATGAGGTGAAGAGGCTTGTCCAAGATCACATGAGTAGTAAGGAAAAGAACTACCATGAATTCTAAAGTTTTATGGTTTCAAATCCAAATCTCTTCTCTTTATTCTATGCTTAGCCTTTAATTAAAATCAAGTACAGAATGTATAATCTCCCCACCATAGAGTGGGGCCAAATGTCACCTTTTTTTCATCCATAAACAAATAATCCTGCCATGTAAATTATAGCTCTTAATAAATATTTGTTATTTGATTACCCCTCCCCATTTAACAGATGAAGAAACAGATTCAGAGAGGAAAGCCGAGTTACCCATGGATTTGCTGCTAGTGAGTTTACTATTTGTATCCTTAGACAAGTCATTTCAACTTATTTGGGCCTCTATTTCCTCATCTGTAAAATATGAGGTTTGAACAATTGACTTCTTGTATGCTGTCCCTTCTAGCTCTAGGATCTCAGGATCCAATAATTGTTAGAACCAAGCTCAGATCTTCTGATTCCAAATCCAATGCTCTTCTTCCGTACTGTAATATAGTTGCTAAGTATGTATACATTTGGAACATGAGTTATTTTTTAAAAATAAGTAAATGGAAATATTTAGTTAAGAATTTCTATTTAACATGGAAGGCTCTGGGATGCACATAGACAGATGTGTAAATGGTCTATTGGCCCAAAGCAAAGGACTATGAGCTATGAGCTCCTCCCAGAGCTGTTTTAATATAATTCCCATAAATTTGGGCAATATTTGTTACTATTGATCTTATGTAATTTGCCTTTAACAAAATAGTACATTAATATAAACCATCAAGTCAAAAAGCTCTATTTCTCTAACATAGTTTCCTCTGTATCAAAAAACAAAAACAGGAAAAAGTTGTATTAGCCAAATTATTTTGGCTGATTGATTATACTTCAATGTGAATGTTTCAGCCCCTCGTTTTGTTGGCATATATGAAATTATTTTTCCAACTGTAGAAAGAAAATACTTTCAGGTAGCAAAAGGATATATTCAGTATAAAGGAACTCTGAAATCACTTGTGATTACTACTATCAGAGTTTAGATAAGACAAGCAGACAGATTTTTAATAATTATCCCAGATTCTCAACAGTATTAATTATCACATTTATTAATCTATGCTATTGAACTATATCCAATCAGTACTTGCAGGTAAGTACTTTTAAGTTCCTTTAGTACAGGGAAATTTTTTTTTATTATTACTATAGCTTTTTATTTACAAAATATGTGCATGGGTAATTTTTCAGCATTGACAATTGCAAAACCTTTTGTTCCAATTTTTCCCTTCCTTCCCCCCAACCCCTCCCCCATATGGCAGGTTGACCAATACATGTTAAACATGTTAAAACATAAGTTCAATACAATATATGCATACATGTCCATATAGTTATTTTGCTGTACAAAAAGAATCGGACTTAGAAATAGTGAACAATTAAGCTGTGAAGGAAATCAAAAATGCAGGTGGATAAAAATAGAGGGATTGGAAATTCTATGTAGTGGTTCAGAGTCATCTCCCAGAGTTCTTTCCCTGGGTGTAGCTGCTTCAGTTCATTATTGCTCTATTGGAACTGATTTGGTTCATCTCATTGCCGAAGAGGGCCGTGCCCATCAGAATTGATTGTCATATAATATTATTGTTGAGGTATATAATGATCTCCTGGTCCTGCTCCTTTCACTAGCATCCGTTGCTAGTGTCTCCAGGTCTCTAGGTCTCTCCAGGCCTTTCTGAAATCATCCTGCTGGTCATTTCTTACTGAATAATAATATTCCATAATATTCATATACCACAATTTGTTCAGCCATTCTCCAATTGATGAGCATCGACTCTGTTTCCAGTTTCTGGCCACTACAAAGAGGGCTGCCACAAACATTCTTGCACATACAGGTCCCTTTCCCTCCTTTAAGATTTCTTTGGGATATAAACCCAGTAGAAACACTGCTGGATCAATATGCACAGTTTGATAACTTTTTGAGCATAGTTCCAAATCGCTCTCCAGAATGGCTGGATGTGTTCACAATTCCACCAACAATATATCAGTGTCCCAGTTTTCCTACATGCCCTCCAACATTCCACATTTCTTTCCCTGTCATTCTAGCCAATCTGACAGGTGTGTGGTGGTATCTCAGAGCTGTCTTAATTTTCATTTTTCTAATTAATAATGACTTGGAGCATCTTTTCATATGGCTAGAAATAGTTTCAATTTCTTCATTTGAGAATTGTGTGTTCATTTCAATTTGAAAATGGCTTGATTTCTTATAAATTTGAGACAATTCCCTATATATTTTAGAGATGAGGTTTTTATCAGAATCTTTGAATATAAAAATGTTTTCCCAGTTTATTGCTTCCCTTCTAATCTTGTCTGCATTAGTTTTGTTTGTACAAAAACTTTTCAATTTAATATAATCAAAATTGTCTATTTTGTGATCAATAATGATCTCTAATTCTTCTTTGGTCATAAATTCCTTTCTCTTCCACGGGTCTGAGAGGTAAACTATCCTATGTTCTTCTAATTTATTTATAATCTCATTTTTTATGCCTAGATCATGAACTCATTTTGACCTTATATTGGTGTACAGTGTTAAGTGTGGGTCAATGCCTAGTTTCTGCCATACTAATTTTCAATTTTCCCAGCAATTTTTGTCAAACAGTGAGTTCTTATCCCAAAACCTGAGGTCTTTGGGTTTGTCAAACACTAGATTATTAAAGTTATTGACTGTTTTGTCTTTTGAACCTAACCTATTCCACTGATCAACTAGTCTATTTCTTAGCCAATACCAAATGCTTTTGGTAACTGCTGCTTTATAATATAATTTTAGATCTGGTATAGCTAGGCCACCTTCATTTGATTTTTTTTTTTATTAGTTCCCTTGAAATTCTTGCCCTTTTGTTTTTTCCATATGAAGGAAATGTATTTTTTGGGGGGGGGTTTCTTTTCATTTCACTCTTATGACTAATTTTTTTCTCGTAATGTCCCTTTCAATGATTTCCTGGCATATGACAATACAAAAAAGAATAGTCACAGTCTTTCCCTTCTCTGAATTAATATGTATAGCTATATCATACATAATGTTGGCAACATTATCCCCCCCCAAAAAATTGGCATTAATTAGGAGGAAATTTAAACTAAATTCCACCAGAGTGTTCTCAACCTCACTATAATATTAGTAGATTGATAACAGGCATACCCCATTTCTTGCTCACCTTAAAGTCCTGCACTTTCAATGTCTTCATCTACTGAATCAGCTAATGTTTGACCTAGTTAGCTCTTCCAAAGAAACTTTGGTTCTTCCTTGTTTGGTTCTATTTCTTTGTAAATACTCCCTATAACATATTTTCTCTAACTTTGTGTTTTCATTGAAACAAGTAATTGAACATAGAAAAGTATATGTATCCATATTTAATTATAAGTCTTTTCCAAGTATATATACCAAGTCAGGTAAGTCTATCCCCAAAATGAGGGACCTCAGAAAGAACTCACCAGTTGAAGAAAGGGGACTAACATTATGAAAGAATCTTCCAGGAAAATGCACTTGAGCAATCTCAAATTATACTACAAAATAGTATTCATTAAAACAATTTGCAACTGATTTAAAAAAAAAAAAAAGATTGATCAGTGGAACAGATTAGGGACACTATATATACAAAGGCAAAAAAAAAAAAAAAAGCCTTCAGTGTAATGATTGACAAACCCAAAGATGGTTACTGGGGGAGGATTTACTATTTGATTTTTTTTAAAAAGTACTGGCAAAACTGGATAGCAGTCTGTCAGAAATTAGCTTTAGAACTATACCTCATACTATATACCATATGACCTAGATATAAAAGATCATATTATAAATTAGAGGAGGAAGGAAGAAATTATCTTTTGACTCTGGAGGAGGGAAGAGTTTATAATTAAATTTGATACAGAAATTCATAAAAGATATATTGGACAATATTGGTTAAATAGAATTTAAAATATTTTGCATAAACAAATCTGATTTAAAAACTGTTTGCAGCAAAAGCTAATTCCCAAGCCATTCAGTGTTCAATATTAGTTGCTGAGGCCAGTCCTTATTTGGAAAAAAAAATATTCAGTCTTGGCCCTGAGCTCAAAAAATTGTAATATTTTTTTCTCTTCTTTTGACATGATCAATATGCAATGGTAATAAAAATAAAATAATGTTGCAGTATGGCAACACATGTGCACTTGAAACAGTTGAGTTATAACTGTGTCACTGAAATTTGTAGCATGTTAAGCAGCAGTGTAAAAATGATGAGAGAGCCACATATGGTCTCTGTCATAACTACTCAACTCTGCAGTTGCATATGCCATAGATAATACATAAAATGAATCAGCTTGGCTGTGCTCCAATAAAACTTAACTTAAAATATATAACCTACAAATTCTTAGTTTGCAAGCCAAAGAAAGGCAGCTGGCTAGATTTAATTGAACAAATGCCCTAAAATCTAAGCAAACCCTGTCAATGAGTACTTTGAAGTATATAGACAAATTTGATGTCAACAGTTTAATGGGATTTTTATACAGAATGACTAGGCTGAAAGCCAAGATAGGAAACCCTGAACAGAAGCATGCTATCTAATCATATGTTCCATATAATAAAATTTCTCAGTATCCTGATTTACCTAAGATCACACATTTGGTGAATTTTAGAATTAATGAGAACATACTTTATCATCACTTCCATCAGTCCCTGTTCAGAGATTTATATCTCACAAAGGAAACCATGAGCCTGGTAAGGGCCTTGCTACTTATATTGAAGGGCTATGCCATTTGTTACAATACCTAATTCTGAATTAGTTTCCATGTTGCACATCTGCATGTTATACCAGTCACCCACAATGTAACTCTCCAAAAGTGCCTCTTGACTGAACCAATCACACCATTTAAAATGCTGCCAAGCATAATAATTGTGGAAATATGTATAGAAGAACTGCACATTAAACATATATTGGATTACTTGCTGTCTAAGGGAGGGGTTAGGGAAAAGGAAGGGGGGGAAAGGGAGGAATTTGTAATACAAGATTTTTCTTTTTTTAGTTAAAGCTTTTTATTTTTTAAAACATATGCATGGATAATTTTTCAACATTGACCCTTGCAAAACCTTGTGTTCCAAATTTTCCCCCCCTTCCTCCCTCTCTCCCCTAGATGGCAAGTAATCCAATATAAATTAAACATGGTAAAAATATGTTAAATCCAATATATGTGATGACCGCGTATTTTAAGATCAGCCAGTGTCAGAAATTCAGATTAGGGGAAAATCGTCAGTCTTTATTCTCAGTGAAGAAAGATCGGAGGTGGTAGAGAATGGGCAATAGCAATGTGTGCAGCTGAGTCAAGAAGCTAGCTAGACCAACAGCCACATGACCAGCAGCTAGGAGCATAGAACCCCGGATCAATCTCTCCCAGCTTCTCTTCCTGTCTCTCTCTGCCTCCACCCACCCAAATCGTCATTTCCTATACAACAATCAGGACTTGCACAGAGAGTGGGCGGGGCCATTCTTTATCCAATCATGTATATTAATAGAGTATAGCCCAATTACCATTTAGCCTCTCGTACTTGGGACCTCAGTGCATCAACTCAAACCTCAGCCCATTACAAATATATGTATACATATTTATACAACTATCTTATTGTTGTATACAATACAAGAAAAATCAGATTAAAAAGGAAAAAATGAGAAAGAAAACAAAATGCCAGCAAACAACAACGAAAAGATGTCATGGAAAGACAGAACATCTTCAGATCTATTGCTATTCCACTAACAGATCTAAGAATACAGATTCTGTCAGAAGGGCCACACCAAGAGAATGTCATTTAAAATCTAGCAGAATAGAATCCAGAAGTATCTATAATAGCTGATACCATCTTGCTTTGATCATCTGAATTTGATATTCTGTATGGAAATAAAATCACAGCACTAATTGCATAATCAACAGTTCTATGAGTTCTACTCATAAATACTAATGAAGTCAGAATGGAAATGGTAGACATTTTTCACAGGACCTGTTGTCAAAGCTTGTGTGATCATGAAGCATGATCATGATGCTCATTTAACAAATATTCAAGATACATTCTGAATGTGACTTCTTTACAGTTAAATACTCACTTCTAAACAGTAGAGGGCAGCACAAAAGCCTTTTAGGAACCAGATAGTTATACCTCCAGGAATTAGGGTTTAAAGCAGTTATACTAGTATAGCCGATTGAATACAGAAACTTGTGAGCAAATTTCATATATAGTTAACTGAATATCTAGAAGCATATAAAGAGTCTTTGCATCTGGATGGAGCTATTCAAAAAACTCATTTAAAAACCTAGCGTTGTACATTTAAGGGGGAAAAATAGGACCCAAAGTCTAAAATAGATTTCAGAGGCAAACTTGTCCAAACTACTGATTTTATGGAAGAGGAAAGTGAGGCCTACCACCTTTAGGTGACTTGACAAGGCTCACATAGAACTCAGGTCTCCTGAACTTCAAGAGTCAAAATGCTCTTTACACAATATCATCCTGTGTTCCATGAGAATTCTCATGAGTAACTAGTCAAACAAGGCATCTTCTAGTCAGTTAAACAATACTAAACATTTTAGATTAATAGTAAAGTGAGACGTGTGATTATACTGCTAAGAAGGCCCTTAAGCAATATTCTCGTTCATTATATAAATTCAATTAATTCCTTGCTATTCTTTTAGGGGGAAAGTGTTTGTACAATATAATCAAGATTATAAATAATCTTAAATGATGGTATTAAATACACACAATCATTATTTATTTATAGGTATCATAAACAATAAACTTTCTAATCATGAAATATTAGACAACCACAAGAGGCAGAGAATTTCAAAAGATACTTTCCAGAATTCTAAAGATGGTATTTTATTTTGGGAGCAACTAGGTAGTATAGTGGATAAAATGCCAATCCTCCAGGAAGACTCATCTTCCTGAGTTCAAATCTGTCTCATACTTACTAGCTTTGTAATCCTGGGTACTTAATCCTGTTTCCCTTAGTTTCCTCATCTATAAAATGTGCTGGAGAAGGAAATAGCAAATCATTTTATCTCTGCCAAGAAAACCCAAAATGAGTTCGCAGAGTTGGACATGACTGAAATGAGTGAACAACAATGTTTTCAGGATGTCTTCAAAATAGAAGTAACAACAGATAGCCTAATAAAAAGACTTCAGGAAATCCTGCATTGCTTTATTGTGTCATATAGCAATGGAAAATGAAAACAGAGAATCAAGATATCCTGATATTTCCTTCTTATATATATTCATTCAAGAAGTAGATGGGTTCATGCATAAAGAATAATATTATAAATAAATTAGAAGAACATAGGATAGTTTATCTCTCAGACCTGTGGAGGAGGAAGGAATTTGTGACCAAAGAAGAACTAGAGATCATTATTGATCACAAAATAGATAATTTTGATTATATAAAGTTAAAAAGTTTTGTATAAACAAAACTAATACAGACAAGATTAGAAGGGAAGCAATAAATTGGGGAAACATTTTTACATTCAAAGGCTCTGATAAAAACCTCATCTCTAAAATATATAGAGAATTGACTCTAATTAATAAGAAATCAAGCCATTCTCCAATTGATAAATGATCAAAGGATATGAACAGACAATTTTCAGATGAAGAAATTGAAACTACTTCTAGTCACATGAAAAAGTGCTCCAAATCACTATTGATCAGAGAAATGCAAATTAAGACAACTCTAAGATACCATTACACACCTCTCAGAGTGACTAAGATGACAGGAAAAGATAATGATGAATGTTGGAGGGGATGTAGGAAAACTGGGACACTGATACATTTTTAGTGGAACTGTAAACGGATCCAGCCATTCTGGAGAGCAATTTGGAACTATGCTTAAAAAGTTATCAAACTATGCATACCCTTTGACTCAGCAGTCTTACTACTGGTCTTATATCCTAAAGAGATCTTAAAGGAGGGAAATGGACATACAAAAATGTTTGTGGCAGCCCTTTCTGTAGTGGCAAGAAACTGGAAACTGAGTGGATGCCATCATTTGGGTAAGAGCTGAATCAATTATGGTATATTATTGTTCTGTAAGTAATGACCAACAGGATGATTTCAGAGAGGTCTGGAAAGACTTACATGAGCTGATGCTAAGTGAAATGAGCAGAACCAGGATATCATTGTACACGGCAACAACAAGACTATATAATGATCAATTCTGAGAGATGTGGTTGTCTTCAACAGTGAGTTGATTCAAACCAGTTCCAATTGTCCAGAAATGAAGAGAGCTATCTACACCCAGAGAAAGAACCATGGGAACTGAATGTGGAACACAACATAGCATTGTCACTTTTTCTGTTATTGTTTGCTTACATTTTTATTTTCCTTCTCAGTTTTTTTTTTTTTCTAGATCTGATTTTTTTTTTTTTTTGTGCAGCAAGAAAACTGTATAAATATGTATGCATATATTCAATTTAACATATTGGACTACCTGCCACCTAGAGAAGAGGGTTGGAGGAAGGAGGGGAAAATTTGGAATGAAGGCTTTGGAAGGGTCAATGTTGAAAAAAATTACTCATGCATATGTTATGTAAATAAAAAATATAATAAAAAAAAGAAGTCAATGAAAAGGAAAAAAAGAAGAGGAAGGAAAAAAGAGAAGGAGGTTCAAATTATAATTCCTATAATCTAAAAACAAAGCAATATTTTCTAGCCTACCTGGAGGATAATTCACTTTCTGTTAAGTTTTTCTTCTTCAAAAGGTGACCAATTTGAACCCATTTCCTCCCCTATGGGAAAAAAAAGATATTCATATTGGTTTTGTTAGAGAGCTTATATAGGAATTTGAGATCAGTTGTGGATTGCACTAGATGGCCTCTGAAGGCCCTTCTGGTTATTCTATTGATTCTTTGATTTATCACCAGGAAGACACTTTCTGTAATGTTCCTCGTATAATGACATCAATCTGTACTAGTGTGTTGCAATGAACTTAACCCAGGCACTCTGTCCAACAATTAGAGCCATGTAATGTACGTACATGGTACTAGACAGCATTAAGGCCCAAATGACTTGTCATCTACAAAATGGAATAAGCTACAAATAATAATGAAACACTGAAGTCAGTGGAAGTCAAGAAGTTCCACCATTATATTTTCTACAGATATTTATAGTTATATATTTATATTTATTTATTTATATTTATATAAATAGAAGGATTTGTATTTTCTACACATTTTAAACTTCTCATGACATAAAAAGTCTTCATGGCATTGCTATATTTATATAGTCATTAAAAGTTTATTAAGCTATATCTATAGATAGGTAAGTAAATAGATATAGTAGAAAGACAGACTAACAGAGATAGATAAGTAGATAAGTAGATAGGTAGATAGATAGATAGAGCTTCAGAAGTCTTAATGCAGCTTACCTGCACTGAGGCTTTTGGAATATCCTGAATATACATTATAGGCATAGCTATATATATGTATTTGTATATTTGGGTGTGCATATGTGTGTGCATAGAAGAAAGAGATTATATTTAACCCCCATACCTACCCAATTTCCAGATGAAGGACCAGATGATTAAGGAGGACTGCCAAGAATCTTGCCAGCAATGACTAAGAGAGAGAGACTCACTGTGATTTTTACAGGACAACCTGTTTCCTTTTCCTGTATAGAAATGGATAATAGAGGCTCTGGAGTATAACCTTTTCTTGCAATATTATGTGAAAAATTTCAGTCAACTTCTATATGAACAGTACATCCCCTTCTTTATAGATTTGCTGGGATGGAATCATTACCAGACTCTTTGCTATACAAGAGGAGCTTAATGGCATTCAATGCCTCTTCTTCAGTTGGAAGTTTAAGTAGAGAGAGGTAGATTTCAACCTGAGCTGTAAATAGTGATTTTAGCATTGGTTGTGAACACTATGGAAGTATTCAGCCATCTCTTCTGGATCATGACCTTATCACTGATCAATGTTCATTTAAACAGAATCATAGTAACACAAAGGAAATGTAAGCTATACAAACCTAAAGACATCTCCATCCCAAATGTTCACATGGACTATTTGGGCCTGACCTGTGGTAGAGCCTTCCAAGCTCGTATCAGATTGATCATTCACAGTCAAACATACTGTATCTTGACCCCAACATTATAATATCACTGGTCCTCTTCAGATATGAAGGAGGAACATCAATACCTGTCCTGAAAGGTGGATACTCTTATTACCCTTATTTTATGTCTGAGGAAATAAACTGAGATTAAATAATTTGGTCTGGATCACAAATCTGAGAAGTGTTTGAAGTGGGATAGTAATTCAGATTTCCTGACTCTACTACCCTCCAATACATTCTGTTGCCACAGTTACAGAGTGGATAGGGCTCTGGAATTGGAGTTAGGAAGACTTCAGACCCATCCTGCTTAGGATAATGAATGCCTGTGTGACTGAGCCAATCAAGTAATAACTGAGTTTGTTTGATGTTTTAGTTGTAAAGTGAAGAAAATAATAGCATCAATTTCCCAGGTTTGTGGGAAGAATCAAATGAAATAATATATGTAAAAAGTTTTTCAGCCTTCTAGTACTGTGTAAATGTCAGCTGTTACTATTTTCTGAGAATAAGCCCACACCCTAATTGTGTGTGTCACCATCTTTCCAGTTTCATTCTTAGACTTGTTTCTTGTTACTGGATACTTTATATACCCCTGTATGTAAACTTCCAGATGGAATTCCATAGCTCCTCTAAGGACCATTTTATCAGGGATATTCAGGGTCTCAGTTGAGGACCTACTTTGAGTGAAAGCTCTTTCATATCTCTCTCTTTTTTAAAGCTTTTTATTTTTAAAACATATGCACGGATAATTATTCAACATTCACCCTTGCATAGCCTTGTGTTTCAGATTTTCCTCTCCTTCCCCCCACCCCCTCCCATAGATGGCAAGCAATCTAATAAATGTTATACATGTTAAAATATATGTTAAATCCAATATGTGTAAACACGTTTATATAATTCTCTTGCAACACAAGAAAAATCAGATCAAAAAGGAAAGTAAATGAGTAAAAAAATGTAAGCAAACAACAACAAAAAGAGTGAGAATGTTATGTTGTAAACCACATTCAGAAAGAAGACTTTGGATATAGAGAGCTCTCTTCATCACAAGATCATTGGAACTGGCATCAGTCATCTCATTACTGGAAAGAGTATTAAGTAAATTCATCGGAATTATTCATTATAAAATATTGATGTTATTGTGTACAATGATCTCCTGGTTCTGCTCATTTCACTCAGCATCAGTTCATATAAATCTCTCCAGGCCTTTCTAAAAATCATTCTCCTGATCATTTCTTATAGAACAATAATAGACCATAACATTCATATGCCATAATTTATTCAGCCATTCTACAACTGATGAGCATCCACTCAGTTTCCAGTTTTTTGCCACTACAAAAAGGGCTGCCACAAACAGTTTTGCCCATCTCATCTTTTTTTCCATCCTTCCTTACCCCTCCCTCATACCTTATCCTGACAGACTTTGTTTCCTTAGAGCTTTCTATCCTCAGGAGATACACCTTTTCTTTTGCACTGGTACATGGAAGGGTGTGATGTGTGTGTGTGTGTGTGTGTTTAACCCTGAGTCTTTTTCAAATGTTTTGTTGAATGTAACTATAGATGCCATCTGAGTATCCTAAAGCAGAAATGAAGAGGTTTTGGTAGTCAAGAAAATCACTTTGAAAGTGTATTTTATAAACTATTTAATCCTACATGTTCAATAGATGGACTCCAAATGGTAGAATTGAAATGCACTAAGAGTTTTCTTGTTTTTTGAACTTATCTTTCATTTCTTGTGGTTACAGTCACTTGGCAGTGCCTAAGGCTAGGCAATTAACCAACCCCTTTCTCCCTCATGTTGCAAGAGAGAAGAAGGGAGGGGACAGTGAGGGTATGGGGAGACTAGAGGAGAAAGCCCAGGTCAATCTGACCCAGCCAACCCAGGTGGTTAAGACAGTGCAATCTGTAGATTTTTGACCCTATGTTTTTCTGGTTGGGAGGAGCTAGAGTAAGGAGAATATAGATAACTGATTGCTACATTTAAGAATTGCATTAGAATATTTTGAAGGCTGATTCTCTGATCTATTTGCCAATATCGATCATATTGAATATTGTTTTATTTCTATTGGAAGCTTTTATTCCTGAAGACCCCCAGTCAAACCTTCTGGGTTAGTGAAATTACATTAATTGAACTAAATCCCAAATTGGATGAGGAGTGGGGAATGTTGCCAGTAGTAAAACTGCTTGAGGAATTAAATCTGTTTGCTAACTGTGAACATGAGTTATATGCCCATAAAAGATGCTTTTTATGAGGAAATTGCCTTGTTATTCCAGAAAGTGGTCATCATCTTATTTTAGCCATGCTTCATCCATCACATCTGGGAAGTGTTTGCATGAAAGCATTGGTTAAAAACTGTATCTGGTAGCCTGGAATTTATTTTGTTATTTAAAAGACTCTAAAAGAGTATATCATATACTGGGCTACTAAGCAGAAGCCAAAAAAGGTCATTGCTTTGCCAAGAAAAACTTCTAGAAGCCTGTTCTTCTAGAACCATAATTGAAAGAACCATAATAAAGTCCTGAAACCCCAAGGGTCTTCCCCTCCCAGATTGATTTTTTTTAATTAAGTAGAAGAGGCCATTTTTTGTCTCATTTTTAATCCAGCCTTAATCAATAAATGGGCATTGCCTTGGCATTGACCTGGCAAGATCTCAGCTCAAAAGGCCAAGGTTTTCTGCTCCATCTAGGACCACCTCTAGTCATCCTGACCTATATCTGGCCACTGGATGGACCCAGAAGGCTCCAGACAGGAAAGTGAGCCAGGTGACTTTGGACAGTTCTCCCCCACTTAAATCCAATTCACTTGTATGTCACAGCATCATTCCCCTGATATCATGGTCCTTTTCAAGAATGAAGAGCGAAGAACTAGAATCTTGCCATTTCTTATTATGATAGACTTTTTCTCAAAATGGTTCCGGATCTTTTTCCAGGTTAATCTGAGTCAGTTATTTGCAGTTATTTTCAACACATAGACTGACACGTATACACTATTGTTTCTGACAGTAATTCTGCATTTATCTGGGTTGTTTCCTTGCAGTGCTCCAGCTTTGCTTAGAATAGTTTCACAATAATAAAATGACTAACCTCTTAAGGATTGCTATTCTTTAAAAAAAAAAAAAAAAAATCAATGCACAATAAAACAGCCCCATTGCCATGTAAGTGATAATTATTCCTTTACTTTCTTTCTTCCATTAGAACTGGACTCTTTCTCCCCCGCATTATTGTCCACATTGTACTTGATCTATGGGTTTTCTATATATGTTTACAGATCCCAATTCTTAAGTCATCTTGAAAGGATGAAAAAAAGAGATGAGAGAGCTCTTACTCAAAGTAGATCCTCAACTCAGCTTCCTGAATAACCCTGATAAAATGATCCCCAGAGGGGCTATGGAATTCCATTTGGAAGTTTATATACAGAGATATAAGTTATATTGGAAGATAATCCGATCTGAAATTGACTTCTCATCCCACCTTCAATGTTTGATGAAGCCCCAGCACATAAAATGACAGCAGAGGATTATGGGAAGAACTTGGACAATAAGTCAAGAGTTCTACAATCTAGACCTTCCTCTGCCACTAACCTACTATATTAGTCTAAAACTTGGAAAGACATTTTGTTGTAACAAAAAAAAAAAAATTGTTGTATATGTAGTCTTGAAGAACTCATAGCTATGGGAACAGAGGCAAATCAAAGGATTATAATTCTAGGTCTGAGAAAGATGTTTAGGCCATCTACTCAGTCCCACTCCCCATTTTACAGCTGAAGAAACTTGAAGCTCAAATTCACACAAAAAGTAACATGAAAGGCAGGATCTGAATGCAGATCCAGCAATTCTAGAGGCTTGTTACACACTGTTCAACCTTCTAGAACGAGGAAATTCATTCAGAAACTTGTTCATTCAATCACTCCCAGGAAGATAATGAAAGAGTATCTAAATCCAAAACGAAAAGATATGACAGCATGAAAAGTGATTCTTTTAGTGTTGTAGCTACCAAGAATCCTCAGAATCAGATTAGCAGCAGGAATGAAATGTGTTGGTCATCAAGGTCCCTTTATGTCAGCCAATTATCTCTTCTTGGATCCAAAGCCTTAGTAAAGAAGCCAGATGAGATGAGCAGAAACAGACTGTAAACCTCTTTTACCTCCAAAAAAGAGAGCAACCTTCCCAGAGAGGTCTGTAGGCCATGGTGGATGAGGCAGATTTTTGCCCTAGTGTGTCCTGTTCTTGACTAGAGACAGCGTGTCTCTGTTTTATAATCACTTGTTATCTACCATTCCCCTTTGAAAGGATTAACTCCTGAAGCCAAAAGCAGAAGGCAAACTTGTTTCTTGGAACTACAATTCAGGTAGAGGCAGAGAAGATACAGAAATAAAAGGAAATCCAGCTCCTCTACAGGGTGGCCTGGCTGTGATTAGAGATCCATATCCACAGGTATTTGCCTGTAAGTAGTCATTGGTTATCACTGAGAATCAGGGTTATTCCCCCCAGTGACAACTATAGCCTCCAGATCTGAATCTGAAGAGAGTTGCAATGAACTGCTTAGTGAAGAATGCCATAAACTTATATCAAACTTAATCCTAAATACATATTTGTAACCTGAAATGGTAGAATTTGAGACTAGAAGGTATATGTAAAATTCTGTTTTCCTTTTGCACTGGGCTTGCCAGGAATACAATAAAATTTCCCAGAAAAGTGAGTCACATAAGATAAAAGATAAAATCCTGTAAAATTGAGTAACATCTTCTGACGGCCTCCCTCCTTCCTGAGCATAAAGATTAAGCTCCTTATTATACCATGAAAATGTATTAGGTTATAAGTCTCTTTAAGACAGTGCCTGACCAGCGGATTGTGGGAACTGAGTATGAATCACAACATAGTATTTTCACTCTTTTTGTTGTGTTTGCTTGCATTTTGTTTTTTCTCATTTTTTTCCTTTTTGATCTGATTTTTCTTGTGCAGCACAATAATTGTATAAATATGTATACATACATTGGATTTAACATATATTTTTAAGATGCTTAACATATATTGAATTACTTGCTATCTAGGGGGAGGGGTGGGAAGGAAGGGAGGGAAAAATTTGGAACACAAGGTTTTGCAAGGATCAGTGTTGAAAAATTATCCATGAACATGTTTTGAAAATAAAAAGCTATAATAAAAAAATAACAAAAATAATAAAATAAAACAGACACACACATACACAAAAAGATAGTACCTGAAAATGGGAGCTAGATGGCACAGTGAATAGAGCATTCGTATTAGCTGTGTGACCCTGAGCATGTCACTTAAATGCGCGCTAGCTATAGCAATAAGAGCTGAGAAAGAGATTAAAGGAATAAGAATAGGCAATGAGGAAGCCAAATTATCACTCTTTGCCGATGACATGATGGTATACTTAGAGAACCCCAGAGATTCTGCTAAAAAGTTATTAGAAATAATCCACAACTTTAGCAAAGTTGCTGGTTATAAAATAAACCCACATAAGTCATCAGCATTCTTATATATCACTAACAAAATCCAACAGTCAGAGTTACAAAGAGAAATTCCATTTAAAGTAACTACTGATAATATAAAATATTTAGGAATCTATCTGCCAAGGGAAAATCAGAAACTTTATGAGCAAAATAATAAGTCTCAGTATGTAAGTATTTGTTAAAATGATTTTAAAAAACAAGTGTGACATAGCAGTCAAAAAACGAATGTCTTCCCAGGCTGGATTGTTTCTTCCATATTCTATCTTAATTGGACCATATCTGACCATCTAGAGAACTGCAGTTGTTCTAGGTGCCACATTTTAGAAGAAATATAGACAAGTTGATGCTATTCCAAGGACAATGATGATACGGTATGTTGAGATAAAGAGAGAACTTGCCATATGAGGACTGATAAAAGAAAGTAAAGATATTTATCCTAGAAAAGTCTTAGAAGGACATAATAGGCTTCAAGTTTTTAGATAGTAGAAGGGCTATCATGAAAAAGATGGCTTACATTTTTTTTTTCTGGCCTGTGAGGGAAAAACTAGGTAGAAGTTATAGAGAAGCTAGTTTGTGTTTGATATAATAAGAGAAATGGATAGATATGACTGTGGTTCAAAAATGGAATCGTTTACCTCAGGAGACATTAAAGTCTTCTGCACTGGAGGTCTTCAAACAAAAATTAGACGACCACTTGTTGTAAAGGCGAATCTTGATCAGGTAAATATTGGCCTAAAAGGGCCCTCATGACCTTCTAAGACATTCTGTGAATCCCTAATTCTATTAGAAGTGAAAAGAAATTTAGAGCATTATGTATTTTGAGGCAAAGTAGAATGGGGAAAAAAGGACCTTAACCCAGGGAGGCAAATGACCTGAATTCTATTCTTGGCTCTCACTCACACTTACTAGAGCTAGAGCATTGAGCAAAACTCACCAAACCACAATCTCCTTTGTATCTCTAGTATCTAGTACAGTTCCTGGCACATAGTTTGCTTGTTGATTGATTTTCTCATCTGTAAAGTGAGGATCATTATAAAAGTATACAAATATTCCAGGTAAGTAGCTAGTATTCATAGAATGGAGTTGTTAAGTACTATGGTGATTTAGAACAGTTATAGAAAAATACAGTTTTTATAGGGAAAAAGCATAGGGTTCTTAAGAAGAAGTAGAGGATGAATAGGCTATACAGAACAAAGGAAGCTGGATAGATAATACAAGATGGTTAATATAAATAATCATTATTTACCTTTAAATAATGTCTTATATGATGTTCACTTCACAAGTGAATTATTGCAAGTATTATTAACTCCAAATGAAGAATCTTTGCAGATAAAAAAGTCTCAGAAAAGTTAGAAAATTACCCATAATCATATGACCTCCAAGTGGCCACAATAGGAATTAAATGTAGGTCTATTTTTGACATCTGCTTCCCTTTATAACCTTGGAAAAGGACAAATGGAGGGAATAGATTATACAAAGGACTATCATGGAAGGAGTACTGATTCAGGATTCACAGGTCTTGGATTCAGATTCTGTGTCATTTAATTACTGTGCACAAACCACTTAATTTCTCTGACATTTAGTAAATGCTGATCTAAAGAATGAAGACTTTGTAATAATGGCATCTCCATTCTTTTGCAAAAAGAATCCTACTTCCTAAACTGGGAGCCTCCTAGAGATCCCTGTATACTAAAAATAAATATCAATAGGAACTATGTATAAGAAATACTTAGATTTTTAAAAACCTGAACAAAGGTACTCTAATAGCATGAATTCAATTTGTGACATATTTCAACAGCAAATAATTTTCTTGAGTGAGTTCCCTTTATACTGTAATGAAGTTTAGTTGCACACATTAATGATTCATATTGATCAATAATACTCCTTTCTCTCCTTTGGTACACTGCAGTTCAATATACATAATATGGTCAGTACTCATGGGTATAGTATTTGATGTTTAACATCTCCCTTTTGCCATTTGCCCTAGACTCTTGGTAGTAAATTGGGAACCAATTATCTACCAACAAATGCAATAGTGAGCCCTGTTGAGGTTGGATACCAGGATTTCTTTGGTAACCCCCGATCTTCCCCAACTATATATATATATATATATAGTGCCAAATAGCTCTTCTCACTCTCTTCACAGCTCTTCTCACTCTCAGCCCTGTAAATTACATACATGTCTTTCTCTATAGTCAGGAATAACTTCTACTTCTCTCATCAATGTAACCTTCCCTTTTATCAAAGGCACAAATCTTTAGTTATTTATTTAGTTCTACACTCCATTAAGTCTTTTTTAGTTAACCGGTATTCATTCATTAACCCTTAGGTTTTTCAAGAAAGGTACTTCTTGTATATACTGCTTATCATTATTGCTTTGTCTCACTAAATTTATTTACAATTATTTTACTTCACTTAATTATTAGATTATGGAACCAGGTTATCTAACACAGTTGACTACCAAGATATTACAGAAAATAGATTTCTTCCTGAAAAACTGGAAATGATTCTTAAAGTGCCAAAACTTTTAAAAATTAAAACCATTCTAAAATCTACTTTGCAATCCCTTGAATTAACAAAAAAAAAAAAAAAAACAATAATAACATTTTCTTCAATACCTATTATCATTATTTTAATCATCTCACACATTGTTTTAGATTTTGATGATTTTAACGATTGGATTGTATCTTAAGTAATTCCAGTAGAAAACCTAGAACTTGTTTTCTTCAATAATTAGTGATAACTTTTTTTTTTTTTTTACTACCTGCCTCTTTCATAAAACTGTAGTGAAAAATGTGATGTTGTTTTAATTCTTGGGTTGCTTTTCCATAACATTAATGATTGACACAAAGATACCTCAATATACAATTAATGGACCTGGGAAAAGGTTAACCACTATGGAAAATAATTTGACATTATACACAAAAAAATCACCTAACCGTGCATGCCTTTTGACCAAATTATATTACTGTGAGGATTATATCCAGATGAGATCAAAGAAATGAGAAAAGATGTCCCTTATGTGCAAAAATATTTTTAACAGCTCCTTTTGTGATGGCAACAAAACTGGAAATTAAAAGGATACCCATCATTTGAGGAATGACTGCATAAGGTATGGCACATGAATATGATAGAATGCTATTGTACTTTAAGAAATAAAGAAATAGATTATTTCAAAGAGACATGGAAAGACATACGAACTGGTACAGAGAGGAGTGAACAAAATCAGGAGAACAATTTATACAATACTAACACTGGAAAGACAAACAGCTTAGAAAGCTGTAAGAACTCTGATTGATTACCATCTGGTATTACAAAGAATTGATGATGAAACTTATTTTCTACTTCCTGACAAAGAGGTTAAAGACTTTGAGTACAGAATGAGACTTTCCATTTTTAAAATATATAATGAAGGAACTTTTTTTGGCTATACATATTTGTTGCTAAGAATTTGTTTTTCTTTTCTATTTTTTCAGTAGTGTACAGAGTAGGAGGAAAAGAAAATAGGCTTCTGTTAATTTTTTAAAAATAACTTTTCAAAAAGTGCTTGAGATGTTATAAATGTGGAATATTGCATGCATTTTCAGATGAGTCACCAAGTTGTTAATTTTGCTTAATTTTTTTTACTTCATTATAAGAATTTTTTTACAGAATGTAATCTTTGAATGTTTTAATGTAAAAATAAAACACATCAATAAAATTTAAAACAAAAAGAAATTTTCCAAATTTTCTTGACCTCAATAGAAATATCACCTTTTGAACTCTTCATCAGTTTCTCTTTATTTTAAAAAGTAGTATCTGAAATATTCTTTCATTTTGAAATCTGTACTTCTTTCAGTTATGTTAATTAAAACCCATTTTAACTTTTGCACATATTAACTTCATAGGGAAATGCGATCTGATGGAGCTTTGAGATTCTCCCATTATTAAACCTTATTTGGGTTTTCACTATAGGACCAGAACTTTTGTATTTGTATGATTACAAGAGTGAAAAAAAAATTTATTACATAATTACTGTGTCCCAAGCACTGTACTAAGCACTGGGAATAATATATATGAAAGCAGTGAAAGGCCTTGCCTCTAAGAAACTGGTAGTGGTTGACAGCACATTAGAAGAGTTCTGATCACGTAAACACTTTCTGAAAATTATCAGGAGGTTAAGTGAGAAAATAAGAGTAGATTGACATTGGAAGGCCAGGGACAAAAGCATTGACTTTGATCATGGTTCCAGAACAGAGAAGGTAGGATGAAGGCTAATACTGGAAAGGGTGTGAATGGGATAGTAAGACAATTGGTGAGGAAATGGCTGGAGAATAGAGTGAAATGAAGTAGGTCTGGGACCTTCCTGAAACTCACAAAGCATGATGACTAATTGTTACTCAATAAGTACTCGGCTAATTGTGGGTATCAGATAATTTATGTTGTTTGTTTGTTTGTTTGTTTTTCTATCCACTTAATATACCTATTTTGATGTCCATTTTAGTTTCAGAAGACCTGGTCCAATACAATGTACCCACTTGCCAGATCCATGTAAGAATCATTAGATAAACCAAGAGTTTATGTCTGAGGCACATAGAATTTTAAGTGATTTACCTGGGATTGTTTAGCATGAGTGAGTTAAGTGAAATTTGAATGTAGGTCAAATGCTGATTTTAAGCATCACTTTTCAGCCACAGAGGCTTTTACTGAAAAAAAAGGATAAGATTAAAAGGAAAAAAAAAAAAAAAAAAAAAAACCTTAACAGTTGAGAAATATTTGATTCGTCAATTCTGATTTTTAAATGGAATTGAGCATTTCTTATTTCTCTACTTAACACAAACTAGTACCTTTTTGGAATGATGATTCTGTCTTAGGGAATGAGCTATCTTTTGGTAATTAAAGGTTTGCAAATTATTGTATTTCCTAAAGATGAATTCCTTCACTAAAGTTAGAGCTTATCAAATTCAAATCCCTGATTGCTGTGGCCATTTATCTTTCCCACACAAGGTCAAAAGGAGCTGAGGGAAATTATGAAACTATGTTAATTGGGTCCACTATGGGTTTATTTTATCTAATATCAGTTTAAGCACTTACTGAAGAAAAGCAATTTGTTTAGTTCTCTCAAATAAAATCTCTTATCTAACTCTCCACCAGAACTGTTTTAAACATTCCTTTTTCTTCTCAGGTGTTTCATGGTACCCTCTTACCTCACCTTCTTTGCTGAGAATTTTGACTCAGACTTGACTTTAAAACTCCCAAGAAATTTACTCAGAGTCCTGTTATTGTCCTTATCTCATAACATTCAAATGTCCTTCCCACCATTCTTTCCTCTTTCACTTCTTAATTGGATAAGAAGTTGGATCTTTTCCTTGCCAAGATTACCTGGAGAGAGAGAGAGAGAGAGAGAGAGAGGAGTCATCTATATAGAGATGATAATTAAATCCATGGGAGCTGGTAGGACTATTAAGTAAGGAATTGTAGGGGAAAAACAGAGAAAAAAAAGTCTTGAGCAGAACCTTGGAGAGATATACTTTTAATAAGAAGGTTTATTATGAATGAGAATCCAACAAAAGAGACTGAGAGGTAGATGAACAGGTAATAAGGTAACCAAGAGAAAGGAGAGGAAGAAGTTGTCATTACCAGAAACAATTTTTGATGGAAAACCAGGTTGCCAAAGAAAGTATAGCTGCCAGGTGAAAAAAAAAAATCCAAGAACTGTTAAGTAGGATACCTTGAGCCATAGTCTAGAATATGGGAGACTCAGAAACTAATAGGAATAGCAAGTTGGGAAACTTCCTATGGCTGATATGCAGAAACTGTTCAGTACACTATTTGTGTCTTGTGTATACATATGTGTGTGTCAATCATGGCAAATTATATTTTTGAAAATATCTAGCACTTGTGCCATAGATCTGCATCATGCAAAGTTCTTTTTTTACTTTTCTTAGGAAAGACAGATTGCTAGGTCTTTGAGAAGTAAATCTCTTTTAATAATTCTTCCTATTAAAGTGAAGAGAATTTATCCCCAGACTCTTCCTTTTTCTTAGTCTATGTGATCTTGGGCAAGGTTCACAATCTGGTATGCTTCAATGTTGGCAGCCAGAGTAATCATGAGTTCACTTCCACTGAAATGAGCTCATTTGTGGTAATGTTTACCAGCCCTTGATCAATTTAGGATTAGCTTCTCAATCAAGAAAGTGAGAAATGAATTGTTAAGGGAAAAGAAAAAGTCATGGGTGTATAAATTGAGAGCTTTCATTAAAGGTCATCTAGTTTTAGTCTCCCTTTTTATAGATGGGAAAACTGAGACCTAGAGAGATTTAGTAAATTGCCCAAGTTCACAAAAGGAATAAGTAGCAGAGCCATTGTTGGAACCAGTCTTCTGATTCCACATATAGTATTCTTTCCAGAGGACCAAGGTATATTCACTATATGGCAAGATGAATTCTAGAGAACATTTGCCATGTTCCCATTTAGAAATATCTTGAATCCTATAACAAACTGACCACTTGAAGGTTTTCATTGTGAGTTAGTTAGAATACTAGTTTGTTCTTTTAAAAAATATATTAGAAATCCACTGAAATAGACATTAAATTGTGAAATTAAATAGAATGATTTTAATGATATCTCACTTTTATAGATTTACTTCCCCCACCTTCTACTTACATTGATAGCCCAAAATCTCCAGGAAGCAGCTCTCCCTTAAGGTTCTAGGAATAAATTTGTTATACTAGAGATAGTATTTATACTATCATTTCTGAGCCTTTATCTGGTATACTGCCCATTGATTTTCAGCTGGTCAGACTTATTTTGCTTTTAATTAGGGATATTTGTGAATATGGAGCAAGTGGGTAGCACAGTGAATAGAGCATATGACCTGAAAATCAAATCTGGCCTCAGACACTTACCTACTATGTGACCCTAGGAATGTCACTTTATCTTGTTTGCCTCAATTTTTTTCCTCTATAAAATGAGCTAGGGAAGGAAATGGCAAATCATTCCATTATCTTTGCCAAGAAAACTCCAATTGGAGTCATGAAGAGTCTGAACTCTTGACTGAAGATGACTGAACAATATTTGCTAATGTAGTTTAGTAAAGGTAATAGCAAAACATCCCCCGAAAAGTCTAGGATACATTTTCTCACAAATAGATAGTGAACCCATAGAAAAATAGGTTTAAGTATAAAGATCCCAAGGGGCAAAGGTATAAATTATAGTTCCTGACTAGGAAAAGTCCTTTTCTCCCATTTTGGTATCCTTGTGAGTTCTCCTTAAAAGTATGTAGTCTTCAGCTAGGTTCTGAAAGTCAGTGTCCTTTTAGAATACTGAAGCTGAACTTCTCCCTACTACTCAAAGGTCACCCCTTATGAAGCTGCCTTCTTCTAGCTGATTTGGTTTGTCCTCAATTTAGCTTATTAACAGTTTGTCTTCCCCGATGATGACTTGATCAATGAGCTGTCCATAAAAAGAACAAGACATTCCTTTTGCACTCTTCCCAATCCCTATATCCTGCTTTACCTTTATAATTCTAAGAATCAGTTTCCTCTAAGAACTCACAAAGTTTAATTCTTAAAGCATTTATTGGAATTCTTCTGCTACAGCTCCAGCAATAGATCTAGTTCTTTTACCCCCTTCCAATACATTTTTTTATCTGATTTCATCCAATGACTAGAAGCTCTTTACTCTTTCATAACTTAATTGGCTAGGTTGTTTGCATCAGTTTATTCATTGGATTGGTAGATTGATTTAACAGGGAAGTCTAGGAATTAATCAAATTTTTAAAATGTTTTGACTGGTTAATTCTGAAATTTAATCAGAGACAGTTAAAGGATGAGTATCTTGTTAGTTACATTAGTCAGGTCTGAGAGGATGTGAAACACTCCTTTTATAATTCTATCAGTAGAAGACAATTATAAAAATAGCTTTATAATAAGACAATTCTGGCAAAGTTTATAATATGGTCCAGAATTATAAAATGTCTTCATCTGCCAGTGTGGTTTAGGGTTCTTTAAGTTTCTTAGGAATATGTAATGGCCTTAATTCATGACCATTTAGTGATGGTAAAAA
This sequence comes from Sarcophilus harrisii, assembly GCF_902635505.1. NCBI lineage: Eukaryota > Metazoa > Chordata > Mammalia > Dasyuromorphia > Dasyuridae > Sarcophilus > Sarcophilus harrisii. Next base: position 65,181,367 of record NC_045426.1, on the reverse strand, counting down.
GCAATTGCCCTTTATTGTGAATTCATATTAACTCACACAATGGAGAGTACAAGGCCCTAAATTAAGACATTCAGAGATAGGACATATGGAGGTTAGGGGGCTAGAAAAGGGAGTTTATATGAGATACTCAGGGCAAAGGACACATCAGCATCATAATTATTGGAAAGGCAAATGTACAAATGGACCAGCTACCAAAAGATACAATCATAACTCAGTCAGAGAACTGGTAATAACCAGTTTCATCTAAGATGACCTTCCAATACAACATGATAAAGAAGTGATTAGATGGTACTGTAAGAGATGTCTTCCTGGTCTGGCACACAAATTATAACAGTGTCTCTCTTTTTTTTTTTTTATCATTGAAGGAAGATTGGCTTTCACCCTCCCCATAAAAGAGCACATTAGTGATGTAGGTGAGGGACAGGAAATTTACAGGAGGCACAGGCACTACTGAAGCCTTATAGGATAGGTTTCCTATCTCTAATATCATACAGAAAAATACCAATCATTGAGATTTTCATGGGGCATAGAGATTTCAACATGCTGAGTTATTTGGGACAAATATATTATGATATGAAAATGTAAATGATTTCTATTGCTGTCAAATTCACAGGCACTGCCAATGCTATTGTATTCTATTGCTTATATAAACAATTGAAAAAAATACTAAATTTCAATTAGAGGTTAGTGAAAATAAATATTTTTCCCATCCAAATTCACAGATTTTATGGATTCCGAGTTTATGTTACTTTTGTATGCATCATAAATATAGATAGATAGATAGATAGATAGATGCACACATAGGTAAGTACATTTTGCTCATCTGTTATGTAAACTACTTGAGGACAGTTTCCATAATGTTGGTGCCTGGTGTACAGTTGGCTGTTAATAAATGTTTATTAATTGACTGGTTGATTGGAGGATTTTCCTAGATCAGAGATGAATTATAAGAATAAGAGAGATTTTTTTTTAGACTATCATAATGCAAAATACCTTAAGTGAACTGAAAGAATATAAAATATCTCTAGAAAGAGTCCAATGCTTCACAAGAACTATGGTCTCATCGGTGTCAGTATTCCCTCCACCCACACATGTCACAATTCCTATATCTTTTAGTAGACAGTTTCATGATGTGGTATGGCCAAAAGAATTCACTACCTTGTAGCCAACTTTCTGATTGATGGCGAGTCTCCCTGACCTTAGATTGGCCCTTGGATTACAAACACACAATTCATTATTAAACCTCTAATTGAAATCTTCAGTTTAGGAGGACCTACAAGAATTTAGAGTTTATAGAAAGGTCTTCAGAACCCACAAGTACCATCATGCAATAAAGAGGCATTAGAAGAGTATGTTGGTGGACAAGTCATATTAAAAGGATCATTGTAACTCATTTATCCAGTAGTTCAAGATTTACAAAGTACTTTCTTTCCCCAAAGCTCTGTGAGATAGGTAACACAAGTATTATTAATCCCATTTTATTGATAGGGATTTTTATTGACACTGATTTACCCAAATTAAGACAACTAGTAGTTGCTGAAGTCAACATTCAAAATAAAACTTCTAATCCTAAATGCTGTGTGATTTCTGATAGACTGAAATATATTTAAATATGTACATGTATATATATTAGAATAGTGGCATAAGGTAGTAAATAAAAGGAGTCAGCATTTTCTGTGTCTAAGTCTCACCTTTGTCCCTATGACTTATATTCATTCTATGACTTTAGGCATTTCATCTAACCTCTCTGTACCAAAGGTACTTCTGTAAGATTATGATAGAGCAATTGCTGACCTACAGATCTTAATAGGTAGAAGGATCTGCTCCCTGGGAACTCTTTCTGTGGATGAAATAATGAACCTGGAGCTATATGCACAATATGCATATACATGCATGTATGTATACATGTGTGCTTACACATAAATGTCTATGTGTATATATGTTTATATATATACATATGCAAACATATTCTGTCTAAATTATTACCTACATGTTAAAATATATAATTGTAATTTACTTATATGAACATATTTATATAAAGAATGCAGGTTTCCTAGAGTTCAATGACATATGTGTATGTATATATGTGCCTTTATTTCTGTATGTTTGTGTGTGCCTGTGTGTGTATATAGGGCTTTTTGGGGACCAACACAAACTGGCTCAAAAGAACTGATTATTCAATTGGAAATTGGCAAATGCTACAAATAGGGCTTGATTTATCGCTTTGTTGATTATCTAGACTTAAGAAAGTAATGGAGAAAACGTTAATAAGACAGACTAAACTTTAAAGTATATTGTATAGATATGTGTACGTGTGTATAAATATAGTCAGAGAGTCAGTTAAACCTTGTCATAACACCCCTACAATATAGAAATAATACGTACATGCATAAATTAAAACCACAAAAACTCCATTTCATCAGTTTCCAAACAATGCTCTAAAACTGATAGCTGTAGCTTGAATTCCTTAAGATGGAGAAAAGCTCCATTAACTGTCCTCAATCTTGCTGTGTGTCTCTTGATACAGACATAAAACTATAAAGGTTACATTCAGCCCAGGGCTGATCTTTGAATGAGTCGGCATCTCCCATGGCCAGGACCACATTCAAATTTAATTCTAGACAAAATATATTCTCAGAAAGATATATCTACTCTTTCAAGTGTCATTGACAAGTGTCAAGCATCTATCACCTGCTGATGCTTAAGAGAGAACTTCATATGATGTTTTAAAGGGTAAGATATGGATAATTCCTGTGAATACATAAATATATACAAAGTATAAAATGATGATATGATTTATAAAGCTGAATAGGCCACTGAATTTCCTTATAACTCACCAGGTGAAGCTTTCCAACACTAATTGTTAGAGGAATTCAGATAAAGGAGAAATCATTTGAAGCAGTAGTGATTCTTTGATCATGAAGTGTTTTCCAGAGAAGATGAGCTTAGAGACAAGTAAAGCTTAGATAACTGAGAAGAGATGGAATGAAATTCAAAAGACGTGGCATTTCATAAATGAGCCCAGAGAAGAATAAAATATTGGCTCTAAATTCGGTAAAGCAAATGGTCATTAATGTCTTTGACAAGTAGCAGTCAATTTGGTTTCTGTGTAGGAAAGCTCTTTCTCTGGGGTCCTTTGCCAATGATGATATGTTCTGTCTATGTAGATCTTGTCAAATACACACTCTTTTCTAGCACATACCTTTGCTTAGGTTACCAGAATAGCTTAAGCCTCCTGAATTTTGTCCCGGAAACAGTGCTAGATCCTGGAGAAGCATATGAGCCCATAATTAAAATTGGAAGGCTCACCAGAAATCATCTATTCTAATCACCTCATTTTATAGATGATGAAATTGAGGTTCCAGGAGTTTGAGTGACTTGCCCAAAATCACACAAATAATAATCCCTGGAAGTGGACTACTCTTTCCAATGGAAGAGATACACTCTTTCCAATGTACCATATACAATAGACCATAGACAATAAACTGGTTGGCTGAGTCATGGGGCCAGGCTCAGGTACCTTTCAGTCATGACAGACCAAGATCTAAAATAACCCTATTAGTAAAAATGATTTTTTAAAATAAAAATAATCTATAAACAACATCTATTGAATCCAACTTTCTTCAGAAATGCTATCCTCAGCAAACACTAAAATGGCCAGGAAGGATTTCATATGCTATAAGTCATAAAGCTTGTAAAATATTGGAATTTTTAAGGAAATAAGAAGATTCTGTAAATATTCAGGGATCCCTGAAAAATCTGGAATTTGCAAAACTCTTCTCAAATTAATTTTTTGGGGTGAGATCATCTTCACTGAGCTTATCTTCTCTCCTTCACTCCAACTCCCTCTTTCTGAGGGAAGGTGTGTTAACATAGTTTGGTGAAAGACAAATGAGCATAAATAGTCCAAAGATTCAACCTGGTAAGAGTGCTTATTCCTGATTGTTTATGGTTAGTGCTATTATGACAATCAGCCCATGAGCTCAACTGATGCCACTGGAATTGGGACATTTTGAATACCTCTAAGATGCATAGAACGCATCAGAGAGAGAATAGAAGATTGAATGAGGTCTACTCACACAAACACATGCGTGTGTATATACATATATACATATGTGTGTATATTGTGTAAATACGTATGCATGTATTTTATGTCACTTTTAGGGTCCGCATCAACTCAAAGCCACAGTTCAGGAATCCCTACCAATATTCCTTTTTTCAGACTAATCAGAGGACACATTAGCTTCCTTATGTACAAAAGGGTATCTTCTTTAAAAGAAATCTTTGGCCTTAAAGAAAAGGCAAAATAGAGATGGCTTTCCTAGATGCAGATATTTTACAAGTAGAGAGGTCTGCCAAAACCTAGAGAACTACTTGGTCTGAATGTCCAACCCTTCAATAGTAACATCAATTATACAAGAGGGAAAAAGCTCTCATTGTGCAACCACCACTGTTTTACGAGGATGAGCTTCAACCTTTCCTTTTCTGACCAAAACCCTGTGGAGAATATTTCCCTGTCCCAAAGCCAGAGGAACTGAGAAGCCTTAAGCCAGGCAGCTACTTCAGAAATGAGGTCCAATTGCATCATCCAGAAAATGATACCCACCTGGAACCGAAGAGTGAATTTCTCTTCTCTTGTTATTCCATTGTAGGCTATATATCATAAGTAGATCCAGCTCTTTAAAACGTTTTAATAATTTTTTGAAAAAAAATTTTTCTGTTGATGACTAAATGAAATGATGAAAGCTCCCTTGGTACCAATTTTAGGCAAAGGACACATTGGCTCATTCACAGGAAAGCCAAAATCTTCTTTAAGTAAATGACTCAAGAACCAGATCTGGGATACTGTCGAGGAGTGAAACAGGATTTCCATGTTAAGTTATCAGAGACAGATTTTTCATTTTATTACATGGAACAATAGAAGTCAGAGTCAAAGAATATTAGAGTTGGAGGAAACTTTAGAACATGAAATGTCAGAGCTAGAAGACACCTAAGACATCATTTAGTTTAACCTTTTCCCTTAACAAATAAGAAAGACAAGAATGAGACTTGGTCTACTCAGTGGCAGGCACAGGTTTGGAAAGAGGTCTTTCTGCCTCTGTTTGCTTTTCTCTCTCTACTCCCATCCTTGCCCCCAGCCAATCCTCAAAAGTTTGTGTCTTCTTTCCATTGAACAAGAAGAAAGAGTCCTGGGTTTGGAGTCAGTGGTTCTAGAATTGAATTATAGCTTCACTATGTGATATCTATATTGTCTTTGTAGAATCTCTTACCCTCTCTAGACCTCAGTTTCCTCAAAAGTAAGAAAGTACAGTCTTTGTTCTCTTTTGAAGTAAAGTTTCACTTTTGCAAAGTAAAGTATTTCCTTTTCATTTCTGTATCTTCACTTCACTTATACTGACAAAACAGAGATTTATGACACTTTTAAGTCTTTTAGTTATCTACTTAATGCCTTTTATTGCTTCTTTCTGAATATTTACAAGATGGTATAAAAAATAGATACAGAGTTTAAGGAAAATTTTGATATTAAGTCTTCCTGAGGTTACAAACTGGCTGTATATTCTAAGCAAGTCTGTTAATCCAGAAATGTTAAACTTGGGACTGCCCCTGATGTGCCAGCTCAACTCCAGAGTACAGTTGAACTGATTAAAATTTAATTGGGAGATATTTAACAAAATAAATTAAAATACATACAACGTAATGTAATGTTAATTTGTGGTTTTTCTAAGTTAACTTGCAGCCTTCAGGGATCCATTTCTGATTTGATTTTGACTCCACTGACTTAGCCTATAAGTGTCTTAGACAGTTCTCTAAGATTCTAAATTGAAGAAAAGATACAGACTTTCATTGGTAAAGATATTCATCATCTGGGAGTTCCCTATACCAAATTCAGTTACAGATTCTGCCTCTTACTTGTAACTGCTATTATGTTTGTGAAGACACATTTATCTCTTCTCTTTTCTCTTTTACAGTAACAAGTGGTAGCAATACGAGGTTGGCTCTAAGGAACAAAGGGTCATATTGATTAAGTGGAAAATAAATGTAACTCAAAGGAAAGGGATTCTCATCTGATTAATTATTGTGTCATCTCAGAGAATTCAAAGCTAGGAAGTAGAAATCACAGAATAAAACTCTACAGTGAGTCTTTACTGGAGAAATGAGAGTTCCAACTCCCAATCAATATTAATATTTTATGTTTATGTACACTATACATCATAATTCAGTCCCACAAAACTGCACAGCAGGTAGGGGAGCTCCTGTTATCCCCATTGATGAGTACATCAAGGCTTAGAAAGGTGACTTCCACAAGCCTGAGTGGCTAGTTAGGTCAGTGGCAGATCTGAGGCTTGAACACAACTTCTTCCCAGAAGACTCCAAATTCTTTTGGGGCAAGACTGTTTTAATTTGCTTGTTTGTTTTTTCTATCTTCAACACAAAGCACAAGGCCTGACACATGTTAGGCACTTAATTAAGGTTCTTGAGTTGGGGATTGAGTTGAATTTCATTGAAGTCTTATGATTTTAAATCCATACCCCTTTCCACTTGTATTTCAGTAAAATTATTTGCAGCCCTGAGGAGATATTGGTGAAAAAAGCCATGAAATTCCAAGCTTCCACCATGACTTTTAGAGGCTTGGAAGGATAGCCTGAAGTTAAGTCAGTTCCAAAATAGAAATAATCTAGTTATCAGGCATAGTAACAGATCTGTAATCCAAGCTACCAGGAAGACTGAGGCTAGTGGATAGTTTAAGCTCGGGGAGTTCTGAGCTCCATTGAAGCAAGCCAATTGGATGTCCACCCTAATTTTGTCATTAGTATTTTGGACTTTTTGGGACTATGGATACTCCCCAAGTTTCTCAAGGAGAGGTAAATCAGCCTATATTATAAATTAAGCAGATCAAAACCTCCATGCCCATCAGTATTGGGACAGTGACTTCTAATCCCTAGACTTCTAGCCTGGATGAGATAGGAAGGAAGAAGAAGAGGAGGAGGAAGAGGAAGAGAAGAAGAGAAAAATGGGAAGAAGTAGAAAGAACAGAAAGAGGAGAAGAAAGAGGAAAAAAAATCTTTTCCTTTCCTAGGTGAAACGTGAAACCCAGAAAGCAGAAATGGTTATTTCCTCACACCTATTTAAAGGTCTAGGGAATAAAGAGCATAATATGGGAAGAACCTTATTAGGGAAATGAAGTGCATGAAGTCAGTCCAGTGAGCATCTGCTGAAGGCAAAGCTACAAGTAGTTTTTAGGGTCAGCAATGACATGCACTGCTTAAGTTGCAACTGGCTCATTATGTATTCACTTAAGTGGCATCCAAGAGACAACAATCAGATCCTACTGTATGCTTTCCTTAATGAAATGAGCTCTTCACACATTCTAGGTTTTTTTGTATTGATCTGCACTAAGGAAAGATTTCCTTGGCCTCCCTAATGTACTCTCCAGGCTGTAAAAACACACTGGCTGAGCAAATTGAACCAATTATCTGTCCCACAGGATATTTTACTGTTTAATGAAGTGCTATTATTGGCTATGACTCACTTGAGAGAATGACTGTCAAATCTGATAACACTACCAGTCAGTAAAGGAGGCTGAAATCAGAGCTATAGAATTTATTTATAGCATATAACATCTTTAGCATCTGGAGCAAATAGACTTGCCTAGAATAAGAATGCCAGTGGAAAGATGTATACCATGAGACACCTTGAGTTTTCTAAGATGCTAAAGGAGGAAGAAACCATCCATCATTAGGACTTCCCCAATCCTGCCCCCTGAATGAAGGGACAGGTAGGAATAAAAGCACAACAAGGGATGGTGAACTTGATATTCTCTAAATTACCTACCCTGAGCCAAAGTCCTGTTGTCCCACATTAGTTTTGGCTGTGTTGAAAAGGTTTATTCCACTCCTGGAATTTTTACTACACTCTTGTAACTTAAGATTTGCTTAATAGGTGATCTGAATAACTATATAAAATTTTTTTGTGAATCTACCAAGTTGTGGGGGTTTTAAATATATATATATATATATATATATATATATATATATATATACATATAAAACTAATGAACCTAGAAATTTAAATAGCCCAGAATAGTCTCCACCCATTCAATAGTCTTATCCTCATTAAAAACATTTTTTAATTAACAAAAATTTATTTCCCCCTCATCTCACTCCCCTATTTAAAAAAGAAAAATAAACCTTTTTAACAAATATTGGTAGTCAAAAGAAAGTTCTCACATTAGCTATGTCCCAAAATACATATTTTATTCTATATCTTGAGTCAATCACCTCTCTTCCATGACAATCCTCTGGAATCATAGTTGTTCATTGCATTGATCAAAATTCTTAAGTTTTTCAAAGTTGTTTGTCTTTATTTACATTTTTTCGGTTTTACAATTGTACAAAATGTTTTCTTGATTCTGCTCACTTTACTCTGCATTAACTCATTTAAGTCTTCACAAGATTCTTCAAAGTCATTGTTTTGTCATTTCTTATGGCACAATAATATTTATATTACCATTTAATTAGTCTTTAATCGATAGGCATGCCCTTAGTTTATATTTATTAGTGCTTGATCACAAATAAAACAAAATTAAATGAATTTTTTCTATTAAAAACATTTAAGGGATGAGTGAAAATGGGATTCAATCAAACAATAAGCATTTATTAAGTGCTTATTATGGCAGGTAAATGGTGCAGTGGGTAGGGTGCCAGCCCTGGAGTCAAGAGTTCAATATGGCCTCAGACACTTCCTAAGTGATCCTTAGCATGTCACTTAATCCTGTTTCCTTCAGTTTTTTCACCTGTAAAATGATCTGGAGAAGGAAATGGCAAACCACTTCAGCATCTTTGCCAAGAAAACCCCAAATGGGATCATAAAGAGTTGTTCGCCACTGAACAACAACATATCAAGCACTGTGCTAAGTACTGAGAAAATAAAGAAAAAACACTGCATACTTTGAATAATCTCCAATTCAACATCTAAATAAATAGGTACATATAAGATATATGTATAAGATATGACATACTTCATGGAGAGTACCTCAAAGACAAAGGGACTAGCAACTGAGGTGACTAGGAAAGATCTCTTGCAGAAGGTGATTCTTGATCTGAGCCATCAAGGAAGCTAGAAATTTCAAGAGATAGAAGTTAAAAAGAGAGATGACATGAGGGGAGAAGTAATGTAAAAGTATAGAGATGGGAAATTTATCAGCATGTTCAAGGAAAGCCAACTTTGTTTTAGAGAAGCAAGTTGCAAAAACACCAGAAAGATAGGAATAGGCTAGCTTTAAATGTCAAAGATTTATTTGATCCTTAAATTGGTGGACAATGAACAGATATGTTACATAATTGGGCCCACATTTTAGACAAATTACTTGACATCTGAGTGAAGAATGGAGTAGAGTGGAGAAAAACTTGAATCAGCAAGAGCCATCAGATTAGAAGGCTATTGTAATAGTCCAGATGACTTTTCCTATTTCTGAGAATTGGGCTGTATTAGGTTGATAAAGAGGACCTAAGAAACTTAATCAAGACTTATTTTTCACTGAGATCTTTGAAAATTACCTTTATTCTTTCTTCCTACATTCTGTCCCAGCTTCTTTTACTCCTCTTACAATTACTTCACTCTCAAACTATGGTGTATTTCATACCTTTCTGTACCTGACTTTCTTCATCTGAAAAAATAGTTTGGTTGGTCTAGATGGTGATATTCACCCAAGCTTACCCAGTCAATTAGTAGCTGATCTGACTAGAAGGAGGGGTCTAGAGCCACAGCCCAGAACTTGTTCCACAACTCAAGTAGATTCTCTAAAGGTTCTGAAGCTCTAGGATGCTTCATGTAGTAGCAAAGTGTAGGCAGTGTGACAGCACCATGTAAGCAATGTGATAGATAACTTGCAAAGACATTTTGGTGGCTAACGAAATCTCAGCTGCTATGATTCATAAAAGGATTCCAAGAAAGCTGGAATGAAGAGAAGGCCATCTCTAATCCAGCCAACTCCTAGGCCCTCTCCACCCCATACACACCCACACGGTGAACCTCTGATCCAAATTCAAGAGCTGGCCACATTCCTTCACCATTTTCTGAAATATCATCTGCCTTAATGAAAATGTGTTATTTTTTCAACTCAAGCTTAATTCCAATTTTCTTTTTACACATCAGTTTTCCATTAAGTGTTCCATACTAGCATCAGCATATGATGAAGTCCACACCCTCAAATAGTGCTTGAACTGTAAATGCACCCTCCAAGCCCTTTAAAGACAGGGAGAAAATCTTTTTAGCTCCGTTACATTAACCATTGCCTTGAGGGATACTGACTCTCACTTTACATACATGTAAGCAAGTATGATTTTTTTTTCTTTTGGAATTTCTAATGGAAAACCTATACATGGCTACTTCCCTGGGTTAGAACTGGAGTTTCTAAGCTTTTTTGAAGTCATACATCTTGTCATGTTTCCTTGTTTTAGAAATCCCATGATGCTAGAGCCATTTCTCTACCTGTCAGTGTTGGATGACTAAGTCTTTGAGAGATATTGTGGCTTACAACTAGCTTGATAATGAACTTCTGTATTGATCCTTAGATATCCAATATATTGACCTCATGCTTGAAGTGTCTCCACATTGGTAGATTCCACCAACATTGGCAAAGCCAGGGTCACCTTGACACTATGATGAGACATTGGAGTGATATTTTAGTAGAGAGTAGAAACTGTATCCCAACCATTAGTTCCCATTCTCTTTCTAACCTCAGCCTTTCCCAATAGAACTTATTTCTTTAAAATTATGAAACACACGCATTCATGTTGTTGCATTTGGTCTTCATTAAAGCAAAGCAGTCCTTTCTCTGCCTCCTACTTGATTATTTATCTTATTCTCTAATCTCATATCTCACCTAAAGGCAGCTAGGTGTAGTAAAGATCAAATATAATAATAATTTAAGTGATTAACATAATAATTGACATATAATAGATACTTAAAAATTTGCTCTCTTTATACTTCCCTAATCCATCTAGTCCAACTCTCGTATTTTACAGATAAGGAAATTGAGGTACAAAGAGGTTAATTGACTTGTCCGTGGTGCTAAGTGTCAAAAGCAAAATTTGAACCCAACTTCTCTGACTTCAGAACTAGTGATGTTGCTGGCGGGGTCGATCTATTAAGCTGGAGAGGCATCTGGGCTGAGGGACTGTATTTCATGTCTGAAGACCAGCATTCCTAAGTTTGGAAAGTTCAATAAAAGTTTGGAGACCAGATGATGACTGTTTTTTTTTTTGTTGTTGTTGTTGTTGCTGTTTTGTTTGTTTGGGCTTTTATTGGACATAGCATTCCATAAAGATCTGTTCATGCACTAAGGCATAGAATGCTTGTGATTTGCCAAGTTCAATGTTGGTAGCATTAGAAATATTTGTATGCTAATGTCGTTTTTAGGTCTCATTTTCCTCACTTCAAAATGAAAAGTTTTACTAGATGATTTAAGGTCTCTTCCATGTTAAAAGAATCTTAAAAGTTTATGGTACACATACATATGTGTACATATATGTACACATACATACATTTCAGATATTTATAGCTTTAGGAAGCAAAAAGTAACAATACAAATTTGTATTTTGTAACTAAGATCTCTCTTACAGATCCAATATTGGGAGAGTTTGGGTGGCACATTCAGATGTTTATACAGTTTTTGGCTAGATTGTAGCTCTTCTGATTCATGTGGAGATATGAGCAATAAAATTCTATATCTGAGAAATGAACTTTCCCAGTGCAACATCATTGTTCACCATTCAATCTCAAACCTGCCTTTCCTGCTAAATAGCTTTATAATCTCTCTGTTCTTTACTTTCTTTGTTTTTAAATTCTTCATTTCCAAATTATCAAATTTTAATTTTTATTCTTTAACTAGAGAGTTTTAAGAGTCCCTCCAGCCACTAAAACACAAAACTAGAACACTATACACTGTAGCAGCAACATTGTGCAATGATCAACTGTGACAGACTTAACTCTTCTCAGCAATGCAGCGATCTAAGACAATTCCAAGGGACTCCTGATGGAAAATGCTGACCACATTTAGAATCTGAATGCAGATTGAAGCATATACTGCTTTTACGTTTTTCTTGTGGCTTTTCCCTTTTGTTCTGTATCTTCTTTCATAACATGACTAATGTGGAAATATGTTTAACATGATTGCACATGTATAACCTATATCAGATTGCTTTCTGTTTTGGGAAAGAGAAAAGGAAGGGAGAAAGAGAGAAAAAATTTGGAGCTCAAAATCTTACAAGATCAATGTTGAAAACTATCTTTATATGTAGTTGGGGGAAAATACAATACTATTAAGTTAAAAAAGAAAAGAAAAGAAAGAGAATAGGATTTACATTTATGGACCAGGATTTAAAATGTAATGGCAGATTCTTAGCCAGGGATTGATATATTCTAACAAGAGCTAACATATGATAAATTTGGTTGGAGATTTGATCAAGAGAGCTTTCAAATGAAAATGGTGGGAGAAAATCAAAATTCTTCACACACATTCAGTGAGCCAGAGATAACAAAAGGTAGCAGCTATTTCATAGGAAAAAAAAAATCAGTGAAGTGTCCCTATTATTCACAGATCACAATATTCAGGAATATGGGCAAGAATAATACTCAAGGCCCTAGATAACTATGTACAAATGAGGAGTATATAGATAATAAAATGAACTAGAGATCTTAATAGAAAGAAGAAAATAGAAATTCATAGATATGTATCATTGAAAATTGTCAGGATAGGATCTGTTACTGAAATATGACATAACTAATTCAATATGAAGAAAAGATTAAAAGTCAGTGGAGAAGCATTATATATCACAAAAATATGCTCCTACATGGAAATGCAGAAATAAAATCTTGGAAAGGATTTGGATAAAGATTGATGGAATGAAAAACAGAAGCCATATTATTGTAGAAATATATTTACTAAACTAGTGTTTTGGATCATATTCTAATAAAAAATGAGGATTGTTTTCTGAAATAGAAATGAGTAATTCTGGGAGAAAGAGAATCTACCTTCTTCTGATTGACAATAAGTAATCTGGAAGCTAGCAGGCAGAGCTTGATATATGCTATAAACTTTGAAATTTTTTTTTGGCTGAGGCAATTGGGGTTAAGTGACTTGCTCAGAGTCACACAGCCAGGGAATATTAAGTGTCTGAGGCTACATTTAAACTCAGGTTCTCCTAACTTCAGGGCTGGTGTTCTATCAACTGTGCCACCTCACTGCTCCTATTTATTTTTAATTTATGGAATAAAACAAGTATTTCCTTGACATAGTTTAATTAAAAAATATGACTGCACATGAAACTATTATGTACAGCTTGCTGTTCCTTTTAAATATATAATAAAGTCATCATGTAAATTTCTATTTTTCTTCCCTTCCTTCTCTGCCCTAGAGACACATTAGATTACAATTAGGTATTGGATACAAATAGGTATATAGATATAGATATATAAAATATTTCTCTATACAGGTGTGTATATATATATATACAGAGAGAGAAAGAGAGAGAGAGAGAGAGAGAGAGAGAGAGAGAGAGAGAGAGAGAGAGAGACTGTGTGTAAAATCATTCTGTTTATACTTCTGTGAACTCTTATACTATTCAGAAGTGGCCGGATTGATGTGAGGATCAGAATCAGCCAATCAGGAAGAAGATTGAGCATCCTTTAAGCTTGACATACTGTAGGTCCTTTGCAGTGTTGACTTGTGGAACCAGAATTCCTTTTGCTGTTCCAGCAGCCACAGAACCTCCTCAAACTGGTTCATGCCAACCTCCAATTGACCTAAGAAGTCCTTAGAGACCTTCTACTCCAACCCACTCCCTGTACCCAGAAAGTGTCTCATAATCTCTTGAGAAATAGCTCAGTCCAGGGTACCAATGGCCAAACCTGATTAGGCTACAATACAAATACTCCCCACCTCTGACTTTTGGTTTTTATCTTTATAACCCCTGCTGTCTAATCCCACCCTAAACTCAATTCAGTCTGCAGCTCAGCATGCATGCTGCCCCCTGAAGAAGAATAAAAGCATACATACAATCTGATTCTGTTTGTCCTTCTTAGACCAAACTCTGAAGTTGACACTTTACAATTCCTTTGTAGCTATAATAGTCAAGATGACTTAGTCGTTCTTAAAACAATATTGCTCTTACTGTATACAACATTTTCTTGGTTCTGCTCATTTTACTCTTCACTATTTTTTTTACAAGTCTTTCCATGTTTTTTCTAAGATTATTGAGTTCATTGTTTCTTATAGCACAGTAATATTCCATCACAATCATATCCCAGAACTTGTTTGGATTTTAGAGTAAATAGAAAGAAAAGAAGGCTCCATGGCTCAAGATTCTATAGGGAAAATGTGATCTTGTGGGAATACTAGTACAGTGTAGTACAGTGTTCCCATCAAGAGAAGTATTAGTCTTATCATAATCTACTCTATTGTAATTACTTTTCTATTATTGTATTCAATTCCAGGAAGCACCTTTTTAAAAAAAGGAAGTAATATACCAAATAGAAATTAATTCTTCATTTCTCACTTAGGTACATGACTATGGGATTTCTCTACCTTTTCCATGACACTCCAAGCTCATTATTGGTAAAACCTCATTATCCTGTATGTTCCTATCAGTCTTGTTATTCTACCTCATTACCATCCTCTGTCTCTCTGATTAAAAAGTTGGAGCCATGAACTCCAAATCCTCCATTTAAAGAGGGAGCTCAACTCACAATATTTCCTCATTTCTTCAAAAGACTGAACAATTTTGGGACCTGCTTTTCACTAATGCCTTGCAGTGCCTTTTTCCTCACCCTACCATTTTTTAGCTTCCTTTTGTGGACTCTCTTCCCCCATTAGATTGTAAGCTCCTTTAAAGAAGGGGCTCTTCAGAGAAAGAACTCTGGGAGATGATTAAAAACCATTACATTGAATTCCCAATCCCTATATTTATGCCCACCTGCATTTTTTATTTCCTTCACAAGCTAATTGTACAATATTTCAGAGTCTGATTCTTTTTGTACAGCAAAATAACGGTTTGGTCATGTATACTTATTGTGTATCTAATTTATATTTTAATGTATTTAACATCTACTGGTCATCCTGCCATCTGGGGGAGGGGGTGGGGTAAGAGGTGAAAAATTGGAACAAGAGGTTTGGCAATTGTTAATGCTGTAAAGTTACCCATGTATATATCCTGTAAATAAAAGGCTATTGAAAAAAAATAAAATAAAATCATGAGGAAAAGAAAAAAAAATTACCAAAAAATAAATAAATAAATAAAGAAGGGGCTCTTTTTCTTTTTTCCATTTGAATCCCCAGTCAGTGCTAAATAAGAGTTTATTGACTGACTGAATTCAATGAGGGCAACCTGAAGAAACTTGACCTCTCTTCTTGGGGATAATCATCCTAAGATCCTTTAATTAATACTTGTATGGACTTGATTTCAAGTTTCTTCATCATCCATATCACCATTTTATATCAACAATTGGGGCAGCTAGGTGATGTAGTGGATAACATGCTAGGCCTGGATTCAGGAAAACTCATCTTCCTGAGTTCAAATCTGGTCTCAAACACCTGCTAACTGTGTGACCTTGGGCAGGTTATTCAACCCTTTTTGCCTCCATTTCATCATCTATTAAATGAACTGGAGAAGAAAAATCTCAGTATCTCTGCCAAGAAAATCCCAATGAGGCCACAAAGAGTCAGACATGACTGAAAAAATAACTAAAAAACATTCAAATAGTTGAAACTGCTGATGAAGAGTAAGAACATCATTTACAGATAGCTTTAATTTTTTTTAGTTGTTTGTTGCTGTTACTGTTTTGAGAAGCAGTTAGGATTAAGTTCAGGATCACATAGCTAGTAAGTATTAAGTGTATCAAATCAGATTTGAACTTAGGTCTTCCTGAATCTAGGATGGATACTCTATCCACTACACCATTTATCAGCCTCCAGATAGCCTATAACAACACTTTATTATTGCATACAAGAAAAGAAAGTGGACAGATGTCAGTAGGGACAGTCTCAGTGTGTGTCCTCCATGTCCACAATGTGTAGCACACAGTGGATGGCATCTTCAGGTCAAAGGCCCAAAACTCCTCAGGACTTAGACATATAAAGTTTTACAGAATGAGCCTGCATGATACCAATAGGACATTATCCTTATTTTTATCTATGACCACAGAAATGAGGATATTTCCTAAATTGCCCAATGAATAAAGAGAAATGAGTAGTAAGGGCCACAGTAATTTAAATCTAATCAGTGGTAAAGCACCAGGCCTGTAGTCAGGAAAATTTGTTTTTCTGAGTTCAAATTGAATATTAATGATAATGGCCCTGAGTCCTTGGCAAGCCAGTTAATTCTATTTGCCTCAATTTCCTCATTTGTAAAATGAGTTGGAGAAGGAAATGACACACAGTTCTAGTATTTTTGCCAAGAAAACCCCAAATGGGATCACAAAGAATTGGGCACAACTGAAAAATCACTGTACCATGTATGGATCATGAAGAAGGACAAATAACAGTTTGCTGAGATTGTCAAACCAGTTTTTATTGGCTTAATAAGAGGAGGCAATTATGAGATCGAAGTAGTAAAGGATATAGAGAGCATTCAGCAAGGGAGGTAGAAGGAGAATGAGGATGTTAAAGCCAAAGAAGGAGAGTTACAATAAGTAAAACTTGATTCAAAGAATCAGAATTTCAAATTTGGACAGGATCTCAGTGACCTTCTTCTAATGCTTGTCTGAAAAAATTCCCACCAATATACCCAACAAGTAGGGCATTTAGTTTCTGTTTGAAGATTTTCAAAATTGAAGAACCAAATTGTATAATGATTGTATATATCTCCTGAGGCAGCCTATTCTACAAAAATGTTTTCCCCTTATTTCAAGACTTAATTTGATTTTTTGACAAAGTCTATGGAAAATGATAATTTTCTGCTTGACAGCACTTCAAATATTTGAAAACAATTATCATATACCCCTCCCCCTACTTCCAGTCTTTTCTTCTCCAGGATAAAATATTCCTAGTTCCTTAAATCTAACCTCAGATTTCATGGATTAAATAATCTTTGCCATCTTGCCCCCTCTGAATCATCTTCAGGATATTGATATGCAACATCCTTCCTAAACTGTAGTTTAGGAAAATCAACTACAATAAGAATTGGAAAAAAAGTCAGGGGATTTACCAATTATGAAGGAAGCCATATTGGAGAGAAGGGTTGCAATAGTATATGACTGGGAAGAAAGAAAGAAGGAGGGAAGGAAGGAAGGAAAGGAAGGAAGGAGGGAAGGAAAGGAAGGAAGGAAGGAAGGAAAGGAAGGAAGGAAGGAAGGAAGGAAGGAAGGAAGGAAGGAAGGAAGGAAGGAAGGAAGGAAGGAAGGAAGGAAGGAAGGAAGGACAGGAAGGAAAGGAAAGAAAACTGAATTCTTGCTAGTTAGTCTGCATCTCTTAATTCTACTACAAACCCTGCACTCTAGCCTACACCTTTTCTTGACTGTATTCTAGTTGCCCTTCTGATTCCCAGTCCTCTCTTCACATCCCTCATCTTCCTACACACCCTGATATACCATGTTCTTGTATCATATCCAATGAAGGTGGCATTATTAATTGAACTCCCTGATATGAAAAATCCAGAAACAATTTAAGCAAAATATCATGTAATAAAGCAACGAAACTAGAATTTCACTGGGTATATCCAGAAATCACATAAGCAAAGGAAGACACTTGCTGACTTGGTAATACCTTTAAAAAACTACCAGTAGTCCTCCTTGATTAAAAATGCCTCCCTTCTAGCTTTCCAGAAATACCACATATTAGAAACAGATAAGCATTGTATTGTCTAGGAAAGATAATAATAACAATTTACATAGCACTTTAAGGTTTTCAAAGTGCTTTACAAGTATCATCCCCTTTTTATCCTCACAACAACCATGGAAATATTATGGTCCTCATGTTGCAGAAGAGGAAACTGAGGTTAAGTGATTGATTGATTCCCTAGGATCACATAGCCAGTAAGTATTTGAGGCAGGATTTGAACTAAGTTTTTTCTGATTCCAGATCTAGGAATTTATTCATAATGATATTTAGCTACTTCTAAATATGCAGTTAACATTAGAAGTACCAGCTTGGCTGATTCACTTGCTTGTTTGACTCACTACTGATCTTTCAGATGAGGGGGAGATGATTCTAAGATGAGATAAGAAAGCAATTTATTTGGATAGGATGATGGAAGGGACACTCTGAAAAGAGGATTCAGCCTCCTTCACTTTAAATTTTTAAGATTCCTAAAAACAGGGATAATCTTTAATCTTTTTTTAACCCAGTGTCTAAGGTTCTTTTATACATACCAAGCACCTGATAAATATGTATCAGATAAATACATTTCATAATTTGGCCTTCAGGCCATCAGGGAAGAAAGCTATAACCTGTAGTCCAACATCCCCATTCTACAGATGAGGAAATTGGGGCCCTAAGAAGTAAAATAATTTGATAAAGGTCTCACAGGTAGTAACCAAGAGATTCCAACCGAAATCTGACTCCAAAGCCAAAGCTGGCTTCCCAACTACCTTTCTCCTTGTCAAGTCAAGTCTTCCAGGTGGGTGGATCTTTGATGCAGCTGCAGTGCTTGAAGCCAAGGTTGCCATGTCTACCTAATAAAGGCCCTATGTAATGCATGGAGCTAGGCTGGGAAATGTGATTTTGATGACATCTTGACTACTTAGGAAAGAGCTCAAGAGTGTCATATATAGGCAAAATAGCAAAGTTGACCAAGTCTTCCAGTGCTCCTCATTTTCTTTTTGTGTCCTTTCCCCTCAGTTTTGGAGCCTTTCCCCTATCATCTCCCGTATCCCTAGACAAACTAGTACCCTGTCTTCTGGCTGTTTTAGACCCTTGCAATAGGATCACAGCCACTCCCAACATTACTGCTTTATGCACTAATGACTTCTGACACCTTCTTGGTTGTCCTGAGGCCCATTTTCCCAAGACTTTGTCAGGTGACTCAAGTAACTAAGGTTTGAGCTAAGGTGTTAGTGGTTGATAATAGCTTAGTTCCAGGTATATTTGCCCTCCTCAAGCAGGAGTTTCTATGTCTTAATCCAAAGAGGATGATTAGTATTCAAAAATTTCAGGCACCATACCAGACTGATGGGGATACATTTTGGAATCAAGCGTTCAAGGTCCTTCCAGAGACACTTCAATTCTGCCAACCCACCAGAGCAGTGCTGGCACCTAGAATTGCAAACTAGTACTTTTACTGCCCAAACACCAAGGGGGGAATAGGTAACCCTTGCCCAGAGTCATAGGCTGCTTTAAAGAAAGATTTCATTTCTCCACCCTGTCCTGGCTCTACTTTCTCCTTCATAAGTCAATTTGTTCTTTCCTGCCCCTCACAAGCAATCTTGGGAATATGTTTCTAAGCGTTCCTGGCTGGGCTCTGGTGTTTTTACAGCTTGACTGCAGAGATCCAGGAACACTAAAAATAGAATAGAAAACAATCTTTTCTACTTTATACTAACCTACTGAAAGAATGAGATTTCCTTGGTTAGAGGCCAGGACAGGCAAATTCAAACAGAGAGATAGGCTCTTCTAAAACCCAGCATTTGTTTGAGTTAGTTTCTATTTAAGTTTAGTTTCTATTTCTAGTTTGTATGTGTGTATGTATGTATGTGTATATATAATATACATATACACACATATACACATTTTAACTTTTCTGTAACTAACTTATCTGACTCCAAATCTAGCATTCTTTCCAGTGGTTGAGATCTCTCTCTCTCTCTGTCTCTCTCTCTCTCTCTCTCACACACACACACACACACACACACACACACACACACTTGTGAAGAAAATGAATAAGGAAATAAATGAACTTCCTCTACTTCTCTCCTTTTCTGCCGATCTTAGGCTCGTGGGCTAGAAATGACAATGACAGTTGAAGCATGTTTTTGAATTAGTGTTTTTCTTTATAACAATAAAAGCTAATAATTCTATATGTACCATATTGTTTACAAAATTATATATATATGTATATAGAGATCCATATGTATGTATAGATGAATGTATATGTGAATGTGTTGTGTATATAATCTCATCCATTGGAAAAAATGCTAGATTTGGAGTCAAGTAAAGTTAGTTACAAAAAAATTAAAATAAAGGGGTTGGAATAAATGATCTCAGAAGTCCTTTATAGCTCTAAACTTCTGATCATAGGATCATTTGGTCAAGGAGTATCTATTAATCACCTGGCATAATCAGTATGCCAAAAACTATGTTAAGCTCAAAGGATACAAAGAAAAGCATAAGACAGTCCCTATTCCCAAGGATCTCATAGTCTAAGATAAATTGGAGATAATTCAACTGAAAAAGGGATTAGCATTAAAAGTGATTTGGAAAGACTTATGAGAGAAGGTATAATTCTACCTAGGGACCTGAAGGAAGCAGGAGCAGAAATGAGAGGAAGAGCATTCCAGGCATGTTGACAGCCAGTGAAAATGATTGAGTCAGTAGAAAGAATGTCACGCTGCAGGAACAGGAAGGGAACCAGTGATTCTGTAACATATGGTGAGAAAGAAGGTATAAGAACACTGGAAAGGTAGGTGGGGATTCTGAAAGGCTCTGATGTTTCATCAATCCTTTGAGGTTGGAAACAAAATCCTAACAACTGACAAACATGTATCATATGATGTTCTGTCATGTTATATCATGTCATATATCTCAAATCATACCTATTTCTCTGCGTAGAATACCCTAAACAATGGATGTGTATCCCCAGGATGTGTTACCATGTGTTCTGTGTAAGCTTATGATCAACACTGACCTGGTGCAAAGTGGACTGGGGTCAGACTCAAGATGTCTTGAATTTCAATACCACTACTGGCATATACAAGCTGTATTTCCCTACATGTCATTTAACTTCTCATTGCCTTAAGTAGTTCTCTAAGGCTTTTAATTGCTAACTTTTAAAGGTTGCCATCTTGTTTGGTTAAGGGCAATTTCCTCACCAGAAATCTCCAAACTAATGAAATTACATGTCCAATCCTATGCGTGCATATTTCTATCCATATCTGGATATATGGGTTTGTAATCTATGTATGTGTAAATAGATGTATTATAGTATATACATATATGTGTATATATGGACATGCACTATGTTATGTCAGATTTTTTCCTATATTCTGCCTAATATAAATATTATCCTCATTTTATAGATGAAACTAAACTTAGAAACTAATGTTCAGAAAAGGTGTGTTTACTTATAACAAATCCACACAACTGGGATTTAATAAACATTTGCTAAACTGATTCAAGGCAGAATCAAATTCAAATAAAAGGATTTCTCCAAGAACTTAACTTTAAATCCCTACCTATTGACCAAATCCTGCTCCCTTTAATTTGTTCTGTTTCAATAGCCATTAGTTATAAGATCTCAGCATATGTAGTTGGCTCTCCACCTGAAAGTTAGTCAATTAGTTTGTCAATAAGTTTTTATCAAGCAGCTAGGCACTCTGCCAAGGTTTGGTAACACAGAAATAAGCAGAAAGAAAGACAATTACCTGTCCCCAAGAAGCATGCATTTTAATGGAGGAAGACAAAAAAGAGGGATGGAGAAGTGACAGGAAGGGGGAATTGTAGAAAGCATGGGAAAAAAGGGAGTATGGTAGAAAAGTTTTCTGGAAATGAATCAGGAGTGAAATCTCCAGGAGTGAAGATGCCTTTGACCTGGGCAGACTCTTTAAATTAGAGATTTGGGAGGAATCAGCCAATCAGAGGGAGAGGCTTCAGGGGTGGAGGACACTTCCAATATAAGAAGAAGGCCAAGGATGTGGTAGGTTTCCAGGGAAAGTGGAAAACGTCCTGAGTCAGCAGCAGAGTTTAGGGAGGAACCACCATAACTCTGCCTGAATTCTGTATATAACTACTCTTGGCAGAGAATTGATAAGTGAGTAAATTGTACATAATAACAAGGTTAAAATTCAGGATTTAAAATCTCCCAAGAGGCTGCAAGCCTCTTGTTCTGGTAGCCCCTGAAATTTCTCAGATGATTCAGAAGCTGCTTGTAATCCAGGACTTCTAAGAAATGCATAGTTTGGTTTGATTTGTTTCTCCAACTTTATCTACTTGAAGCTGGATACCTCAATCTCAACTGACACTTTCAGAAAGACCAATCTGTATATGCACCAATGAATCAATAAGCACTTCATCATATATAATTATTATAGTTATCTGTAATCAACAGAATGGATCCAGATAAACATAGAAACCAGAATCACTTCTCATATGCTGTTATTTTGTGCCCCAGTCATCTTGTCTCTTGAAAGGACCCCTGATCAAATCACCATGGAGGAAGAGTCAACTTAGCAGCCCACTGTAGGAAAGTTAACTGTTATAGAGACCATTATACTTTTCTGATCATGACTTTGAGTAAGCATTTCTTCAGCATAATATATTTTCCCTCACTTTCTGTCACCATTTTCAGTCACATCCTTACTTCTCTAAATAAAATGGTGGAAGAGAGTGAGAAAGGGACTCTGCTCACAAGAATAAGTTTTCAGGTGGGGATGGAATGCCCAATAGAAAAGGAAAAGGGTTTCAAAAAAGGCCATTATGAAAACAAGCTGTTTCATTTATCAGGGTCTCTAAAACAAAATGGGCAGTTAGGTGGTACAGTAACTAGAGCACCAAGCTTGGAACTAAGAAGATTCAAGTTCAAATCTGGCCGAACACTTACTATGTGACACCATAAGTCATTTATTTTCCTCAGTTCCTATAACATGGGAAACTACTCTAGTGTTTTTGCCAAGGAAACCTCCTAGATAAAAGTCTGTGGGATCACATGGAGTCAGAATCACCTCAACAACAACTAAAATAAGGTATGGAAAAATGTTAATGAATGCAAAATATATTTTTTTATTAAATAGCTTTTTATTTATAAGTTATATGCATGGGTAATTTTACAGCATTGACAATTGCCAAACCTTTTGTTCTAATTTTTCCCCTCCTTCCCCCCACCCCCTCCCCCAGATGGCAGGGTGACCAGTAGATGTTAAATATATTAAAGTATAAATTAAATACACAATAAGTATACATCACCAAACCATTATTTTGCTGTACAAAAAGAATCGGACTCTGAAATATTGTACAATTAGCCTGTGAAGGAAATCCAAAATGCAGGCAAGCAAAAATATAGGGATTGGGAATTCAATGTAATGGTTCTTAGTCATCTCCCAGAGTTCTTTCGCTGGGTGTAGTTAATTTAGTCCATTACTGCTCCATTGGAACTGATTTGGTCCATCTCATTGCTGAGGATGGCCAGGTCCATCAGAATTGATCATCATATAGTATTATTGTTGAAGTATATAATGATCTCCTGGCCTTGCTCGTTTCACTCAGCAGCAAAATATAATTATTGAAGAAGTATGAATCTAATCAGTTGTTCCTACCTCACACAATAAAGAATATCACGTAGAAAAAGAAAAAATTTCTGGAAAAAATGGTGATTCACCTCGAGTCCTCCACACATACACCTCTCATTTCCCTACAGTCCTCATCTCCTTTAAGAAATACCAGTGAAATACTACATTTTTTCCTCCAACTAGATCCATATGTGTCATCACAATCTGATTTAATCTAATCTAAAAACACAAAATAGTAGAAACTTCTAGAAAATACAAAGCCAAGAAAAAAGTAAAATATAAATTGGAAACACCTGAGGAAGGAAAACAGTCCACATATCAAACTTTTTTCATTCAGTCCAAATGGAATATCTTTATGAGCACCAAAAGAAATGTTATTGATTTGCTTCCAGCTTTGTGAACTATCCTCTATTTCATATATTTCAACCAATCAAATCAAACAAAAAAATGAAGCAACAAGCATTTATTAAGTGTCTGACATGTGAAAGGTACTGTGCTAAGTTCTGGAGATACATAAATAAAGGACATATAGAACATGTGCTGACTTCCTATCTCTATTTGGACATCTGGAAGTGGATGTTCCATACACTTCTTAAACTCAACACATCTAAAACTGAACTCATCGAGTTTCCTCCCAAAACCTTCCCCTCTTCCAAACTTCCCTGTTACTTTTGAAGCCACCATCATTCTTTCAGTTACCCATCCTCACCACCTGGATGTCTTCTTTGCTTCCTCATCTCCTGTTGTCCCCATATCTTATCAGTTGCCAAATCCTGTCAATTGTCCAATTGTCCTCTGACCCTACCATTTCCCCACAAAACTCATATATGAACCATTGCTACAGCCTTCTGCTGGTCTT
Organism: Sarcophilus harrisii; assembly: GCF_902635505.1. Lineage (NCBI taxonomy): Eukaryota > Metazoa > Chordata > Mammalia > Dasyuromorphia > Dasyuridae > Sarcophilus > Sarcophilus harrisii. The sequence goes on along the minus strand of NC_045426.1, from coordinate 65,157,075 downwards.
CCTGCCTCAAATCTCTCCCCGTTCCAGTTCATCCTTCACTCAGTTATAACATTGATTGTTACACATCTTTTGAATGAATCCCAGTGGTCCCTAACTACCTCCAGAGTGAACTATAAAACCCTTTATTAGGTTTTTCAAGCCCTTTCTGCTTTTTCAATCTTCTTCATTAATCCCCTCCAGAGAATTTACTTTTCTAGACAGTGATATTAGCTTCCTTGCTGTTCTTCACACAGAACTCTCCATCTCCTGGCTTGGCATCTCTTCCCTAGCTGACCTCCACACTTGATGTTCCCTCTCTCCTCATCTCTGGCTTTTGACTTCCTGAATTTCTTTGATTCTCAACTAAAATCTCATCTTCAAGAAGCTCTTCCCAATGCCCCTTAATTCTAGAGCTTTCCCTCTGTTGAATATCTCCTATATAGCCTGTATATAGCTTTTTGTACATAGTTATTTGCCTGTTGCTTCTCCTGTTACACTATGAGCCCCTTGAGTGTTTTTACCTTTCTTTAAATCCCCATCATTCAGCTCAGTGCCTGGTATATAGTGGGCACTTAATAAATACTTATTGAAGGGATAATTTGAAATCAATGCAACATAATTTGGAAGGAAACTCTAGCAGCTGATGAATAAGGAAAATTCTCACAAAGAAGGACCCAGTTGAGCTGAGCTCTGAAGGAAATTAGAGATTCTAAGAAGGAGTACATTGCAAACAGAGGCCAAGTTAGGGCTAAGTCATGAAGGCAAGAAATGGAATGTCTTGGTCAGGTATAGTAAGTGAGAAAGCAGCTTGGCCAGACTATAGAATAAATGAAATGGAGTAATGCAGAATTCATGTTAGAGGAATCACAGAGTGCATCTTATCCAACCACTTTATTTATTGATGAAGAAAATGAGATTCAGGGAAGTTATGACTTGATTAAGGTCATATAAATGGATTGTGTCATAGAAAATAAAGCATAAATCCTATATACTTTGATCCTTTTGACTCCACTTATTCTCTGAACATGTACTATGTCTGACCCTGAATTAGATACTATGGCATTCAAGATCTTGCCCTCAAAAATGAAACACTAATACATTGTTGGTGAAATTGTGAACGCATTCAACCATTCTGGAAAACAATTTGGAACTATGGCCAAAAGGCTATCAAACCTTTGATCCAGCGATGTCTCTAATGGGTTTATATCCCAAAGAGATATAAAAAGGGAAAAAGGACCCACATGTGCAAAAAGGTCTGTAGCAGCTCTTTTTATAGTGGCAAGGAACTGGAAACTGAGTAGATAATCATCAGTTAAGGAATGGCTAAATAAGTTATGGTATGTGAATATTATGGAACATTATTGTTCTATAAGAAATGATGAGCAGGCTGATTTCAAAAAAGTCTGGAAAAACTTATATTAATTGATGCTAAGGGAAATGAGAAGAACCAAAAGAACATTGTACACAGCAACAAGATTATGTGATAGATGTGGCTCAGTAATGAGGTGATTCACGGCAATTCCAATGTACTTGTGATGGAGAAAGCCATCTGTATACAGAGAGAGTACTATGGGGACTGAATGTGGATAACACCATAATATTTTCATTTTTTTGTTGTTGTTTCTTGCTTGTTTGTTTTTTTCTCTTTTCATCTGTTTATTTTCCTTGTGCAGCATGATATATATGGAAATATGTTTAGAAGAATTGCACATGTTTAACCTATATTGGATTGCTTGCTCTGTAGGGGAGGGAGGAGATAGGGAGAAAAATCTGAAACAAAAGGTTTTGAAAGCGTGAATGTTGGAAACAATTTTTGCATTTATTTTGAAAAATAAAAAGCCATTATACAAAACAATCTTGCCCTCATGATTTCTATTCGACTATAAGTCAGATGATAGTAAAACTAGTGTTTTATAAAAGTTTTTTTAACCTCTGCACCAGTCAGGGAATGGACAAGTTTCTCCATTTACAAAGCATTTATAAATTTCTTTTTAAAAAAGCACTGTCCATTTATAAAGACCTAATCTTCCTCCATATCATGGTATTTTATTAATATAATTCTTCAGACTATTTTTTAAGGAGAGTTTCAAGCCATACAATAGTTATAGTGGTCTGGATGTGACTGAGGACTTAGAATTGGTTGCAGAGAAAAAGGACAACCTTATCTTAGCTTTGGTCAACTATCCAACCCTCATTCTCAGGAGTCATTCAATACCTAATTATAGATCAATGGATATCCCACAGTCTCAGTATGAAAAATCATTCTAAGAGAGTGGAAGGATGCACAGACAAGGGCTCAACACTACTCTGAACTCAGCTCTCTCTTTGTTTTTATTTACATTAGTATAGTCATTATGTATATTGTCCTCCTTTTTCTCCCTACATCAATTCAGACAAGATGTTGAGGATTTTGCTTTTTATATTCTAGTTTACTAAAATCTTCCGTGAGGATTATCTTTTGGGAATCTCTCTGCTCCATCTTACTTTTTTTCTCTGCCTTTCTCCTCTCTGTGTGTCTGTCTTTCTCTGTCACCATCTCTGTTTCTTTCTCTGTCTCCTTGACTCTCTGTGTTTCTGTTTCTCTCTGTCTCTCCATCTCCCTCTCTGTCTCTGTTTCTCTGTCTCTAAATGTCTCTGTATTTTTCTTTTTTTCTCTCTGTCTTGGTCTCTCTCTGTGTGAATCTCTGTCTGTGTGTCTCTTCTTCTCTCTGTCTCTCTGTTTCTTTGTCTCTCCAACTCTCCTTTTCTCTCTGTCTCTGTGTGTGTCTCTGTCTTTTTCTGTTTTTCTCTCTCTGTCTCTGTTTCTGTGTGTCTCTTTATGTCTCTCTCTGTCTCTTTATCTCTGTGTATCTTTATTTCTGTCTTTCTCTCTCTGTCTCTGTCTCTCTGTGTGTGTCTCTGTCTCTGTGTGTGTCTCTGTTCCTCTGTTTCTTTCTGTCTCTTTTTGTCTCTGTCTCTCTGTTTGTCTCTGTCTGTGTCTGTGTCTCTCTATCTCTGTTTTCTTCCTCTCCCTTTCCCTTCTCCTTTTCCTTGCTTTCTCCCTCCTTCCCTCTCTCCCTTCCTCCCCACCCCTTTGTCTCTGTCTCTGTCTGTCTGTCTCTCCCCACCTCTGTCTGTCTCTCTGTCTCTCTCTTTCTCTCTCTCTCTCTCCCCCCCCCCCCCCGCCTTGGTCTGTCTTCACCTCCTCACCCACACCCCAGTCTCTTGTCTCTTTTTCCTTTCTCCTTGTTCCCTACCTCCACTTAGTACATTTTGGAGGTAGAGGAGCTGAGAGCGAAGCTTATCCTGATCTCTTCCCCCCCACCATCTTGCTGGTAGACCCTCGTGCAGTTCTCTAGACTCAATATTTGGGGAAACAATGGGGCTGCTGAACAGAGAAGAATGAAGGTTTTCTGCTGCTAAATCAAAGACTGAACTTCCAGCCTTCTGACCCCTTCTCTAAAACTCCTTCCACTCCATCACACCAGTGTCTACTCGAGCTTCTCAGATAAACCCCAGATGGTGTCTGCCAAATTTGTCTTCCAAACACTTACACTCTACGGGAGCCTAGATATGGCGCTACACTACACTACACTACACTATATACACTATAGAGCTTTTACAAGAGCCCTGTCACTGTTAGAAGGCATTCTATGATGGACATCTTTTTCTTCTGCCCTTTCCTTGGCTCCATCTTCCTCCTGGTCTTTAAATAACTGTCCAGTCCCTTTGTTTTTCCTGCTCCTACATAGTACAAGTGAGAGGGAGGAATGGAAGGAAGGAAATAAGCATTTATACAGCACCTACCACATGCTAGAAGTTGTACTAAGTGCTTTTATAAATATTATTTCATTTGAAACATGACATTTTTAGGAGGGAGGTGCTGCTATTACCCCATCTGGCAGTTGAAGAAATAGAGAAAACCATGCTTAGGATAATTTGCCCAGTGTACGTGGCTAGTGACTGAAGCTAATAAAGTCCCATCTTCCTGATTCCAGTCCAGTGCTCTCCATTGCACTATCAGCTAACTGCATAATGCAATACAATGGAATTGACTCATCTTTGCATAAATCTCTTCCCACATATTAATTATTTCACTTGATTCTCCAAGTGGTAATGGCTTTATTATCTCTATTTTGCCACAAAGCAGTTAACAAGAACAAGCAGCTAAAAAGAAAAGGAACCTTACACAAGTTCAAGAATATCAGAGTTGCTCAGACTTTGACTATAGGTCTTGCCTCAAAATTCAGGGAGAATTTTCTCCTATATATTATGTAGTGATATGAGTTTGGAGGAAGATGAGGTGGGTAGCATGGTATGAAATTCCATACTGGGAGACAAAGGATCTATGTTCAAATATCAATTCTGCCCTTTATTATTCCCGTGACTTTGGGCTAATAATTTAACTTAAATGTAAGTCACTTCCTCAGCTATTAAATGAAGTGGGTGAGCATTCCGTTAACATTCTGTCCCTTCTAGGAGTAAATCAATGATCTTCCACTTCCTTGGTAATTGGAATATCTTAGAAAACTGGGGGAGGAGGGCAGTACATGGCACTGAACATCTGAGATTAAAGTAGGGAAAGAGGTACTGGAAACATCTGGTAATAGGGGTGATGGGTGAAGAGAATCAGGGAAAGCTTAGGGAATCTTTGACCTACAAATTCCAGGTTGGCTACTTCCAGGAACTGCCTTCCTTCAGGGAATTATAAGGCTTCTCAAAGATGTTGATATATATCTTTTGCAATGTATAGGGTAGACTAGATGTTACTCTATTTATATATGAGGAAATATCTGAAATTATGTAAACTGAGCAATAATGAGTAGCCTAAAATACAAATACTGCAACTCCACAAAGAATATGGAAATTCTGAGTTCAGGAGGGAATGTCTCCAATTCTCAACAAAGGACCATGGGGCCCTTTCAGTTTCTCTAAAAAAATTAATCATCTATTATTTATTTACATAGTACAGTGATAAATGATAAGAAAAAGACAGAGAATCAAGTTTCAAATCCTAATTATGCTACTTATTACCTCTGTAACTTTGGACAAGTTTTTGTGATCCTCAGTTTCCTCATCTGTAAATTAAGAGGTTGGACTAAGGACCTGACCTGTACATCCCTTCCAATTTTAAAGCTATGAATCTGAGGTCCTAAGTACTGATTGTACTAGTATTGTACATTGTAGAGAACACCAGTGAATATAATGTCCCTGCCCTTAGGCAGCTTATAGTCTAATTAGGGAGATAATACAATGTACATATATGAGACAGTGAGTCAAATAATAAAATTCAGTGTACTTTCTAAATGAAAACTTTTCTAATCCTTCCAGCTGTTAGCTAAAAGTTCCCCAAAGTTATTTTCTTTTCCTTTTCATTTTGAAAATGCTTTTATCTATCTATTGTTCTCCTCAATCAAGCTGTAAACTCACTGAGGACAAAGACTATTTTCATTTTTTTGGTCTTTGCATCCATAATTCTTATTCCAGCACATAATAGGGACTTAATAACAAATTGTTGGTTGATAATGAAGAACTGAATTTTATGGTATAGACTAGAAAGTGTTCTAAGACAAACAAAAGTGAAAGCACAGAGGTCAGTATGAATATGTTGCTGTCATGGTAGAATGCAGGGGTTTCAGTCTTATTTGAGTGAGGATCTAGATTAGTAATACTAATACATTAGATAGAAATAAAATTAGTAATAGAAACAAAACCTGATTATGGGAGGTCTTGAAAGTTATGTAAAGCTTAAATTTCATGAGATAGGAAATAAGAAACCATTCAAAAATTTTGAAGATGAAAATGAAGATAAACCTGCAAAATTACATTTAACTTCCCTGGATTTCAACTTATTTTTCTATAAATTAAAGATGTTGTTGTTAATTGTCCTCCTTCTTGAAGAGGACCATCATATCAGAGGGGGTGATGCCATGACATGCAAGTGAATTGGGTAGAAGTAAAGGAGAGCTGTGCAAGATCACCTCTTTCCCCTCTAGAGCCATCTGGGTTCAGTGGCCAGATATAAATCAGGACAACTGGAGATACCGATCCAGATGATCTTCAACATTATTTAATGATCTGAAATATTGTGGTTCACAATTCTGATGGAAGAATCTAACTCTGGACTTAAAATAAATGTTGCTACAACATTAAGTGATTGTTCCTAGTTTGGTATGGATGGATAGATATCTGATCTGAGATCTAGAAAGCCCTATTCCAAATGTCCAAAAGGAGACTTAAATTTCTACCTTTAAAGGAGAGGAGAAGGCCCTTGGCAGCATTGCCGGGAGAGGGAGGATCTAAGACAGAAATGTCTGGGAAATTACGTCTTTTCTATCTTTAAGAAGAGTATTGGGCTGGAATTTTAGCTGTGTCCCATACCTCAAATATTGGTAGTGTGTGGGAAATGAGGATCTTTTAAAGGTTCAAAATAAAATCCACATTCCCTAATTTCTCTAAAGTGGATAGTAACTGGCAATTTACCCTAGTCAGTTTAGTTCCCTAATCCTCCCCACCCAAATCCTCAGTGCACAAAAAACCCCACTTTTAGTTAGCATATTTATCCAATAACAAGCATATTTAGCCAAAAAGTAAATAGAACTTGGAAAGGTTATATAGATTAGGGTAAGGAAGGATTATGTAGATTAGGGTAGTTAATAGAATATGATACTGCTAGAACATTAGAAAGGGATGAAATAAACTTCCAAATTAAACAGAAAGGCAGAGACAGAGAGACAATGTGTTCCTAACAGTCTATAGGAATTCAAGAGTGGGTAATTAAGGGATGAGATGTGGGCTACTTTCCAGTGTGATCTTGATTAATTGTGGAAATATATAAAGAATTGCACATATTTAACATATATCGGATTACTTGTCATTTAGGGGAGGATATGAGGGGGAAAGAAGGGAGAAAAAAAATAGAACACAAGGTTTTGCAAGCGTGAATGTTGAAAACTATGCATATGTTTTGAAAATAAAGAGCTTTAATTTTTAAAAAGCACCATTAAAAAAAAGAAAAATTTATGCCTTCTTGATCACAGATCTGTAAGTCTCTTTTTTTGTTTTTTTTATGTAGTGTTTTGCTTAACCAATAAGAAGTTAAATCTTCCATTGTATATGACACAGACCTTCAAAGCACAGCTCTAAGCTTTGTTTGGAGTTGAGTTACAAAATAAATGTTTTAAAAATATGCTTCTCTATGAGCATATCATTGGATTGGAAGGGGAAGCAGTTAAATATATAATCCGGACTTCTGAGGAAAACGAAAAGAGAGGATTGACCTTTGGTTGGTCCTGTAAGTTGTCTTTTTTAGGAAATCTCATATCTCCCAAGCACTGTCCTCTATTTTATTTGAAAAATCAAACTATAAGTCAAGGCTCTGAGGGTTTTTGCTCTATTGAACCTGGAATGTGTCTTTTGTTATCATTCCTTTTGCCCAGATTACTTTTGCATAACCTATCATTAGATAATGATATCAAGCTTTCTTTCCAGTTATCATGCTTAAATTTTCATCTTTGCAACTTTCCTTCATTGTTCCTAGTTATGTCCTTTGGGCCAAACAGAACCAGACTAATTCCTCCTCCACATAAAGGACCTTCAAATATTTGAATTCCAACTATCATGTTCCACCTATCCCCCAGCTCCATCCCTAACTGCCATGTTCAGCTCTTGCATAGACCAATATCTTATACTTTTTATCATGATGTGGTCAAAATGGATACAAAACTTAGATATAAAAAAGAGATATTACAAGAAAATTTGAAGACCACGGAACATGTTATTTAGACTTATGGAGAGGAAAAATTTATGAATAAACAAGTTGAGAAAGAGCAATGTTAGATGTAAATAGATAATTTTGAATACATTAAAGTGAAAAGTTTTTGTATCCATTTATATCCATTTATATTTTAATATAGGATTATCTTAGAGACTAATAGGAAAAAAAAAATGGAAACATAGTGGGAAGGCAAAACAGTTTGGTTAGTTTCCTGATTAGAATGGTTTCAGCAAACAAGAAATATGGACCAAAAAAGAAAGTGATTTGGGGAATGGATTGAAATCATAGGAATTAAGGGGAAGAGAACAAGCATTTATCAAGCATAATCTATATTAAGCACTATATGTTATTAAACATAGTCTATAGCCAGACATTGTGTTATGTGTTTTACAATTATTTTCTCATTTAATTTTCATTTATTTTCTCAATGTGAGATAAGTGTTATCATAATCCATATTTTACAGTTGAAGAAAATGAGGCAGTTAATTTGAATTCTACAGCTAGTTAATATTCAAGACTGGATTTGAACTTAGGTCATCCTGTTTCCCCCATCTAGCATTCTATCTCCAGCAAGTGAAGTAAAGGCTTGTTAAATGATGAGGGAACTGACAAGGCAGTCATTTGTGGAACTTAACCTTAGGTTCATGGGTCCAGAGAGAGAACCCTAGTCTCCCTGAGCGATTCCAGGGATGAAAGCAAATAGCTAAGCCCAGATAGCTTTATTTTGGCCAGAATTTTATCTTCAGTAAAACTATAAAAGAAGTTGATTCCTTTCAGATGCTACTGAGAGAGACAGTCTGGATAATGTGGGTGTTCATACAGCCACCACTTTAGCTCAGATCTACATTTTGTTGCCAAGACTGTTAAAACAGCCTCCTAATGACACTCCCTATCTCAAATCTCTCTGCCTAGAAGCCATTAAATGATGTGGTGGATAGAATGCTGGACCCAGAGTTAGGAAAACCTGAGCTTAAATCTGGTCTGACACTTCTTGGCTGTGTAACCTTAGGTGAAGTACTTCTGTTTGCCTCAGTTTTCTCAGCTGTAAAATGAGGATAATAATAGCTTCCAGGGCTGTTATGAAGATCAAATAAGATAGTACTTAATACTGTAACATAGCAGGAACTTATTTATTAAATGCTTGTTTCCTTCTTTCTTCTTCAATCCATCTCTTTCACAGCTGTCAAAGGTATTCTAAAGGGTAGAGCTGACCATTTCACTCATGCCCAGAAACCTCTAGAAGCTCTCTATACCCTCTAAAATCAAATATAAAACTCCTCCTTTGAACAGTTAAAGCCCTGTACAATATGGACATTGACAACTCCCTATTTGACTTATATACTTCCTTTTCTTCCTAGTCTAGCCAAATCGCTATCTTGCTGTTCCTTACACACAGCACTCCAGCAGGACAACAAAACTCTTCCTTTCCCTTCTCTTCCCTTCCCTTCCTTTCCCTTCTCTTCTCTTCTCATCTTCTCTTTCTCTTTCTCTTCTCTTTTCTTTCTCTTTTTGTTCTTCCCCTTTTCTTTTTCTTTCTTCTTTCCCTTTTCTTCCGTTGGTCTACATAGAGTATCATACCCTTACCTGTGGGTGCTCTGGAAATTTTAATCCCTGAAACCTCACAAGATATTTTGGGGTTTAGAGCTTGGACCATGCCCTAAATCTAAATGACTCAGGATCTCATTGATTGACCTCCCACTTGGTCATTGTTTGGGCCATGATTTGCTCAGACTGAATATAAATAGCAGTTATTTTTGTTTTATCCTGAAACCCCAAAGATGTTCCCCTCTCAGTTTGATCTTTTTTTTTTTTTTTTTTTTTTTGAGTCATTAAAAGAGGTTATTCTCTGCTTCATTTCTTACCTGACCTTCATCATTGATTGGGCATTGCCTCAGTCAAACTGAGACCTGTTTAAGACCTTAACTTAAAAGGCCAAGATCTTCCACTGAATCCAGAGATGAGATAGCTAGTTGTCCTGATTCATAGCAAGCCACTGGACCCATATGGCTCTGGACAGGAGAGTAAGACAGATGACTTTGGACAGCCCCTCCTCATTTAAATCTAATTCATTTGCATGTCATGGCATCACCTCTCTGATGTCATGGTCTTCTTCAAGAGTGAAGAACAATGGGTTTATATCGAGAAGAGATCTTAAAGGAGGGAAAGGGACCCACATGTGCAAGAATGTTTGTGGCAGGTCTCATTGTAGTGGCCAGAAACTGGAAACTGAGTGGATGCCCATCAATTTGAGAATAGCTAAATAAATTATGGTATATGAATGTTATGGAATATTATTGTTTTGTAAGAGATGACCCACAGAATGATTTCATAGAGGCCTGGAGAGACTTACATGAACTGATGCTAAGTGAAATGAGCAAAACCAAGAGATCATTGTACACAACAACAAGATTATGCCATGATCATTTCTAATGGACATGGCTCTCTTCAACAATGAGATGATTCAGACCAGTTCAAATGATCTTCTGATGAAGAGAGCCATCTACACCCATTGAGAGGACTATGGGAACTGAGGGTAGATTACAACATAGCATTTTCATAGCATTTTCACTCTTTTTTGTTGTGGTTTGCTTGAATTTTATTTTCTTTCTCATTTTCTTTTACTTTTTGATTTGATTTTTCTTGTGCAGCAAGATAATTGTATAAATATGTATGCCTATATTGGATTTAACATATATTTTACCATATTTAACATATATTGGATTACAGGTCATCAAGGGGAGGGGGAGAAGGGAAGAGGGGGAAATTGGAACACAAAGTTTTTCAAGGGTCAATGATGAAAAATTATCCTTGCATATATTTTGAAAATTTAAAAAAAAACTTCAATTAAAAAGACAAACAAACAAAAAGAGTGAAGGACAAACAACATCATCTTCTATCTTTGCCTTTTCACTAGCTGTCCACGCCTGGAACACACTCTTATCTTACCTGTTTCTCTAAAAAGGCAGTTTAACTGATATCAGCAACAAAAGATTTTTCCTAACCCTCCCCTCTATCCCCAGTTGCCTATACATTGTCCCCTAAGCTTATTTTTGCATATATTATGTGCACAAATATGTCATTTCCCCAATAGAAAGTAAATTCCTTGAAGAAAGGGGCAATTATATTTCTGTCTTTGTAACTTTAGCTTCTAATACTGAATAAGTACTTACTTCTTGCTTGCTTGATTGATTTGTGAGCTTGACAAAAGTAACCAGAAGCCACTACACACCTTCAACTTTTGCAGGATATGTGTGATAACTTCACCCCATTGATATTATTGAGCAACTACAATGTATTTCTACATTTCTACATTGAAGCATAGTTCCTAGTCTCAAGTAACCTCAGGTTTCAGCAAAAAGAGAGACTTATTGGTGAAACAACAGACATCATTCCATACAATTGTTCTTTTTTTAAGAATTTCCTGTGGATGGTTTAGTTCTGCCTGTGAGTAAGAAGGGGAATTAAGAGTGGGACTACACTTAGGAAAGGTATCTGCCTAGAATCAAGGACTCCTTTTAAAGTAATAAAGGGAGATAAAGATAGCTGGAAAGGTAGAGCTAGGTGATCAAGAACCTTCAATACCAAAATGAAGCATTTGGATTTGATCCAACATGTAAGGGGAAATTATTATAACTTCCTGAGTAAGGGGATGACATGGTTAAAGTAGCATTTTAGCATGATTATTTGGCAACAGTAGACAGGATTTACTGGAAGAGAAAGGGGATAGAGGTGAGTAAATATGTTAGCATCACCATCAAGGTTATTTTTGGAATAGTTTTTGGAATGAATAATCTCTAATTTCTGAAATAGAACTTTAAAATGCATGTACTGTCATCTGACTCCTTTTTTTCTTCTCCTTCTCTTCATAACGTTGTATTAGGTTGTTTTTTCCCTTAAAAAGTTGTTGCTGTTAAAATGATTTCAGAGAGACCTGGAAAAACTTAAATGAACTGATGCTAAGTGAAATGAGCAGAACCAGGAGATCATTGTACACCACAACAGCAAGATTATACGTTGATCAATTCTGATGGACATGGCTCTCTTCAACAATGAGATAATTCAAACTGGTTCTAATTGTTCAGTGATGAAGAGAACTATCTACACCCAGAGAGAGAACCATGGGAACAGAGTGTGGAACACAACAGCATTCTCACTCTCTCTGTTGTTGTTTGCTTACATTTTGTTTTCTTTCTCACTTTTTTTCTTACTTCTTGATCTGATTTTTCTTGTGTAGCAAGATAACTGTATAAATATGTATCCACATACTAAATATAACATATATTTTAAATATGTTACAATATGTGTTTTAACATATTTAACATGTATTGGGGGAGGCAGTGAGGGAAAGGAACAGAAGGCTTTGCAAGGGTAAATGTTGAAAAATTACCCATGCATATGTTTTGTAAATAAAAAGCTTTAATTAAAAAAAAAAAGTTGTTGCTGTTTTAAAAGTTTTCTGTTAATTTCTGTCTTGTATAATCTGAATTTAGTGCATCATTTAAGGGCCTTTAGTTCTTATCACATATATCTGCTGAAGAAAGAAGGGATGTTTAGCCTAGAGAAGACTTCTGATGGCCTGTCTTCAAAGATGTTGAGGACTGTCAGATGGAACAAGAATCCAGTGTGTCCTGGTATCAGATCAGACAAGTTTTAGAGAGTCAATTGTTAAATTTTCAACCTGAGCAATTATACTTTGAACTAATATTACAAATCAAGACTCAAATTATTGTTTTGTTTATTATCTAGACTTAAGAAAGTGATGGAAAAAATTCAGATTAAACTTAAAAATCAGTTGTGTATACATTTCAGGTTTTAAGTTGATTGTTAAACATTTACATTAGATTAGTTTTGATCTGTTTGATTTTCAGAAGAAAGAACACAGAACAATGAGTATAATTTGCAAAAAGACATATTTCGTCTGCATCAAGAAAAAGTTTCCTCAAAACACTTTTTGTGGTAGCAAAGAATTGGAAATTGAAGGGCTACCCCATAATTTGGTGAATGGCTGAACAAGTTGTGGTATTATGATTGTGATGGAATACTATTGTGCTATAAAAAATGTCATGTAGGCTGATTTCAGAAAAACATGACAAAACTTACATATAAATTGATGCAAAGTGAAATGAGTAAAACTAAGAGAACGTTGTACAAAATAACAGCAATATCACAGAGAGATCAACTGTGAATGACTTAGATATTTTCAGCAAGACAATGATCCAAGACAGTTCCAAAGGACTCATAAAAAAAGGATAATCACTTCCAGAAAAAGGATTGATGGAGTCTGAATGAAGATGGTTGAAAGATACTTTTTAAAACTTTATTTTTATTGGGTTGTGGCATTTTTTTTTTGGTCTGTATTTTCTTTCACAAGATGACTAATATGAAAATAGATTTTTCATCACTGCCCATGTAGAACCTATATTGAATGGCTTGCCTTTTTATTGAGGGAGAGAAAGAGAAAATTTGGGTTTCGATTTTTTTTTAAAGTTACTTTTTTACATGTAACTTTAAAAAATTATATTAAAAAATAAATTCAGAGCTATACAGGAGTGGAACTGGCTACCTATAGAGCTAGAGTTCTCTACACTGGAAGCATTTTCTAATTATATTTTTATTTCTTTTGTTAAATATTTCTCAATTCCATGTAAAAAAAACAAAACCTGATATACCTTTAAAAATTTACCTACCAATTTTTTTCTCTCTTACCAGCTCACTTCTCCTTCACTCTTTGAAAAAGCAAGGCAACATTCTCCAATTGAAAAATGGTCAAAGGATATGAACAGACAATTCTCAGATGAAGAAATTGAAACTATTTCTAGACATATGAAAAGATGCTCCAAGTCATTATTAATCAGAGAAATGCAAATTAAGACAACTCTAAGATACCACTACACACCTGTCAGATTGGCTAAGATGACAGGAAAAAATAATGATGATTGTTGGAGGGGATGAGGGAAAACTGGGACATTGATGCATTGTTGGTGGAGTTGTGAACGAATCCAACCATTTTGGAGAGTAGTTTGGAACTATGCTCAAAAAGTTATCAAACTGTGCATATCCTTTGATCCAGCAGTGTTACTACTGGGATTATATCCCAAGGGAAAGGGACCTGTATGTGCACGAATGTTTGTGGCAGCCCTTTTTGTAGTGGCCAAAAACTGGAAACTGAATGGATGTCCATCAGTTGGAGAATGGCTGAATAAATTGTGGTATATGAATATTATGGAATATTACTGTTCTGTAAGAAATGACCAACAGGATAATTTCAGAAAGGCCTGGAGAGACTTACACGAATTGATGCTGAGTGAAATGAGCAGGACCAGGAGATCATTATATACTTCAACAACAATACTATATGATGACCAGTTCTGATGGACCAGGCCATCCTCAGCAACGAGATCAACCAAATCATTTCCAATGGAGCAGTAATGAACTGAACCAGCTATGCCCAGAAAAAGAACTCTGGGAGATGACTAAAAACCATTACATTGAATTCCCAATCCCTATATTTATGCACACCTGCATTTTTGATTTCCTTCACAAGCTAATTGTACAATATTTCAGAGTCTGATTCTTTTTGTACAGCAAAATAACGTTTTGGTCATGTATACTTATTGTGTATCTAATTTATATTTTAATATATTTAACATCTACTGGTCATCCTGCCATCTAGGGGAGGGGGTGGGGGGGTAAGAGGTGAAAAATTGGAACAAGAGGTTTGGCAATTGTTAATGCTGTAAAGTTACCCATGCATATATCCTGTAAATAAAAGGCTATTAAATAAAAAATAAAGAAATTAAAAAAAAAAAAAGAAAAAGCAAGGCAACATACTATTGATTATACATAGAGCCAGCCAAAACATATTTCCATATTAGCCATTTTGCAAGAGAAAACATACACACACAAAAGAAAAAAAAAAGATTTTTTTTTTTTAGGAGGAGGGTGTTTTTAAGTATGCTTCAATCTATATTCAGAGTTCATCTATTCTTTCTCTGAAGGTAGACTGTATTTTTCATTGTAAATCCTTTGGAATTATCTTGGATTATTGTCTTGCTGAAAATAACCAAGTCCTTTATAGTTGATTGTTGTTACAATATTGCTGTTGTTGTATACGATGTTTTACTGGTTCCACTCATCTCATTTTACATCAGTCCTTATAAATCTTCCCAGATAACCACCCTGTTCATCATTTCTTACAGCACAATGGTATTCTATCACATTGGAAGTATTTAAGCAGAGATTGAAAAACCACTTTGTGTGAATGGGGATTTCTTCTGAGGTATGGCTTGGATCACCGAAGTCCCTCCTGACTCAAAAGTCTGATTCTGATTCTAATTTTCTCACAACAAATCTTTAGAAATGCACATTATTGTTAGAAGTGCATATTACTGTTCCCATTTTACAGATATGGAAACATTATGATATGGCACTCCTAAAATTGTAATGTATTGTGTTAAATGAATTGGCTTTATTAATGGAAGTATAGTATGTAGAATAAGAGAGTAACAAATAATACTCTCCTATCTCCACCCTGTTCAGATGATTTCTGGAATTGTTGTTTTTATCTCTGAGTGATACATTTGAAAATAAGATTTTGACAAGTATGAGTACCTCCAGAGGAGAGTGACCAAAGAGGTAAAGAGATTTAAAATCATGCCAAAAATTATGTGAAGAACTTGGAGATGTTTAGCCTAAAAAGAACATATTTTTTTGAAATATTTGAAGGGCTGCCATGTAGAAAAGGGATTAGCCATGTTTAACTTGGCCTCCAGAGGACAGAAGTAAGAACAATGTGTGAAATGCAGAGGTATATTTTGGCTTGATAGAAGGGAAAAATGTGTGGTAATTACAGTTGGCCAAGAATGGAATGGCTGCTTTGGAAAGTAATGAATTCCCATCATGAAGTTCTTTAAACAAAGACTAAATGATCACATATGGAATTCCCACTAAAGGACTTGTTTAACTATATCATCTCTGAAGTTCACCTTCCTCTACCCTGCAAGTCTATGGTGGAAAATAAGTTTATGAATCCTACCTCTAAACTCCCTACTCCCTTAAACTGGTTCAAGTTTATGCATTTTCAAAGACAAATAACAAAAATCCACATATTCATTCTCTCACTCTTCTTCATTCAATAATCATTTATTAAGTACTTATTGGGTCCCAAATTCTGTGTTCCAGCAAAGTTAGGAGAAGCAATAGGCATAAAAGCATCTTTTAATTTATTTATAGCTTTTATCAAGAGCAAACTGAAAGATATTTGCTAAACAAGGGAGAATTAAAAATCAGTTCTAGTCCATAATCATTCAGAAATTATTTTCCGCACATTTGTGGTTAATCTATTATTGTGAATTGAAGTCAAAGTACATTCCCACATTTTAATCCTCCTTTCATCAAAATCATGGAATCTTTTCATGCAAAAGCTAAAAGAGGCCACATTCATTTGTCTGGTCCAAGCTCTTTTACAAATGGGAAAATCTTATCTTGCTACTTAGAGTTAAGGAAACCTCCATATGATGAGAGATCAACTTAACTTAAATCCATTTGAATTATATAATTCCTGTCCAAAATAAAGACTTTACTCTTTGACATGCTATTCTTATAAAAATTTCTTTTTAATTTCTAAAAAATTATCAAGCATACATTTTTTTCTTTTCTTCATCTCCCTCACTTCCTCCTCTGTGAAAAAGAAGACAAACAAAACTCTTATTAAAATAAGTTATAATCACACAAAGGAACTTTCCACTTCTGCTGTGTCCAAAAATATGTCTCACTATGCATATGACTCCATCATCTCTTAGTCAGCTGAATAGCATGTTTCATCATTGCTCCTTTGGAATCATGATTTATCACTGATTAGAGTTCTTGTCTTTCCAGTTGATCATTTTTAATGTTCACTTTCCCTGTATCAGTTTGTAGGTTTCTCGGAAACCATTGCTTTCTTCATTTCTTACAGCATGATATTATTCCAACACATTGATATACTTATTACTGCCTTCCCTTCTCATAATACCTTTCAATTTTCTCCAACATCCTACTTTAAAGGGCAGCTAGATGGAGCAGTGGATAGAGCACCAGCCCTGAATTCAGGAAGACCTAAGTTCAAATCTGGTCTCAGACACTTAACACTTCCTAATTGTGTTATGTTAGGCAAGTCATTTAACTCCAATTGCCTCAGCACAAACAAAAAAAAATCCTGCTTTGATGTCTTATTATGGTTTGGAGGTCAAAGTTATGCTAACAGAGTGCCAATTCATAACCAAACTATTAAAACCTCAACTGGGGTGTGGTGATGAATATATGTCTGCTGTGAATGGATCAGCCTAATTAAATATAGAAAAGCTATAATATTGATTGTAATTTAATTTTTGCCCTTGTTCATGGTCATGAAGACCCTATAATAAGTTGTAAAGGGATTTTGATATGCCTCGTATGTGTACTAATGAAACCATAGATTACTGAAATCCTAAAGTATTATTCTTTTTTCTTTGCTGATGCAATTGGGGTTAAGTGACTTACAATTGGTCACACAGATAGGAAGTGTTAAGTGTCTGAAGTCAAATTTGAACTCGGGTCCTCCTGACTTCAGAGCTGGTGCTCTACCTACTGCACCACTTAGCTGCCCTTCTAAAGTACTATTCTCAAGTAATGCTTCACCTATTAAAGACCTATTCCACATTTAGCATGGCATGGAGGTGACCCTGTTATGAAAATTACAATAAACAAGTGTAAGCTTTTTGTCATCCTAAAAAACTAAAAAGAAGGAGTCTTGTTGATAAATAATATCCATACTACACCCAAAAAGCTATCAAAGTGCATATCCTTTGATCCACAGTGTCTCTGTTAGGTCTGTATTCCAAAGAAATCATAAAAAAGGGAAAAGGACCATAAGTGCAAAAATGTTTGTGGCAGCCCTTTTTATAGTGGCAAGAAACTGGAAACTGAGTGGATGTCCATCACTTGGAGAATAGCTGAATAAGTTAAAGTATATGAATGTTATGGAATATTATTGTTTTATAAGAAACAATCAGCAGAATGACTTCAGAAAAGGCCTGGAGAGACTTACATGAACTAATGCTAAGTGAAGTGAGTAGAACCAAGAAGATATTGTACACAGCAACAAGATTATGTGATGATCAATTCTGATGAACGTGGCTCTTTTCAACAGCAAAGTGATTCAGCCCAGTTCCAATGGTCTTGTGACAGAGAGAGCCATCTGTACTCAGAGAGAGAACTGTGGGGACTGAGTGCGGATCTTTCACTTTTTTGTTATTGTTGACTTGCATTTTGTTTTCTTGGTTATTTTTTCCCTTTTTTCATCTTTTTTTGTGCAACATGATAATTGTGGAAATATGTGTAGAAGAATTGTAAACATTTAACATATATTGGATTACTTGCCATCTAAGGAACGGGGTGAGGGTAAGGGAAAGAAAAAATTTGGAACACAAGGTTTTTGCAAGAGTGAATTGAAAATTATCATATGTGTTGAAAATAAAAAGCTTTAAATAAAAAAATTAAAGATAAATAATACCCATAGTCTAGATGGGTCAGTGATTGACCATCCTAGTAAATGTCTGGACTCTTAGCACATGGACATCAACCAGCAGCTGGAAAGACTTGGAGGCCACAGTAATTCCTGAAGCCTGACCACTGAAGCAAAGAGAAGTCCTGATATATATCTGTAGAAAGTCTATGAAATCTCTAATTATGGAAATGCTACTTTTAAAGTGGCCTGTCTTCTATGTCCTTTTGTTTTCTAATTTTTCCCTTCTTAACATTGTGCTGCTTTTTGATGTTCCCCATAAAATATTATTGGTATTACTTCTGGAAGTTCTTCTTTTTAATCTTTAAATTCAGAATATGTTCCTAATGTTATATTTATTGAATTTTCAACTCCCTTACCTTGAGGCTTTTTCTGATTCCTAGGTAGGACAGTAATTGGCCAACTTTATCATTTAATTTTTTAAAAGCAAACTTTTCTCACCCAATTCAATTCAACATTTTTAAAAATTAAACAACTTCTATGTGCAAAACACTATGTTATGCGCTTCAAGGGATATAGAGGTGAAAAGGATCTTTACCATATCTCTAAGAAGCTTTCAGTCTAGAAAGGAAAACAAGAAAAGTAAGCAAATCCATGTAAAAAACAAAGACAGAACAAGTATCCTCCAAAAGTATACAAATAGTCTGGGGCAGAGATGTCAAACATGGCCCATAACATTCCCCAGTACAGTACAAATCATATTAAAAAGAATTGGAAAATATTTAACAAAATAAATAAAAATAGGCTTCTGATTATGGAACATAGGTAATGTTCTTATATGGCTTTCTAAGTCAATATGCAGCTGTTTTTGTGTTTCTATTTGAGTTTGACACCACTGGTGTTGGGCATCCTGAAGAGGTACTTGTACCAGTCATTGAAGGCAGAGAGGATTTTAATGAATGGAAATGGTGCAGAAGAAGGTGTTCCAGGTGGAAGGGATAGCATAAGCAAAGGTTTGAAAGATGGAAAGAACAAGTGTACACCCTATCTAGGAGGACAAGATTTATTTGTCCATTTCAGATGGGAAGTAAATATACTAAGGAATTGTAGGAGATAAGGAAAGGTAAATGGAGATAAGAACATTGGCAGTTTTAAATACCAGGCTAAAGAGTTTAGATTTAGATATGGGGTTTAGATAAAATTAGATTAAAAAAAAAGACTTTGTGTTGATAATTTGGCTAATTTTGTGCTAAAATTTCTAATCATAAGGAAATAAAGAATATCTCAATTTATATATAACTTTATAATTCACAAAGTTCTTTCCTCATTACCAGCACAGAAGGTTGATAATAATAGTACTGGACCTGGAGTCAGGGAGACCTGAGTTTAAATCTTATCACAGACACTTATTAGCTATGTGATCCTATGTAAATCATTTAACCTTTACCTGCATTAGTTTCTCCATGTGTAAAATGGGGATGATAATAATAATAACTTCCCCCAACATTGTTGTGAGGAGCAAATGAGATAATGTATATAGTTTTTTGCAAATTCTAAAACTATATAACTGCTAGTTATTGTTATTACAAGAATTCTTTTCTTCATTTTAAAGACAAAGAAACAGAGATATGGATAGAAATTAAGTAACCTTCTCTTAGTAAAGTAAGAAATAAACCTAAATCCTAGAAAAACTGGGTGGTAATGTAGGAAACACACACACACACACACACACACACACACACACACACTAAATTTAGCATTAAAGGGTCTCAGTTTCCTCATAAGTAAAATGAAGAGCATTTGAGATACATATAGGGTTTAAATCTATGATCCTATATTTCTAAGTGGCACAACTAAAATTTAAATCCTTACCTTCCAACTTCATCTCCATAGAATTCTAAGTTTATTACATCATGAGTCCTCTATGTGAAATTTTTTAAAGGAACACAAAGTTAGACGTGTAACTTTTGACCAAAAATATGTAACTTTGTTATTTATCTACTAGTACTTGGTATATTACCAATTACCATAATGACTTTAATCTATGAGAGAGTAGAGAAAGGAGATCTTAAAGTATTGGTAAACTGATGAGATTCAATTCTGCATTTAAGCTGCTAGAATCTATAACCCAAGTTAGGCACAATGGGCACACGAACAAACATAAGCTATAAAAATTTGTCTCTTCCTGCCTTCACACTGATTTCTGATTAATTTGGTGAACTAATGATAAAGCTATCATTAGATATCATTAGACACATTAAGATGGCATTATATCCTTATATTGATTAGATTAAGTGGGAATGGAATTCCCTTTCTAATGCATCTATTCATTCAAGTCTGTTATCTGTGAACTTATGAAAAATCAGCATGATTTATGAAAAATCAAAATGATACAGATCAGCAATTCTACTTGGCCTGGAAAATTGCCTCAGCCATAAAGGGATAAATGATTTGTTCAAGATCACACAGTTAGGATATTGGTAAGGTAAGCCTCAACCCCAGCTTTGCTAAGTCCGAGGCCAGCTATTTAGACCAGGAGTTCTTATGTTGTGCCAAAGTTCCCTTTTTAATGTCATGACTCAGTTTCTCCAATTGTCCTATTTAGTTATTCTGCCTCAGGTTATAACTTTTCCCTCTTAATGTTTGATGAGATAAAGATCTACCTCAGTTGCTCTGCCCTGAAACCCCAAGCTATAATCATTCCCTCTTAAATGGTTGATGAAATGAAGGTTTTATATCTTTAGGTTATAGACATTCCTTCTTAATGTTTGACAGGATAAAGGTTTCTCCATTTTAGATGTCATTAGAATATCAGTAACCTCCCTCTATTATGTCATTCTAGGGGCCTCCCCCACGATTAGATTATCCCCACCTAGATACCCCCCCATTATGTCACTGTTCTTGTTATCCTATAAAAAAAAAAAAAAAAGCTTGCTGTCCCAGTGTGATGATCGTGTATTTTAAGATCAGCACGAGACAGGAATTCAGGTTAGGGGAAAATCGTCAGTCTTTATTCTCAGTGAAGAAGGATCGGAGGTGGAAGAGAATCGGCGATAGCAATGTGTGTGCACTGAGTCAAGAAGCTAGCTCGACCAGCAAGCTACACAACCAGCAGCTTCAGTCTTGAACCCAGCCCAATCTCTCCCAGCTTGTCTTCTTCCCTCTCTCTCTGCCTCCACCCACCAAAATCATCATTTCCTATACAACACATCAGGACTTGCATGGAGAGTGGGCAGGGACCATTCTTTATCCAATCATGTATATTAATAGAGTATAGCCCAATTACTATCTAGCCTCATGTACTTGGGACCTCAGTGCATCAGCTCAAACCTCAGCCCATTACATTTCCCGCTTTCTTTTATTTTAGAACACGGTGGTCATGCCATCCCTGACTCCTCAGGAGGTCAGAGCCCCAAGGGAGAGTGATCACAGCCTCCTAACTTCTCAGGGAAGGAGGTGAAAGCACCGAAAAAGGAGGTGATCACAGCCTCCCTGACTTCTCAGAAAAAGCGGTGAAAGCACTAAAAGGAGATGATCACGCCCTACCTGACATCTCAGGAAGGAAGATGAAAGCAACCAAAGGGAAATGGGGGTTGCTAGCGAGGTTTCTAGGGCTGAAGGGTCTTTATGCACAAACCCATCAGCATGGGAGGTATTACACAAGCACATAGCAATACGCCAGAAGGCTATTAGGGATGACCCTCCCCTCAGTCAGTGCAGGCTCGATGTGGTGTAACAAACATGAATTGTACACACAAGTAGCGGAATAATGTAAACAATATAAATCAACATGGTGTTGGAAAAGATCACCAGAAGTCCTAGAAGGTGGGTATATAAACAACAGTCACACATACACCCTTCTTCAGCAGCCAAAGAGATAGTCCAAAACCAATCTATTGTCCATTGTTTCACATGTCAGGAATCCAATGAGTCCCCTGAGTTTTGAAGTCCTGAAAAAGTCTTTTTATGTGTTAGGAATCCAATGATTCCAGCAGATTTTGAAGTGTTGTAACAGTCTTATCATTTCTCAGAGAATCCAATGATTCCTGAGAGTTTTTCAAATCCTATGTCTCAGAGAATCCAATGATTCCTGAGGGTTTCAAGATCCTATGGCTCAGAGAATCCAATGATTCCTGAGGGTTTTGAATCCAACAATCTTTGATGTCCATGAGTCAAAGCGCCATAACTGCCACGCTCTTTCAATGGCGAGCACAATCAACAACAGCACCACCCGATATTTCTTGGGTCTTCTCCTTTGTTTCAAAGGTCTGCTCAAATCTCTCTCGATGGACAAGGCGAATATGGCTCGTTGGCACCCATCTGATTCCTGCTCCACCTGTAGAGATACAAGCAAACCCTCTCCCCAAAGCAGTTAGCCTATCTGGTCCTTTCCATTCACCACTTTCTGGATCTCTCCACATCACCTGGCGATTATCTAAAGATAGTGGAGCTGCTCGCACTGGACACTGACCTTCCGGTGAGTTATAAAACCTGTCAGCCGGAGCCAGTGCATCTTTGTCAAAAATCAAGAAGTTAATAGTATAAAGAGCTAGATTTAGAAGTTCTCACGGGTTACCTGTGGCTCCCCCTTTCTTTTGTTTTTGGAGTAGTGTCTTAATATCTCTGTTTCTCCTCTCCACTATTGCCTGTCCTTGAGGATTAAAAGGTATGCCCGTATTTTAAGATCAGCACGAGACAGGAATTCAGGTTAGGGGAAAATCGTCAGTCTTTATTCTCAGTGAAGAAGGATCGGAGGTGGAAGAGAATCGGCGATAGCAATGTGTGCAGCTGAGTCAAGAAGCTAGCTCGACCAGCAGCCACACAACCAGCAGCTCAGAGTCTCGAACCCAGCCCAATCTCTCCCAGCTTGTCTTCTTCCCTCTCTCTCTGCCTCCACCCACCAAAATCATCATTTCCTATACAACACATCAGGACTTGCATGGAGAGTGGGCAGGGACCATTCTTTATCCAATCATGTATATTAATAGAGTATAGCCCAATTACTATCTAGCCTCATGTACTTGGGACCTCAATGCATCAGCTCAAACCTCAGCCCATTACATCCCAGTACTCAGGGCTGGATTCTTTGAGATGATTGTCTCGTCCAGCCCTGGGACCAAAATCCATCTGGTCCCAGTATCTCTCTCCACTTAATAAACTATTGAATTGGTCTCTAACCTCTGTCTTGCTCAGTTTCTTTGGCATCACACTTAATTTTTTTTTTTTTTTTGTATTTGATTCAAAATTTAGCACAGTATTTGGCACATAGTGGGAAGCTTAAAAAATGCTTATTAGTGATTGTGTTTTGCCAAAGTTCCCTTTTATTGTTGTGACCCAGTTTCTCCAATTGTCCTATTTAGTTATTCTGCCTTAGGTTATAACCTTTCCCTCTTAATGTTTGAGATAAAGGTTTTATAGACATTCCTTCTTAATGTTTGACAAGATAAAGGGTTATTCATTTTAGATGTCATTAGAATATCAGTAACCTCCCTCCATTAGGTTATTCCCACCTAGGTACCTCCACTATGTCACTGTTCTTGTTATTCTATAAAAAGCTTGCTGCCCCAATACTTAGGGTAGATTCTTTGAGATGATAGTCTTGTCTAGCCCTGGGATCAACCATGGATCCATTGGTCCCAGCATTTTTCTCCATTTAATAAACTATTGAATTGGTCTCTAATCTCGTCTTGCTCAGTTTCTTTGGCATTACAATTGTTGTGACCAGAACATCTTTTAACAATCTGATGAAGCATACGAACCCTTTCTCAAAATAATAGGTTTAAAAGCAGAAAACAAAATATAAAGGATCACCAAGGAAAACAATTATCATCAAATGCTGTTGTCAACATTTAATTTTCTATAAATATTTCAGAAATCCTAGGAAAATTAAGAATCTGTGATCTGGACCATCTATCCACTACACTATGCTGCCTCTCCCATTAGAGCCATCAAAAAGTTTGATCAATAGAAGGGAAATGACTGAGTATGCTGGACTAATAATTGGGAAACCCGTTGCTCAAATCCTACTCAGTAGTATTTGTAACTATGTGCCCCTAGTCACAAATCATATAACTTCTCTCATCCCATATTCTTTATCTGTAAAGTGGAGATAATAAAGCATCTACATCACAAGTTTGTTGTAAGGATCACATGAGATAACAGGTAAAGTACCCAATAAATCTTAAAGTACTATGCAAATGCTGGCTATTCACCACTCAACAGCATATCCTTTAGAAGATGAGATGAGTTGGTATTGACCACTCAACATAAACCTCGGTGTCATTATAGTCCCATTAACCGGATCAATTACTGGCACACTGTTGGCCTTTATATTGTTGAATTGATATGAATTACATGGACCTATCTTGAAAATCACAAACAGCTTTTTAAACTATCTAATATGACCTAAGAAGCTGAACTCCATATAAATAGCAAGTCAGGGCAAGACATGTACTAATGGTGTGATTCTGGGAAATGGCTAGTTGTTCAGCTTCAGTTCAGAACTATCTTTATTGCAAAAGAATTGTCAGTGTGATGAGCAAATGCAAAAGATATAGTATGACCTCAGGCAATGCAGGAAGAAACAAATTAAACCGATATATATATATATGAATCTTAGAGCATCAGACCTAGAAAGGACTTTAGAGATTATCCAGTTCCAACTCCTTATTTGAAAGGTGGAAATCAAGATCCAGAAAGAGAGAACTGTCTTACTCAAAGTCACAAAGCAAGTGTTATTGATTTGAATAGGCATTTGAAACCCAGTTTCCTGATTCCCAGGCTACTGTTCTTTCTGCTATACTATGATTTCAGCCTGACACAAATGAATCATAAAAGGAAATGATTTGGAAGCAATATGCCCTGTGGCTTGGGGCTGAGAAGATCATCTGAGACAGTAGTAGCCCCTGGGAAGGGTGACTACAATTGCAATTCAGTGGCAAAGTTCAGTGTCACCACTGTTGAAAGAAATTAGAATTCTACTTGGGATTTTTACAAACACAGTCAGACATATAAAAAACAGCACTAACTAGAAACTACAAAGAACTGAATTATAGAATTTTAGCATTAAAAGAGAACTCAGTGGCATCTAGTCCAACTGAAACACATAAAATATTTTCTCTCTTTTCTTAAATTTTCCCAAAACAATTTGCCATTATAAATCCATTTTCTTTAAATCACATTTTTCATGATTATTTAGGTATATACATGATAGATGATTGCCAAAATACAATAAGAAACATTTTTCATCGGAATGAGTAACTTCAGCCTCAATTCAAACATTAATTTTGTACCTGCCATTTTAGACTTGTCTGATTGAGATGATTCAATGATTTTATATTAACTCTTGAATAAAACACAAACTTTTCTATTCTTTGTGATATCCCTTACAAGCTAGCTCTAGCTTATCTCTCCTAGTTTACTCTCTTATTTTACATTTCAGCAAAATTGAGCTCTCCTCAATTCCCTGTCATGACATTCCATGTCCTATAGCCATATATATTCATTAGAGGCCCAGGGTGTCCATTCTTAGAACATTCTCTCTCTTTATCTCTGCTTTTTGCAATACTTGTTCAATTTATGGCTCCATTCATGTATTATCCCTTACATGAGACTTTTGTTCATCCCTCTAGTAGTTAGTACTTTCTCCTAAAATTACTTTTTATATTGTCTGCATTCTTTGTGGGTATATATATATATATATATATATATATATAGGCGGCTTCATTTTTCATCTTTGTCAAGTAAGTGAATGTGAATAGACAGAGAACTGACCCTATAGTTAGGAATAGTTAGGAAGACTAGACACAAACTGGTTGTATGACCCTGAGCAAGTGACTTAACAATCAATGTTCCAAGAAACTCTCTGAGAATATAAATTGCAAGGGTGATGATCTTCCTTGGGACTTGGGAGTTCCTTAGAAAAATAAAGTCATAAATCCAGTGCATTTTCCTAGCATCTAGTAGGAAATCTTACCTGTTGTAGATATTAACAAGTATTTGTCGAATTGAATTGAATCACAGGTCACTTTTGATGCTGGTACTGACTGAGGGGTCTCAGGTGTGAGGAGGTCCATGAAGTAGCATTTCCATCCTCAAAATATCTCAGAAGCTTGGAATTCTCTCATCACTGAAGCAAAAATGGCCAAGACCACTAAAAGTCATCTATCACTATAACATCTCTGATTCTCTGCAATGATGATTCACGAACTAGTTGGCCAAAATATTATTTTAATTAAATTATAGTCTATTTTGGCAAATTATCTATCTTATTATCTTGAAACCTTGCAGATCTCTGAACTTGGATGTTTAAGTCATTGGCAAGACAGTTTTATTGAACAGATGTTTTAAGTTTAACCTTTTGGGGAACCTTCCAAGTTGCTACTAACCATAAAAGCTAAGAGAATGATTGTGATTAAAAAAGAAAGTGAGAATTGATGGCAGTAGGAGGAAGATGAGAGGAACTGTCATTCAATATAGTTTCACAGGGGTGGATATATGCTCCTACTTTTTTGAAATCAGCTTATGGCTTATGGTCTAAAAATTCAAAATTTAATACAGTGGTTCCTTGGTACTTGTCCTTAATTGGTTCCAGAAGATACTATGAGTAGCGAAAAATGACAAATACTAAACAATTTTTTCCCATAAGGAATACATCCTAACTATCCCTACCCACCCAATTCCCCAAAGGAGCAAGTGGGGTTTCCAGCTGTAAAGAAACAAGCCCAGCCCAACCAAGCCAAGCTTCTCCCTTCCTGATCCAACTCACTTTTTGAAAGAAACCTCAACCTTTATATTGCCCCCCCCCCATCCCACACTGTCTAAGTTTCCTTGGGGGTGGGGGTGAGGGTTGTATGTGAAGGTAGAATCTATGCCCACCTTGACCCAGGGTTCTGGCCACTACCTGGGGCTCAGGACTTCCAGGAGTTCTGGGTTCCTTTGCCACTGCCACTTCTGCCTAAGCTCTCACTGTTGCTGCCCTTCTTCCTGCCCTGTTCACCGTCCTATGTCCCTTCCAGTACTACTGTTTTGATTGCTGGAAGACTAAATGCTACAGCCAGATCATCCTGCAGAAACTGCTCCATGACTTTCCTGCCAAGTCACACAACCTCACCATCACAGGCTCCAACCTGAAAGTTCTGCATACCACAGCCTTTGTCCTTACTCTGATCCTTCCAAAGGACTTTTTTTTCCCAACTTTCATTCTTCTTAACATCTTTGAATCCCTTGACACTGTTGTTCAACTTCTCTTTGTGGATATTCTCTCCTTTCTAGGTTTTCATGATGGTACTCTCTCCTAGTTCTCCTTTTGACTGAACACTCCATCTCTTCTGCATCTTCATGCAGATCATATCAACTAACTATTGGTGTCTCCGATGATCTATCCTTGTTTCTCTTCTCTTTTCTATCTCTGATGAGCTCATCATCAGTTCCCATGGATTCAATTATCTTTATGCTGATAATTCCCAAATCTATTTATCGGTATCATTTAGTGAATTTTCATTCAGGTCATTCCTACTAAGCATGGTTTTCTTATTTCTATTCTTACCATGCTTACCATAGCATGTTTCTGTCTCTCTCTGTCTGTTTGTCTATCTCTCTGTCCCTCCCTTCCCCTTCAATATATATGTATACATACACACACATATATTTGTATGTGTATCTATGTATGGAATTTTCAACTTTTGTAGGGATAATGTTCTTAGAAAACAGCATGAAAGTCAAAAATAGGAATATTGATACATTGAATTATGAGGAATAAGGGGTTAGATTCCCACAACCACTAAAAACTGTAATCATTTGCTAGAGATTTCTGAAAAACACTTTCACAAATACAATTTTTATAACAAAGTATTAACACATTAACTTTAACAAAATATTAATTCACCACAAACTTTGCTGCTTTTCCATTTTTCCAATTCCTTCACCTTACATCTGAGATGTTACTTTATCAGTTTCTATAATGGATTCATGAATATTTTGCTTCTTTTATAAGTACAAGATATACCTAAACATAGATTTGTTAACAACAAACTTGAGGCACACAGCACATACAGACCTTCCAGCATAAAGTTTATTTAATACCTCTTTTTTTTTTTCTTTCTAAGTCTCATTACCATCTTTGCACAGAGCACAAAGAATTTGCATTAAGCTTTGGAGCCATAATTACAACATAAAACTTGAGCTTTAAAGGCAAACAATGAATATATGCAACAAATGCACAGGGACCTCTTTACAACAGTAGGATGAACAAGACTAGTGAAGCACCTTGTAAGAAACCAGCTATTCCACAAATATGGGCGTTGCCCCTCTCATTGTTTACTGCACGTAGCCATAAATGTGCATAGTGGCCAACCCAAACGCGAAAATGAAGTTATAAGTAAAATCACAAATGCTTCAAGTCACAAAAGTTAAATGCTTATATATTGAGGATTGATTGTATAAATACATATATGAATACATATATTTTTATGTACACAAAAATACTCACATAAGGAAATGTGCACATATATATATATATATATATATGCATAGATACATATATGCGTACATATACATATATTCATGGACAATATTGCCCTGCAACTGCATATAGTAATCTAAGTAATAAACGTAATAGAGCCTATTGTTTTAATTTTCACTGTCTATTTTATTTGTAAAATCCTTCTAAGTCCTAATAATGGATTCCCCCCAAAATTTCAAATACAAACTTTTATTACCACCTAATTTTTTTTTCAGTTTTGTCCTATTATGTGTATATACAATTCTTTTTCTGTTTATTGAATAGTTTCATCTTCTTGATTTATTAGCAATAGCTCCATCATTGGGTAACAGTTGGTTGGCATGTGATCAAATATTCCTGTTTTAGATTATGGTAGATATTTCTTAACAATGCCATTTTACCCATTATAATTTCTGTAAGGAGACTGAAACGTAGGCAGTCATCCCAATGTTTCCCAATGTTGCATGGCTAAGGAGAGAACATAAGAGAAAGACTAAATTTCTTCCAGAAATTTCTGTTCCTTTCTAAAAATACTTCTGGTGCTACATCCAAGGAAATTTTCTACTATTCAACTCTGACCTGCTTCCTTGTTTTCCTTGGGGTCTGCCCAGATTCAATAAAGGTATTTCAGACACCACAGAATCAAAAAGTAACTCATGGTCACACTCATCAATCTTAAAGGTTTATATGTATGTGGGGACTGTTGATTTACACTAGTGCCACCATGTGGTGTGCTGCTCAAATATCATCCCCTTCTCTCTCTCTCTCTCTCCCTTCTTTTCTCCCTTCTTTTCTCCATCCTTCCCTCTCTCCCTCCCTCCTTCGCCCCTCTCCTCTCTCTCCCTCCCTCCTTCCCCTTTCTCTCTCTCTCTCTCTCTGCCTCTGTCTCTCTCTCTCTCTCTCTCTTTCTCTCTCTCTCTCTGCCTCTGTGTATGTGTGTGTGTGTGTCTCTGTCTCTCTCTCTCTCTTTCTCTTCCTCCCTCCTTTTTTCCCTTCCTTTCTTCATCCTTCCCTCTCTCCCTCTCTCCTTCCCCTTCTCTCTCTCTCTCTCTCTCTCTCTCTCTCACACACACACACACACACACACACACACACACACAGAGTTTCAGTTTATGCCCCCTCTCCCAAAATGTAAATAGTCTCTTGCATAAATAAATCAGGAAACCAATGAAATAACTGAGATGTGTTACGATTCCTGGAATCTAATAAACAACCCTCCAGGAGATTACAAAAGCAAATTACAATCACCTTGTAAACAGTTTTCCAAAATCATTAGGCCTGTAAAAACTGTTGCGTTCCCCCTCATATGCATGGGCCTTGTACATACTTATTGATACCATCCTCTGAATTTCCAAATGTCTGTCACTAGAGAGCTAAAGGAATGCTTCTGTTGTCATATAGTCTAGATTTTAGATTTGAAAGAAGTGGACCTGATTCAAATCCCAGCTCTGTTATTTGCAATCTGTCTTATATTGGGAAAAAAAACTGGTTAATTCATCTGGACCTCAGACTCCTCATCTATAAAATTATTATAATTGGAATGGGAATCTAACTGATTTTGAGTTCCTTCCCAGCTCTAGTTTTTATGATGCCAAGGAATATGAACATGTACTTTTCCATGAACACATATAGAGCAAAAAGGTCTACACCAGATATATGAATGATTTGGGGTCAGAGAAGAGACTAGTAGATAAAGAAGATATTGTATGTCTCTATGACAAATACAAGTTGAGTGATCCTGCACAAGTTGCTAGGGAGGCAATACAGTGAAAAGAATAAAGGATTTGCCTCTAGAGAACCTGGGTTCTAATCTTTCACTACCACATATTATTTGTGTAGTGGTGACCTGGGAAAAGCCACTTACTCTCTCTCTAAGACTCAATTTCTTCAATTGTGAAATAAAGGTGTTAGTCTGGACGACTTCTCAGTCAGTCAAGGAGTATAAATTAAGTACCTGTGATTTTCCAGGAATTATTAGTACAAAGAATAAAGTCATCCCTACTCACCATAAGTGTAGATTGCAAGCAAGATTCAGTTTCTCAAAGCCCCAGACAGCTTTCTGAAACTAAAACACAAAACTAAGTCTCAGAGCCATTGCCAATTAATTTGCATTTCATCACCTTCATTAGAAGTTCTCTATATCAACACAAAATATTTTTTAAAGATATTACAAGGTGTTAACTAGATGGATGTTAATGTGAAAGATGACAATGAAGGAAGAAAAGGGAACAATAGATATAATGCAGTTGCTTGAGGGGATGGCAGAATCAAATGGAGTTTATTATTTTATAAATGAAAGGAAAAGCTAAACAATATATTTGAATGTAATGAGAAAGAAAGAAGTGAAGATAGTTAAAGAACAGGAGATTGGAAAAAAAAGAGAAGGGAAGAAGAAAAGGAAGAAAAAGGCAGAGGGAAGAAGAGAGAACAAATGAGACAGATGAATGGATAGACAGATAAACACAAACTTCACACACACACATGCTTCCCTTTAACCAGGAAAATCAGAGATAGACTAAAGACCAGTGATTTGCTAGTACTCTGACTAAAAGGAAAAGAAGAGTTAGGGCATTATTTCTGTGAATTTACATTCCTTTTCAAATATGAGTACTCTTGGACCTTTAGTCTTTACTATTGTGTGGTAGTCTGCCTCCCCAAAGTCAGATCTCTGGCCTTTTGAGTCAAGAATAACATTTGGAAGTTCTGGGAAAAGATATCCATCCCAACATCATCATACACAGACTTTTGACTCAATAGGCGTTCAAAGAACCCTACAGAGCCTCAGTAAATGAAAGATGTAGACTTCTACAAAGCTACATGTACATAAAAATGGGGAGTAGAGCTCAGCTAGAGGCTGTGCTTTTAGTACTAGTTTCAATATCCTTGACTTTAAAGTCATTTTACATGAAAATAACTGATGATAATGTTCTCTAGATATTTCAGTAATTCGGATATTCTTTTACCAAATTTGACCAGTGGTTACAAAACTTTTCAAATATCAAATATTCCTTTTTAATATTGAATTAAATATTAATATTGAAAATTTTTTGGACACTCCTAACATGATAGCACCAGTTGTTTGAGGAAATGTATAATGACAAAAAGCTACAATGAAGTAATGAAGACTTTTAAATAATTTTTTGTCTTATTTATCATTACAATCTCTACATACATTTGAAAAATAGTAATGGTGAAAAATAGCATTTGAATGAATGCAGAGCCATAACAAGGGATTTTTCCCCCCTCTACAAGACTACAAATTATGCCTATTTAAGCATCCAGAATGCATTCTCAGTTGAGAGATATGGGATGGTAAAGTATTTTCCTATCAGACATATGGGAATTCTAATACACCAAATGTTAGAGCATTGCTGGATGACTGAGATGGTGTTTTCATGAGTTCATCAGAGCCCTTTGTCTACTACTTCTCTAATTTACCTAATTATATTTGCTAACTAGGTTCTGATCTCAGTTGTTTCTACCCTATTGAAGGGCACTTTCTAAATTTGGTCCCTTTTAAATTTATCTCCCTGGGACAAAGCTCCAGTTGTCCTATCCTACTTACAACTTTGGATACCTGTACAAGACATTATTTATTCAGTCTGTAGTAAATATATTTTGCATATTTATGATGTAATTTAATGTCTCCAAAACATCCCTTTATAGCAAAAGTCAATGAGAATGGAGTCAAAGATCTGAAAACATTTGGAAGTGTACCTCATTGATTTCCCATTTCAAAATAAGTTTAAAAATTAAAAAGAATGATTTTTAAAACTATGCTTCTTTAGGAAGATGCCATATCACCAATTTCATTAGTATTTTAGAGTAGAGGTAAATGAATGAGATTTTATAGAAATTGAAAATAGGGGTAGGAAAATAATAATTCAGATTTTCTTTAAAAGTTATCCAAAATGATTTTAAAGCACATTGTGATGTCCAACATGTAATTCTAGACTTAGTGTTATTAAAATTTGTCACAAATAATAGCAGTTCAGTCATATCTTAGAAATTTGTTGATCCCTCCCTGGAAATACTCACATTATTTCTGGCTCATCTGGAGCTACTGTTAATTATAAGAAATTACAAGCCCACACATACACATGTGCGTGCACATACAGAGGCATACTTTGAAATGTTTGCATAAAGAAATAAGAACAAAGATTTGAGAATCAACTAAATGTCAGATAACCTAAGTGCAGGTAATGAATATTACAGTCAGTAACAAAAAAGTGATGCAAGATAGACTCAGTTCACATAAAGTTAATAGGAAC
The DNA here is from genome assembly GCF_902635505.1 of Sarcophilus harrisii. Classification (NCBI taxonomy): domain Eukaryota; kingdom Metazoa; phylum Chordata; class Mammalia; order Dasyuromorphia; family Dasyuridae; genus Sarcophilus; species Sarcophilus harrisii. The sequence continues at coordinate 65,124,085 of NC_045426.1, read as the reverse complement.
ATTTATAATGCCATACACACCACACTTCACTAGATTAAACAAATCTGGCCTAAGACACTAGCTATGTGACCCACAGAAAACCATTTAACTTTCATCTGTTTTATTTTCCTCATCAGAAAAATGGGAATTTTTGTTTGTTTTTTGCTGAGGCATTTTGGGGTTAAGTGACTTGCCCAGGGTCACACAGTTAGGAAGTGTTAAGTGTCTAAGGCCAGATTTGACCAGTGGTTACCAAACTTTTCAAATATCAAATACTCCTTTTTAATACTGAAAATTTTTCAGGTCCTCCTGATTTCAGGGCTGGTGCTCTAACCACTGTACCACCCAGCTGCCCTGAAAAATGGAAATGTTAATAATAGCACCTATCTCCCTGGGTTTTTGTGAGCATTAATGAGATATTGGTAAAATGCTTTGCAAACTTTAAAGTATTTTGTAAATATGTGCTATCATCACTCTTGTTATTCTATATGTGACTTTCCCACAATCTCTTTAGTGAAAATTATACACCATATACATTCTTTGTGGTAAAGAATATAAAGTACAATTGATCACTATATACAACTGTTAAATGGATAATTTAGAGTCCTCTCTGGGAGTTTGGTAAGCCAAAATGAGTGAGGCAATCGATCATTGCCTATATAAAAGAAAAATGTTAAACTACCTACTGTAGGAATTTTTGAATCACAGCTTTCTGCCTTATGTGGTACTTTCACATGCAACCTATGACTCTTCCAGATGTCTGGTGTTTATACTAAGATATTAGATATTAAGTGAGACTCTAAGGCTAGAGTCATTGGTTGTCTCTTTTGGTGAATGGGGATTGCAAATGTGGCTCTTGGGGCATATAACTCCAAGTATCTCTAAGCCAGGACCATAGTATCATATCTCTGTTCTTTGTATTAAAGCTATCTTTTCATCCTCAGATGACATTTATGATCTCCCTGTGCTGTCTTTATTTTATTGATGAGGTTGTTATTTTTTAGAGCTTGGGCCACGATAGGGTTCTAGTGCCTACCTCTGCCATTGTATAGCTGTGTAAATTTCAATGCATAATTTCACTTTTCAGGGCCTCAGTTCATTTAAATCTCAAATGAGGTTAAATGATTTGGAATCCTTTCATTTATCTCCTCAAAATTCTTCAATAGATACCAATTTCTTGCTTAAAAATTCAAAGTACTTAGGAACAATTTCAGAGTCCTCTACAATATGATACCACAATCTTATCTCACCCTTCCATGTGATCTACATTCCAGTTTAACTGGACATATTCTGCACTTTTTCAACATATGTCTTCATATGTTGAAATTCTACTTATCCTTGAAGTCCCCAAACAAATGCCATTTCATAAACTCATTGCAAGTAGAGATGGGTTCATTCTTTATCCTTGTATACTCAGTCCCTGAAATATAGTAAGGGAACACTTAAGAAATACTAGCCTCCTTTGATCCTCTCGGATCAGTAAAGGATTCTTCCTCTTTGCATCTCAAGTGGGTCTTGTTTTACAAATCCCTTATTCCCTTAAGATAAGACTTTTTGTACTACTGTTATCTGTATTCATATCTTATCTCTCTACTGGACTGGAACTCTTTGCCCTGTGTCTTGTAGAGTGCAGAAGTATATAGTTAACAGTTAAAGTTAAAAGTTTCTTAAAGTCCTAGAATTTAGAACTGGAAGGGACCTTGGGGCCATTTAATTGATCTCTTTCATTTTCTACATGAAGGAACTAAGAATGAAAGGGAAGAAGTGATGTTCCCAAGATGTCTCAGAGATTTGAGTTCAAGTTTCAGAACATTTTTCCACTATATCACAACCATTTGTCTCCTTAACATTGTCAAAATCTCTAAATTTAATAATGAAGATATATTACATTAAAAACATAGATAAGAGTTGTGAGAGACTTTGAAGGCTATTCATTTTTATAAATGGAGAAATTAAAGCCTACAAAGATTAAATGACTAATTGCCCATGATCACATTAGTGACAAAGCCAGGGCATTTCCTCTTATTCCAAACCCATCCCTTCCCATTCTACCTTAACCAGCCCCCTTTATTTAATGCTGAAACTTTTAAAAATTCTTTTTTTAAAAAAAAAAAAGATGCTTTTTAAAAATCCTATTAAATTCCTGAAATACTTTTCTTGAGAGTGAATCCTCCCTCATAAACGAAAAAATACCAGGGAAGCTAAAGTGACTGATAAAATAATCAAGTCTGATAATGTACAGTGCCATTCCATACACATAGTGCCCCACCTTTCTACTAATAGGAAAGTTTTATCTTCTATTTCCTTTCTTTGCTGAGGTCATTGGGGTTAAGTGACTTGCCCAGGGTCACACAGGTAGGAAATGTTAAGTGTCTGAGGTCATATTTGAACTCAGATCCTCCTGATCTCAGGGCGAGTGCTCTATCTACTGTGCCATCTACCTGCCCCACATCTTCTATTTTCTGGAGCTACCATTACTCACTAAAATTAATATGAGTTCAGTTATTTTTAGTGTTGTTTTCATTTACATTATTGTAGGCATCATGTAAATTGTTCTCCTGGTTCAACTCTCTTTACTTTATATACTTACTATAAATCTTCTCATTTTTTTTGAATGCATAATAATTTATTTAGTCATTCCCCCATCAATGGTCCTGAATGTCTACAAAGTAAGTGCTGTACATTTTACAAATCACTATCATGCATGACCCACAATATCCCTGGGAGATAGGTAGTATAATTTTTAATATCCACATTTTTCACATATTTCAGAGGGACTATTCCAAAGTCACATATTCATAAGCAAATAGAATCATAATTAGAACCCAAGGTTTCTGCTAACAAACCTGGTCATCTTCTGCTATCTCAGGTGATTTCTCTCTGTTTTGAGCAAACATTTCATGCTATCATATCCAGAGGTAGAAAGACCAACTGTCTTATTTCACAAAAAAAGTAAGTAAGTTCCAGGGAAAGTAACTTACCTCAAATCATCCATGAGTAATAACAAATTACTAAAGATCCTTAAAGGGAAACAGTAAAAATAAATGTGTCATTAGAAGTAAAAAAAAAAAAAAAAAACAATACTATATGAGTATAGTACTGTGAATTGTGGGATGATCCCCAAAGGATCAGTTGTTTCAAAGCTAAAATAGAAATGTAGGGTCACATGTGATTTAAGTGTATAAATTAATAATAATTTACCTGATCTTAATAAATTCTTGATGAATGTGTAAGTGAACAAATGAATGAATGGATAATGATTAATGTGCATAAACAGCTTCTGTCTCCCTATATGGGACCTTTATAGCAAAGGTAAGGTGAACTGAACCTGAGAGTCTTGATGACACTAGGGGGCAGAGTTAGGCAGAACGAAGCCAAGCAGTCAAACCAGGGAAAAGACAAGATACAGGGTATCCATAATGTGATGATGCCAGAGTTCAGGGAGTTATGCAAACACTCTCTTTGCAGGCTGTAAAAAAGTTAGAGAAACAAAATAGGTATCCTAGAGGTAGAAGCCAAGCAACCACTGGCAGAGTTGGAAGAAGTTGGATGACTGCAGAGGGAGAAGCTTCCAAGGGAACATGAAAAAAGATGAGCCAGGGAATCAAAAACATCATCTTGCTCCTGTGGACACCCAGAATAGGGTAGCAGTTATCCCTGGTGGGAGGAAAGAAAGTGAACGAGGGACTAAGGGGTATATGGACAAAATGAATAGTGATGGTGTGGAGAGTCTAAAAGGGATTGGGTAAGACTGTAAGCTTGCATAAAACTGTGAGCTTACGTCAGTTTGAGTATCTTGGGATAATAAATGTAAATGTGAGGCAGTACTTTGGGGTACATAGAGTGCTAGATTTAGAATTAGGAAAACTTGAGCCCAAATTCTGCCTCCAACACTTAACTAGCTATATAATCATGGGCAAATCTCTTAAACTCTCTGGTCTATGGTTTCTTCATTTTTTAAATGGAAATAAAAAGTCTACCACCCATTTCACAGATTCTCCATAAAGCTCAAATGGATGAACGGGTAGAAAGTGCTATGCAAATCTTAAAGCCCTAGATAAATGCCAAAAACCAATGATCATGCTCTATAATTCCCTCCCATTGTTTAGTTGTAAATTTAGCTTTATGCTCTAACTGATTTCAATGAATATAATTTAGATTGCAGAGCACCTAGGATCATGTGTTTGGAGGAGCAAGAGATCTTAGAGGTTATTGGCTCTGAAATGCATTTTGAGAGGCTGAGTGACTTGGTACAGCTGATAAGTATCTAAGGCAGGATTTGAATTTCTTCTTGTTGTTCAACCCTTTCAATCAAGGTGGACCCTAATAGGGGTCAGAAGATAGTGGAATAGTTTTGTTATTTCCTTCTCCAGCTCATTTTACAGATGAGGATACTGTGATAAATAAGTGACTTGTCCAGGATCACACAGATACTAAGTATCTGAGACTGAATTTTAACTCAAAGGTAAAACTTCTGACTCCATGTTGCACTATGGCAACCCCTATCTATTTAGGGATTGAAATAAAGTTGTCCTTACTCCAAATCCAATTCCCTGACCACTATGGGACTCTGTCATTCTGGATTTGCAAAGCATACTACATATATTATTTCACATGATTCTCAAAGCAACCATATGAACTACATGCTATTATTATCACCATCTTACACATAAGTAAACAGAGATTCAGAGAGCTTAAGTAACTTTGCCATAGTCACACAGTAAGTGTATGAGGAAGAATTTGAATCTGTCTTCTTGTCTCTAAGACCAGTACTCAATCCATTCTACTATCCTACATAGTTCAACAAAAGACTGTTGTCAAAGAAGAAAAGAACAGTACAATAAATATTAGTTGGCTGGTTTTTTGTACTTCATGCTCCAATAGGAGCAAGGAAGAAGAGATGAGGAACAGAATTCTAATTTTTTTTTTTCCTATAAGGCAATTGGGGTTATGTGACTTGCTTGCCCAGAGTCACACAGGTAATTGTCAGAGACTAGATTTGGACTCAGGTCCTCCTGACTTCAGGGCTAGTGCTCTATCCACTGCATTATCTAGCTACCCCTTAGACTCCTAATACTTTTAAAAGATAATGTTCATCAATAGAAAGACCCAAAATAAAAATGTCAAAAAATTACTAGAAGGAATAATATAGAGGAGGAATGACATATGATGCTAATTACATGTATCTGAGTCTGAATTAGCAATCTTATTTCCTATGAGTAACAAAGTATTTTTTGAGTTGGTTTAAGAATTAGGTTGATAAGGAACTAGTTCATTGAGTTTAACTCACAAAACTAACCCAACAACTTTTATAGCCTGAGTTCTAATCCAACCTATTTTTCTTTTTGCAAGAGCATATAGAAATCTTTTTGACACATTGTTCAGAAGCATTCCCTCTATCTTCAAACAGTCAGTGGAATTTTCCAACTCTAATTTACCAATTTAGGAAGCTAACTTACTGACCTTGCTTAGATTACCTGTCTTGAAGAATTTAGGGCTCCCTACAGGTAGGAAACTACAGGGAATCTTAAGCTAAGTGAAAACAATACAAATAATTAATTATTTCATGCTAATCATACTTGGAAATGAAAAGTTCTTTTTAATGAGCTTGAAGTCATTATACCATCAAAAGGTCAATTTATAGTGAAACTTGAAAGATTTCAAGTTGAAGAGTCTTGAACTGAGAAAAGTCATAATAAATTGGGAACTGTTCATTATAAGTGTATCAATTGGGCACCATATAATGAATTTGTTGGCTATAGTGACCAATATATAAAGAGTCAGTTCATATCCGAAAAACAATTTTTAGAAAACAGGGTATCTGTATGAGGTCCAATGTCAACATATATCTGAAAGAGTTCAGTGGAAGAGACAAAGAAACTTCCTTCAGTTCTGTTAGGCACATTCTTCTCTGAGAATTGTCATTGTCAGTGCGCCCAGGAGGTAAAAAGGGGCTTGTCCTCTAAGGCACGAGGTTGTGTCTTACATGTCCTCTTAGGACTCAGCACTAACTGCAGGTGTCTCCCTTCTGTGGATCCACCTATGAAATGCCAAGCGGGCTAGGCACAGGGTAATCCCAGAGAAGAATAAATATAAATAACCAGCTCTGAATCCAGGAAAAGAGGCAAGAGAAGCAGAGAAGCAGAGAGAGATAGACACAGAAACATACATACACTTGCTCTTGCTTCCTGTTAACTCCTGCTGAGATTATCAATAAAAAAAGGCTGTTTTGCACCTTAAGATTGTCTCATCTTCATTTGTATCCAGGGATATCCCAAATATTGGTATGTATGGTCCTGGCAGTCTAGAATAGTGTACATGGAACGGACTGGTACACAATCCTATTAGAGTATAACCAGGATAGAAACAGAACCGAATTTTCCAGCATTATTGTTCTTCATCTACATCAAGGAACTTCTGCCATATGGTGTAGCCAGAAAAAAAAATTTTTTGACAAAGTATGGATCTTTGGAAAACTCTCCTTTCTACTACTGGCTGGTTTTGATCTAGTTTTCTTCATACTAGATTCATGTCATCTCCCACTTCTGTGACTTTGTTCTAACCCATGCTTTAAATATACTTCCTTCCAAACTCTATCTCCTTAATTCCTAATTTTAGTCTAAATGCTACCTCCTACTGATTCTTCCTCCCTCAAATTGTTTCACATATGTGTGTGTGTGTACATACACACACACACATATATATATATATATATATACATATCTACAAATCATATAAATGTGTGTTGATGTATATTCACATGCCATATATGTGTGTGTATGTGCATATATATACATAGTGCTTAATAAAAAAAATGATTGATAGTAAATTGGAACATTCATTTAGGGTCTTTAAGTACAAATATGTATAAATATTAAAAAAAAACCATATATAATTCCTATTGCTACTTCAGATGAGGCCAAACAGTTGGGAGAAAAGAAGAGAAAGGAAAGGAGGAAAGGCAAAAGTTGAAAGAATCTTTCCTCACTTCCATATTTGAGTCTTTTTTAATGAGGAAAACAAAACACAAAGCAAATCTCCCATTCATTTTAAATATTATTCCTCTTCATACATTCTGTGGTCAAGCCATTACAATCTATTAGATATTCCAAAATGTACTATGGGTATGCTTTATCCCCTGTACCTGTGCCTTTCCACAATCTTCTCCCCCAACCTTGTTATAATATATTCCCTCCTCAGCCTTTTGGAATTCTAAGCTTCAGCCTTCTGATTGTCCACTTCTAGCTACTAGCACTATCTTTCCCAAAATACCTTGTTTTCTCCTTTGTGTGTACTTATTATATTACACATATATTGCATATGTATTTGTTTACATACCTGCTGTCTACTTTATTACTGGGTAAATTCCTGGAAGGCAGGGGCTATTTAGGCATGTTTTTGTACCCCTGGTGCTTAAAACACAGCAAATATTTAACAAAGGTTTCTGGATTGATTGACTAATTGATTGACTTCAGTAATGACCAACAAAAATCCAAGTAACATGAGCTGACTCATCTTTGTCCTTTCCTCCCCAAAGCCCCATCACAAAAAAGGCTGCAAGCCAAAGGGGAGAAATGCTTAGAATTGCCTAAATAATACAAAAAAAAAAAAAAAAAAAAAGAAAGAAAGAAAGAAAGAAAAAAGGACAAGATATGGGGAAAGTTCAGGGCCAGAAAGTCTACTGGGAATGCAAAGATATTGAATTCAGTATACTGGTAAATCTCCATGTGGTCTAGCCCCAGGTCACATAAGAATTACTATGGAGGTATGTATGGTACAATCCATTCATCTGGACCCTGAAGGGGTTAGAAAGAGAAAGAGTAGTGAAAGAATCCAGAAGTCCAACTCCATTCCCTTGAGCTGCCCTAGGTCTATTTGGCAAATATCCTCATAGTCATGGGAACTGTAACATGGTAAAACATACACATACACACACACACACAATTTTAAATGATACAACTTAAGTCTTACATGTGAGAAAGCAATATTAGTTTCCGCCAATGCTCAGGGGCTCAGATCTCTGGCCCATTGCCTCTTTCCTCCCACCATCTGGCTCTCAATTTTCCCTTAGCTTTTTAGCACTGGTTGACCAGCTTTGTTCCCTTAGTAGGGTTTGACCAAGAAAGGCTGGAGTCTGCTGCAGCCCTGCTCTCTCCCCTGGAAGACAGGCCAGGAAAGCAACAACTATTGTGTACAAGCTGCCCTGCACCCAGTACACCAACAGGCCAAAGGAGTCACCTCTCCATTTGACAGTCTAGGACTTGCCAAAAGATAATTACTGAAGTTGGATTGTAGCCAGGGAACCATAATGGTTAAGACTCCATAGCAGGGCTCCTGGCTGTTTTCTGAGCACAAGTTGTGTAGGGCCTCAACTTTATATTGCACCTCATCAATTTTGTCAGACTCTAGCTCTCTGGGATATCTTCTAATTGTTTGTGATTGCATTCTCAGTGCTTCATCACCTATTTCTATACCTCCCTCCTCAGTTCTTCATATTCCTGATAAACACTTCAAATCTTAGCTTAAAAGCTGGAAGACACTTGAGAGTTCAACTAACCCAAGGATTCTTAATTTTTTTTTGATCCATAGATTCCTGGGAAAATCTGATTAAGCCTCTGGCTCCCTTCTTACAATAATGTCCTTAAATGCACAAAAAAATGCATAGGCTTACAAAGGTAAATGGTTATATCAAAATAACATTCAAAATAACTATTGAAAATAACTTCACAGACTCTGAAATATTATAGATGAAGAAACTCAAGGCAAAAGATACTGTCTTGCCCATTGTTCCCAAGGATGTAAATAGTAGAGGATAGAGGGCTAGCCTAGTTCTTAGAGGATGTTAGGAATTAGCTATTCCAGGACAGTTATATAAAGCATGTTCAAAATTCCCTGCCTGCTGCCAGTGAAACACTCAGAAGTTTACGGAGCTAGTTTCCAGCCGCTTGTGACTGAGGTGCTATGAGTATAGTGATGTGACTTCTGGGTGGCTGAAGTTTTGGAAGAACTATTGTCTCTATATATGATGAAAAATGTCATCCATTTCCAGAGAAAGAAATATTGAAGTCTCAATGCAAACTGAAACATAATTTTTGCTTTCTTTTTATTCCTTTTTTTATTGCTCTGTGTTTTCTTTGCAACATGGCTAATATGGAAATGTTTTGCATGACTGCACATGTATAATCTATTTCAAATTGCTTGTCTTCTCAAGGAGGGAGGTGGGAGGAAGAAAGAAAATTTGGAACTCAAAATTTTTAAAAATGAATGTTAAAATTTTTTGTTAGTATGCAATTAAGAAAAAAACATTTTTAAGCTGGAGAGTCCCTTGGATGCAACCTAGTCCACCCCCTCATCCTCTTTGACCCTCTAATTTTATATGAAGAAAACAAGATTCAGAAAGATATCTATCTCAAGAACACAGGCAAATAATTTAAGAGCAGGAATTGGATGCTAGTTTCCTTTCCTTCTGTCCTATTTTCTCCTGTCAAAATCTGCCCCACCGTATCTCCCTTAGTAGTGCCTGGTTCACAGGGTATCTTGGAGAAGTCAGAAACCCAGTCCGTCCTTCTAAGGTCTCCTTTTTACTCTGGTCTTCATTAGGGTCTCGTTGCTGCTGAAGCATGCCTCTGCAGAAGATAATCGTTCTGCAGGTTTGAGAACAATGCCTCTGGGAGATTCTCAGCCTCCATTAACCCAGTTCAGGCCCAACATATTGAATTCATGAAGGAAATTTTTTGGCACAACCTACATTTTTCTTGGCTTTGAGAGAAAACAATATAAACTTTAATTTGGCTCCTCAAGTAAAGAAAGTCAATCTGGTGCCAGTCTTTATTTAATATTATAATTTATATCTGACACACTCTCTGAATAAGTACATAGAAACAATAATAAACCTAAAGCATGCACATAATTTCTTATGTTTAATTAGCTCTTGCATTCAAATAAAACATCATTCAGAACTCCAGCCTTCTGAATTTTATCCTTCTCTGGTATCTAAATTAGTGTTACAGAGTTGCCATATGTTGCTATATATATAAACATCCTTGTATCCTTTCATACTCCAAAGCATCTTCTCTCTCTCTCTCTCTCTCTCTCTCTCTCTCTCTGTGTGTGTGTGTGTGTGTGTGTGTGTGTTTTCCAGCTTGACCAAAATAATTGGGAGAAAAATAGGTGATCCCAAATTGATTTCTCTCTTTATATTAGAGGTAAGGTGAAAAATGTGTTCCAGAAGTTTTGTTTGATATGGACATATATTCAAGAGAGAGTAATTTCCCAGAAAAATAAGTAATATAACTTTTATGTCAGAGACTCCCTACTTATAAGATTGACTTAATACCTTCTTTGGTTCACTGCTCTTATCTGAGTGACCTAAAAACTTTACCACCTGGCACTTCACCCTCTTTACAATCACAGAAGCTTACAAGCTGCAATTCTGTGACTGATTTGTTCAGAACAAAGATAGGTTTATTTACAAATTATGGTAAATGAATGAGATTTCCTCAAATCTACATCTATCCCTCTCATCCCCTACCATCCCTTTTTCCCTTTTCCTTCAATGTTTCCCAGCTTCAGGGTCTTTTCCAATGAGCCACATGTTCTTTGTGGCCAAAAGTATTTAAGCTTCAGCTTCAAGATTCCGAGTTGTTGTTATTAAATGATAAACCCATGACTCTGTTCTCTTAACCTTAGTTACTTTTATTACTTCCAAAGGAAAGAACTTTACCTAGAGTATCTACAATTGTACCTCTCCATAATTTTTCTCAATTTCCTGTATTGCATAACAAGGGGACATCTGGGATCTCTCCTTAGCTCCCAACAAGTGGCAGATATTTATCTCAGGTTATTTCAAACAGCTAGGTGACTTGAGTTCAAATACTCACTAACTATATGACTGTGAGCAAGTCACTTATCCTCTCTGTCTCAATTCTCTAGAGAAGGAGATGGAGGGATATTAAGTTTTAAAGGATAAGATTCTGAAAGCACCAAAGCAAATAATTCTGATTATAGAGTGGGGATGGGAGTGAGGCGGGAAGATAAAGCTAAGATGAGGGAGAAAAGGCAGGGCTTCACCTGAGATCCACCCCAAACTCCTTCAAACCCCTTTAAATGATGTCCCCCAAACAAATTCTGGAATGGCAGAATCCAAAAAAGGACAGGGGGAAGCAGTTTTCCAGGCCAAGACAACTTAGAAAGTCAGCAGGAAAGGTTTGTTGCACCAGAGTGAGAGTGAAGAGCAATCCAATGCAGGCTGTGCCAGCCACTGCAGACTGGACCTCAGAAATCCAGAGCAGGTCTTGAAAATGACTGAATCAGTGTCCACAGTAGCAGAGTCAGCTTACAGACAGTAAAGAGATCAGACAATTGATCAGAAGGTGATTACAGGGGATCCTTTGCTGGTACCAGAGGCAGGATTCTGTTACATTGCCTATACTTACATCTGGGTCACTGTTCTGGGTTTCAGTCCCAGACTAAGGAGGAGAGCTGGCACACTGGAGCTTGCTTGCAACTTCCGGGGTATGAGGACCTGCTTACAGTCCCAGGATGGGGAAAAAGTGCTTGTGGTTGCTCATAGACCAATGCACAGTAAAGGAGAATAATAAACACACCTCTTTCTAGATCATGCCACTTGGGAAGAACTAAAACCTTATAGATTCCTCAGAATTACCTCTAAAATAGACACACACACACACCCCCCTCAAGTTTGGTACAACAACGACCTCTCCACTTTGGAAACAGAGCACCATTTTAGCATAGAATTAAAAATGAAAGAAATAGGCTGGAAAAAGAGCAGGGTTCTTCCTAAAAAGACAAGCCTGGGAAAGGAGTCCCTAATGCAGAGAAGATGGTCCTATCAGGAAAACAGTACTACCGCTCAGGAGAAGGAAATAAAAGTACATTTAGCATTTATTCATGTAGAAATTTGTTAGTCCCTTTTGGAAGATGTGATGATAGAACTAATAGAAACATTAAATAATAAAAATATAGATGAAAAGCAGCCTTAAAAATCACCTGAAAGTTACAGAGAATATGTTTCTTATGCTTATTGCTTAGTTAATTATAAAATAATGTGTGATTCTAATGCACTTCTCTAAATGCATAGAGCAAAATGCTACCTTAAAAACTCTCCTGCAAGAATATCATTTCCATATACATGTTAAGATCATAAAAAGTCCCTTGAAAGATATAGCAACAAAGATCACTTTGTTTAATGTCCCTTTTGCTTATTAACATCAAATAAGGTAAAAAATTGGAGGCATGTTTACCAAAGAGGATACTAAAGGTGTTTACTGCTAGTGTGGAGGATATATAGCATTTATAGTCCAAGGGGAAGGATATAAAGGCAAAAATGAAACTGACTCAGCTCTTAAGGAAATTATATTCTATCAAAGAAGTAACATTTATATTAATATATTGGTACCAAATAAGTAGAAGGTAAATTTTAATAACATTCCAAACATATCATTAAATTGTGGAGAAGGGCTAGTTGTACAAAAATCATTTAGCACACCCCAGCCTCAAATCAGAAACAATTGTCATGACCAAATTATGAGGATGTGACTGAACAAATTGAGTTTTTATAATATGATGAAATATTCTATAATATGCAAATACCTGTGACCTCATGCATATAGGTATCTTTCAAGTCTCCAGTGATGCAAATTGTAATCTATCCCCTAGAAAACACCAAATGGGTTGAAACTACCTCTTTCCCAGATAGTGACATAAAATTGGATTGATGGTCTGTTGAATTGGGCACTTGATGCACTTACATTTGAAAAGATATTGTAAATGAACAATGATTGTTCTTCTCTAGAATAATAAGAAGAGAATAAGCAGGATTACATTTAGAAAATTGTGAGCTGTTCCCTGAAATAAACCCTATTAATACAATAGCAATATTCTCCTAGTGATTCTATATGACTGAATCCTAGAACAAGAAAACTTTGAAAGATCAAAAGTGAGGGGAAACTAAAAAGTCATGGAGAGACATATGGTGAGTATATACAGGCTGCAGCAACATTGATTTGCATGCAGGAAGCAGCATAAAGGAGATCATCATGGAAATGTCACCTCAGAAGAGATGGGCTACTTTTGTAGCAAGAGAGGTAGCTAAGGAGCAAAGGGAAAGGACTTTAACCTGTGTCTTTAGTGAAGCTATGGATTTTAAGAAGTGGAGGCAAGAAGGAATGGCAAGAAGGACAATGACCTGAACAACAAAATGGAGGAGGAAGATATATATAGGAAACAGTAAGTATATATCATCATGTGAAAATTAGGAAATCAATTGCAAAGGTAAGTTGAAGACCAAATGTGAAGGACTTCAAATGACAAATAAAGAAAACTTTATTTAATTCAAAAATCAATAGGGAGCCTGGAAGCTTTTGGGAGGATGGAGTACCATATAGCCCTAGAGGCACATGGGTACCCATGGAAAAACAAAACCAAAAACAACTTGGAAGAAAAGCTCCAGAACATTGGATAAATCTGTGAAAGGGAGACCATGGACAAGTATCATGGATATTTAAAATCGGTGAATAAGTAGCATATGCAGTGTTGAAGGGAATACCCATCTTCTCTAAAATACTGCATGGTAATCTGGAGATAAAAATTTCCGGTAAGTTTAGAGACTTGTAACTCCCCTTGAAATATCTTACTCTCTCTCTCTCCCTTTCTTTCTCCCTCCCTCTCTCTCTCCCTTTCTTTCTCTCTCTCTCTCTTTCTCTCTTGCTCTCACTCTCTCTCTTGCTCTCGTTCTCTCTATCTTTGGCTTCTCTTTTTCTCTCTGTCTCCCATTGGATTTAGCTAGCCTCATCATCTATGGCCCCTGTTTAATGACCTTAAGACCTTGATAATTATCACATGGGAAGTTGCATGTCTAAGAACCAGTTGTTCCCCAAATCCCTTCTTGAAGCAATGTGGTTAGCATCTCCAACACAGAATGGCAATGTGGTTAACATCCTGCACAGAATATCAAAGTGAACAATGCTCCAAAGTCCAGATTGATTTAAAACATCTGGCTGTCTTTTTCTTTCCTATATACTAGGATTATGGATTTAGAGATATAAAGAATCTAAGAAGTCATCTACTCCAATCTTCTTAATTTAAGGATAAAAAAAAATCTATGGATCCAAGAGTAAATATGACTTGCCAAAAGTTGCATGGATAGTAACTAGCATTTGAATCTGGAACATATTCAATGATCTTTACACCATGACACACTGCCTCACTACCAGTATCATATGTTCCAGAAGAGACTAAACCATGTTTTTGTGTAGGAGACAATTTGCTTGAGGTGTTTGGATTTGTTGTTTGTTTATTTGTTTGTTTTCCTTTTAAAATTTAAAGCTTTCTTTCCATGGATTCATTCCAATTTGTGCTCTGAAATTGACAAACATTGCTAAAAAGTTAGATATTTTTCTTATTTAATTCCTCTCTTTCCTTATAACTTTGAATTGAAACATGATCAATTACTCTAATTTTAAGCGAATTTTTCAGTGTATAACTTATTTCCCCTAATAATAAGATGCAAATTGACAAGATCATATGTTCTAATGGATCTTCTTTGGAACCCTATTTACCAAAGCCTTCATTTATTTAAGGTAAATCAATGAAAAAGTGAATAGAGTTCTGAACTTTGAGTCAGGAAGGTCTGAGTTCAAATCTTGTTCCAGATGTTAGCTAGTTGTGTGATTCTGGGTAAATCTCTTAATCTTTCTCAAGCAAAATTTCCTCATGTAAGATTAAGGATTGGAGTCTTTATCATCTATTCCATCTCTAAATGTTTGTTCCCATAGTTCTACATAATATAATATGCTGGCAGAGCAAACTGAGCTCTAGGCTTGAATCCTGGTTCCAATATAGGGTAGAGAATGTTGTTAAATTTTTCTTGACTTTTCTAAGTTTCAAATTCTTCCTTTGTAAAATGGTGACAAAAAAATACTTGTCCTACCTACTTCATAGTGTTGTTGTGAGAAATAATGCATGAAATTTTATAAAGAACTATATTCTTTCCAAAGTTAGTAAGTACGGCAGGGAGATTCTGGCTTCATAGGTAATACATCTATGAAGTCTATGAGACAAGAATGACTTGTGAACCCAAGATTCAAGAATCATATGTTTAAAGTTAGAAGACATTTAGAGGTCATTCAGTACAATCCCCATATTTTACAGAGGAGGAAACTAAGGCTGAAAAAATTACATGAGTTAACTAAAATTACATAGGCAGTAAATGACACAGCCAACATTTAGATGCATGTACTCTGACTCCAAATCTAGCCTTCCATCATTGTATCATATTGTACGCCCTCTCCCAAAACAAAAAGATAGCTTCCTTTGGGGAAAATGGACTCATCATCAAATAATTTATATTAGACAGAGTTTATTTATGAGGCAGTGAGCTCTCCAAGGATGTCAAAATATCAGTTCTCATCAGAGTCCTTGAAATATTTATAGTGTGGCAGTGAAAGCTAATGATCACTAATTATGCTGGCCACCTGTCTCCTGTGCTGATACAACCCTAGGTCCTCTGGGAATCTACATTAGCATCAAAATTCTGTAAGTGGGAACATCCTTCATAATGATGATATCAATATTCAGTTTATAAGAGTATCAAAATCCATTTGGTGGTGTAATCCATTGAAGAAAACAACCAGGGAATTTAAAGCTGCATTCTTTCCTGTACAATATTTTCCATCATTTTTACACCAAGGTATACACCTTTTACACCCTGGGGAGAGAAGAAAGTAATATTTTTCACTTCTGTAACAATTTAAGGCTTACTAAATCTTTATAATAGCCTCTTGATGTAGATGGTGCAAATATGACTGCTCCACTTTTTTTTTAGATAAGGAAAAAAGGTTAGGAAACTTTCTTGACGTCAAACAACTAATAATTACTAGGGTTGGAATTAGAACCCAACCTTTTGACTATGTCCTATGTCCTTTTCCCTGACTTATTTTTACTTTCTGATGATTCCTTTATGTACAAAGTCTGCCTAATTCTTTAAACAACATTTGTTACTGTTTAATAAAAACCAAGTCTCATTCAGACAAAGGATTAGTTAGCAATGCATGCAGTTGCAAACCAAACTGAGTTTAGAGCTATCTATAGCCAAGGATCTAGAACTTTGATTTTTACTCAGTTAATATACAGTTTGAAGGGAATGGAAAACAGGAAGAAAGTGTTAAGATGCATGGTTTCTAATTAGAGGAGGAGATCTGGAGACAATGAGGTGATAGTAAGAGTTGGGTGGAGGTAATTGGAAGATAATTAGGAGACACTGAGGAGAAAAGAAAAAGGGGCAGTTTTGTGGTTCTTTATGTCAGGCGATTTTTTTTTGAGGGGGTGGGAAGAAACCTTGTAACTTCTTCAATCTCAGATAGCTTTTGCGATTTAACTTCACAAAATGGGGGATGAAGGAAACATGGAATCATTAATGAAATGTTAATATTACACATTTCACTCTTTCATTATCTTCTTCTTTCATAGATTAGATGAAGTTCTTCCTTATTCTCCTCAAGGCTTTATATAGCTTTTGCTATTTGCCAAGCTCATAGTAGCCTCTACTCACCGTTTAAAATCTGTTTCTGTTACTTGGCTGTGGCAGTTGTGATATCCTTCCTTTTGCCATGATCTTATGCCTGAATCACAGTCTAATCTCTTTATTTATCTCTCTATGCCAGTGTCTTCCCATCTCCTGTCTGTCTTGCATATTATCCACACATTAATCTCTCTGAATTACTGCCTTCTCTACATATCTTGCCTAATCATAAAACTTAAATATCTTTTAAGTAAAAATATAGAGTATATTAAATAGAGTATATCTTCTTGACTCTGAAGATGTATTTTAATCTAGTCCAATTTAGGTAACCTGGGATCCCACTTTTCTCCTAAAGAACATCTCTATCCACTTCAGCCAGGTCTGACTCTCCATCATCCCATAGATAAAGAATTCTCACTTTTTTGGCTTTAATTATGCTATTCTTACTTCCTATTTTGCAGTCCAAATCTCACCCATTCTACCAGCTAGTCTAAGCTATTTATCCACATTTATCACATCGACAATCTCCTAGAGCTCTTATGTTGGTATTTCATCATTGGGGTCTCATCATTATCTCCTTCCTGGGTCAACTTAATGACTTATAAAAAGTACCTGCTCTAAAATAATAAAGCCTAGATTCAAAACCTTCCTCCGTTATTTCCTGTTGTAACCTCAGATGACTCATCTTTCTTTATTTATAAAATGAAAGAGCTAAATTGGATGGTTTTTAAGGAACCCACCAACTCTTAATCTTTTGACCTAAAAGTTCATCAAGATGGAAGCCAAAGTTTCCCAATGAAACTAATAACTGATGCTGTGATAGTATTGTGCATTCATTTTCTTAGTTGATCTTCACATTAACCCTGTAGGGAAATGATTTTTTAGAGTCCAAAAATATAATTTCATTGGTGTAGCAAACACCTGGTAAGTAAGCTCTTTCAATCTATGCAGATCAGAACTGTCCTATAAGATGGTGTGTTGAGAGAATTAGTAGATTTTCCTAAGGTCACAGATCCAGTAGAGGTCAGAGACAAGATTAGAATTCAAATCTTCTTGATTTTGAATCTTTCTTTCTAATTGCTGTTCTGTTCTGTCTTTCTATAGGTATTATTACCTATAGGTGCAGGCGAGAAGACTGAGACAGAGAAAGTAAATGATTTACCCATGATTATACAAAAAGCAAAATTTGAACTCGGGGCCCTTCTAGTTCCAAGTCCAGGCTACTTTTAACTATGTTATGCTGCCTTTTATCACTAGTTCCTCAAAAGCAAGACATTGTACACCTTATACAATATGACTTTTGTGTCCATTATAGTGATCAAATTAGCACTAAGCCAGTAGATAAGAAGCTAGAGTATATTTAGTGAAATAAGACTCCATATCTCAACCCCAGAGCACAATTAGGGACAATTCTGAACAAACTAAAGAGTGAAGGAAAGAGTCTAGACTAGAAGAGTCCAATTACTTAATCACCAATTACTATACTAGAAAGGACATCCATCTAAATGCCAGAGTAGATAATTCATCAGACTTGGAAACAAGCAGAACCAAATTCAAAGCCTATCTTAGACACTTATTTGTGTGATACTGGACCAGTTAGAACCCTCTTTCAACCTCAATTTTCTTATCTTTAATTGGGAATAATAATAGCATATGCCAAATAGGGTTATTTGTGAAAATGTTATAAAGTATATAAAATACTTTGCAAACCTTACAGTGATATATAAATGCTAGGTATTATTATTATTATAGTTAACTATTAGGATCATAAGACAGACTGAGGATTTGAGCATAATGATATTAATAGCCTTCATTTTAAAGTTTATAAATCATTGAGCCACAGAGCAATCTTGTAAGACAAGTTCTACAAGTATTTTACAGATGAAGAAACTGAGGTTCAGAGAACTTAAGCAACCTCTCCACGGTCACATAGCTAAGAAGTGTCAGAAAGGGGATTTGAAATGAAATTTGAATCCTGAATTCCAAGTTTAGGGGTTCTCCTACTCTATTATATTCACCTCTCAGTAGATAACAAATAGGATTAGGTACCCTAGGATCATTGACTATATATCTGGGGATAATTATGTCTGCTACATATTAGCACACTAATCCACAGTTGGTTCAGGAGATAGGGCATGGATACTAAGGCAAGAACTTCATTTATAACTGGTCCAAGACACTAAAGGGGAAGAATTGGCATTGAGTCATCCAGACTCTGATATGTTCATTTTTGTAGATGAGATTAAGGAAAAGATAATAGCCCTATCAATCAATTATTTACCCACCTGTGTGTGCAGAGGTTCCTGGCAAAATTTCAGATGAGATGAAGTCGACTTTGGTAATTTTCCATCTTCAGAAACAGGCTAGTACAGGAAAACTAAACCAAATCAAACCAAAAATAAATCACTAGATTTATAATCAAGGAGCATGAGTTCATTCTGCTTTCCTACTATTTTTGTGATGCTTGCAAAGTCATTTTATTTGCTTAGACCTCAGTTTCCTTATCTGTAAAGTAAGTAGTGTTGGTCTCTTTGGCCCCTTCCAGCTTTGTTATCTCACTTTCCACATCCCTCTTCTAATTACTGGAATCTCTTTTGTTCTGTCTCGCAAATGCCTAATATCCTCATGTTACCATTCACTGTCCAAAACTTCTCCTTATTGTTCTGACCTAATTATGTTTTCCCTGAAGTTCCCCAAACTCAATAATTGCCTCTATTTTTCCCCATCAAAATTTCTAATGCCTCAATTCAAGAGAATTGCTGGGAGAAAAGCAGGCTACTGATTTGTTCAAAGCCCCAAGTGTGAATTACTAGTAGGCTCAGAGACTGTGGGACTGAAGGATATAAAGAGTTCTTATTTGAAAAGAAAATTTTCAGATGGGTTAATGCAAAAGAGTTGCTAACTGGTAGAATGTGGTGGTGAGAGATTTGGAAAGCTAGGCTTTCCTGTGACCCTTCCCTACTCCAGCTACAACTCCCACCATTAACATATGAACTCCCCACCACAAACTTAAATTCATACCTGTGTTAGAAACCTCAGAAGAAGAGTGGACTGCAACTTTCTACACTATTTCTGAAATCCCAAGATCAGACAAAAGCTTAAGAACTAAGAATGTCTTAGCTATCAACTCATAAATTTGGAGTTCCTTCGTCATCTTCTATCATGTTCATTGTTCTGAACTTTTGTTGGACTTGGATTTGAAAACTTGGGTGAAAGAGGATTATCTGATCCCAAGGAGGTTTGTTGTTTGAATTGCTGACATGGAAGGGGTTAGGGCAGGTAGACCAATACTTCTTGTGTAATACTATCTCATATAACATGATGAGGCCTGACTTTGTAGAAGATAATATAGGATAAAAAGCCAGAAGGCTTTCTCTTGTTTCATTTTTTAATGAAATTCTTTCAGGTTCAACACCCGTTAACTTTTTTCTCAGATTCTCATTCACTCTGACTTTGTCTCTCCTTGGCAGGGAAAAAGGAGACCACTCACTCTCTGGTTGTCTATTTAATGTGTAACTTACTAGTTGAAAAGGAGGGGAGGGAGGGGGAGGGCGGGAAATGATAACCTGAGAGAAAAGAAGAGCAATTATGGGGAAAAAGTTATGAAACACGTTCTAACAAGTTCCTCAGTCATATGTCAACTCTGTTGAAAATTTCCCAAGTTAGGAATAGAGACATGATATAAGAGGAAAGGAAAGAAAATATTGCCAGTAAATCTTCCTGGGACAAAAGCTGCTGAAGTAATAGCTGGGAACCTTTCATTTTCTATTTGTTCCCAGGACATACCATGTCATTGCTCAGGCACATATATCCAGTGATCAAAAAAAAAAAAAAAAAAAAAAAAAAAAAACTTCTCAGATGAATACAGAAGGTGATAAAATCAAAACTACTTTCCTTTCTGATTTTTGCTTCAAAAATGTTGTATTTCCTGCCTTAAGAAGAAATTTTCTTGGGGTTATTTTTATTATTTCTATTCCCATTGTATTGTGTTATTATTTCTATTATTCTATTATTGACTGTTGTTTTTGCCCTGTTGACATGATTTTAGAAAAGACAAATGGTACAGATTGAAGGGGTGGGAGTGGAGATGTAAGTAGTCTGAGGTTTAGCCCAGGTCATTCTGCTAAAGACAGCTACTTATAAAACCCAGTGGAAAGAAGGTAGATCCTTATAAACCCCTTGAACAATGAAAAGAAGTCTGATTTTGGATTCAAGAAGGTTAGGGTTCCATCTCTGCCATTTTCCACCTTGTGATAGTTATTCCTCATTTCTGGCCTTGAATTTACTCTTCTCTAAAAAGTAGGGGTTGTTTCTACATGATCTTTAAATCTGTTTTCATGTGATCTGGTAACCTCAGAGTTTTTGTCTAACCGGGAAAACAATGGTGCAAGCCTCCTATCTGTCTGATGAGGCAAGGTGGAATTGAAAGTATATCTGTCAAGTATCAGTTCTTCAGAGTAGCTAATTATGGCCTTTCATCTTTACTACCAGCTGACTATCCTAGCAACAAGAATTGGCACCCATGATCCAAAAGGGGCAAGAGAAGGATGGAAGAAGGGTCCAAAGAATAGACGGGAATAGTAAAAGCAATAGCCTCCAAGAAGGAGAAGAAAAGAAGCCTCCAACAATGAAAAGGGCAAGTGAAAGCTTGGGGAGTTCCCTTCCTAGTGGACCCATTCATATTCTTGTCACTGGCTCAGAAAGGCTGTCTGCTCCTTTCGTTTATGTGCCTTTGGCAGATCTGAACGTTCTGATGCCCCAGGGTCAGTCTGCCACCAGAATGGGAAAGAAAATCGGAAATGATCATTGACAAGGTTTGTTTGGTTGGGAAGGAAAGTTCAGCTGGCACTCAAACTAAGCCTGTGACAGCAAAAGAAGGCAGAAAGCAATAACCAGAGTGAAAGAATGAGCACCTGTACAGCTAAGCACAAGAGAGCAGATGTGCTAAAGCGTTGAGTGGGAAGAAGCAAAGAGGGAGGAAGAGAGGAAGGGACAGAGGGAGAAAGGAAGGGAGGAAGCAGGGGGAAAAAGACCCCCATACAGATCTGAAGTCTGAAAATCAGGCTAGATTTCACTGCCAGAATGAGAATAAATTCTTCTCAAGGGGATGAGATTTGGATGTAGTAAGTGTGTCAAATTCAGACTCTAAAAACATTGAAGCAGGTTATCAGTCTCTACTGGGCTGGCCTATATGTATACGGGCAATGATGACCCATGCAAAATAATCTGAGGTCCTCCCCAGGCTTTTCATCCTCCTAAAAAATTTTCTCATCAGCTGATTGAGGCCTTGTGTTACAAAATTAAATTCAATCTTTTCAGTTACAGGTTTTTACTAAAATGAACTATCCCTGGAAGGTGGTATTGATTAGTATAAAGGAAATAATTATAAGCAGATATTTTAGGAGGGGGTATGAAGAGGAAAGATAAAGCAAACTCCCTGGATGGAAAGAGATTCAGGGAACTCCTATCCCCTCCACATCCCCACCTACTTTCCTTTTTTTCATTCATAAACAAGGAAAAGATTGATGACAAGCTTCATAAACTTCAACATTTTTCCAAGTTGGGCAAATATATTCATTTTAAACTCTTTTCATCATTTTTCAAGAAGCATCAAAGTAAGCTTTGATGTAAAGAAAAAAGTATCTACCTTCATTCTGTGGTATCTGCCTAGAGTTTCATAAGATTTTGACCTGAAAGGAACCTTGAAATTAACTAATTCATTTTATAGATTATAAAATTAAGGCTCAGAAAATTTAAGTAACTTGCCTAAATTCAGATTTGGGAATTGGATTTGAACCGAATTCCTCTAATTCAAATTTACTACAATTATGAGTTCAACAGTCTGAATGACTGATTAAACTATATTCTATTATATACATATATGTTCATATGTATGAATAAGCATATATGTACACATGTACATACATATAAACCTATGTGTGTATATATTTATATATACCTTTCTAAGTCTCCTTCCAACTCTATCCCAGCATTGTGTCAGTGGCCTTTACAAGTTTCTACTACTAAGTTGTTATAAGATTTTAATTTGTTGTTGATTTTTGTCTGTGGAGGAAGTTTCCATACCAAACGTGTAACAGAGAAGCTAAATAATATCTCTGATCTTTCCATTATCTGTTCACTTTCCAATGCACAAACATGAAAGCATAATGTCCTTCCAAATTTTTCACCTATAATTCCTTTCTTCTTTCTGGAAAGATGGCTTTGCTCTTTGATTCCTTTTATGGTTATTATAGATTGAGGAACCACATACTTTTCCTAAAGTAAAGGTCTACTTTTTTTTTCCTAATTCTTATTCCTTTTCTCTTCCCTCTTTTCCCTTCTCCACAGGTTTAAATTCATTCCCACTCTTTTGACTAGTGCTGTTCAACTTTCTCATTCTATTGTGCAATGTAAGTTCACCTGCAGATGAAGCAGGGAGAAAATTCTACCCAGATAACTGCTCCTAATTCAGTTGAATATGTGTGGATATATATGGGTATTCTGTCTAAGGTGTGACCACACCATTGTACAGTTGGAATAGAATTGTTAAGGGGCTGATGAACTGGAAAGCCAGGGTATTTGAATGGAGTAAGGATAAGGGTAGAGAAGCATCTTGTAAGCTAGGTGGGAATTAATAGGGAGAAAAAAAGAGTGACCTGGAGACCAATGGAAAGCAGATGGAAAACAATAAACATCTGGACAGACAATAGAGTGAATATTATAGAAGTGGTTGGTCAATAATGGTGGAAGAAGAAAATTCTAAAAATAGTAATGGACATCAAAAATGTTGTCGTCTTTTTTTTTCCTTTTCTTGTCCCTGAACATGTGAGTGAAGAGGCATCCAGAGTTGAAATCAATGCCAAAAGCCTTGGTCTTCAGGGAGAAAGGGGGGAAAAATACTAGGTTCAAAAAGCAATAACAAATGGAAGGAACGTGAGAGGATGATATCTGGCATGAACAGTTTTTGTACAGTGGAGAAGGTTTTCAGAGGGCACAGTGAAAAAGATAAGTTAAAAGATAATAATAAGATAATAAAGGCTAGAGAAGGTTTGAATTAACTATTTATATTTATATTTAACTATGGAGGCTAGTAGGTACTGCTTTGCTAGTGATTCTTTTGCTGATCCTGAATATTCTATGTAGTGATGATCCACAAGCCAGGCATCAAATTGAGAACAATCATCCCAATGTGAAGATGAGCTCTAAGAATCAAGTCAACAAGTATTTATTAAGTGTCTTTTGTGTGCCAGACACTGTGCTAAATATTGGGGATAAAAGATAGACAAAAGCAGTCCATGCTCTGAAGGAACCCACATGGGGATAATACATGCAAACAACTGTAACATACAAATATGATATATGTGTAATAGATTGGAGATAATCAAAGAGAGAAAGCACTAGCATGAAGGAGAATCAGGAAAGACTTTTTAATAGAAGATGGGATTTTAGGTGGGATCTGAAGGAAGTCAAGGAATCCACTAGATGAAAATGATGATGGAGAGAGTTTCAAGCATGGGCACAGTGCACAGAGTTGGAAGGAATGTAAGGAACAGAAGGAGAAGGCAGAAGGATATGATGACCATGGAACTGGAAAGGATCAGCCTTATAATTGGGAGAATAACAATTAATTACCCAAGTACCAAAAGAGTCAGATTTTGTTAGGGAGGTAATTTTGAGTCAGAGTGAGGGAAAGCTTCCTGTTAGAACTATCTAAAAGTGGATTAGGTTTGTTCCTTCTTACCATAGGTCATCCCACAAAGGCTAGATGACAACTTATCAGGAATTTTGTTGAGGGCACTGACTATTGAGACTGAGCTTGAAACAGAAGAACTCTGATGTTCTTGCCGAATCTGATATTCTCTCAGTTGTAAGAAACTACAAAGCCTCCCTCTCACTTAGCAAAAAACCCTATGCAGCTAATTTACATTTCATATTTTTGTTAATTGCTTTTAGTTCATGGTAATGCTAACACAGACTGAAAACTTTTATTATGGCTTGGGTGTATTTAAGTACACAACATTATGTATTTGCATATATTACAGCTGGCTTACTTAGTATGTGAGCATATGATGGAAGAAGGGGATTCTTCATAGCCAGTGTCACCCAATGTCACAATATAGACACGTGGATGTGTATAAATGTATAAATAAGCAGTATCTTTAAACAATAAAGAAAATTTCAGCTTTAGAAAATGGGAAACAACTTAAATCATTATCTTAGATATTAAAATTTTTAATATTCATAGGCAATGCTAGTCAACATTATAAAGAGACTGGATCCTCAACCCTTTCTTCATTTTAAGAAACTTGGGCCACTTGCATGAAAAACCCATTCTAAAAACTGGTTGGGATATAGATGTACCCCTGTGTTTTCAAAGGCCATGCTACTATAAAATCTCTGGCAGGTCTTACCAAATTAGAAAAGCTCTGAGCAAGGCTCAACAATTTGGGGTGTGTGTGTGTGTGTGTGTGTGTGTGTGTGTGTGTGTGTGTGTATCTTATAAGAATAAGCCTGGTTAAATTTGAAGGGGTTACATCAACAGATTAACAGACAGGCAACTTTTTTTTGACCAGATCAACTTTCAAAGACCGCATGCTAAAGTATAGAGGAAATACGATCTGATCCCTATAAGGATTTCTGATATGAATGAAATTAGAGATCTTTGAAGTACTGATATATCTGTAAGAATGATCAAAAGTCTCTTCTCAAAAGATAAAACACTCAACACTTTTTCTTTGTGATATTGGCGATACAAAAAATATATATGTATATTACATATATTTCATATATAATAAACCATATTTCATGCACACATGTGCTTGTACATATTTGTATGAATGTCTATATGTGTATATGTGTGTGTGTATTATGAATTTGCACACGTTTGCATTTGGCCAGAATTACAAAGGGAAGGTATGTAAAAGATTTTATCTGATATATACATATACACACATAGACACACATGTAGGTGTGTGTATAACAGACTTTGCTCTCAAGAAATTTACAGTATAATGGGGGAAACACAAGTGCAGAAATAACTGTTATAAATAAAAGAAAGATGGAATACAAAGAACAGTCTATTCAAACAGCGATACAAAAAAATCTAAGAAAAAAGTCTTTTTGATTTGAGGTGATGGGTAGATGAGGACTTTTTTTTAAAAGAACCCTAAGAACTGCTTCCCATTATCTAACAAAGCTAGTGTTCTCAATGTGTTGAAATCTCTGCCTACAATCCAAATATCAAGTCTATGACTGAAGGCTCATTTATATTCCATAGGTCTAGTTAGAGGGTGTCCACACCATGGGGCATGAGGTAGGAGTAAAAGACACAAACAGAGATTAATGAAATGAACATTCAATTAGGAAAAATAAAGACAAGTCTAGCCTTTATTCTCACTGCATCAACATCTGTAAAATCTTGGGAAAATTTCTGAGTTGTGTTTCTGATTCTCTAGCTATAAAATTAGCAACAGTTCTCTTCTCATTGTTCATACTGTACATTTCTTCCCTGATATGTGGGAGAAGTGTGTTCAGTTAGTGTGATCAGATAGAAATCTATGGACTGAATTAAGAACACTATTGCCCCTATTGTGGCACAGAGTGTGTCTAAGCACTGGCACAAGTACATGATTCTCACCCACACAGACATACAGAAGCATCCCCACAGGAAAAACAAAGAAAGAGGGAAAAAATATTGGTCACCTTTTCTGAGCCCCTCTTGAACTTGATACCTCTATTTCCCCTGCATATTTGCATTGCTTGTCACCCTATGTACTCTAATTTGATCCTTAAATACTCTTTTATAATTCATTGCTAAGAAATTGACCTCTCTATGTAGAAAAAAGCGAATAGCTTGATTGCTTATTGTTCAGATTATGAAATGCAGTGTTCTGAATTGAAATGGACAGTTTATGAACTTATATAACTGAATACAATTATTTTGGATGGATGCTACAAATAGTCAATCAAATGGTACAAGCCTAAATAGCAGAAGGATGGTTTAAATGTTTCTGGGTAATTGCACTTTTTTGGTGAATTCAAATTTCTTGATAAAAAAAAAAAACAAAAATAATTTTTTTAACAAATATTCTTTTAGTGAGGGTGTATAATACCAGACCATGGAGTATAGTCTCTAAAAAAACTGACAACAGGAATCACACAAAAGTCAATGAAAAGGTTCTTGGTGCATGTATTCAGGCTGCAAAACATTTTAATCAAGGAATTAGAAAGGAAGAGGATAAAGGACATCATCAAAGAAATTATGCAAGAAAAGGAAGATGGATAGTGAATGGGTGATAACCAAAGGATAGTCCACCTATTCCATTGGTATTCTCATGATAATAAAAGAAAACCAGAGAGACATTTGCCATTTGGGATGGCTACCCTGTGGTGAACTTATTGTAGGAATTAGACAAGACAGACAAAATGAACAGGCACAGATATGTTACAGTCTGCAGCATTGAAAAGAATACCCTTATCAGTGGGATCACGGAGCCATTAGAGTACTTTAGTGTAAAGAAAAATGATCCAGTGAAAATCAGTCACTTCCTATTTTCTTAATTCTTTCAGGACATGCATAACTTCATTGATGAATTTTCAAGAATGGATGGAGAAAATATTTAGTTACACATGATTTTTTTTTCAAAACACCATTTTTTTCTAGTACCTAAGTATTATAAACAACAATTTTAAAAAATCTTTCATGCATCTTTAGTTGCTTTCATAGCTTATTTAATTAAGTTTTGAACATTGTTAATTCTTGCAAAATGCTATTTTTTAATGGCTATACATGTGTGTATAGAGAAGGAAATGGCAAACCATTCTGGTATCTTCACCAAGAAAGCTCCAATTATTGTAATACAGAATCAGGTACATCTTAAATGACTAAACAACAACAAAATACATACATATATACACACATATATATATTCACAAATAAATATACATGTATATACATATATGAGAGATATCACTCTGTATATATTTTCTTTTAAGTCTTGTCACAAGCTGTTTTATTATAATTTATTAAAGGAACTGTGCTTTGTGAAAAACAGCAATATATATTAAAAAAACAAAACAAAGAAATCCAAAAGTTAAAAGAAATAATTTGCTATTGTATGGTATAATCTAAAGTATATGTCATTCCTAAAAATAAATGACTTAATAAAGAATAATACATCTAGGAATGATTCTGTCCTTAATTGTGTATTTTTAAAACATTGTTCTGGGCTGAGAGATTAAAAAACCCGTATTGTCTTTTTGGTTTATGGCTTGAAACTATTATGTGAATATGATGCTCTCAGGAAGGAGCACCCATGTTCTACCCTATCCAAGTTAAGAGAGGCAGACACAGGCAGAGACAAATGTCTGACAGAAAAGAGAAACAGAGACAGAGATATGCAGAGACAGAGATGCAGAGAGAAAAAGACAGACAGAGAAAAACAGAGAGAGAGTAAACTATTAAATGACTCAGGATCATAACAGCTTTATTAGGCAGACATACCATAGGTTTTATATATATATATACATATATATATATATAATACCTATGTGGAGTAATAATTCTCTTTTGCATATTAGTTATATTCCAGATAGCCAAAACAAAGGGAGAGATTGACTAATTTTCTGGTAAACTCAGAGAGCTGTGGGATGACTTTATTTTGATTATACAAAAATGGATTAGATGAAGTTTTATTGTTTTATTTTTAAGAATCAAAGAGTAAATGTTCTAAATATATTAGAGGATAGAGTTACTAAAATTATGAGATTATAAAAATAAAAAATGTGGAAACTGAAAGATACCTTAATGGCAACTAGTCCAACTCCTCCCACCTACCCTTACTCCAGACATATTTTACAAATAAGGAAATCAAGGCTAGAGATACTAAAAAGTAAATTGACTAGATTTATTAAGGAAAAAGACAACTGATATTGCAAAATATCTTAGGATATGGGAGATCAGTGAAATTATCTTCAGCTCCTTTGTGAGGTTATTATCAATTCTGATATATTCTATGAATTTCCTTAATTGTATTCAATAACTGGAGACTAAATGAATGCCCATCAATTAGAGAATGGCTGAATAAATTATGATATATAAATACCATGGAATATTATTGTTCTGTAGGAAATGACCAACAGGATGATTTCAGAGAGGCCTGGAGAGACTTACATGAACTGATGCTGAGTGAAATGAGCAGAACCAGGAGATCATTATACATCAAAACTACAAGACTATATGATGATCAATTCTGATGGACATGGCTCTCTTCAGCAATGAGATGATTCAAACCAGTTCGAATTGTTCAGGGATGAAGAAAGCCATATGCATCCAGGGAAAGGCCTATGGGAACTGAGTGTAGAACACAACATAGCATTTTAATTCTTTCTGTTGATATTTGCTTGCATTGTGTTTTCCTTTTTAGATTTTTTTTCTCTAGATCTGATTTTTCTTGTGCAGCAAGATAATTGTATAAATATGTATACATATATTGGATTTAATATATATTTTAACATATTTAACATGTATTGGACTATCTGCCATCTAGGGGAGATGGTGGGGGAATGAGGGAAAAATTTGGAACAGAAAGTTTTGCAAGGGTCAATGTTGAAAAATTACCTATCCATGTATTTTGTAAATAAAAAGCTTTAATGTTTTTTTTTTTAAAAGGGAAAAATGTATTCAATGCTAGTATATGTATATTTTCAACCTATACCACTTTGGAGAGGTAGTTAATAGATAACAAAATTTTGTAATTTTCTGTTTTTTGTTGAATTTGCTTTTTTCAACTTTGAAAAATTGTCCTCTAGTTCTAGTTAGTTTGGGTTCTTAAAGGGAGATGGATACTTATGGGCTATAGTATTCTATGATTTTATATACAAATCGATTGATGATTCATAGACTTATGGATTCCTCCATTTATCTGAAATACATTTCTTTTCAAACTTTATCTTCCATGCACCAAAGTTCTATAATTAAAGAAAATTGGGGATAAAAATTATTTTTGAGAGATGGAGCAATTAGGTCAATAGAGTGCTTGATTTGGAGTCAGGAAAATCTGAGTTCAAATCATTCCTCAGATAATAACTAGTTATGTGACCCTTGGATTGTAACTTAGCCTCAGTTTCCTGATATGTGAAACAGAGATTGAATTTAGCCTATAAGATCTCTACCATTTCTAAATCTAAAATCCTATGCTCCTTAAAATGCTAATGGAGGAGAACCATAATGATAGCACATCCCTTGCTACTGCTACAGATGACTTACTATATTAGGGGATTTTGTTGGATCACATAGCTAATAAGTGTTAAGTATCTGAGGCTGGATTTGAACACAGCTTCTCCCGACTCCAAAGACAATAGTCTATCCATTGTACCATCTGGCTGCCCCAGATGTATTAGTTAGATAAACCTGGCTTTTGCTAAGTATACTAACATTTATTTGCAATTTAGGCATCTACATTTGCAATGTAGGCATCATCTTCACTTTAACTCCCCGCTCAAATTCTCATAATAAGTAATTTGATGTGTTCCCTATAAACAAATCTTGTCTCCATCCCATTCACTTGACTCTCACCAAACCACTCTAGCTCAGCCTCTCATCCTTCATTATTTCTCACCTGGTTCATTGAAATAGTTTTCTATTTAGTTTCCTGCCATTCAACCTTTCTCTTCTCAAATATATTCTCCAGACAGCTGCAGAGATTTCCTAAAGCAAGCCTGACTTTTCCATGCTAAGTGGAGCAGTGAATAGAGTTTTGGACATGAAGTTCAAATATAGCTTAGATATTTACTAGCTGTATGATCCTGGGCAAATCACTTCACTGTCTGCCTCAGTTTCCCTGACTGCAAAATGGGGTTAATAAGAGCACCTACCTGCCAGGGCTGTTGTGAGGGCCAAATTAGATAAGTATGTGTAAAACACTTAGCACAGTGTCTGGCATATATTAGGTGCTACAAAAACATTTGTTTTCTTCCTTTCCCTTCTTCAGTGGCATTCAAGAAGTTTCAGTGGTTTCTAATCACCTTTAATATAAAGTTAGATTTTTTTTTGTTTGGAATTTAAAGCCCATCAGAGTCTGGTTCCAATCTGATTATATGTTGTTCCCCATTAAGCTCAAACTGGTATATTTGATCTTCCTTAAAATGATATTCCATGTTCTGTGTCCATGCCTTTTCACAGGCTATATATACGTATGTTTGGAATATTTTTTTTGTCACATCAGGCCCTTAAACTTGCACTACCTTTAGGGTGAGCTTAAGTACTACATCTTATGGGAGGTCTTCTCTGATCCCCCTCTCTGTTCTTAATTATTCTTCCTTAAATTACTAGATTTTTATTTTGTCCATATATTGTACACACATTGTTTTCTCTAGTAGAATGTAAGCTCCACGAGGACCGGGATGATTTCATTCTTCTTTGTGTATCTACCACTTAGCACAGTGCCTGTGATACAATAGATATTTAATAATCACTTACTGAATTGACATTCCCCATTTGTTTTGTTATACTCTCATTTCTCCCCTGACTCTGGCATAGGTTCTGTTCATGAGAATTTTTCTGTATGATGGACAAGGATCAGGTCACTTTGAAAAGGACTTTCCATTCTATATTAAAAGAGCTCCTATTTTGACAGGATCTTAGCACCCTGTTTTTCACTAGCCTGCATTAATATCTTCTTTTTGAACTATTAATCTTTCATCTCCAAATCACAAGTCTTAAGCATTTTTAATCTGCCTGGGCATGCTACACTTTCTGACTGGTCCCATAATTGAAAGGTTCTGTCTTCCTAGCTTCTCCCTAAGGCACAAACACCCCATTAGTAGGAAAAAAAGTTAGTTGAGAAAATAAGAGACCTTCTTATATGGCTATGCTAACACATGGACTCATTTTTACTGCCTGAAAAAGGCCCATTACTTCCTCCAGAAGAGATTCAAAACAGAGACACTGTACCACTTCATAGCTGACTTACCTACAGTCTGAGAAAAAAGAAGAGACATAATTGTTAACCTCTCTCCTTCCTTTCAATTCTGATTTCTGATACCCTTTAGTCAGGGACACATGAGGGGAACTTATCTTTCAGATGAAGAATGCTCTTTCTACTCCAAGAAGAGTATTTTGTGCAATGTTGTTCTTTTGGTCTATTCAAAGATGCACTTTATTCAACCATGGCAGGAGTAAAATATAGAGAGCTCTGCTTGGTAGGAGGCAACTTTTGCCAAAATGAATGAAAGTATGAGTTACTTGATTTCAACACCTTACTCTAATAACTGAATTACAAAATTGCTTATCAGAGATCTAAAATCCATTACACTGGTTCAAGCTTCAGCCTTAGAAAAACATCAATTATAATCTAATGCAGAATATTGGAAATTTTTAGCACAGGAGGAATTCAATTTCATAAACATAGTATTTGCCATATCTTTTACCCAATCCTTCTGAGCACTATTAAATTTCCAAATGTTTTGTTTGTTTTGTTTCATTTTGTTTTCTGTTTTTAATGTGCTTCTCTTACTCCTTCCCCACACAGATTTTTTTTAAAAATTTAATCCATGTGTTTCAGATACAATAGAATTTATCTTGTAAAAAGGTTGTTTTACCAATCATATGATGACTGAGAAAATTTGGTCAGGTGGTTGAATCTCCACTCACTCCTATTATCTCACCCCAAATAAGGGGGAAGGGGGAGGTTTTCTTTTTCTTTTTTGAAATGTTTATGATCCAATTAGAGCAAAAAATTCTTATGTAAACTATTCTATTCCTTCTCATAAAATGACATCATTGATGATTCAGGCCAGTTCCAATAGTATTGAGATGAAGAAAGCCTTCTGCATCCAGAGAGAGGACTGTGGAGACTGAGTGAGGATCACAACATAGTATTTTCACCTTTTGTTGTTTGCTCATATGTTGTTTCCTTTCTCATTTTTTTCCTTTTTGATCTGATTTTTCTTGTGCACAATGATAAATGTGGAAATATGTATAGAAGAATTGCACATGTTTAACATATATTGGATTACTTGCCATCTAGGGAAGAGGATGGGAGGGAAGAAAGGGAAAAAATTTGGAACACAAGGTTTTGCAAAGGTGAATGTTGAAAACTATGCATATGATTTGAAACTAAAAAAGCTTTAATAAAAAAAGAAAATTATAAAAAACAAATAAAATAACATCATTTTAATTTACTGATACTTGAAAGCACTAAAAACTAAGTCTTCTTTTTTTGTCTTTTTTTTTCTTTAATTTTGATTTGCACAAAATACTTTTCCTTATTTTCTTCTATTTTTGATCACAAAAATCCCATTATAATTCTGAGATGATTTGGGATGAAAAAGAGCTGTAATATTTTCTCTGCTTTCTTCTTCACTGGCAAAGCCTTCTTAATCCTTTCCCATTCCATTTCCCATTCATTTCCCCTTAAACATCTAACACTTTAAGATAGGGGAGGCATGATGAATTTTATTCCATCCAACTAGTCATAGATGAAGAGTAGAATAAGTCTGCTGTGAGGAATCTAAGCTCTTTCTTTCTTCTGTTACTCTTCCTTAATAACCTCATTCACCCCATGGCTCCAATTATCACCTCAAAGCAGAACTCTCTGAATGGATCATCTCTTCTTGATGGGTGACTTCCTCTCTCTAGGGAGAAAAGCTTAAAACTCCTGCTAGAGGAAAAAAAAAAAATCAAGCTTTCCAGTGACATTAGTTTCTTATCTTCCCAATGTATGAAGAAATACAGTTCCTAAGGGATTCAGTGACATAGCCCTTTTTACCATGCATCAAGTTCAAGCCTTGACAGAAAGACCGTTACATTCAAATCCAACATATCTCTCTTCTCTGAGCCCCAGGTTTCCACTTCTAAATGCCCAGTGAACATCTTTATTTGGGTTCTTCCTTCTTTTTGAATTGTCATTTTCCCAAAAAATCTACATGCATATCTCTTGCATCAGGAGCAGCAGCACAACACCTAAAATCGGGGAAAAAAAGAGTGAACACATAGCTCTGCCACTTAGAACTTATGTGATATCAGAAAAGTCATTTTAACCTCTTCATGCCTTAGTTTCTTTTCTATAAAATGAAGGGTTGGATGAATAGGTTACTGTAAATCTATAATCTTGCAATCCCATGATTCTATGATCTATGTCCTCTTAACTCACACTCATTAGCCCCTCAAATATATCACTTTCCAGAGTGAATCCATCATATTGTTTGTTTTCTTTTTGCAAATCCTCTACTTATGTTGAAGGAGCTACCATCTTCTCAGTCATCCAGACTCAAAATATCACCATATTTTTTAACACTTATCTCTACTTCCTCCACCTTATCTAATCAGGTGCCTATTCCTGTTAAGTCTACCATTATAGTATGTTTTGTATCAAAAACATTGACATCAAGACATCAAGAATCAGTCAAGCAAAACAAAAAAATAAATAAATAAATAAAAATAACTGTAAAATACCTACTTGGGAAAACAAGGGACCCACATGTGCAAAAATGTTTGTGGCAGCCCTCTTTGTAATGACAGGAAAGTGGAAACTGAGTGGATACCCATCAATTAGACAATGGCTGAATAAATTATGATATATGAATGTTATGGAATATTATTTTTCTGTAAGAAACAACCAGCAAGATGATTTCAGAGAAACCTGGAGAGACTTATATGAACTGATGCTAAGTGAAATGAGCAGAACCAGGAGATCTTTATACACAGCAAAAACAAGACTATTCGATGATCAATTCTGATGTATGTGGCTCTCTTCATCAATGAGATGATTGAAACCAGTTCCAATTGTTCAGTGATGAAGAGAGCCATCTGCACCCAGAGAGAGGACCATGGGAACTGATCATAGACCACAACATAGCATTCTCCCTCTTTCTGTTGTTGTTTGCTTGCATTTTGTTTTCTTTCTCGGTTTTTTTTTTCCTTCTTGATCCAATTTTTCTTGTGCAGCAAGATAACTGTATAAATATGTATACATATAGTGAATTTAACATATATTTTAACATATTGAACATGTATTGGATTACCTGCCATCTAGAGGAGAGTGTGGGGGAAAGAAGGGAATAATTTGGAACACAAGATTTTGCAAGGGTTAATATTGAAAAATAACCCATGCATATGTTTTGTAAATAAAAAAAATTTAATAAAAAGAAAGAAAGAAAATGACATTAATATCTGAAATAGGAGGAAAAGAAGACTTTTTTTGTTGTTAAGGCAATTTGAGTTAAGTGACTTGCCCAAGGTCACACAGGTAGGAAGTGTTAAGTGTCTGAGATCAGTTTTGAACTCAGGTGCTTCTGACTTCAGGGTTGGTGCTTTATCCCCTGCACTACCTAGCTGCCACATAACTCATAACCTCATAACTATCTTCAAGTATTAGAAGAGTTGTCATGGAAAAGAGAAAAGAGACTTATTCTGTTTGGACATGCAAGGCAGAATTATGAAAAAAATGACTGGTCATTACAAAGGAGCAGATCGAGATTTGATGTAAGGAAAATTTTCCTAAGAATCAGAGCTTTCTGAAAATGGAATTGACTACCCCAGGAGTAGTGGATTCCTCTTCTCTAGAAGTCATGAATTAAAATTTGAATGACCACCCCCTGATAGGTTTCTTATTTAGGTACAAGTTGAACTAAATGACTTTGAAGCCTCTTCTAGCTTTCAGATTCTGTGATGAATAGCTGTAATTTAGTCCATTTGGTTCATTTCCAAAAGGTTTTCCAACTCTTTTTTGCTTCCTTTGTATGAGTGGAGATAATGGATGATGAGATCATCATAGGCCTTAGACTTAGAAAATCATAAGTGAGAGGACCAGAGTTAAAAGACCTCAAGAATGCTGAGAAGACATGTATTTAAAGTCTCCCAAATCACTTGCTAAGAGAGTATGAAGAGTTTCATCTCTTGAGTGAGGGCAAAATAACTCAATCTAGGTGCAAAGGCAGACTCAACAAAAGGCTTAGTTGCCCCAAAGACATATGTCCCATTTTCATTTAAAATCTTTTGGTGAAACAAAAAAAAAGTTTCCATCTTATTTTAAAACTGCAGGTAAGTTTTGTACAAAAATCTTTATAGCAGTTCTTTTTGTAGTGGCAAAGAATTGGAAATTAAGAGGATGTCCATCAGTTGGGAAATAACTGAACAAGCTGTGGTATATGAATGTAATAATGGAATACTATTGTGTAATAAGAAATGATGAATAGACAGTTTCCCAAAAAAGAAAAAAGAGATCAAGGATGGACAGAAGCAGCTACAGCCAAAAAAAGAACACTGGGGAATGAATGTAAACTGTTTGCATTTTTGTTCTTCTTCCCAGGTTTTTTATACCTTCTGAATCCAATTCTCCCTGAGCAACAAGAGAACTGTTCGGTTCTGCACACATATATTGTATCTAAGATACACTGTAACCTATTTAACATGTATAGGACTGCTTGCCATCTTGGGGAAGGGGTGGAGGGAAGGAGGGGAAAAATCAGAAAACGAAGTGAGTGCAAGGGATAATGTTGTAAAAAATTACCCCGACATGGGTTCTGTCAATAAAAAGTTATTAAAAAAAGAAAAAAGAAAAAACCTTGAAAGACTTGTATAAACCAATGCAAAGTGAAATGAGCAGAATCAGGAAAATATTGTATACAGTATCAACAACATTGAATGATGATCAACTCAGCTCTTCTCAGCAACACAATGACCCAAGACAAGTACAAAGGACTTACAAAGAAAATTGCTATCCATACCAGATAAAGAACTAATGGACTCTGAATTCAAATTGAAGCAAATTTTATTTTTACTTTTTTTAACTTCTTTTTCATGTTTTTTTTTTCTTTTGATATGTTTCTTCTTTCACAATTGTGGCTAATATGGAAATATACATGATGGCACAGATATAAACTATATCAAATTTCCAACTTTCTTCAGAGGAGAGGAGGAAAGGGAGGGAGGTAGAAAAATTTGGAACTAAAAATCCTTTTAAAATGATGCCAAAAATTTTCTTGACACAACTGGGAGAAAATAATGTTGAAAAATTATATATGAGTTCATTATCCTCAGTGAATAATAATAAATGTGAAAAGATGGTAAATCTATATTATACTATATATGGCATAGTATTGATTTTTGTGTTAACTCTTTCTTTCAGTTCAGAGATCAAAATAGTCTGTGATCTATCTTCCATAATAATTTTGATACAGAAGAATGGAATGAGTGGTCCTCCATTTATATGTTTCAAGCACCCTTTGCATAATGAACCTGCATCTGGGTACATTGTTTATTTTGTAAATACATTGAGTCTTTAGAGATCAGTCTTTATGTATAATGATTTTAGTAAGAAGAACTTGGCATATAACATTGTAAAAAAAAAAAAAAAAAAAAGATACCCAGAAGACTAGAAAAAGCTAATATAGCTTCTTGTTTTTTTGTCCTTCATTATTAAAGAGAACCATGACATCAGGGAAGTGATGTCATGATGTGATAGTTGTAGAGCACTTAGTACAATACCTGGCATATAATAAATGATATATAAATGCCAGCTATCATTGTTGTGGCCATTGTTGTTGTTATTGTTGTTGTTGTTGTGGTATGACAATCCTTAAACAAGAGTTGGAAAAGGTTGAGGTAAGAAAGAAGGCAACTTCCTATGGTAGTTTCATGGTATGGAAACTTCAACTTACTGAAGAGGTATCATAGAGGACTCATCATTAGTAGGGCCAATGTGGAAACTGGATAATTTGTAACAAAATATGAACCAAAAATTTAAATTGACATTAACAATATAATAAACATGAAGAGCACAAAATGTAACTTTTCACAATAATAGCACAATAAATATTTCCCTTTTATCTTCATAGTATTATATTTAATATGACAATCTGCTGTACATCTTTACTTCAATATTCCAAAATATCAATGATGTCATAGATAATTTGGAATATTTATGACATCATTGGTCTAGGATTCCTTCCAACAATAAAGGCTAGAGCTAATCCATTCCTACCCATCCTAGATGATATTTATTCATTTCCTCTTCTTAGTTTACCCAGTATTCTGGAACCTTATCCTATATTCTATTCAATTGTGAAGAGACCAATGAAGATCTGGACCTTCCATTGGTTGATAATCCATTTGCACTAACTCTCATTATGCAACATAGTTAGCAAGTAGCAGAGGCAGGTTCTCCTGCTTTGGATCTAGTGTCTTTTTTTTTTTTTTTAACTAAGCTCTTTGGTCCACAAAAACTAAAATTATGACTGGAATAAAGCAAATGAAAAAAGAAATGTATATTTTTGGTTTTAGAAAAAAAGAAAAGCCAATGAAAAGCCAAATATTTTAGCTATAATATGTGTTCAATAAATAAATAAAAGTAATAACTACTTTCCAATGATCAATACAATATATTTCTTCCTTTATTTCTATGATACATATTTGATGATTTTAAAAATTTATCATTCTAATAAAAATGTTAAATGATGCTAATTTTTTATTGAATCATTTAGTTTTCCAAATCTAGAAACATGAAAAGAAGAGAAATCTCAAACATTATTTAAATCTATAGCACTAATTTTTAGGGGCTGAAAAAATATAATTGTAGAATTATGTCATTTTTTTAGCTACTATAGATTTAAGCAAAGAATGAAGGGAATAAAGGAAGGTTTCTGAATGGAAAATGCACAGCTTGCTTCATTCTTCTGATCTTAAAGAGCACTTTTAATGTGTTAATATAATTTTACATTTTCCTCTCTGCCTCTTGGTTTGAAATAACACTGGAAAATTTCTTTTCCAAAGCTTAGATTAATAATAGGAAAAAATGTAATCACAAGCATCAATGTCATTTACAAATGTCAAGCCTCTTGTCTAGTGGGCATAGAATTCTATGCCACGTAGGCAGTGATTTATTAGTGATTTTTTTTTTTTTTTTTTTTGCAGTGGAAGATGGAAATACAAGAAGAAGGAAAGGAGCAAAGTTAAGGAGGGAAGTAAAGAAAAAAGGAAAGAAAGTAGAAAGAGAGAAAGTGAGCAATGGAGACATTTAATTCGAATTTTGTAAAATCATTTTTGTGACTGAGACAACTTATGAGTTTCAATTAGGCAAGTATTTGTTTATATTATAGCCAGTACTATTAGTTTTATATTTTTTGTTAAAACTAATATGGGACCTGATACATAATAGATGCTTAAGAAATGTGATTCATTAAAATAGCTGTCTTGGGCAGAGACTGGGGATGACTATTCTAATATGGGTTGTTCATCCAAATGCAAATTGTAGGCTAGACTAGTTTCCAAAATGAAGGCAATCTTCCATCCTCCCTTGAATTTAAGGAGATTATGGTTTGATCTTGTTTGTGTATGATTAATCAATTAAAGGGTAGAAAGATGAATTGCCTTTGGCCCTCCATAAGAATAACCAGTTATGCTGCTTGTTTCTAATACAAGCACATGTGCTCTTCACCAATTACCTGAAGATAATTTAGCCTACTCTCCTTCCTCCTCTTCAGTATTGTGCACAGATTGTAATCTTTATAATCCCAAAGATCTCCTTAAAAGGCCTATCTTTTTAACATTATCCTTTAGGCATGGTTCCTATGGTATGATTCCAAAATATAGAATATTCTTTTCAAAAAAAAAAAAAAAGCCAAAGGTACAACCATGACAATTTTATTATGTCATTAAAATTTAAATACTAAGCTTATTAATAAACACATCAATAACATAATTCATGACCTAAACCTTCCCTCCTCCCCTCCCCCCCCTTCATCCCGCCAATCTATTTACCAAGGTTGGGAGGGAGTAACAAACACTTTCTTAATAGGAGAGACCAAAAAAGTTTGGAGACTACTGATTTACAGGCATTATTTTTTAATTTGATTTTCCTTACGTAGATAATTAGATCAAACTCTACATCATTAGAAAGAGCCTATGTTAGTGATATCAGAGGTCCATTAAGGATCAAAATAATACCATGAGTTTGTAGAACATAGACTTTTATTGAATTTCTCTAGACACTACTTTTATTTGTCATCTGAAATTGCATTGATGAATGATGATAAAATTTTATGCTTTATATTTAATTATGATAAAATTTTATGCTTTATATTTAAATCAGGCAGGTGAAATCTGGGTTTGAATTCCACACTCAGAACTAGTTTTCTGACTATGAACAATTCATTTTAAATGTCCAAGCTCTAGTTTCCTTTCCTGAAAATGGGAATAATAGTTTCTAAAGAACTTCATAACAATCTTTCAGAGAGTTTGAGTTATTTTGTTTTTGGTGATTTCATCAGTGTAGAGAATTCCCATAAACTCCATGTATACAAACTGGACGCTTCTACAAATTACAAATTTATAGGGTTTTCCAAAACCCTGAGAAGTTAAGTGATTGATCAAGGATAAATCCAATATTTGTTAGAGGCAAGACTTGAACCCAGTAAGTTCATTATAAAGCCAAATCACTATCATATATTTTTTTTACAACTCAATGTTAGGATCAAAAGAAATAATGAATTTAATATGTTTGACAAACTTTAAAGCACCATAAAGATTTAATTATTGTTCTTATTATTATTAAGATAATTCCTGTTATACTTGTTGCTAAATAAGATTAAAATAATGATTTCTGTAAAACAGCTGCTTATTTTAGTGTTATATCCTAACAGTTGCTTGGATAAATTCATCTCCTACATTACTGTGGTTTTGTAATACCAGTGCCCATACTACAATGGCATTTGTTAATAGGAACATTGGAATAACTATTGATAAATTGCCATGTCTTCTTTGGTTTGTATTCCTTTTAGGACAATTCCCACAAAATCTGTTAACATATTATTTCCATTCTGAACACCCTGTCATCTCTTCTAGGTTGTTCAGAAATGTGAAGTCTATGGTTGCATCCTGTCTATAATGGGATCTTGTATGACTTTTGTGTATGGATGAGACCTTTGAAGGTTTTACTTTGTTCTTCATCAAATTATTTCTTGAGATAAATTAAAAATAAATTATGACATTCATATGAATTAAATCTTAAAGTTCTGTATAAATGTCAATTATTGTTATTAGCATAATGGATGATTATATTAGCCCATCAAGATGTATTTTGGATGATCACTGCAGCTGGATAATGTTTGGCTTGAAATTGACTAAATGAAAGAAATTGGACTTCCTGACATCTGGAAAATTGCATTATGCTCTCAAGGATCCCAAACCACCTATTACAGCAAAAGTTCAATATTTTAAATCAGAATTCTTCTCTGAATGTCATATGATTGCAAAATCATAGAGCAGTATGATCTCAAAAGATTTAGGGGTAAGTTTTTCTATAGGCAATGAAAAAATACTGCAGCACATTATTAATGATGTCTTGCTCATTGGAGGAGACAAAGAAGATTGTTTACAACAAAAAAAGAAAGGATGTTCATCTTTTGTGAGAATGAATAATAGCGATAGGCAACAAGAGTAGCGAATTAGTATACTCGACCCACTAGAAGAAAAACAGGAAAGCTTCCAATACCTTGTATAGAACCTTATAGATTTGGAATCAGAATAATATGGGTTAAAATTCCATATAGCTGTATGAGCTGGGCAACTCCCGCTGTGTCTCAATATCTTCATCTGTAAAATGAGGGAGTTGGTCTTGGGGGTCTGAAGATTCCAGCTCTAAATATTTGAGTTGAGGCTTTATAAGAAAAACAGACAATAAACATGCAGGCTCAGCAGGAGTTTGGTCACCTAGATATGGCCCAATGTACCTTTGTTGACCTGTGGACAGGCCTCCATTTCAAAACCACTAGAGCATATTCATAAGCTCTACTCCGGAAAAATGACTCATCAGTGAAGATGACTTGTTGGTACAACAGGATGTTTGCTTACAAATCTCACATTTTTGTTGCAATGTTTCAAAGACTTCTCAGGTGACTCAAAGATTCTAAGAGGAAGTCTTTCTGCTAATTTTATCAATTGAACTTAGAAGTTCACCTAAGGTCAAATATGGAAAACTTATAATATTATTTATGTTCAAATCCTTTTAGTTCATATTTTTTGGTTAAAATCTTTGACGATGAAGAGCACCTAAAACATATATCTAATTGTAGACATGAATATATATGTGCATACACACATATATGTTGTTGTTAAGTAATTTTAGTTATGTCTGACTTCCTATGATCCCATTTGGGTTTTTCTTGGTAAAAATACTAAAGTTGATTGCCATTTCTTTCTCTAGCTCATAGTTGAGGAAACCAAGGCAAAAGGGTTAAAAGACTTGTTTAAGGTCATATCTGTCCGAGGCTGGATTTCAAATAAGGTTCTCTTGACTCCAAGGCTGGTACTCTATTCACTCAGACACCTAGCTGCCCACTACACATACATATATGTATGTATACATACATACATACATACATATATATATGGATATAGATGTAGCTATATCAGTTGTAGATAAAAATACACATATATATCTGGATGTAGATATAATACCATCATATTCTCTATTTCCATTCCTCTAGCTTCAAAGGAGAAGAATCATGATATGATATATAATCATAGATTTAGAGCTGAAAGTGTTCTTAGAAGTTATTTGGTCCAACTCCCCATATTACATATGCTGCTCTTTCTGTGTTATCTCTCAAACCTGGATTTATAAATTGGACTCCCAGAGAGATATCCCAACCTAGGTTCAAGGTACATTTTCCCTTAATATTTAGTCCATTGACACAATTAGCTCAGAGAAAAGATATTACTGAAAAGGAAAAGAATGCATAATATATCCATTATAAACCTGGGATATAATCTACCATAAATATGCATGGTATTGGGGGGAAATGGACACATACATAGAGTACATTTGTAAGAAACCCATATGACCAACATAATTAATGTCTATCATTCTATGCTCCTATGATCTTTCTCTTCAGATGGTATTTTCATGCTACTCCCCCTCAATGTATGATCTCTCTTATGAAAATCACTCAAAATGGGCTTGCTCCTGTTTGGAACAATTTCCAACTGCCAGGTTTGACTGTCAGTGTACTGTAAGACTAGTTAGCTTGATATTTTTACATAAGCCTAAGGCTTATATTGTATTATTGATCCATTAAGCCAATAAAGAGGCATTTCCTTTGTAGTAGCATATGCACTAACTCCTCTCAGCAAATTTCTTCCCATCTCCAAAAGAAGCAAAGAAATGTAAAACTTTTTAAGCTCTTAGAGACTTCCTTTAAAACTTGTACATAGACAACTGAAGGCGACTATTCAATGGAACCAGGAAAATTATTAGTAGTGTTTTGCTTTACAGCCTTACATGCAGATGTAGAACCTGAGAAATTAAAGTGAATGTCTAAAGCCATACAGAGATCATAGTAGTTAAACAAGGCACCAGAGTACTCTGAATCCAAATTCAGCTTTCTTGTTACTCCCAGGAATATTCTTTATTAAGTTAATCATACTCAGGACAAAAGAGAATTTTGAAAAAATTCAGAATACACTTTCCTTGATCTACAATCATCACCTATGAATGGAATGGAATTTTCTCTGAAGTCCACATTCTTCACACTCTAAAAAATGAAGTTTCCACCATAAGCTGTAAAACCTAGAGTAGTCAGGTGGCACAATAGATAAAGTGCCTGGCCTGGAATCAGGAAGAGTAGCCTTAGTCAGACTCTTCCTAGTTATGTGACTCTGGGCAAGTCATTTAACCCTGCTTGCCTCAGTTTTCTCATCTCTAAAATGAGCTGGAGAAGGAAACAACAAATCACTCCTGTATTTTTCCCAAGGAAAAACCCAAATGGGGATT
Organism: Sarcophilus harrisii; assembly: GCF_902635505.1. Taxonomy (NCBI): domain Eukaryota; kingdom Metazoa; phylum Chordata; class Mammalia; order Dasyuromorphia; family Dasyuridae; genus Sarcophilus; species Sarcophilus harrisii. The sequence continues at coordinate 65,080,795 of NC_045426.1, read as the reverse complement.
TGACCAAAATGACTCAAAAAAAAAAAAAAAAAAAAAAGATTTAGGCAAGATTTCACATTCCCTCCAACTTATTAACTTAGGAGGCAACAGAAGTTTTTTTGAAGGAACAATAAGATAAGTTGTATTTCTAGCTCTGTAACTAATTAGCTATGTAACCTTAGAGAATTACTTGATCTCCACAAGCCTCTGCTTTTTTTTTTGTCCAGAGGGTATGATGGGAAGGAAGTGAAAGCTTATTGAAAGTTATTGAACTGTATGATTTCTAAGTTTCTTGCTAGAACTTACATCCACAATTCCATGAAATAAAACAAGTATCACTTACTAGTAGTTATATGAACCCTAGACTTCACTCTATGCAATTACATCTGTGCCAACTCTTCCTTTAAATCAAATTTCACTGAAATCTGTTAAATATTATAAAGTTATATAATATATTGTGTCCCCTTTTGAAAACATTTTTCTGTTGCTATTTTGTTCCAAGATGAAAAATTAACCTCCAGATTGGTCTTTGGGGGTCATCAGATCAGGTCTAAAAGCGCAAATTCCTTTAGTAGAAATATAACAAAGTTGTAGCTACCTGGACTCTGTTACAAGGTGGGAAATTTAGATAATATTAGAAGTACATACAACAAGATTATACAATGGTCAATTCTAATGGATGTGGCTCTTTTCAACAGCAAGATGATTTAGGCCATTTCCAATGTCTTGTTATAGAGAGAGCCATCTGCACCCAGAGAGAGGACTGTGGGAACTGAATGTGAATCACAGTATAGTATTTTCATTCTTTTTGTTGTTGTTTGCTTGCATTTTGTTTTCTTTTTCATTTTTTTCTTTTTTGATCTCATTTTTTGTACAGCATGATAATTGTGAAAATATGTATAGAAGAATATGTCTAACGTATATAGGATTGCTTGCCATCTAGGGAAGGGAACAAGGGGGAGGGGAGGAAGAAGGAGAGAGAAAATTATGAAACAAAGTTTTGCAAGGGTGAATGTTGAAAACATTCTATGCATATGTTTTGAAAAAAAAACTTTATATAAAAAATATTGCAAGTACATTCTTAGATATATTTTCCCACCTTCAACCTTGCCTCCTACTTTATTCATCATTATGGAGTTCAGGAAATTAAAGGACACAGACAGCACTTTCTAGATCATTCCCCAACTCAGGTCCTCTCCTATCTGGGCAAACCCTTTTCATTAAGAGACTTCGTTAGAGGACACACTTTTTACCTCTCATAACCTCACTCCTGAAACTATTCTCTCTGGTAATGTCCCTTTTTCAGAAATGTGGAAATCTTGTAGTATTTTGGAGTATTCTTCCTTCCCCTGACACTTGTTCCCCAGGTGATTATCTTCTCTTTTCTATTCCATTATTGACTTCAGATACCCCAAAAAATGCTAGTTATGGGCTTTGTCCTTTTCTAGTTATGGAAAAAACAAACCAACAGAAAAATGTACTCTAACAAGTTTGTGAACATTTGGTTTCCAATCGTGCTTCAGATGCTTACTAGCTATATGATCATGGGCAAATCATTGGCCTAAGTGATTTCTAAGCCTCAGTTTTCTCATCTGTTAAAGAAGGAGGTTGGAATAAATGGCCTCTAAAATACTTTCTAGTTCCAAATCTACAATTCTACCATCACTGTGTTATCTTACAGATCTGTTAAGAAGACATTGATTTAAGTAAAGAAATTTAAACTTTTAATTAAAAAAAAAGACTTGTGTAGAATACTATTTTTATTTTAAACACAGGACTTTTTAAAATCCTTACTGTAAAACAAATAGGCAGAAAAACAAAAGTCTTTGTTTTGTGAAACCCCTGAAATGTGGAAACAAAATGTGTTTGATCCCTTTCCCTACACCCAAAAATGAGCTGGCTTATTATACATTCCAACTGGAAGAGAGGAAATGATAGTCCAATTTTTACATTATTATCTGAATTTTATACGTAAGACATTCTTGAGGATATACTAAGACATTTTTGAGGATGTTTAAAGGCATGAGCTCATCTTTTCTGAGCAAAGCTACATCTGCATGATGTTCTCTGTCAGAGAAGTAAAGCTGCCTTCATTCTTTAGATAATGGGAAGTTTCTCCAGGTCTCACTATACTATGAATATCCCATCCACTTATTCATCAAGACTGGACTAATGGATCTTATCTTACTAGGATGACCATGCCAAGAAGAGATTACTCCAGCCGCTGACACGCGCCTTCAGGATATTTTTAAATTTCCCCAAATTTCTTAGTGTTACTATTTACTGGACTGAGCACTTAGTAATCCTAATTGATTTCCTACTATTGTTGAACTAGGATACACAAGCAATAAAGTGACTCATGAAGAAGTGCTGGACCCAGACAGGAAGTCATTAATACTAAGCTTACATTTGAAAAGAAACCACAAGAATATATTTTCAGCTATAAGATGATCCTTTGCCCAACTAGAAAAAGACTGCTAATAAAGCAAACCACAGGTTTCACCAGTTTCCATTGGTCCTTTGATTTACTTGGTTATGTGTTTTTGTAGCTCCTATTTTGCCATCCATCTTTCCTTTTCCCCACAAATAAGATGTTGGCAAATAACTTACAAACAGAGCTTTGTCAAGGGATCCAGGAGTCAATTCCAGTCCTCTTCCCAGTCAGTGAATCCCAGGATTTTTATATTTGGCCAGCAAACCATTGGAATGTTGAATCTGAATGAAATAGATCTGCCTTTCCTAAAGCGAGACAAGATTTACAAAGATCAAAGTTCTTCCAGAAAATTTCTGACTCTATATAAATATGTAAGTTTATTGAAAATGATCCCTAAGAAGTAGCTATGTGGTACAGTAAATAAAACACCAGCCCTGGAGTCAGGAGCTGAGTTCAAATTCTTGATACTTACTAGCTGTGTGACCCTGAACAAGCCACTTAACCCTGCTTGCCTCACCACCATCATCACTCCTCAAAAGATAATGATTTTTACAAATGGAGAATATACTTTAAAAAAAAAAAAAAGTACTAGATCTCAGGATTCAGACAGAACTTTGCTCTTCCTAGCAGAGTGAAAGAAATAGAAGTTCCCATCCTTAATGAAAATCTTTTTACTCCCGATGCTCCTTGCAGTCAGTACTTTCTGAGAATTAGAATTCCTTCCCTATTTAAATCAGAATTGTAGTATTTGCCATCATTAGAAAAAAATTCAGAAGTAGCCTTTCAGTGCAGATGAAGACTAATTAAACTTGTGTACAAAGTAGAAAGATATCCAAATATGAGATGTCCCTTGTGTAATAAAATTATTTAAAGTTGAATTCTTTGAACTTGTGTCACATAGCTTTAGAAAAAATTGAACATATACCTGCTTGTTCCCTATGCTGCTTGTTTGTTAGTTTAACTAGAAGAGCACTCACTTGTCATACTTTGACTTTAGCTGCTTTCACTTACCACTGCAGCTACAAAAGAGATCACTTTGTTGTACTCTAGGGAACAGGTTGCACCCCTGAGAGCAAATTCTCCCATCTTGTCCAATCTCCAGACATCACCTTCAGAAGTCGATTCTTAGCCATATCACTATACCATTTCATGTGGAACCCTGGAAATTCACCATAAGATTCAAATATACATTCCCCAAAGCCTTCTGTAAGACGTGGGGCAAAAATCCCTGCAAATAGTTTTATTACACACAGATGAAAAAAAAAAGGGTCCAGAAAAAAATGCTGTAATTTATCTAAGATCATACAAATAGTCCATAACAAACATACATTTATTTTTTTAAGGAATGAGAAAGTTTGAGTTGTAGAGATTTTTACTTTGTTAATAACAGAAATCTTTAACCTATATCTAGTTTGAAAGAAAAGGCAGAAATACGTGAAACATTAACTAATACAGCAGAGTAATATCAGAAGTGTGATGAAGTCAGATGGACATGATTAATTAACCAGTAAATAACCAATAAGTAATCAAAAGAAAATACTCTGAATGAAGGGGAGGGAGAGATCATTAAACTTCATTCTAAACAATATCATCTTGCTTGAATTTCACAATAGGGCAGCTGTGTCAATTGCTAAAAAAAGAATTTTAAGTAATTTTAAAATAATTTTATTAAGACTTACTATAATTTCTCCTATCTGTGCAAATGCACTCTAAATACAAATAATTACTAGCAGATACAATTTTACTTTGAAATAAATTTTTAGTCTATTGCCTTTAGTATATGCAAATTGTTAGTTGTTTTTCAGTCATATCCTACTCCTCATGACCCCATTTGGGACTTTCTTGGTAAAGATACTGCAGTGATTTGCCATTTCTTTCTCCAGCTCATGTTACAGATGAAGAAACGGAGGCAGAGTGAAGTGGTTTGCCCAGTTCTTTCCGTCTCTCCCCTTTTCTCCCTTTCTCTCTCTCTGTTTGTGTGTCTGTCTGTCCATCTGTATATATCTCACTGTGTGTCTCTGTCTCTCTTCTTCCTTTTCCTTTCACTCTCCCATCCCTATTTCTCTATTTCTATCTTCCTTTTCAGATAAGTTTTCCTCTTTTCTGTTTCTATATTTGTCTGTATCTGATTATCTGTCACTATCTTTCTGTCTCTCTTTCTGTCTTTGTCTCAGTACATGTCTCTTTTGGTGTCAGAACCATGGTTGCATCTCTCTCAGGACTAGTTGTGGTTTTCTGCTAGGCCAGTGGTAGCATCTAAATCTCTATATTTGCCTTCAAGGCCAATGGTTTGTGGCTACATTCCTCCCTCTTTTTCTTTCTGCCAGGCCAGAAACTCAACCACATTTTGATCTCTCTTGTTTCTCTTTTCCATTTCCTGTACCCACTATTGAGAGCTGGTAAGCATAAGACATCATGGGATCTAGGAGCAGTACATATTGAGATAAATGTTGTGTTTAGGATTTTAAGTGACAAAATTACACTCTCAATTTATAGAAGACAATTTTAATAGATTTACATACTTGCATTATGATAGTAATTTTCTTCATTAAATAATACTCTCTTCAAGCAAACTGTCTATTTTACTGAATAAACTTTGGCTCTCCACAGTGTTCTTTTCACCAAATGTTTAATGATTTAGGACTTACTGATTTCTGGGATGGGGACGATAAAATAGGCCCTGGTTGATTTTAAAGCAATTTTAACAACTGTAGTAAATAGTTGAATTTGATTCATAGAAAATTAAAAATTGATACTTTATGTCACAAGAAAGCAATTGAGATGAATTTCATAGCTAAATTCTCTACTGATGGAAATATTAACACAGGAATGTTTCAGATCTTCCAACAGTATTTTAAGAATGAGCTTTTAGAAAAAGGTAAATGAAGTTAAAAATACTGAAAAATTGGTCTGGGTCATATTCAGACATAAAGAATAATGACTGACATTTGTACTGCATTTGAGAACTAACAAAGTACTTTCCACATAACTGTGCTATAATGTAAGTATGATTTTATCCATTATACAGATGAAAAAAAGTTGCAGTATATAGAAGCTAAATAACTTGCTTAAGGTTACTAAGTACCAGAACTAAGACATATGACTTCAAGACCAATCTTTTTCCATTTTATCATGCTATTTCTCTCATAACCAGAAGGCTTTTTCATTATAGTCCTATAATTTCAAAGCTAACAGGAAACTTAAAGGGGGTACTGAAGTCAGCTCATATCAGCTCATGAAAGCTGATCATTCAATTTTTAATGTAAGCATTTACATCTCAGAAATTGGAAAATATTACAAATAGGAGCATGATTTATTTTTGTTGGTTTTTTTTTTTTTTTGCTGATTATTTAACCTTAAATTGTAACATATATGTAAATAATTAAACTTGAAAGTATTTCCTGTTTATTTTTTTTTTCCAGGGATCCACTTGTTAAACATTTACCAATATACCTTTAAACTCCCTAGACGGTATTCTACAAAATCTTAAGATGAATGAATTTCTAGACTAGTAATATTTGCAAGGGAAGTACAAGAATACTGAAAGACTTAGGATCTTACTTCAAGCAAATATGTAGAATGGGAATAATCTTGCAATGAATTCCAGAATGTGAAAGATATTTGTATTTCTGACAAAACCAATTCATTGTTATTCATGCTCAAAACATAAGCCAGTTGTTCTCCTTGAAGAAAAAAATAAAGAGACCCAAAGAGTGACCTTTTTTCATTCTCCCGGTTATTAATGACAATGAAGCATTTGGAGGCTTTTTGTTTGTTTATTTTAATGGAAAAAGAGATTCACTGTAAAATTAAGTAAGGAAAAGGACACAAAAAGGTAAAAAAAAAAATCTGGATTTGTATCAGAAAGTTGGAGAGGAGAAGAATGTGACATAGAAAGGGTAGAAATAGAGCCAAGAAACTGATTGATCAGCTACCTCTTAGGGCTGTCAGGAGGATAAAAGAATCAAGTTTTTTTTGTTTGTTTGTTTTTTGTTTTTTTAATAAACTTTAAAACGCCATATAATTCCTAGATATCATTCCTAGATATCATCAGATATATTTGGCTTCCTAAAGAAGGAGAGGAACCCTCTAAGGAGAGTGTAGCTATCTGTTTTTTGAGAAATAATTGATGTGACATTGCAAGTTTGATAAAGAGAGATCTTAATTGCACATGTTTAATATATATTGGATTTCTTGCCATCTAGGGGAAGCAGTGGAAGAAGGGAGGGAGAAAAATTTGGAACACAAGGTTTTGCGAGGGTGAATGTTGAAAACTATCTCTGCATATATTTTGAAAATAAAAAGTTTTGTAAAAATAAAATAAAATAAAATCCTTTGGAACTTGAAAAAAAGAAAAGAGAGAGATCTTATAGGAAGGGTCAGAAGAAGAAGTCACAAGCAGTGGTGATTGGCAATTTCCTGCTGAGGGTTATTAAGGCAGCAATTTCTTAATTGTTGAATAATCATCAAAGAAAGGTCTGCTTATGTATCCAGGATCTGATAGCAAAATCTCTGAAGTCTTATCAAAGCAGGACTTCTACCAACTTCAGGTGATTCATGTAGGAATCAGTGGTAGTATCAAAAAGACAGCATAGTTGAGAAACTGAAGAACTTTAGTGACGCTTGATTTTTTTCCATCTTTGCTTGAGATTGAAGGTAGTATTTTCAGAAAAGAATGATAGATTTAAGGAGTAAGCATCAAATTAAGATTTGGTATTTGAAATAGAATTTGGATTTTTCTATTTTAGCTTAAAATATAGAAATTATGAAATCTTAGCAAAGGATGGAACATGTTCAATTAAGACTAGTAGAAATATTTACCTCTAGTCTTTAATTCTAATTTTAAAAAAAAGCTTTAAATAAAAAATGAAGATGGAGAGAAAATCATTAATTAAACATGTCTATGAAACTACATAATATTTTATGAAGTACTGTCATGATATAGGAAGAAAAGTGACAGATGGGGTTCATCCAGAAATTCATAGGAGACCAAATTTGAAATAGAAGCAATTAGTAAAAATATAAAGTCTCAGAAATTTAAACACAAATGCTCAACCAACAAGCAAGAACTAATTTGACTCCACAGGTATCACTGAGACTTTGTGGGATGGGATCCATGCTTGTAATAAGACTCTGGAAAGGTATGCCTTATTCAAAAGGAACAGGTAAGTAAAATGATCAGGGCAATAGAGGATCACTGTATATTTTGGAAGTATGTTAATATGAGGAAATCAGCAGGATGGAAACAATGGTAGAGAACATTTGGGTGAAAACAATGGAGGAAGAAAAGAAATTAGTATCATTATTGGAGTTTTTGCTGTTGTCTGTCCTTTGTTTTCAAAGAGAACCATTGGCATTGTGGGATGATATCTTGATTCGTACATGAATTGGATTTAAGTGAGACAGAGTTGTACAAAGTCAGCCTCACTTTTGTCCAGAGTCATTGAAGAACCTAAACATGGTTTAGGGTTACAGTGAATGACCTTGATATTTTTGATGTCCAACTAAGTTCTAAGTGCTGCATAGCACTGGCTTCAGCCACCTTTCTGACTATTGGAATAATATGCAGATAATCTAGAAGTTCTCTTCCTCTCCAGGTGGTTTATTATGTTCTCCAATGACATTAGCACTTCTTCTCTCCCTCCACTGGTTCTCCCTTAAATGTTCACCATTACTGTGTCCTCCAGATCTCCTCATGTTAGTATAATTTTTAAAATATACAATGTCCCATTTACAGATAAGGAAGCTAGTTTTAAAAAATTAGTCACTCATGTTAGGAGAAGAAAAATAAAGAGCAACTGTCCCCTTTGAAGCTGTAGTAATATTGTAATTCAATCATTTCAATTGTCAGGTTTTTTTTTTTTTTTTTTTACCTTGTTTTGTTTTTTGTTTGTTTGGTTTTTTGGCAAAGATACTGAAATGGTTTGCCATTTCCTTCTCCAGGTCACTTTTTTAAACAAATGAGGAATTTTGGCACACAAGATTAATTGACTTAATTAATTAAATGATATTTATATTGTTTAGATAGATAGATAGATAGATACTAAAAAAATAATTAATTAAAAAACAAGTCTTTCTGATTCCAGTCTGGGCACTCTGTGCACTATGGTGCCATCTAGTTTCTCCATTGGTAGCATTACTCCATGATATCTATCTCCAATAACACTGTAAATATAAAGCCAACACTCTGTACCCTCAGCACAGGAATGTGGGGGAGTGCCTAATTCATGTCATTAACTTTGGGATGATGGAAGAACTTGGTCACTCAAACAACTGTAGGAAAAGGAAAAACTTAAAGAGCAGTGGATTTATGAATAAATATATAACGTTGGGGATTCAGAATGAGATTCCTAAATCAAATATTCAAAAATCAGGGTCCAACTTGAGTCTCCCTTTTGTACATAAAATAATGGTTTTTGAGGACCCATATGGTTCTGAGGAAGGTCTGAGTGGTCATGGACTGTAGGTTTCAGTGGAAGATGGTGAATAGGGAAAGATACAGAGGCATCTGGTTTCAAGCAAGGTTAAGTCCTTTTGCAGTGCAGTCTCACTTGTGAAAGCTCTATCTAAAGTGGGGGTGGGGGTAGAGAGTGAAGATCTCACTGGTATTCTCATAAGTCATGGCATGAGAATTTCAAATGGCATTAGGCCATCCTTTCTGTTCACATCATTCCCCATGACACTAAAAAAGAAGAAGGAAAAACATCTTGAAGTTCATCTCCAATACAAATTTTAGTTATTTTATTCTTAAGGATTCTAATTTGTCATTTTAAAAATAAACTATCATGACAAAAGGACTACAGTTCCAAAGTTGGGATACAGATCAGATAGAGAAACTTTATTATTATTACAAACCATGGTAAGGAGACATCAGTTGATTGATAACCTTCCTCTGTTAGCCAAGTAAACTCTGAATACAAACAATGTCCTAGGAAGAAAAAAAAATGGAGAATAGTCATTCCAAATCTTGGAAGCAAAGCAAAGGCTAACAAATTAGTCACTGGATTCAGGGGAAAGAGGTAAAGGAAACTTTGTTTTACTTTATAGAGAAACAATAATTGTGGAAGAACTGAGGAAGGAATAAAACCATAAACATAATATAGAAAAAAACATTTCAGTTTATACCAAAATGGAAAAGTTGAAAGTTGAAACCGTCCATGAAAGAAGGGGGAAGATTCAAGACTCCATTCTTTTTGCCTGCACATCTCCATTACAAAAGCAAAATGATTAATATTGTCTCAGTTTGCCTAAATCATAATTTGGTCCTTCAAAAAAGGGGGTTTCACATGTAATTGAGGGAAAATAAATATTAATTTTTAAAAAATATTACTAAGGATTGGTACAGTCTGTCCACTCTGGACATCATCTGAAAAACAATAAATTGCCAAAATAAATTTCCAAATAGGATCATTCTACCTGGGGTGGAGGGAAAAGCAGTTTGATGGCATAGTGCATAGAGTGCCTTTCCCAGAGTCAAGAAGATTCTTCTTTGTAAATTCAAATTTGGCCTTAGGCATTTACTAGCTATGTAATCCTGGAGAAGGCACTTAATCCTGTTTGCCTCAGTTTCCTCATCTGTGAGTTTTCATTAGATTGTAATTTTTCATCAATCCAGTTGATCAAATACCCTTTATGAAATATTTACTGCATTTTTGGAATTGTGCTAAGTGCTGGGGAAACAAAGAAAGCTAAAAACAATGCCAAAGAGTATCTCAAGAAGCTTACATTCAACAGAAGAACATTTTCTATTCGACATATTAAAAAAAAATACATACAATATATATGTGCAAATGGGAGATCCAAAAATAGATGAAAGAAAAATCTTAGAGAGTAAGGCATTAGAATCTGGAAGGACTAAGAAAGGCTTCTGGCAGAAGGTGACATTTGATCTAAAACTTGAGGGTTGCCAGTGAAACTAAATGAGAGGAGGCAAGAAAAAGAAGCAATTCCAAGCATAAGGTATAGTCATTGAAGAGGCAAAAAATGCAGAGATGGAGTATTGAATTCTCTGAGCCACAAGTAGGCCCGTACCTATATCATAAAATGCCTGGGGTGAGGGCAGTGAGATTAGAATGTAAGAAGACTGGAAAAGTTAATTTTTCTATATTCTTTCAAAAACTCACCTCTTACAGTCCCTACATACTTCTCAGATTGGCTACAATGACAGGAAAAGATAATGACGAATATTGGAGGGGATGTGGGAAAACTGGGACATTAATACATGATTGCTAGGGTTGTAAACTGATTCAACCATTCTGGAAAGCAATTTGAAATTGTGCCCAAAGGGCTTTCAAACTGTGCATACCTTTTGACCCAACAGTGTTTCTACTGAGTTTGTATCCCAAAAAGATCATAAAGGAGGGAAGGGGACCCACATGTGCAAAAATGTTTGTGGCAGCCCTTTTGTAGTGGCAAGGAACTAGAGACTAAATATATACCCATCAGTTGGAGAATGACTGAATAAGTTATGGTATATGAATGTTATGGAACATTATTGTTCTATAAGAAAAGACCAGCAAGATGGGTTTCAGAGAGGCTTGGAGAGACCTACATGAACTGATGCTGAGTGAAGTGAGTAAAATGAGGAGATTATTGTATATGGATTAAACAATCATCAATTCTGATGGATATGGCTCTTTTCAACAATGAGATGATTCAGGCCAGTTCCAATGATCTTGGGATGAAGAGAGCCATATGCATCCAGAGAGAGGACAGTGAATGTGTATCACAACATAGTATTTTCACTCTTTTTGTTGTTGTTTCCTTGCATTTTGTTTTCTTATTCATTGTTTTCCTTTTTGATCTTATTTTTCTTGTGCAGCTTGATATTTGTGGAAATATGTATAGAAAAATTGCACATATTTAATATATATTGGATTACCTGCCATCTAGGGGAGGGAATGGGGAAAGGAAGGGAAACAAATTGGAACACAAGGTTTTGCAAGGGTGAATGTTGAAAATTATGTATGTGTTTTGAAAATAAAAAGTTTATATTCAAACTCTTTGGGAAAATAGGAAAAGAAGGAATCCTACCAAATTCTTTTTATAACATAGACATGGTGCTGATACCTAAACTAGGTAGGGTCAAAACAGAGAAAGAAAATTATAGACCAATTTCCCTAATGAATATTGATGCAAAAATCTTAAATAAAATGTTAACAAAGAGATTACAGTAAGTTATCCCCAGAATAATACACCATGACCAAATAGGATGTATACCAGAAATGCAAGGCTGGTTCAATATTAAGAATATCATTAATATATCAATATCAACATCAATAACCAAACTAATGAAAATAAAAAGTTTTAATTAAAAAAAAAGGAAGATGAGTTTTTCTGATGGCAGGCCCATTGGGATATGTAGGTGCCCAGAAAACAAGGAGAACTTATTAAAAATTGAGAGGTTGATCAATGGAAAACATAGAGTCTACAGTGTAAACAAGAAAATAAAAAAAAATTAAATAGTGTTTAAAGAAAAAGCTGAATTCTTAACTTTCACTATGTGTGTGACTTTGGACAAGTCAATTAATTGCTAATTAAACTTTAGTTTTGTCAACTATAATATGAAGAAATTAGACAACATGGCTCTTGAAGGCCCTTCTAAATCTGAAATTATGTAATTCCATGGTTCTCAAAAAAACTCTTATGTATCTGTCTTTGAGATTATATTTTCAATTTGTAAAGTAATTTCTTTTTTTGTAAAAATAATTTAACTGACTACATTGGGTTAGCTCATATCTATCACATAACCAAGCTGAGTATATTTCCTTACTTTGGGGTCTTTAATAATACCATTTATGGGAAGTTGTGATTTTTCTTCTCCAAAAATCTTACTCTCAGCATGTCATTCAATAATTGCTAGCATCTTGAACATCTCAGCAATCATAGTATTGTGATAGGCTGAATTTCACTCCATAAAACAGACTTGCCTGCCTTTACAATTGAAAAAGGGAAAGTTATAAGGATTATTATAATGATTAGCAAATAGATGGACTTTTTGAAATCACCTAGCTACATGCAAACAAGTAAATGTATCCAAAAAGAAATGGAACATGGAAATATGTTGTGTAAAAAATCTTAAATATTTAGTTGTATTAACATTTATATAAATAAAATGGAATCTGTTTGTCCTCAGACTCCATTGACCTTATTTGATTCAGGCTTATTGATCTCAAACCCAAAACACATGAAAAAAGGGAAAGAGAAGAAAAGGGAAGGTTTCATGTTATGTGGCCACTCCCACACATAAAAAGGGCTCAACGTAGACCAAGATCATTCCAAACCAAACTTATTTACTATGTAGAAATAGATTTCTATGGCTATATAATATCAAAAAAGAAGGAAGAAATGAACAATCAAATGAACAAATGGATGAATGAACAGATTCAGAGATGAAATTTGTGCAATTATTGTTGCAAATGCATTGCTTCATTCTATGTAACTATTGCTAATAAATAACTATTGCTAATAAATAACTATTTGTGCAATTATTGTTGCAAATGCATTGCTTCATTTTATGTAACTATTGCTAATAAATAACTATCGCTAATAAAGTCTCTAGAGGCCACAGATGAAATCTAGATAAGTGTATATAACTTCTTTATCTCAAAAGATTAATCAATTCCATAGCAAAGAGCAAGATCAGTTACCCTCTAAATAAATATATCTTATGAATGTGGTAGAGACAATATATTTTCTATATAAAAAATCATGACTATGTAATTTTAAGACTTCTTTGAAGGAGTTAAGTAACATATGAACCAGAGAGAGACATTGAAGAGTTGTTGCAGGGTTTTTTGTGTGTTTTTACAATTGACTTCCATACCAGAAAAAATTTCAAAACAAATGAAAATCCAACCTGATATGCCATGGGAATAAAATATTTTTAATTGATAGGAAGCTGGTTTAATTATAAATTATAGGGATGAATGAATAGAGAAATATTAAGTGATTCCTCTAGAAATTAGTATTGGAGTTGAATTGAACATTTAAATGCATATACACACCTTTCCTATTCTTTTGCCTTGAATATTGGTCTAGTCAAACTATGATTCCACTTCACAGAATTTCTATGCCTCTTCCCTGAGGATTGGATGAAAAATCATATCTTTTTCATTCACATAATCGCAAAGATGGCTTCAGAGGCCATCTAGTCCATCATGTAACTAAACAACAATTTCTTGTTCAGTTTTGCACAGAAGCAATCGTGTGACCTCCATTTGAAAACCTCCATTGAAGAGAAGCCTTCCATCTCCCAAGGCAACCCATTCCACTACTGAACAGCTCTGTTATTCAAATGATTGGGATATTTTGCTTAAACAGATCACTTTCTAGTTTTCTGTTGCTTCTATCCCTTGCATCAACTTATATCCCCTGGAGCCAAGTTTAGGATTTTTTACTTTTCCTCCATGTGTCAGCAACAGTACTTTGAATACTAGAATAAAACTAAATATTAATTCTTATCATCCAGTTCTTCTCTCCTTCAGCCTAAATATTACCAGTTCCCTTAACTGGCATTCATGTAGCCTGGTCTCCAGTACAGATTGTCCTTGGATTTCCAGTATTTCTATGTCCTTCCTTTAAAAAAAAAAAGTACTATATACTTCCTAAAAAGCTGAATATTAAAAGTCAGTTGCATTTTGAACATTCTATGAATTAATGAAACCTGAGAATCTTTGCTATACACAAGAGTAAGGAATTGCATTTAAGGGAAAACAATCCAGACCATGCTTCTAAGATGATGAGTTCTGAGTCTATATAACTCAAGAAAGGAACAATTGTCTGCTATTCCGACATGTGATATCACAAAGTCCTACATAAAAAAATAGTGCAGTAAGATTCATTGCTCACATCCCCTAATTTTTTCCTGGGTTAAAAAGGAATTTGAAAGCTCAAATATACCATTAATTTCAAGTCATGCCTGAACTTTGCACTAATTGGGAATCTTATTTATGACCACAATTCCAGCTTCTTCAAGCCTTCAGGAAGTCAGAGGAAAAACATGCAGAGTGGGAAATGTACTGAGTTTTCATGAAGTGTCTGAGAAACCGTGGATATGAGCAGTGTAGCTCATATTTCCTGATTTCAGTCTCGTCATTTCTCAGCTGTAATTTTAAACCTTATTTGTGGTAAGAACACACATTCTTGGTACTCTTCTCATACAGCCACCTCATCAGTGCACTAAGTATCTTGTTCATGAAGCCACTTACACATGGCTCCTACATCTGTTTCTGTCATATTTTCTAGGTTCCCCAAGCTGATAGGCAGGTTTTCAGTAAAGCCAGCTTCCTGCAAGCTGGCTAAATAAGAAATGGAGAACACCTGAGAAAAAGTTTTCACAATGTTGCTTGAGTGTTGAAAATGCCTTTAGGAATTGAGAGGTGATGGAAGAGGGAGCTGAATAAAGCAAGGGACCAAATTTCAGTGATTTCCTACAAGCCACTGAACAATTCAAAAAGCACTGACTATGCAAAACATGGAAGATACTGAGATAGAAAATAAAAATCTTCCTTCTTTTAAGAGGTTTATATCTTAGAGAAGTTATATCCCCAAGCCCTGACCCTTTCTTCCTTTTGATCTTACATCATTAGCTATGTCATTAGCATACCCTAAATTAGACTACTCCCATCGTTAGCAACTGGGAATTTGACTAGCTACTGAGCTCTACATTTCCTCATTGCCTTAACACAAGACCTATAAATATATCAGTCACTAGAAGCACCTTTCTCAGATATCCTACCTCCAGGAATTCTACCTCTGAAACTCCAGTCAGTGGCTTGGGAGTATAAAGCTTTTCAGAGCCATTGTAATCTCAGTGCCCTACTTTTGAACAATGACCAAATAAGTCTACCAAGAACATTTGTTCTGGTACTACAACCTAACTGTGTGACTCACAAGTGGTCTGCATCCTTTCCTCAGAAGACAAATGAGAAATTAAACCATATTTAGTTTTTCATGAAAGGTTTTTAATTTATCTCAAGATGGATTAAAGTTTCTAGCCTCTTCCAAGCACAAGTTTTATTCTCAAGGTTATAAAGTTAAACCAGAGTAACACAAAGGAACACAAAGTTAGTAGGGCATTCCTGAGCTTTCCATCTGATCCTTCTAATAATTCTCTCTGGTAAATCCTATTGGCATCCCCAAATTTGTATTATCTTCCACTTCCGTTTTTTTCTTCGTTTTGTTCAGTTGTTTTCAATGTTCCTCTTATTTACTGAATCAAATCCTAGTCATCCTTAAAGCCCCAGATAAAATATCATCTCTGCTGTGATTTCAACTCTAAAAGTAGTTACTACTCTTTCTTCAGTAATATTCATAGTAATGTAGTATAGAAATGGCTTTGAAATATCTAATTAGAAGGCATTGCTTTACCATAAGCCTGACCACTTATTAGCTATGATAGTCACTTAATTCTTGAATTTTGCCTTCAACTGTCAAATAAGAATATTACCCTAGAATACAGATTTGGAAAGAACTTTAAAGATTATATAGTATGATCTACTTCAGCTCTAGAATGAAGGAGCTAAAACTCAGAAAAGAAGAGTCCCTTTTTGTAAGATCACATTAGTAGTGACAGCCAAGGTTCTCTGTCTTGGAATCCAGCATCTTTCCTATTGTGACATGCTTGCACCACTTACTTTATTGCTTTGTTATGAGGAAAGTGGTTTATTAGGGAGCAAATAAGTGTGACCTTCTGGTATCTATATCTCTGAAATCCCTAATCACATACTGCATTAAATTATGTTTATTTAGAACATGTTTTATCCCTCCTTCTGGGACTATGTCTTATTTGCCATTGAATACCCTCCCCAAATGTCAAACAGAGCACACATTCCCATCCCTATACACACACACATACACACACACACGAACAAGTCCTATAGACTGTCCATTCAAATCTATATCATCATCTGGAAAATAGACATTCTTTGTCCACTAATGAATGAGTTAGGTTAAACTCTTTTGAATAATCATGATTCTCACTTAAGCAATTCTGAAAAGATGTATCCTAAATTTAGAAATGATCAAACTGCAATTCAGAGAAGTTAAGGGTCTTGCTCAGTTATGTACTGGATCTGGGATTCAAATCCAGTTTTCCAGCTCACTTTCTACTATACTAGTCATTTCATCAATTAGTCAGGGTTTTTTCCAGAAAAATGAGTGAAAATAGTCAGTAAGCTACCACACCCATGTAACTCTACAAATTCCCCCAGGATCCACTGGAGTACATGTATTAGATCCCCTTCTCATACTTCCCAGAGTAAAGTAGGATGAGAATCTGACCCACTATATAATTAATTGTTCCTGTGCCCTCTTAGGATTTCACATA
Source organism: Sarcophilus harrisii (assembly GCF_902635505.1). Taxonomy (NCBI): domain Eukaryota; kingdom Metazoa; phylum Chordata; class Mammalia; order Dasyuromorphia; family Dasyuridae; genus Sarcophilus; species Sarcophilus harrisii. The sequence continues at coordinate 65,064,053 of NC_045426.1, read as the reverse complement.
GTTTTACATTTAAATGCCTATTGATCACTCAGTTCTGAAGAACTGCAGGGATGGCCATATGTATTTTATCTGGACTTCCTGCTGTGCACAACAATTTTCAAATAGTTTCAAGCAAAATAACTCCAGAAATATAACAGTTTTATGCTGAGCTCATAGTGGAACATTGTAGTTCAGACACTGCCAGGAGTTCATTTTTAAGTCACTCTGAAATATTCCCTTAGCCAAAGATTTGCCATTGACTGTTTCAGTCAAAAAAGCAATTTACTTCCCAAAATATTTCCAGATGTTCAAATCCCATTTCAGTTAGAAAAGAACATTTTTTTTTAAATTTAAGAATAAAGGAAGTTGCTCTGCATCTATTCTATCATGTGGTCTACTTTCAACATGTAAAGGGAAAAATTCCCATTTATTTTGATTTGCTGGCCGTCTTCACTCAGGAAAGCCCCATCTGAAGGGTATTGCCGGTCAGAAGTGAAATGCTTTTGCAGCATCTCTGGGTAGAAATTTGCACATCTGCTCTTCGTATGTCTGGCTCCAGTCAAGACTGTCATACTTATACTGGTCATGAGAACTACAACTCACCCTCCCTCCCACTAGCTAAGGAATGGGAAAGGACAGTATTGTAGATGTCGTTTATCATCCCATAAAAACATTCTTGAGTAAACAGAATAAAGTATGTTCACATTTGAAGTTGACAAGATGCCAGAAGTTTATATACATTATTCAGCCTGCAATTTTAAATTTTTGGCCCATGCTTACAGAATTTTTATAGCACAGACCAATAAAGAGAATGCCTACAATTAGTGCATTAATCAGTTGTCTGCTTCCTCAATGTGAACCAGGAAAACTTCCTTTTCATACAACACTAGGAAACTTTATTTCAGTGGTTCTAAACAAAAATGCATGTTATTCTACCTTTCTCTGATCATATAAAGGATAGTGTAATAGAATAATATTGACATAAAATAAAAGCATAGGCAATTGTACTTTGCTCCTGGAAGAAACATTTATGCTTTTTTTTTTCTTCCAAGGAAGTGATTTATTAAAGGATTTAAACCTTGAAATCATGTTTGGTTATTTTTTCCCTTTCCTTATCCTGTCCCTAACCCTTTAATCTGTTTTTTTAAATGGTTAATTAGCTTTTATTTAGATGAAATATTTGGGGAAAATCTTGAGATGATGAGGTACTTTTTTGTTTTGTTTTTAGATAATAACTGATCCACGTTTTTAGATAATAACTGGTCCACAGATTTTTATCTAAAACCATTACCAGTATTTTTATATATATTCTCCAGTCTGCACAGTCTGCATTATGTGTTGTTATTCTAAGTCCAACTCCAAAACATGTAATATCCCATATGACATCTTCATTCATGTATTTCACATGTCCTGAGCTTAGAATGAGACACTTCAGTACCTTAGTTAGGCCAATGGAACCTAGACCATCATAGCCAAAAACAATATCATCTTTCTTTCCAAAATAGAGCCTGCAGCTAGCAATTCATATATTTCATAAAAGTAAGCCATTTGGGGTTGGTTGTCAGTCATCATGAAGCACCTGGCTCAGTGTTCATGGCCATTGTTTCCCATTTGTATGAATTTGTCTTTTACCACCCTCAACTTTGCTCTTTGCTGTTTCCCGGGTTTTTGGCCACTCTTAACCATCCAACATTAAGCTCCAATCCTGAGATCATGAACCATTCATTTCTTCATGGAAACTAATTTTAAAAAAATAGACCTCCAGAAATCTGTAAGGTACCTAAGTCTTCTCAATTCTACCTAATAATGTTTCTCATACTTAACCTACTATTCTCCATTCACAGAGCCTCTATCCTAATTCAGAATCTTGTCAACTCTTTCTTAGACTATGGCAATAACCTCTCTTGTCAAGTGTCTCATAAAATCCTTAGCTTTCTTTGGAGCACTATTCAAGAATCTTTTCTTATTTACAAATTTCCCAATCTACTCAGCCAGAAATACTGCTCTCCATTTTTTTTTTTTTTTTTTTTTTGGGAGGCTATTGAGGTTAAGTGATTTGCCTCAACTAGTAAGTATCTGAGGTAAGATTTAAATTTAGATCCTCCTGACTACAGGGCCAGTGCTCTATCCATTGTACCATCCAGCTGAACAATAACTGCTCCTTCTTAAAGTTGTGTCATATTATTTTGTATATAGGTGGTACAATGGATAGAGCATCATACCTTGAGTAAGGAGATTCGTGTACCTGAGTTCAAATCTGGCCTCAAACATTTACTAGTTGTATGATCCTGAATAACTCACTTAACTCTATTTGCCTCATTTTCCTCATCCATAAAATGAACTAGAGAAAGAAATGGCAAATTATAATAGTATTTTTGTCAAGAAAATCTGAAATAAGATTACAAAGAATCAAACAACTGAAATGACTGAATAGTAACAACACATACATTCTTTTTATTTCTTTTATTTCACCCAGAAGGAATGAAAACTCATAGAAGTATGGATTGGGATATGGAAGAAACCTTAGATGTCATCTCTCTTTTTACAGATAATGAAATGGAGGACCAAGGTTATATGAGTTGGTCAAGGTTACATAGGTAGGGACAGGCAGGTGGCTCAATGGATAGAGCACCTGAGTTCAAATTCAACATCAGACACTTGATACTTGCTAGTTGTGTGATGCTGGGCAAGTCAATTAACCAGAATAGTCTAAAAAAAAAAAAATCAACATTAAAAGCAAGATTTGAACCCAGCTCTTTCTATTACAACCAGTGTTCTTTCTTTTACATTAAATTCTGTATCTCTGTCTCTGTATATCTCTGTGTCTCTCTATTTCTGTCTCTCTCAGTCTCTCTCTTTGTGTATATTGATCTCTCCATCCCCCTCTGTCTCTCTGTCTCTCTCTCTTTTGTGTCTTTCTCTCTCTCTCTGTCTCTGTTTCTCTCTGTCTTTCTGTTTCTCTGTGTATATGTCAGTCTCTCTGTCTCTGTCTGTCAGCCTCCCTGTGTGTGTGTCTTTCTGTCTCTGTCTCTTTTTCTCTGTTTGTCTCTCTTTTTCTGTGTTGATCTCTTCATCTTTGTCTCTGTCTGTCTCTGTATGTATGTCTCTATCTCTGTCTCTATGTATCTCTGTCCCTGTCTGTCTTTGTTTCTGTCTGCCTCACTGTCTGTCTCTCTATGTGTGTTTATGTCTCTCTCCTCAATCTTGAAAAACCATTTTCCCCTTAAGCACTCTATTAACATGCTGTCTCTACTTGGCTTACAAGTCATATTCATTTAAGATGATTATACCAGATAACATCCTACATTCCTCCTCTTCATTTTTGTAGGAGGATAGTTACAAAGAATGAGAGTCTTAATGAGTAAAACAGGAGAATAGAGAGGGAAACAATGATATAATCCATTTAAACAGAAAATGGTCATTGGTTAGATTTCAATCTGATTGCAATAACAGTGCTATAATTTTACCATGACTCTGTGCTTCTGATTTTTTTTTGTGCTTCCCTCCTCTTTCCCCACTTCTTTTTCTTTCTCCTTTTTATCTTTCTCTACCTCCTTCTCCTCCTCCTGCTAACCAGCACTGAGATGGCTGTGTACACAGATTATTCAAGGTAGTATTACTATATTAAAAAGTTACCCCAGTAAAGGCTACAACATTCAATGATTTCCTGAAAATGTTTCCACTATTTCAATATTCTTTCCCTGGAAACAAAGCAGCCCTTAACCATTCTCTCTAACAACTTCTCTGATCTTAAAATCAATACATCGTATTACTGATTCCATATTCCAGAATTTGGAATCTGGTCAATGTCCTAAAAATAATAATAAATAATAATATCTCCAGGAATCCCAAAGATCGTTTAGTCCAATCCTACTCATCTCTTTTCTATTTCACTACTGCATTTTTATAGATGAACAAGAAAAGGAATGAATGAGTTAATAAGAGCTTATTATGTACAAAGTACTGTGCTAACCCCTGGACATACAAATAGATAAAGTGAGAAGGAAGGCACTTATTCTCCAAGAGTGTGATGAGAAAAAGCTAGAGGGAAGTTATCTAGAAGCAGAACCAAAGAGTTTCCATGTTGGAAGGGACTCTAAAGATCTCTGGTCCAGCATCCTCATTTTATAGCGGAGAAAACAGACCCTGAGGGATTCAGTGACCTGTCACAAACCATAAAGTTGGAGAACTTAGACACTGTTTTCTGTCTCTTTTGAGGCCACAGGAAGACCAAATAAAAATTAATATTTATAAAAGTCTTTAAAGTTTAAAAAGTGCTTTACATATTTTATCTGTTTTGTCTTTAAGGTCAACGTGCCTTATTCTTGCACCATTATTTGATGCAGTGTTTTAGAAGCAATGTATTGTTGAGGATAGAGAGCTGGCTTTGGAGTCAATTTAGGTGCTATGTGTAGATTATTGATTATTGATCAATTGTTGACATCCACTTTATAAAAAGTAGCAAACTATCTCAGCCCTCAGAATTTCTACAGAAATTTTTCTTCACAGAGACTCTAAGCTAGGTGGCTCAATGGATAGAATATCAGCCCTGAAATCAGGAAGACCTGAGTTCAAATCTAGCCTTAGTCACTTAACACTGCCTAGATGTATGACCCTGGGCAAGTCACTTAACCCCAATTGCCTCAAGGGAAAAAAAGACTCTAAAAGGTTTTCTCTGAAAATAAATACTGTCAGAGTACTTAAGTTCATCAGTTTAAAAACTAAAATAAAAGACCTGTACTTTCCTAGATTTTCTGAAGCCAGAGGCAAAACATACTTACCATAAAAGATGTGAAAAAGAAAAAATGCTAATAAAGCATCCCAGAAGACATCCCAATGATTTGGGAATGGTAATGAAGGCTATCAAATGATCCGATTAACCTGATTCACAACATTTTAGATTTAAGCTCAGGGTTACAGCATGTGGAATCAGGTAAACCTGAATACAAATCCAACCTCAGATACTTACCAGGTGTTTCAGGCTGAACAAGTAATTTAAGCCTGTTTGCCTCAGTTTTCTCATCTGTACAATCTGTTGAAGAAGGAAATAGGAAACCATTCTAATACCTTTGCCAAGAAAACTCCAAATGGACTCACAGAATCAGACAACTGAAACAAGCAAACAAAATAACAATAACCTTCCAAGGTTATTGTTAATATAAAATGAGATAATATTTGCAAACTATTTTATAAACTTTAAAGTGTTATATTAATGCTGTTGTTATTATGATCTTATGAAATACATACAAATGTGTGTATTTGCTTTTTTCCTTTCTCCTGGTCTAGAAATCCAATTTATAGATGGAGAAGAAAAAAGATCATCAGGGATGTCAGTAGACCAAGAACAGTGTTGAATTGTGCATATCAATGTCGGGGATCTGAAGGCTGGAAGGCCTGGGACTAAAAGCTGTCTTTAATACCTGTTGGCTATGTGACCTTGGGCAAACCATGTCAGCACCCCGAGCCTCAGTTAACTTAGCAATCAAATGAGACTAATAATAATGACAGGGGGCTCAAGTGAGATAATGCACTTTAAATGATTTCTGAAATTTCAAGTACAACATAAATGCCAGTTACTATTAATTAGTTCTTTCAGAGTGTGAAAATGGGCTGCTTTATGTAACTTACATTAAATTAGTGGTTATGAATCAATCTCTTATGGTTGGAATTCATGGCATAATGCAAAGTGGACTTGAAGATAGAAAAGCCAGGTATGAATCTTGCTTTAAATATTTCTGTTTAAATAGGCATTTTTAGAGTTTAGAAAGAGATTATTTGATCCTTACAACAACCACGTGAGGTGATTTATGCAAATAATGTTTGTGCAGAAACCAGCCCCTACCAGCTCTAGAGAGTCTTTCAGCTTTGTGAAGCTTTCAGGTTAAGCATTTACACCTTGGAAATCTGTAATTGCTACCAATCAGGGTTTGATTTGTTGTTCTGTTGATTCTGGATTTAAGAAAGTGGTATACCAAATGTTAATAATACAGATTAATTAAAATACTCTTCATTAAGATTACTTTTTTATTTATATTTCAACTAGGATTTTTACTCTTGCCTCTACAAAGTTACTGTAATTCAATAGACAAAAGTTGAATGCCCCTTTTAATATCTACCTTCTCTTTTTTCTCACTTTCTTCCCTCCACTCCATCCCCAAAGATTATTCAAGGTAGTATTACTATATTAAAAAGTTACCCCAGTTAAGGCTACAGCATTCAATGATTTCCTGAAAATCTTTCCACTATTTCAATATTCCTTCCCTGGAAACAAAGGTTCATAATGTCTTCTAGCAAAATCTTCCCAGGGAAGACCCAATGAGTAGGATTTTTCTTGATATCCTCTTCCCTTAAAAAAAGGTTCTGTCTTGTACCTATTCCTTTAATTATGGACTGGGTCTCTGGTTAAGTAATGTGATCATATCAATGCAAGAGTATTCTAATAACTAATAATTGCTTAGTGATGTTATTACAATTCCAGATTATTTTATAGGGTTTCAGTGACAACACAAAGGACTGATTAATGTGAATTGTGGGTATTCTTAGAAGTCAATGAAAATGTAGGGGATCTTTAATCAATCCCAGCCCCAAAACTCAGAATAGAATAACAAAATTAAGAAGAGGCCAGACTTAATTATAATGGAGCATTTATGCCCAGATCCTTTTATGAAATTAAACATATTTCTCTGAGTGAATCAGAATTGGTCTAAGTGAGATGAACACAACCCCTCGTCACCTTTGAAAAGACAATTCTAAAAGAAAAAGACATTTGGATGAACCAAACTCCTTAGAGAGAATTACCAGAGAAGGGAAGAGTAGACTTTTCTTTATCCTCTCCCCATAAGCCATGTTACTTTGTAGTGGAGCTACTTGGTCAATAAGAGATACTGCATCCAATAGGAAAATGAAATTCATACTCTTAGTAGGCATAGAAAGATACAGAGAGATAATTACTTGTGGGAAGAAACAACTTCCAGAAGAGGGCATCAAGAAAGAGAGTCTTTTAAGATCTAGTGGGTGGCCATTGAGAGTCAAGCTATGGGGAAGAATAGACGCAAGGGACCCTATGAACAAACCATCCAAGAGAAACATTTTGTCCAGGCTCAGAGAAGCATGGAAGCATCTGCAAAAAAGAATTTTCTCAGCCACATATTCCCTACATGTCTGGATCACTAAGGTTGTACTCTAATTCATGTAATCTTTATATATTTGTAGGAAAATGTGGCCTACATTTAATAGAGGGATATTTTGTAGCTAATATTCTTACCATATTATCTTAGTAAATGCCTTTATTAAGAAATAATTAGGTGATAGAACCATGAGAACATTATACTGATGTAATAATCAACCTCTATGGACTTATCTCTTTTGAACAATGAGTTCCTTCAGGCCACTTCAAATAGACTTGTGATGGAGAGAGCCATTTGCTTCTAGAAAGAGGATTTATGGGGACTGAATGTGGATCACAACACAGTATTTTCACCCTTTTTTGTATTGTTTGCTTGCTTTTTTTCTTTCTCATTTTTTCCCTTTTTGATCTGATTTTTCTTGTGCAGCATGATAAGTGCGGGAATGTGTTTAGAAGAATTGCATATATTTAACTTATATTGGATTATTTGCTCTTTAGGAAAGGAGAGTGGAGGGAAAGGAGGGGGAAAATTTGGGACACAAAGTTTTGTAAGGGTGAATGTTGAAAACTATCTTTGCATGTATTTAGAAAATAAAAAGCTACTGAATTAAAAAAAATAATTGGGATTGCTGTCTAATTATAAATGGGAAACATGTGGCTAGAGGCTTGTGAACTATAGTTTCAAAAATGTGAATCTATAAAGAATAATGGTCTCCCTTTGGGAAGATAACCCATACTGGGAGCTAGAGAAAGAATATTTGAAACTTAGGGAACTTTCAGAGTCATTTGTAAGTAGCTTATATAAAATTCTATGATTATATGGTATTCTCCTTCCCTAAGAAAGTATTCCCCTATGTTTCTCATGAGCAGCCTCTTCTCCCATTACCAACAAAAATTCATTCAACAAATATCATTATGTGCCTACGATATGCAAGGGATTTGAGATAAAGAGATAAACTGAAATCATTCCCTTCTTCAATAAATAATTTACAGTTTACTGTACAGATACAACACAAAGAGATAAATAAATAGAAGGAAATTAGTGGAAGAGATCCTGCTAGTAGTTGGGAGTGAGGAGGTAGAAGGGTATCAGCAAAGCCTTGAAAAAAGATAAGGAATCTGAAGGGCAGAAGTGAAGAGGGAACAGTGTAATCTACACAGACTGGATGGTTGTATTCTGATGGAGGAAGTGATGGAATGTGGAGGGAGACTAGGGAATAACTAGGAATAGAGTTTAACTGAACTATATAGAAGATGTGAATGTTGTGTAATATGAAATAATACTACACATATGGATTAGAAAAACATTGTGAAAGACTCTAAATGTCAAGGTGAGGAACCTATATTTTACTGATCAATTTAAAAGTATTTATTAAGTTCCTCCCGATCCCTATATACAAGGAGCTGAATATTATTAGAGGAGATAAGTACACATATAAATACATTAAAATTAATATAAAAATTTGTATACTAAGTTGTGCTAAAATATATAATACCATAATATATAATTTTTATGTATGTATAACAATATAATGAACTAATAATAACATATACTAAATAGTAAAATGGACAGAAGAAGGAAATGGCAAATCAGCCAGTCCAGTATTTTTGCCAAAAAAACTTCAAATAGAGGTCACAAATTGTAGGAAACAACTGAAAAAAATGACTGAACTTAATAACATAAAGAATTATATGTGTGTGTGTTATAATAGAAAACTGTAAAGAAATACATACAAAGTCACTAAAAACAAAGTGCTTAGTGGTGATGAGAAGGAACTAGAGGTTTTGCAATCAGGAGTGGCAAGACATTCTCTGAGATGAGCATGAGAAAGCAGTGTTCATCCAGGCACTAACAGAATAACAGTAGGGAGTCACTAAAGGTTTTTGAAGAGGGTTGTGGAGTGTTTGTGGTAATGTGGGGGAGACTTTACTTTGGTATTCCACCTAGAATGGAATAAAAGTAGGGCAGTTCAAAGGAAATTAGTGAAAAAGCTCTTGTAGTAATCCAGATAAAAGGAAATGAAGGATTACATATTTAGACTTCATAGGAGCTTTAGAAGTCATTGAGGCAACCCCCCTCATTCTTTAGTTGAGGAAACTAAGACCTAGAAGGTTAAATGACTTTCCCAGGATCATTCAGCTGATAAATGCCCAAAGATGATTCTCAAACTGCAGTTTTTCTAACTGAGTTCAGGGCTCTGTCCACTATACCATACTGCCTCAAATGCTTAGATTGGGTAGTCCTCCATTAGGATATAAATTCTTTGGGGGCTTTTCTTAGTATCCTCAGGAATTAGTGAAGAGCATGGTTCATAGTAAGTACTTAATAAATGTTTTTGATTGATTTATTTGCTCAAATGGTCATTGAAATAGAGGAAGGGACAAATGTAAGAGATATGTTTTGATTTTGCAGAAATTGGTAAAAAAAATCATAATCCAACACAAGTAATGACTGCTTTTACTTGAAAATTGAACAATGATGGTAAAGTAGTCCCATCTTTCCAGGGTTTTTTTTAAGTATTTACATGTGCTGAAATTTACTTTTTCATAACAGGCTCATTTGCATAAGTTTTTTTTTTTCTTTTGGCTTTAAAGAAAGTGTTTTATATCACAGCTGTAACCTGTATTCTGTTTCCCAAGCAGGCTAGGTTTGTAAAAACAATTAATTTCATTCCCCAAATGGTCAGAAAACAATGTTTAGATTATAACCAAGGTCTATCAAGTGTTTTGGGTCTTGACAAAGTTCAAGACTAAAATCTGCATTTGAATGTGATGACAGACAACTATTTCTTTTGTTGACCAAGTTTTTAACTTTCCAAAAAAAAAAAAAATTTTTTTAATGATGTTGAAACCCTAATCCAAACATTGCTGAAATTTTATAAACATATTGGGTCCTTTTCTCTTTGTAAATGTTGCCATGTTAATTTCAGCTGCCTCCTGGATATGCTGCCATTCATCATTAATCTGAAAGGAAACTGGGACTTTGTGGGATGGAGGGAAAACGGATATTCATTGTTTTTATTTTAGTGACATAAACATGAGGGAATTACAATGATTTGTAGTCCTTCCTAAAGATCTGTGAATAGCCATGTATTTTTACACACCAGTTTGAACTTATAATAGATTCAGAGCCAAATAAAACAAACATTTGGAAAGGAGAAAAAAGTGATAAGAGTAGGGAAAATATATTAGGGCAAAAGAAGAAACCCTAACATGGCATGGACTTCCAAAGCAGCCTAAGAGGTATCTTTATATGGACATAGTTCTTTTTTCTTTGAATAAATTTTAAGCTCATTAAAGATTGGCAGGAAACATGTTTCTTCACTATTGTGTCTGCCATAGCACCCAACACAATGTTTTGCCTTTCAAAGATGCTTCGTAAAAATGTTACCTATCTCCAGAGAAAGAATTGATGAATTTTAAGTGCTGATTGGGGAACATTTTTTATTCTTCTTGCTTTTTCTTGCAACATGGCTAATATAGAAATATGTTTTGCATGACTTCATATGTATAATGAGTTTCATATTGCTTATCTTCTCAATAGGCAGCAAAGAAACTGAAGGAAAGGAGGGAATTTTTGTATATAAATTTTAAAAAATAAAGATTAGGAAAAAATGAGATGCTTCATAAATGTTTCTTGATAAATTCTTCAAAATAAGTCAAAGGATGTTAGAAAGGACCCTTGAAGGTCATCTGATACAGGGGTTCTTTACTTTTTCTGTATGTGACAATAGTCTGATGAAGCCAATAGGTCCTTTCTTAGAAGGACCTTTTTTTAATTTTAATTTATAACAGAAGGAAATGCCAGATTTGAGCTAGTGGTTAGAGAAAATAAAGATGTAATTTTTCCCAATTCAATTTTGCCCTTCCCCCTTGGAAGTCCACGGATCCTAGGCTAAGAATCCCTGATCTAGTAATCTCTTTATTTGATAGAGGATGAATCCAAGGGGATAAGGGATGAAGTAATTTGTGCAAGAACAGGGACTCTATAGTAGAACTAGGACTTAAACCCACATTTTCTGGTGTCAAATTCAATGTTCTATTATATTGCAGCAATAGTGATAGTCAAGATCTATATTGAATTAAGGGTTAGTAATATACAAAAATAAAGTTGAATAAGAGAGCAAAATCACAAAAACTGAAAAACAGGGCAGGAAGACAGGAAAGGAAGAAAGAAGGGAGGAAAGAAGGAAAGGAGGAATGGAGGAAGGGAAGAAGGAAGGAAGGAAGGAAGGAAGGAAGGAAGGAAGGAAGGAAGGAAGGAAGGAAGGAAGGAAGAGAAAGATTAAAAAAGGAAAAGGAAAAATCATAAAATTGAAGAATTCTGAATGCTTTTATTTCCTCTATGCAAAACCAAATGTCATAGTTACAATTTTTAGATTCTAAGAAGTTAAATAAAATCATAGTCTCTATTTTGTTTGGGAGGGTATTTCTTCATTTACATGGACTAATATCTACCATGAGTTACCCCTAACAGACTTTCATTTCAGTACAGCCCAGCAGAACAGATAGAAGCATAAAACTCTGGAATAAAGACATGGGAAATCTACTTGTATTCTAGCATGCCACAGATCATATCTAGCTACAGAATGCCTAAATGTCATTTGACAGTAAGATCTTGTCTTTCTCCTTTAATAGCCCGGCCTCTTCCTATTGCTATTATGTGCCATTTATGAGTTCTACAATGTTTGTGCCTCACATGAAATATTAAACTCTGAAGCCTTCAGCAGAAAGCCTCCTCTTTCTTATTTTCTGTCATATGATGATCAAAAATCTCATATTTTCACTTAAAATTTATTTCCAGCATGAACTGCAAATGCTAATGAATTGCTAAGTCATTATATAGAACTCATGGTTTTTATTCAGAAAGAGGTCAAACATCAGCTTCCACCTGAGGTCTTTGCCCACACGCTCTGACTGCTAGTGCCCTCTCCCATGGAATCACCATGTAAGCTCTATGTTGTATATAATTTGTCTATATGTATGTATATTCCTATTATTTTTTTATTAAAATGTAAACTCCTTGAGAGCAGGTACCATTTCATTTGTCTTTATTTCCAGTGCTTACCACATGTAAGATGCTTAAATGATTGTTGGTTAGGGTGATTGGTTCACATACAGGGAATCTTCTTCAGTGTGGAAGCATGAGGCTATGAATCCTACCTCTGATGATTATAACTTCTAAGAACTTGGGCATGTAACTTAACCTTCAACCTCACTTCCTCACCTAGAAAATGAGGGGATTGACCTAGATGTCCTGTAACATCCTTTCCAAGTCTAAATATTTGAAGCATAATCTTCAACAAATATTAAATAAACATCTATCGTCTGAAGGGTACTGACGATACAGTGGCAAAAGAAACTAGTACCTACTCTTAAGGGAAATTACAATCAACTATCACCCTTAATTCTCTCTTTTTCATCTCTGAGTTATCTCCCATGCTCGGGCTTATGATGCAGAATATTCACTTCTTCATCAGCTAAAATACTATTCATTTTTTAGAATCTAAAGCTACCTCCTACAGGAAGCCTTCCATGATCCACTCTGCTGTAATTAATCTTTTTCTTCAGAATTAGCTTTTTTTTAAACTCTAAAATATTTGTATTATTATTTATCATATTTTCAGTGTTTATTTGAATGCAGAGATAATGCTTTATCTAAACTTTATCTCATTCCCAACTGCCTAACAAAGGTGATTTGCAAATTCCAGGTACTTTAAAAATGCTTGTGCCATAACAACTATACTGACATTTTACTTTGTAACCCCAGGCTCTCTTTAGTCTTTTTTCTCTCATTCTCTTTTGGATGTCCAAAGCCCACTTGTTCTTTCTCTTGAACCACTAAATCTGCTTTCAAGAAAGGATCTATTGTGCTTCATTTTTGTACACATTCATTTTAATCTGTTGGTTTGTTCCTTCTACCAATGGAATTTGCCCTTTAAGTCAGCCCTTTGAGTCCCTAACTGAAGAAGGACAGATTTATTTCCTGTTATGGTTATTCCAAGAATTAAAAATAGGTGAAATGAATTGCTATTGTTGTTTTTGGTGGGAAGATGTACAGCAGTAGGGCCTTCCCTAAGTCCCTGAAATAAGAGCATATCAAGAGACAATTACACATAGGGTAGGACTTCCTTTGAACAATTTTTTTCCCCAAAAATCCATAAGTAATTCTCTCCTTTCCTTCAAAGTTCAACTTCTGTCCTGTGTCCTATTTCATAAGTGAAGGTAAGAGACAGAACACTTTTCAAATACTTTGATAGGCCAATGAGTTGCTTCATGTTGCCTTAAAACTATAGAACTTCATGAACCATTAGAGATGAGGGGCTAGATATCATTTAGTCAAAATTCCCTATTTTATAGATGAAGAACTCTGACTCAGGAGAGGAAATTACTTGTTCATGCAAGGTCATGTAGATTGTATTACAATAGGCATACCTTGTTTTGTTGTACTTCACTTTATTATTCTTCTTAGACATTACATTTTTTAACAAATTGAAAATTTGTGGGAATCCTGAGTCAAGCAAATCTTTTGATGCTATTTTTTCCAATGTCATGTGCTCATATATTGTCTCTGTGTCACATTTTGTTAATTCTCACAATATCTCAATTTTTTTCATTATTATTATATTTGTTATAATGATCTGTGATCAGTGATCTTTGATGTTACTATTGTAATTATTTTGGAGTGTCATGAACCACATCTATATAAGATGGTAGACAATAAATGTTGAGTCTGTTCTGAATGCTCCACCAACTGGCCATTCCCCCATCTCTCTCTTTCTTTTCAGGCCTCTCTATTCCCTGAGACACAATAATATTGAAATTAGTCTAATTAATAACTTTACAATGGCCTCTATTCAAGTAAAATCAATATGGCAAACTGCATTGTTGTCTTATTTGAAGAAAATGCCACAACCAACTCCAACCTTCAGCAACCACCACTCAGATTAATTAGCAGCCATTAACAAGAAGATAAGAGCATTCACCAACAAAAAGATTATTAGGCACTGAAGGCTTCAGATGAGTTAGCATTTTTAGCTATAAAGAATTTTTAAAAATAAATCATGTTCTTTTTTTTTTTTACATAATACTATTGCACGTTTAATAGACTAAAGTATAATGTGATATAACTTTTATATACATTGGGAAAGTTCATGCATTTTATTGTGATATTCATTTTATTGTGGTGGTCTGGAAGTGAACCTGCAATATCTCCAAAGCATGTCTTTATAAGAATGCTACTGCAGAGGGGTATCTTATTTCATCAGGGAAATTTCAAGATCTTGAGCTAGTAGCTAGCAGAAAATTTGATGAGTTCAGTCCTATCAACAGAACAGACAAAACTCTCTGAGAAAGAGGGAGGAAGGGGGAGAGGGAAGAGGGGAAAGATTCAATTTCAATTCAGGAAGAATTGTTGCAGAAACATACACATTTTTTCTTTTTCTTTTTTGTAAGACCACATCTCCTTATCCTGCCCATCTGGAAGTGCAGGGGATAGTTACAGGCCTGATCCCACTACTGATTGGTACTTGTTCTGATTTCTGACCTTCTAGGCAATGTGGTCCCTTTCCTCACTCCCACCCACGTCTGGGATTTACCACAGCAATGCCAAATTTCGTAAGAACACTTAATCAGCATAGTCCCCTGCAGCTCAGAACTCCTGAGCTCAAGAGATCCATTAGCCTCAGACTCCTGGCAATTGGAATTATAGTCCTTCCTTGCCTTTATTTGACATTATTAGGATGTAAATGGAACATTGTGTCTTGCTAAAAGTCACACAGTCTTGTTTTTTGTTTTTGTTTTTTAAATACACATTTCTCTGAAGACCTCTTTCATATTTCCCCATATGTGAAATGGAACAACATACTCAAATCTTCCATGTGCCTCTCCATTTTCCTTTGGGTAATCATTAATTTCAGATCTTCAGAGACAAGAATATTTCATGACTCAGTCATACAGTTGCTTTGGAAGGATATTGCTGTTTTAAAAAATAGGCCTTTGTTTCCAGGGAGAAATTTGGGATTATTTAAAAAAAAACAACCAAAAAAAAAAAACTCTGCACGGTTTCTCAGTGACAATCTATTTCATTCTCCACCTCTTGTTTAATTTTGAGCCAAGCCCACTGTCCATTTGCAGTGTCTATGTCAGTTAGATGTACCAATGAATGAACTGTATGTGTTTTCCATTCAACTGAACAATACAGTCTGAAAAAAAAATGTTCTTAATCTACTTGGTTTCTCTTGTCTGAAGAGTTGAGCTGAACTCTTTTAAGTGATTACGAATCTTATTTAGGAAACTATGAAACATTCCAGTTCTTGATGGATATAATCAGCACAATACAGTTATCCCTTCCCAGTTGTAATTTTCCTTACAGTCGTTTTTATGTATTATGGGTTGGAATGAGATATTAAGTGGGAATTTTAGTGGAAGCTGTATATGACACACAAAGACTAGGAGATGATACATAAAAAAATTAGAAACTCAAAAATGCATAAAATGTATGTGTAATATTGTAAAAAATAATCTATGATGAAATATTTAACCCAAATTTTATAAGATGAACATCCCATAAAAAAAGAAAAAAATATAGACATATTCTCTGATATGAAGAGAAGACCAAAATATTTTATATGGATTTTCCATATTGTGAGTGCACCATACGCCTAACTCCTACAATGTAGAAGGAATAATTACAGTCCGTAAATAGGAGTATCTCAAGCCCCCTCATCATCTCTAGTTTATAGGGTTTTCCCCACTTCCATCTAAAATTAGTGCTGGATTTCTATCATGATAATGGTAAATATCTTTGCTTAGCAGATCTTCTTGTTTTATGTTTTCTTGATGTTATTCATCAGAAGGACTTTGAACAAAACTGTCTGTGTTGTTAAACATTACAATATTTCTTGTATATTTATTTATTATTGTTGTAATAGATCCACTAAGGTAGCAGACTTATTTATTAATTCAAATGCTCTTTTAAAAAACAATAATAATAATAAACATGATGTAATCCTTCATTTCCCATATCTTTGGGGCAATAAATCTTTTTTTATAGCTTTTATTTACAAAACATATGCTTGGGTAATTTTTCAAAACTGACCCTTGCAAAACTTTCTGTTTGAACTTTTCCCCTCCTTCCCTCCACTCCCTCCCCTAGATGGCAGGTAGTGCAATAGATACTAAATATGTTAAAGTACATGTTAAATACAATATATGTATACATATTTATACAGTTATTTTGCTATACAAGAAAAATCGGATCTAGAAAGAAAGGAAAAAAAATATGAGAAGGAAAACAAGAACGTAAGCAAATAATAACAGAAAGAGTGGAAATGCTATGTTGTGGTTCACACTCATTTCCCAGAGTTCTCTCTCTGGGTATAGCTGATTCTCTTCATTATTGAACAATTGGAACTGATTTGAATCATTTCATTGTTGAAGAGAGCCATGTCCATTAGAGTTTATCATCATATAATCTTGTTGTTGCCATGTGTAATGATCTCCTATTTCTGCTCATTTCACTTAGCATCAATTCATGTAAATTTCTCCAAGCCTCTCTGAAATCATCCTGCTGGTGAGACAATAAATCTTAAGATTATAATCTGCTATAGAATATTACTTTTGAAAGCCTGTCTATTCCTTTCTAACTCCTTCTCTATCTAGAGTCAGCCATGGTCCAATATATCTGTATCTAGAATTATATTAATGCCTTTGGGTTGATAATTTTGTATGGACTACAAATTATGTGATATATAGCAGAAAAAAGTATCCCCCCCTCATCTACAATCTCAGGGAAATGATTACTCTCTACCTCTATACAATTAACCTTTCCCTCATGCTAGATTCCATTCTTCCCACCTCCAAAAAGACTTCATCCTTAGTCTCTTACAATTTTTTCTATTTCCTCTATCTTTTCCACCTTATTCTGCCACATGATTAAGTCATTCATATCTCAAAGCAACACTGATGACTCTATTTAATAACTTTCATACCCACATTCTTCATATGAATAATCTACAAACATTGCTTCTTATATCTCACTACCCATTCTCTGCATAATTACCATAAATCTGCCTTCCCCCTTCACTACTCCATTAAAACTATTCTAAGTTAAACAATGTCATTTTTTCCCACGTGGGATACATTGAAAGAAACATTGTTAGATCTGAGTTCAAATCCCACCTTTGTTATTAACTAGCTGGGTCACTTGAAGCAATTCACTAACATTTCCTACTCTTCATTTTTCTTAATTTAATTTGAGGACTTCTGAGATTGCTTTAAATCCATGACCTTTTTTTTTTTTTAATTTTTAATTTTAACCTCCCTGATTTTTCTCTTGTATTTAACACTGCAGAAGAAAACTTACCCTTCCTGAAATCCCTACCTCCATTAGTCTCTCTTTTTCTCTTTCATTTCTCCAGTTCTTCTTCTTTCTTCCTCATAATGTCCTCCCATTTCTCTAATTATTTCTCTCTCATTTCTCTAATTATTCTCTTCTTCTTTCTTCCTCATAATGCCCTAATTGTGGGTTTCCTACAAGATTTTGAGTATTTCAGAAAAAAAACAAAACCCTTCTAGTTTCCTGACCTATTGCTTTTGGGAACAGTCTGTTTGTACTCTAGACAGATTTCTCCCCATGCCTGATACCCCATGGTCTAGTACTCTCTTCAGAATTTCTTATATTTGGAAGTTTCCATAAAGGAAAATTACCAGTATTCTACCAGGCCAAATCCTCACACTGTCTTCATTCTCCTTTCTTCCCAAGCTTGACCTTTTGATGAGTAGTTCAACTCTATAATATTCCTGAATCCCTTGTTCTCTTTTTTTCTTGCCAAACCTCAGTCCTGGAAAACTCCTGTCAATTGCCTTTTTTGATCCTGCTCATGAGCTGCTGAACAGAACTGGAAGAAAACATAAACTTGTTGACTGGATCAACAAATTTATGTTTATTAAACTTAGCTGGGCCCTCACTACAGCAAGGCAATCCTATTATTCCTCCCTAATCACTTCCATATCTCACTCACTGAAGGAGCACTTTTTGTCTCCTCAGTCTTTCCATGACATTTTTCCCCACCCACTTACTCTGATAAAGGCCTCACATTGCAGGAAAATAAAACAAGGCAATTTGTTCTTTGCTCATTCTTCTGTCCTCAAATCATATCCTTTTGACATTTTCCCTTACGATTTCCTTCCCTGCTAATGTGGGGATGGCCTCTCTTTTTGAATCATAATGCCTCCGTCATCTTGTACTTATGTTTCTACCTTTCCGGGTGCTGCTCCTATCCTCTCTCTTTCCATCTCTGGCTTGATATCAAGTCACATCAATAAGCCTGCTCTCAATTTTATGACTCATGTCATTAATATAACTTATGAATCATTCTCAACCTTGAGAAAGAGAATTTATTTGCTCAATTCTTTTAATTCCTGTGAACTCACCACCTTCCACCATTGAGGGTTTACAGGGGAAAAGAAAGTTTTCTCTTCTTCTTTTATTATATTATTTGCTTTGATGAGATTCTCCTATAAAAACAGGTATATGAAAAACTGCCTCTCCATCTCTGAATCAGGTTCCTGTCTTGTTTACTGGAAAATCTCAGATTCTTTGTGTTTATAAACCAAAAGTACAAAAAGGGAAGAGAAAATCATGCCAAAAAATCAAGTCAGAACAGGAGGAAAAGCCTGGAACAGACCAGTTATATAAACTGGGGGAGGGGAGTTAGGTTGCATGCATTGGCAGCAAAAGTGTTTCAAGGCCAGATGAAGGTGGAGGCTCAACTGTACCTGGCAAGTCTGCAAAAACTGGTAAGCATGTATGGAGGTAGCACTTTGCATTAATAGTAACTTTTTCTTTTTTTATTCTTCTCTGTCTTTATCTGATTCTCTGTCTCTGTGTGTATATGTCTGTCTGTCTATCTTTCCCCTCACCCCTATCTCAATTGAGGTTTTTGAAGAACTACCATAAAAAACTACCTCCAAGTTGGGATCTGTTGACTCAGCTTTGAAAGTCCCTTCAAAGGGAAAGAATAAGAGTACAGTGGCACATATTTTTTTTCAAAATTTCCCTTTTTTATGAAATTAACAATCAACAAACATCAATATTTCAGTACATAATGAACAAAAAAGATTTGTATATGAAAGAAAACTTATGTTGTTTTAATTATGTATTCAATTTAACAAAATTACCCTTTCTGTTGTGTTATGTTATGTTACAGTAAAGAATTATTCTTTCTGATATCTTTTTGATTTCTTCATTTCTTTCTTTTATTTGCATCTCAGTCATAATCTTCAAACTCCTTTCCCTTCATGTAGAAATCCTCTATTTTAACAAAAAAAAAATTCAAAATTAAGTAATTCAATAAAGTGACCACATCTGAAAATATAGATCTCATTCTGCACTTCTAATCCATTATCTCTTGGCTAAAATTTGAATTCCAAGCCTCATCATCGGTCTCCTGAAGACATGATTTGTCACTGAATCAATCAGTTTTACAGGCTTTCAAAGCTGTTTCCCCTCACACTATTAAAGTCATTATGCAAGTTGTTTTCCTGGCTCTATTCATTTCATTCTGCAACAGTTCATGCAAGTCTTTTCAAGTTTCCCTTAATTTATCATATTTATCATTTCTTGTATCACAATAATATTCCATTACATTCATATAATTTATTCAATCATTCCACAATTGATGAGCACCTACCATATTACCATTTTGCTACAACAAAACGTTCTACCATAAATATTTTTAGACACATAAGTCCTTTCCTTCTATGTCCACTTCTCCTTCAGCACCACTGTGCACCATTGTAGATAAGACCTTGCAGATAAAATGTGACTTTCAACAATAGGTCTATACATCCTTTGTGTAAATGCTATATTACACATAGACATATGTGTAATATATGTAATAATATATGATATAATTATATATAATATACACATTATAAATATATATTAGGGGAGAGATAGAGACAGAGAGACAGAGAAGGAGGAGTACAAATTGATTAATATATACTTCTTAGGAAAATTCTCAACAGTGCTATTAAAAACTCACCAAAAGTAAAAACTAATCCACTTGATACTAGGCATAACAGAATCAAATACGTAAAGGACATTTTCAGAATATTTTCTCATTGCCTTTCTTTGACCTGTCTTAGAATTCCCCTTTGAATGTATTGTTATAACTTCAATACTACTATTCTGAATTGATTTGCAGTTATTATTATTTACAAATGTGTTTTCTTTAATTTTGGTTTTCCAAGTATAATTTTTTTTAAAACCTTTCTATTCCAGTGATCCCCTGTGGAATAAAAATAGCTCTTTTTTCTTCCTTTCTCCCTCCCTTCCTCCCTCTCTCTTTCTCTCTCTCTCTCTTCTTCTCTTTCTTTCTTTCTCTTATTTCCTTTCTTCCTTTCTTTCTATCTTTCTTTCTTCCTCCTCCTTCTTCTTCTTCTCCATACCTTACCTCAGATTCTTTCCAGTTGCA
Source organism: Sarcophilus harrisii (assembly GCF_902635505.1). Taxonomy (NCBI): domain Eukaryota; kingdom Metazoa; phylum Chordata; class Mammalia; order Dasyuromorphia; family Dasyuridae; genus Sarcophilus; species Sarcophilus harrisii. The sequence continues at coordinate 65,043,467 of NC_045426.1, read as the reverse complement.
TGACTATGATAAAGATACTTAAACTCATTATACTTTACTTTTCTCATCTCTAGAAGCAACAGGTTGAACCCAGTGACCACTAAATTCCCTTTAAGCTATAAATCTATGGTCTCATAATCCTCCTTATTTCTCCTTTGTCTTTATGCCTCCTTTCTTCTCTTGATTTTTTGATGGCTTTTGGAAGACTATGCAAAAAGAACACTATTTCTGAAAGTTCTTGTCAGGAAAGGAAGGCATCATTCAGATTGTGTGTCTCTAATCTAAGGACCAGTCTGGCTGAATTTGGTGATTCTGAGCACCTGTATCCCCAAAGATTCCAAAGAACACTCATTGGGTAAAATAGTTTCCTCCCCAAATTGAACTGAAATTGTCCTTCTTCCAGTTAGCAAGGATCCTAACTCTTATATTATGTCACCTAAATTAATCTGTATTGGTTTCTTAACTACTTTTTTGTTTACTGACTTTCTTTGATAAATAGCTTTTCTATCTATACATGGTTGTATTTTGGATTAAAAAAAAAAATACAAGATGAAGGGAAGCTAAGCTGGTTAATATCAAACTGTTGTCCCTGAAATCTTGAGTGAAAATAGCTTCCTCCTTCCCTTTAATACCTATCCTGACAGAAGCAAAGCACAAGATAAATTAATTTAGAATGTCTATGGAATATGGCTTTTACCTTGAACCTCAAAAGAATTATACTCCTAGACTTCAAATATTTGACATGTAACAGATAGATGTAATTCCAGTCCAATTCCCCAATTGATGATAGCAGAGCAAAGTGAGTGAGCTTTGCTTAGCCATGGATGTCCTCATATTATTCCAAATGGCAGAAATCTAGTCTCCTTTGCAAGGGATGGGACAACTCCCCATCCATTTGTATAATCCTATTACATACAAATCACCTTCTTTTTGGTTGAATTTTGGATGTCCAGCCAATCCAGAAGATGAATAAATGAAATTACATCTCTAGATTGATCCATAGGTGGTTTAAGAACTGCTTAGGACTCCTTTATTGCTCCTGTGAATCATTCTTAGTGATAGATACTGTCATTTCAAATATTTGCAAGAGTAAATTGTTATTGTGTTTATTGCACATAGGCCTGGAATGCTTACAAGATGGATTGGTTAAAAAAACTCTTCATGGTTTAACAATATCACTCTTCTTCCCTCATTCACGAAGCTTTCCTGGATCCCTATTTTCTTTAGGTTAAAAGTATACAATTCTATTTGGCTCCAGACTTTCTTTCCATGATGCTTGCACATGATTCTCCCTCACATACTTTGGGTTGTGGCCCAAATATCCTGCTTGCTGTTCCCTTTATATGACATTTTATCTTCCATCTCAAATTCTTTGCACAAGTTGTCTCCCATTTCTAGAATGAGATCTCTCCTCTCTGCTTTTCAGAAGCTTTAGGTCTCTTACAGGCTCAGCTTAAATGTCACCTTCTTCAGGAGTCCTTTCTTGATATCCCTAATCATTAGTGTGCATTTACTGAACATTTGTTTTGTGTGTATCTTACATTTGCTTATTTCTCAGTGTGTTTCTCCTAGTGATATATGAGCCACCCGAGAGCTGGAATGCTCTCACTTTGATTATTATATTCCCATGCTTAATGCAGCACCTAAAACATAGCTTGTGATTTTATAAATGCTTATTGGTTGATTGAAGCAACTTTTCTCAAATGTTTGTAGGCTGAAGTTCTTAATACATATCTTTTTTTACACAATTAGATTCTTAAGACATCTTTTCCCAGACAGGGACTTTATTAACTGAAGTTAGAATATCAAAAAACAGTCCAGAATGAATTGTCAACCATAAAGACAATTTGTTTGTTTCCTTAAAACTTTACTCATTATCTTGTACATAGTAGACATATCATATATGTCTGTTGAATTTCATTGAATTGAACCATTAAATTACTATCACACTCCAGTTTTACAATAGCAATTATGTGATTAAAAAATTTTGGAAAAATTTCTCAGGAAACCAACATTGCCAAGGGAGCCTGAATTCACAAATCTTACACATTTCCCAGACAAATGATGTTCTCCTGGATTTCTGGCAATGCAAACTTCAACAGATTCAGAAATATGAAGACTGTCCTACTGGCTTTCTTTTCTTTTCTTTCTTCCTTTTTTGGGTTTTGCAACCTGACTTTTCATAGTCAGAAAAGAGCCATATGATGTTTGATCCGAGTATAAAGTCAAGAAGAAAATATTATCTTCTGCAAACATGGATCCTGATGGCAGCTGGTGGCCCTGGCTAGGAGAGATAGTGCAAACCTTCGCTGACCCTTCATCTTAGTGGAACTTTTTGCTGTCCCGACCACACTGACTTCCCCACATCCACATAACACCACATTGCAGCTGGTTGATTGGTTATTAGTGTCTTCCCCCTGTGCTTGCTGATGCTCAGTTTTTTTTCTCTCCCTACCCCCCTCCCCCAAGTCTATAAAGAAACTATGCAAAAGCAGACAAAAAATACTTGCTGGAAAAACTTACATGAACTAATGTTAAGGTAACAGAATCAAGAAAACATTGTACACAGTAACAAGATTATGTGATGACAGACTATGAAGGACCTGGCTCTTCATCAATGAGGTAATTCAAGGCAATTTTAATAGATGTGCAATGGAAAGTGCCATCTGCATTTAGAGAGAGAACTACAGAGATTGAATATGGATCAAAGCACAGCATTTTCACCTTTTTTAGTGGTAGTATTGTTGTTTGTTTGCTTGCTTTTCCTTTCTCATGCTCTGATTTTTCTTGCTCAGTATGACAAATATAGAAACATATTCAGATTTGCACAAGTTCAATTTATATTGGATTACTAGTCTTGATAGAAAAAAGTTTGAAATGCGAGGTTTTGCAAAGGTAAATGCTAAAAACTATCTTTGCATTTAGAAAAATATTTGGAAAAATAAAATACTATTTAAAAATTGTTGGACCAGGAGGAGAATTGTGCTGTTGGGGATGCTACTATTTACCTAGGTCTATTAAGAGAGTTTATCAGTAGTTTAACATTAATGTGTAACTGTAGACATTTAACTCAACCCAAAGATCACAAAATAGGATTAAAGGGAAGGAACCATAGGAATCATTTGCTTTTCCCTCCCTCTCACTTCAAAAAGGAAGAAACTGAGGACTAGGAAGGTCACACAGATTATATAAGCATCAGAGCGACATTTCAAGCCAGATCTTCGGACTCCAATGCATTTCTCACTGTACCACTTGTCTAAGATCAGAGGATTATAGGTCCATAGCTGAAAGAGAATTCAAAGGTCATATAGTCTCCGAACATAGTCCTCACCACTTGCCTCTCTTCCACAGTAAATGTGACTTTTAATCATTAATACATAAAGGATCTCTCATTATAAACTGGAATAAAGGATCATGGCATAAAGGCATGGGATGAGGAAGGCCTGGATTTAGATGATCTCTCATTATCTCTGGAATGAAGGCACCTGGCCAGAACTCTAGATCTTAATCTTTGGGAGTTGCTGTGCCTACAAATGTCATCACCACACATTCAGACTGATGACAAGAGACATACAAGTCCATCACTTGAGTCATATTTGAAGTCTTTTCAGCTTGATTGAACTTGAAAGAACTCATAATTTTCTGGTCTAGTCTCAAAGAACCCAAGGTCACTTTCTAACCACAATGAAGCATTGGAGAGAGTGTGCTGGAACCACTTTGAATTGGCTGGTAAGGGCTGGGTGTTAAATGTCCAATGTTACCATTTATATCTTGGAAACTGGTGAATGCTTCAAATCAAGGTTTGCTTTGTTGTTTGGCTGATTGTCTAGACTTTAAAAAGTGATGGAGGAAATTTTAATAATGCAAATTAAACTTAAAAGTATGATATACTCTTGGGTTCAAATCCTATCTTACATAGTTACTAATGGGGCAGCTAACTGGCACAGCCTTAGAGTGAGTAAGACCTGAGTTCAAATTTGACCTCAGACATTTGGTATCTATATGACCCTGGGCATGGCACATCATCCTATTTGCCTCAGTTTCCTCATCTGTAAAATGAGCTGGAGAAGGAAATGGCAAACTTCTCTGATATCTTTGCCAAGAAAACCCCAAATGGGGTCATAAAGAGACTGAAATAACTGAACGACAATATCTTTACTAATTGTATGACTTTGAGTAAATCACTTAATTTCCCTGAACTTCAGTTTCCTCATATTCAAAATAAGTACATAGTATGTATTACTAGTAATACTATGGTTGAACATCATTTCTGAGGGGAAGAGAAGACTGTTTTCCTATCCACCTTTTTCTAATAAGAGGTGCTCCTGTTTTTGTGTGTTCCAATAGACTAAACCAGGATAATAGGTAGGGTTTTTAATCCTCCTACTTATTGACCTTTCTTCTGTCACCATTTCCCAGCAACCTCTCCTGACATGAGATTCATTCTCAATTTAGAACAATTTAGATTGTCCTGTAACATCAGCCTATAGGTGTCCAGAACTGTAGGATTCAGTATCTTTCTCAAGGAGTCAGTACCTGGATTATAATCTTTATATGCTTCCTTTCTCTTGCTTGGAAACTCACTCATTGATTTCCCCTGGGAGAGGGGTGTTAGAAAATCATCTACGTTCCTGCTTCCCTTTCGCTCACTTTTTAATCTCTTGAAATCTGACTTCCAACACCATCAAACACTGAAACTAATTTCTCCAAGGCAATCAATAATCACCTAAACTATTAAATCCAATGACCTTTTCTCATTCTCCTCTTTTACCTCTGCAGTTGACACCAAGCCCCTTCCCTCATTAGCCCCTTTAGGCAACACTTTTTCCTGGTTCTCTTATGTGTCTGACTGTTATTAATTTTCTTTGTCCTAGGCATAAATATTCTATCCTCCAAGGTATTGTCCTAAGCCCTCTTCTTCTCTCTATACACTTCCTCTACTGGTGATCTCTCATTATTTTCCATGACTTCAATTATAATCTTTGTGCAGATGATTCACAAGTCTAAATATTTAGCCTTAAACTCCAGTCCCACAAGTCCACCTCCATATTGGACATTTCTGGAATGTCTTATTGATAACTCAAACTCATATCTAAAATGAAACTCATTATCTTCCCCCTTAAATCTACCTCTCCTCAAAACGTCCTTATATCTGTTAAGGATATCATCATATGTTCAATCATCAAAAGTCACAGTCTTAGCATTATTATTGATTCTTCACCATGCCTAATCCTCCACGCTGAGCCAAGTTCTATTGATTTTACTTCTATAACATCTTCCACATCTGTCTACCCCTCTGTGCTTACTTCATCATTTCCCTTTGTCAGGTCCTCATTTATCTCTCACTGGAATTATTGTAATAGTTATGTAATTCCCTCCACTGCCATCTATCGCCCACACAGTCACCAAAATATTCTACCTAAGAATCAGGCCACTCAGGTCATTCCTCTATCTAAGAAATTCTTGACACTGGAATGGATTACAAATCCTGTATCCCTCATGGTCGGTCTTCAAATGACCTTTCCAGAAATTTCATATTATTCTCTTTGATGTATTCTACACTTCAGCCTCCCTGGTCCTCAAATTTAGTATTCCCTCTCCTGTTCTATATCTTAGCATAGGTTGTCACTCCATACTTTGAAATCTCTCACTTCTCACCTCTGCCTCTGAAAAGTATCTTCATATTAAGCTCACTTCAGGAACTACATCCTATGGGGAAAACTTTTCTGATGGCCCTTTTTGAGATTATGGAATCTCCCTTGTCAAAGTAATCTACATTAATTTAGATGCAAGTATTCAGTTGACCTGGCTATTTCAACGCTAAGCATTTTGAAGGTACTATTAGAAATTTGGTCATGAGGCTTTGAATAAGGGGAGCTTCTTTTATTTTCCTTTCTTCTCTCTCTCTTTCTCTCTCTCTCTCTCTCTCTCTCTCTCTCTCTCTCTCTCTTTCTCTTTCTCTCTCCCCCACCTCTGTTTCTCTCCCCTTCTTTCCCATCCTCAAAACGTTAAATTAATACTTTAAAGGAGCAAGAAAATATAAACATGCAGCTTAATGAATATATGAGTGAGAGGGATATTGCTTTGTTTAAACTACTTGTTACCTCTCATATGCATGGAACTCCCTCCCCACCCCATCCCTATTGAAATCCCATGTCACCAATGACTCAATGGATTATTAGTGCTAGAAGGTGCTAAAACTTTTCATGCCCCTTATTCATATTAATGCTCTGGATCACCATCTTCTAGTCTTATTCTTTGCCAGTTCACACTCCAGAGAAGTCAGAGAACCTTGATGCTTAGATGCTTCCTTAACAGGACTCTACAATATTGGTATTTCTAAAAGGAGCATTAGATGACATGGTACAAATCTTATCTTTGTAACTTGTGTGACTTTGGAGAATTCCCCTCCCTTTCTATGTGTAAATGTCCTTGTTTGTAAAGAGTAATAGGTTGTATAGTAGGAAAAAATAAACCACGAAATTTGGAATCAAAGAGTCTGGGTAATTTCTGCTCTTGCTACATATTACCCATGCCAGCAAATCCTTCTTCCCTCTTGCTCTCAATTTTATCATCTGTAAAATAAGGGTATTCAATTAAAATATATCCAACAGCCCTTCTAGATGGCACTACTGCACTTAAGGCAAAATGCTAAGTGCTACAGAAAAAACAAACAAACAAATGAAAATCAGACAAATGTCCATACCCCCATAGTGATTAGAATCTATGAAGGAAGCCATTTGTATTATTTTACCCAAAACCAGACCACCATTCTGCTGCTACTACATTCAATCAATGCAATGATCCCCTTTTCTACTACTCCTTTATGTATTCTCGTGTCCCTTTAGAAAGTAAGCAGCTTGAGCTCAGGGAATGCCTGATTTTCTTTCATTTGTATCCTCAGAATTTAGTACAATTCTTGAAACGTTGTTAGCCTTACGAAATCCTTCCTTCCTTCTTTCCTTCCTTTCTTTCTACTTTTCATCTATTTAGTTGTCCTTTGTTCTCAAAGAAGACTAAAATGGCATCATTATTTTAGAATCTTCATTACAGTGTGTCTGACTGTGGCTGACCAAATACTCTACTATAGATGGGCACAGATAATTCCTATCAACATTTGGGTTGATTCTCTAACTTTGCACATCTCACATTTCTTCTGAGCTAGTTCAGTTCTTCTTTGCTCATAGAGCACAGTCCTTTTAACACCACATTGAGTGATCAGTGTCAGTGTCTCCCATGTCAGGTAATCAATTCTAAAGTTCTGAAGACACCTTAAAAGTGTCCTTGTAACACTTTTTCTGGCCACTATGTGAATGAATGTTTGCTCTGTATGAGTTCTGCATAAAATAGGTAAGCATACATTTGGCATTCGAGCAATATAGCCAATGCAACAAAGTTTGCTCTCTACAGTAGGGTTTGAATGCTTGGTAGTGGATCTCAACTTTGTTCTCTCAGAACTAGATAAATTAAACCACAATTCTAGAAAAGTCAGATATTATTTGGAGAAAATTAAATGGAGACAGAAAGGAATATGCTTTTTTCTTGACAATATGTGGAACCTATACAAAAATTGACCATGTATTAGGGCATAAAATCTCAAAATCAAATACAGAAAGGTAGAAATAGTAAAGGCATTTTTTAGATCATGATGCAATAAAAATTACATGCAATAAAAAGCCAGGGGAAAATAGAATGCTTGGTAGTTTAGTTTGAGAAAGGTCCTCAGTGGCTAGTATCTTAAACTGCCAGGTGATCTTCAGACTATTCCTAAGACAATTCAAATGGAAGTAATTAAGTTCCTTGTCATGCTGCTGGTAGACAATCCAAGTTTCACAGACTTGCAACAATGAAGTAAGCACAATGGGTCTGTAGACCTTCAGTTTGGTAATCAGTCTAAACTTCTTTTCTCCTATACTTTCCTAAGAAGTCTCCCAAACACTCTGCTAGATCTGGTAATGTGTGTGTCAACCTAATTATCAATATATACATCCCTGGAAAGTATAGTGTCAAAGTAAGTGAACTTATTCACAGCATACAAAACCTCTCCTTTGCTATTACTGATGGTTCTACATATGGATGATGTGCTGCAGGTTGTTGGAGTGCCTGTGTTTTCTTGGTGTTACTTGTTAGATAAAAATTAGCACAAACAGTAACAAATCAATTAATATTTTATTACAACACAGCTTCAAAGTCTGCATTGAATACATAATCTGTGTATCTAACATCTATTTATCTATCATCTGTCTGTCAATCATTATATAATCCAAGAGGAGAGAAAGAATGAAATGATAAAAAGGGGAATAAGAGAGTGCCATTGGACTATAGATATGAAATGTGATGAGTACAGATAGCTCAGAAATTATTAATGGCTTGGAGACCAAAGAAGAAATCATGAAGGAGATAACATTTGCACTGATTCTAGAAGGTTGAATAGGAACTTTTCAATTTGACATAAGGGTTGTTGTTTGTCCTTTGTTCTGGAAGAGAATTATGACATCAGGGAGGTGGTGAATTGATTTAAGTGAGAGAAGGCTGGACAAGGTTATCTGCCTCACTTTCTCCTCAGAGCCATCTGGGTCCAATGGCCAGATAGAGATCAGGACAGCTGGACATGGCTTTGGATTAAATAGGAGACTTTGTAAGCTAAATTCTTCAATAGGTCTCATTAAAAGGGATTGAAAATAAAATGCTAGTGTCTTGAACAGAAGTAGAAAACCACAAAACCTATTCAGGGATTAGCAAGTAACCCAGCTGGGCTATGGTATGCAATGAAAGGAAGGAAGGAATAATAAAAATGACTGTAAAATGATCATTTCTGTTTTTTCAGTCTGCTGAAATTCTATTCATCTCCCTATATCTTCCCCTTCATCCCAACTTTTTCTGCTATTTGTGGTTTTGAGTCTTATCACATCACTCTCGGCATTCCTCCAGACCGCTCATCTTCTCATATTCTCTCATATGGCTATGTATACAAGCTTTATTCATCTATTCTTCATCTATTCAGTTTGCATGTCCATGCTGTTTAACTGGTTTTCCTCCAGCATTTGTATTAATAGTCTTTGTGTAAGCAATGAGAGACTATAGACTGGAATTGTTCTATCTTTTCTGTGTTTTTGTTCCTAATCCCTTTTCTCTGATGCCTCATTTCTATTCCTCTTGTTTATTTCCTTTGCCAAACATATGTCCACATTAAAAAAAAAATGCAATTTTCTACTTCAGACATTCCAACTATAGAATGAGAACTAATATATCACAGAGCATCTTTAATTATCCTGTGTCCTGTAGCCTGCCGAACTGTTCACTAGACCTTAAAAAAGATTCATTCAATTTTGTATGAAGGATATTTTAAAATATCTATAGAAATTAAATAGCATGCTTTCTTGCTTTCTTTCTCTCTCTCCTCATCTCTGTTTAGAATGAATCACAAAAGGAGCTTATATAATTGAAAAATCAAAAGGGTGTTGAATCTCTTAAGGAGTGGTAGAAAACTAGCATCTCTGAGCCCTAGTAATCAGAGAGAAAATTTAGTTCTTATGTAAAGTATGCAGTTGATATTATGTTTTTCTTTCTGAACTTGACTGCATGAATGGTGTGAGGGGAGGAGGTGTTAGTAGAGGTATTCTGTCCTATGCACACCTCATCCAGAATATTGTCAGTCCTGTGTACCACATTTTAGTGTAACACCTCAGGGCATTACTTGAACATGAATTTCCCCCATCCTGCTGTGCTACCTCAAGTTCAAGGTTTCTGTGTTTCTGCATTCACTCAAAATCAAAGTTTAAAGTCCCCACCAGTACATTTACTTTTATTTGTGAGCCAGAGGACACTATTCATTTAAAACAAAATCACTTAATGAAATTAATTATATGGAAAGAAAAAGAGTAATAGAAAAATATCCTTATATCCTAGGGGCCATACCCTTCCACACATAAACATACTACCAATGAAAATAGGGTACACAACACTAGGGAGCATGTGGAAGGAAACATGTGAAGGGGCACATACATAGGGAATGTGGTAAGGGTGTAGGCATGAAGGAATATGTCTTACCTTTAGTTGCTATGGGGCCACCAATATGTTCTGGTGATGTCATGTCTTCTTCTGGACCTATTGACATGGTCTGCAGTCAGACATAGCCTATAATCTATGTCAGAAATGTATATGTGGTATGTATTCCCTGTTGAATATTGTTACCTGTTGCTGCTTAATGGTGTTAATTCATCCTATGTTTTGTGCCCATCATTGATATGAACATGAAATTATAGAGTTTCCCTTTTTTTCTTTCTCTAAATTTCAATTTTGCAAAATAAAGATGTTAATGCTTCTAGGCTTGTTATAAAAAAAATAAATCAAATAATATATTATAAAATTCATAACTATAACCCCCTCAGCACCACAGGCATTATTGATCTGGATACCTTCATGAATTGTTCAAATTGAAATTCATCCATGATTTCCTATTTGGTACTATTACTCTGGCCTATGACATCCCATAAATTATCCATGTGGGGGTCAGTATATTCAATGTCTTTGGAGACTTCCTCCAGAACTTTTAATATTACATGAGAACCAGTATAGAACTTGGGCTATTGATTACTTATTCTTTACTCTTATTACATGAATAATTTACCTACTTCTCAGCTCATATATCTCCTGGTTGATATTTTTGTCACTTCTTGCACACAAATCATAATTGATCATCAGTTGCAGCCAACTTAGGGCCACTATGACTATCTCCAATACCTTTTGGTCACAATTTTGATTTTTCATAAATTGTAGAGTTCTATGTTTTGAGCCACAGAGCCTCACTGGAAGAATAATGTTGTTCAAAGGCAGGAAATTGGTATCAATTAAGGAACTACTAAATTTCATTTATTCCTAGAATTCAGACTTCTCAGCTCCTCAAATTCAATCCTGAACCCAAGTTATTATCTCTCTCTTCTATACTTATCCAAGTTATAAGCTGATGGGCCAATTCAATAAGCTGTCCACATATAAATGGCATAGTTTGGGTCATAATAATGATTGAAGTTGTTTATATAATACTTTTAAGATTATGTTAACACATTTAATCTTCACAATAACTTTTCGGAGGGTTTTTATATTTCGTATTATTCTTATTTAATAAATGAGAAAAATGGGGTTTAAATGAGTTAAATGGCTTACAAATCTAGAAAGTCAGAGTTTAAGATACAAATCAAGTCTCTGAGTCTAAATCCAATTCTTTCCATAATATCATGCTACATTTATTTCCTTGGTTTAATGATTCCTATTTTGAAGTCAGTGTAGTATTCTAAGGCTTTGTGCAATCAGCATAATATGATATCCAAAAGAGGTTTTTTTTTTTAAATATTTATAAGATCTTAGGACCTAAAAGAAGTCCCTCTTCTATTTGAACTCTATGCAAGATATCCTTCTTTGACAGTGGCAAGCATTTCTGGACAGAATACATCTCTGTGTTTTATGGTTTAGTGAATTATTAAGTAAAATTATCAAAAAATCTTGTATGATTTTAACACTTGTATAGAAGACTCTCTTTTTTTGGATATGAAGCATTAAAGTCACATTTTGTCCTCAATCAAATGATCTTTCTATAATCAACAAACAAAAACTACAATGGCACTTTGTATTCTCTGTGCCTTTCAGATAATTGCATGATAGGAAGATATGATTTATAATCAATATATTAGGATAACCTACCTATTTATTTCTTTTTGTTAGGTGAACTTTCATTCATGTTTGACTCTATGACACCATTTGGGATTTTTTGGCAAAGAAATTAGAGTGGTTTGCTATTTCCTTCCTTCCTTATTTGATAGATGAACAAACTAAGGCAAACAGGATTAAGTTATTTGCCCAGATCACAGTTTCTAAATGTCTAAGGCCAAATGTGAACTCAGGTAGTTGAACCTTCTTGACTCTAGATTCCCAGCTTTATCCACTACACCACCTAGCTGCCTATTTAGTTCTTAGATTTTCATTTTTAAAAAACCCCTCAATATTTGTGTAATTATTCTAATGACTCCATAAAGATGAATACATTGGCAAATGGATCAATAGCCACTGATGGGTTCTTGATTACCTTTCACTGGATGTAATACTTTCCAAATTTTTTCCAGATCATTTGGTAAATTATTCTCAGAATCAGAAAATTGATTCCATCAAAATGTTGACTTATTTATTCATTTTCTCTGTGTATACTTGGTCTGGTCTAATTATTATTCCTGTATGTGTCTTCTTTTTTGTCACTTCTTTTAACACTTCAGGGGCTATGTTGAAATTTAAATATATCATTGATAAAAGAAAGTCTTTTACAGAAATTCTGACACCCCCCCAAAATCGTTTTTTCCTCTTCTTTTCTTGTCTTTTTTTCCCTGTTTTATCTACAGCTTCAATGAGATGATGTGTCTTAATGGGGTTTCACACCAAACTTTATATAAATCCCTTTTTCTTTCCATTACTACTCACACTTTAATGAGGTGATACTGCTCATCTTGTTCTGCCATCATTCACTGCAAGGCTTTGTTAGAGATTTTAGTGTAAATCATTGTTGCCCTTGGCTACAATTTTCTCCATGTGGCAAGGAGATTAAGTATTTTCTGGCTGAAGTAGCTTCTGAATTGTTTTGGCCTTCTTGTTGTGGTGATTGCTTGGCAATTTTGCAAGAATTACAAATGACTATATAAAAACCATCTTTTATTATTCTTGGACAAAGAGTCAGTAAAATATAAGGTCCACTTTTAATCCATAATGGAATCCCTCAAACAACTCAACTTTTAACTGCTGCTGGTAATTATTATTTTATTTTGTTCTATTAGATTTGAGTTCCATGAAAGCGAGGATTTTCTTTGTATTCCAAGTGCTTATCAGAAAGTTTCTCATATAGTAGGTGCTTAATAACTGCACTGGTCTATAATTTTTTAGAGATTTTAGATTTTAGAGAAAGAAATTACTTTAGACATCAGGTGATCTAACAAATTCATTTTTCAAAAGACAGAACTGAGACGCAAGAGGTTGTCACTTATGAAGTATTATGTATGTACTCATTAATAAAGATGGAATTCAAATATAGGTTCCCTGATTCCAAATCCAATGTTTTTTTATTATACCACATTGCCTCTTGTAGGATCATCATAATCAGAAAAATAGTAATGATTTTGATAATGTGGGCATTAATAGAACACTTTATTTCAGAATCACATGCTATTAGCAACAAAATTCTTAATATGTGATGTCAAAACTGTAGAAAGGCAACACAATAGCGAACATTCTTCTATGGTGGATGTATCAGAAAAAAATCAAAGAATCTTGAACTATTTTCCCATAATCATTGATAATTTAGCATTTTTTAAAAGAGTGATTATTCTTAAAGACTTAAGGATGCCTTAGTTGACATAAGAAAAAGTGACAGAAAGAAATTATAGGTCAAAAGCAAGATAATTATGTCAGTGACAGATGATCTCATCTAATTATTATGACTTAAAATTTCAAATGTGAACAATGATAGATTAAGATAGAGAACTACCCTGAGTCAGAAAGACCTGGGCTAGGTCAACCAACCAATTAATTAACATTGTTAAGCACCTGCTATATGCCAGAACTAACTAGGTACAAGTAATACTGTGCTAACACAATTGATTGTGCTGACACAAGATAAATTAGAAAAAAAATCAGGAGCAGCTTGGAAGAAGATTGGTCAGGAAAGATTTCATGTAGAAAGTGATATTTGAATTGAACCTCAAAGATAAAGAAAAGTTCTAGAGTATAGAAATGGAGGAGTGATATGCTCAAGGCATGAATGACAGCCAGTTCAATGAAATGCAAGTAGATTAAGTGCCACATGTAAGGAATAATAATAAAACTAACTCAGCCAGATCACAGCCTAAATGAAGAAGAGTAATATATAATAATATTGGAAAGATGAAAGCAGGGGTAAAAGGGGGTCAAGTTGTAAAGAGTTTAAATACAACTGGAAGATTTTATAATTGATATTATGAAAATTGCATTTTATCAAGTAGGAAATGACATAGTCTGGTATGCTTTAGGAAAATCACTTGGGAATTTACATAGAGGATGGAAAAACCAGGAAAAAAAACATCCAATTAGAAGCCTATTGCAAAAGTTTGTCTGGACAAGAGGGCCTGAACTATTGTAAGTAGAGGGAAGGAAATGAATGGGAGAAGTGTTGTGCCGGTAGAAACCACAATATCTGGCAAATGATGAAAGTGAATGAAGAGTTGACAATGATCTTAAGTTGTGAAACTTGATGACTAGAAGAATTGTGGTATCCTGGATAGAAATAGGAAGTTTGGAAGGGAGGTGAGTCTTGGGAGGAAAAGATAGTTAGGATTTGGATATATTGACCATGACATGAATATGGGATAGACATTGAGGATAAATGTCCAATAGACAATTGGTGATATAAGATTGGAGTTCAGGAAAGACATTTGCTATGGATTTATAAACCCAAGTGTCATCAGCATAGAGAGGGAAATTAAAAATAATAAAGCCAACAAGGAAGAGTGTAGCATTAGAAAAGGTCCCAAAATAGAGCCTCAGGACAGAACACCCATGTTTATGGGACGTGATATGGAAAATAATCTAGCAAAAAAGGAAGAGGTAAAAGGACAGAGGTAAAAGGAATCAGGTAAGAGTATTGGCACCAAAATTGGCAATACAAGCAGCAATAGATAAAAAGAGTATCCAGGAGGAAAGAGAGATCAACTACATCAAATGCAGTAGAGAGGTCAAGAAAAATAAAAACTGCAATCTATTTTACTTCAATTTAATTGACTTCACTTTGACTCCAATCATTGGCAGCTTTGGAGAGAGTAGTATCAGTTGAAGGATGAGATCAGGAGCTAAATTGCAAAGGACTGAAGTGTGAGTAAATGAAAAGAAAGGAAATGAAGGCAGCAAATAGAGATAGTCTTATCCTAAATGAATAGGGAACCACAATGAGAAATGATCTTTTCCTTGGGGAAATTATTTCTGCAGCTGTTTCAGAATTAATTGTAGAGAAGAGGAAGGAAAGAGAAGGAAGGAAGGAAGGAAGGAAGGAAGGAAGGAAGGAAGGAAGGAAGGAAGGAAGGAAGGAAGGAAGGAAGGAAGGAAGGAAGGAAGGAAAATGTCTCACTTATGGCATTTGTGTTCCCTAGTGCCTGTAAGTGCCATAGTAAGCACTTGAAAACTTCTTTTTCAGCACACATGGCATATACTTAAGTCATGATACCTGCCCTGAAGGAGCTTATAATCTAATAGGAAAAAGTAAGATAAATAAGCAAATAATGGCATATAATACAAGAAAGATCGTGCTGAATGATTTCTGGAACCAGTTGAATATGTATGGAATGAGGAATAAATTGGGAAGGACTTCATAAATGCAGCAATTACTCACTTGTACAAACATGTAGGAGATGAGCTGTTATAACCCTTGAGTCATATCACTCATGTTTTTAAGAGGAAGACATTAACATGTATCATTCCTAAGAACTTAGTCATATCTATCTATTTGGAACATTGATGTATTTTTAAAAAATCAAATAACAGCTTTTGTTCTGGTCATCAAAAGGGCAATACCGTATTGCCCTTTTAGCCATTGGTAGAATGAGCAAGAATGAACAACTTCATTTGAACATTAAGCTCCGAAATGTCAGAAAACCTCTTTCAGTTGACTGAACTATCTCATAAGAGGTAACAAAAATGAAGGTCCAGTTTTTCTCATATATAAAAAAATGGGCTGGACTAACAGATAGCGAAGATTCTTTCCAGTTTTAACACTTTAATTTTTTGCATTTTTTTATTTTTGGAATAAAACAAGCATTTCCAAGACATAGTATAATAAAAAGATGATTGCACATGAAACTGCAAATCTATTACATATAACTTTCTGTTCCTTTAATATATATTATAAAATAATCATGTAAATTTCTTCTCTTTCCCTCCCTTACCACCCCCTGTCATTTGACATATAATGCTATGATTATCTATAATAATATAATCAGAGGACTTGTAAAAATATCACTCTATGTAAAGGAATAATAGCAACAACTGTAGACATGCAGAAGATAAAAAGTCTTTTTACTAATAGTACCAATTAAGATTACCTTCTTGTCCCATTACAATTTATTATCCACTTTCTAACAATGTTTCCCAGCTACTGGTCAGCCCACATTATATTATAGCACATGTCCGCACTCAAATTTTTATAGTCTAAGAATCTTTTTTTTTCACAATCCTTTTACTCATTTGAACCTTTAAAATTATACTTCACACACACGCACACACACACACAGACACACACACACATTTTTTTAAAAGTTTAAAAAAAAATCCAAAACACCCTGACTAGAGTATTCTGACCAGGAATAGGAATCTGAAACACCTAAGTTAAAAATCTTATCTCAGACATTTACAAGCTGTTTGCCTTAGTTTCCTTAACTATAAAACAGGGATAATAATAGCATCTACATCATAGAATTGCTGTGAGGATCAAATGATATAATAATTGTAAAGCATTTAGCATAGTGCTTGTCTCATAGAATATGCTTAATAAATTCTAGTTATTGTTATATGTGGAATTTGTACTTTACTTTGGTTTGGCTCAAAATCAACAGGATAGATGTTCTCCTATAGTGTCTAGCACCCATCTTTCCAGTCCCCAGTGAATCTTCCACTCAGATGTTAATGTTCCTAATAATATTATTACATTAATTAATATTAATTATGACATCATGGATATCAAACTAGAAATTGTATTAACATTATTATACTATCAATTCTATTATCATGATATTTATTGTTATAATGTGATATGTAATGATATATAAATATAATAATAATATTCCTAAAACCCAGATTTAATCATATTCCTCGAGTCAAGAACCTCAGGAGTGCCCTGTTATCTCCACAATAAAATACAAGCTACCCCATTAAAATTCTTCACAATCTAGGTATGGCACACTTTTCCAAACACATTTCATTTTACTCTCCCTTCACTATATCTACATTCTAGGCAAACTTTCTATTTATAGAACTTGGTGTTCCATATCACTCCTGAAATTCTGAAAAAGGTATGCTCTCATGACTGAAATAATATTCTCCATTTTCCCTTCTACTTCTTAAAATCCTTCCTTCCCTTTATCTCAAGTGCCACCTTCTTTTTTTTTTTTTTTTTTTTTTTTTTTTTATTTAATACCCTTTTATTTACAGGATATATACATGGGTAACTTTACAGCATTAACAATTGCCAAACCTCTTGTTCCAATTTTTCACCTCTTAATCCCCCCCCACCCCCTCCCCTAAATGGCAGGATGACCAGTAGATGTTAAATATATTAAAATATAACTTAGATACACAATAAGTATACATGACCAAAACATTATTTTGCTGTACAAAAAGAATCAGACTCTGAATTATTGTACAAAGGTGCCACCTTCTTATGGGAAGCTTTTCTTCTTCCCCCTATTTGTTAGAAATCAATTATCTTGCAGTCTGTAAGATTAGATTGTGTGTCCTCCAGTAGAATATAAACTCCCTAAGGGTAAGAAGTTTAAAAAAAAAATTTATTACCTTTTTCTCCTCAGTTGTTGGAACAGAGCAAAAATCACTTATCAATTTAAGTGAACAATAGTTAACATCTATATAGCATTTACTATGCACCAGACATGTGATAATTATTATCTCATTTGATCCTCACAACAGTCCTGAGAGGTAGGTGATCCACTTTGCAGATATGGAAACTGAGGGAAGCAGAGGTTTAGCATACAACTAATAATTATCCAAGGTCAGAGAGTCAGGTTTCACTGTCTCCAAGCTCAGAACTGAAATGAGGAGAAACTTTCTTGTTATCCTAGAAGCAAATATCTTTCAAGCTAATATTCTCTAAGAAGGAGCACTGATTATCATAAATGAATATGATTACTCCTTTGGAAAGACTTCTCTTTATGGAAGTATTATGCAATGATAGTCGAAATGAAAATAAATAATAAATGATCATTTGCCCTGTGGACTAGCTGAAATTGCTATAAAGCTAGGGGGTGCGAATTGTGTTCCTTTATTTCCTTAGGAGGCTTGAATGGTTTCATTGTCCCAGAAAAAAATATACAGGAAATGAGATGATAAGATTAAGATTATAGCACCAATCCAAAAAGTAAGCAATCCAGCAGCACATGAAGTCCATTATGATACCAGCAGTTTTGCTGAACTAGTGATATTTCTTTCTCAATTTTAGATGATGGTAAAGGTAACGATGAAAATTTTTGCACAATAGAAAATATATGCTTGGTTCGTTTACATTTGAATTTGGGTTATTTCAGTTTGGGTCATGGACAAATAAAGGCTAGAACTGGGATAATATAGATGAAGAGGGTGAACCTAGAAGAAAGGCCACAGTTCAGTTATCTTTGGCATGAGCATTCATGGAAGAGAATCCAAAAATATGTTTAAAACCAGGAGATTGGCCTAAGGGGAGAAAGGACAAACGAATATCACTGGTCTGGTTCCAGACTGAAGCGAAGATCCAATAAGTTTGTGGCAAGTGATTAGGGGAGAATATTAAATTCAACTCACTTACTAGCTGTGTAGGCAAGCCTCTTTACTCTATTTGCCTCAATTTCCTCATCTGTCAAATCAGATGGAGAATAGTAAACTACTACAATATCTTTTTCCAGAAAAACCCAAATGGAATCACAGAAAAGATAGACACAACTGATAAATACTAAATAATACATATATATATATATATATATTATATATACACACATTTATACATATTTATATATATACATATATTTGTGTGTGTATTTATAACTTATATGTACCTAATTATTTACATATTATCTGCTTCATAGAATATGAGCTCCTTGAGGGAAGACACCATGCATTTATTTTTTTTTTTCAAATCCTAAAAATTGATTTAGGGCTGGTACTTAATAAGCATTGTGACTAACTGACTACTGTCTAGAGCTCTTTTGATTTACTATCCCTAGGACAGGACTAGTCCCAGAGTTTGAAGTCTAAAGAAATTAACAAGTGGGGTCACTTAGCCCCATTAGGACAGCTGAAGGCATCTTGCAACCAAATCATACATTAAATGAGATTCAGACTCTTTAAAATTGAATCAGAGTATATGACATCAACTTTATATCTTAAATGTTGTTATTAAAAAAGGTATTTTCCATGGCATGACATGCACATCATATAGTGAAAGTTGGATAGCTAAAAATAGACTAGCATCCATTGAAAGCAGTCCCCAAGAGAAGCCATTTTTGGCAGCCTGATCATAGTCTAATTATAATTTGTTGTCTGCAGGTGACTCTGTATAGCCCCAGGACTGAATTGTTCTCACCTCTCAGAGCCATCCATGTGATTCACTAATGACAGCTTTCTCCTTTAGGGCTTTTGCTCACTGAGGGCTCCAATCTTTTCAAATTACTGTCTCAGTCCCTTTTTCAGGCTCAAATTTATCACAAACTCATTCTGACTATTGATTAGCCTTTCCACTGTTCAATGCCTCCACTCTTCCATTGACAGTCATAGAATAACAGGTGTGTGTCCTTAACTGGTTTTGATACTTTTAGATAAAAGATACTATTTAACTGGTTTTCAGTTCTAAACTTCAAAAAGTTGATTGATGATTTTTATTATTGTATCAGTCTTCTTCAACTTGCATTTCCACTGGCTAAAACTCTAAGAAAAGTCAGAACTCCTAACTGGATTCCCTCAATGGATTTTCTGGTTTCATCAAGAAATTTAAAAATGTCTTGCGAGTACATTTCTTACATGCAATTTATGGCGAAGTTACAGCCCACCTGAAGAGAATTTGTCTATAGAAATGAAAGCCCTAAAAATTCTGTGATTCTCTTATCTTGCTCAAAGATTCAGGTCACACACACACACACATATATTGTATATATAATTTTATATTGTATATGTACTACATGTTATATGTATATATTATATGTATATATGCATAGAGATACATATACATATATGCATAAATACATGCATATATATGTTTTGCCTAAAAAGTTATTATCTTGATGATACAGATAGATTCAACCTTAGGTAGAAGTGATAAAAAGGCAAAGGGTATTTGGTCCCTTTTATTTCCATAGAGAGTCATGCCCCCATGCCCCAGTGCCTCCAGTTCATTAGGATCCCTCACTGCAGTGATACATTGAAAAATGTCACGTTACTCCTGACCTTTCTCTCCCTGAAACTATGCCAGAACTTACTAGTCCTATGACATCCTCCATGATCCTGCTCTGAATTAAGAATATCATCAGCATTAAAGATTATGGTTTGATATATCTTCCCTTTAAATACTCAAAACCTTGAATTAAAAGTGCCACATAGGAATTTTAGGTATTTGGTATTTTTTTTAAAAAATATTTTGTTAAGTTTTTAGATATTTAATTAAATTTTTCTCAATTATATGTGAAAAAATCTTAACATTCATTTTTCAAAATTTTGAGTTCCAACTTCTCTCCCTCTTTCTTTCTTCTCACCCCTCCTATAAAAGGCAAGCAATGTGATATCAATTATATATATATATATATATATATATATATATATATGAAGTCATGTAAAATATATTTCCAAATCAGTCATGCTGCAAAAAAATGCAGACCAAAGAAAACAAGAAAAATAAGGAAGTAAAAAAAGTATGCTTCCACTTGCACTCAGAATTCATCAGTTTTCTCTCTGAAAGTTAATAGTATTTTTTTCATCATAGTTCCTTTGGAATTGTCTTGGATCATGGTCTTTATAACAGTAGTTAAGCCTTTTACAATTGATTATCCTTACACAATTGCCTGTACTATGTACAACGTTCTCTTGGCTTTGCTCACTTTTCTTTGCATCAGTTAATACGTCTTTCCAGGTTTTTCTGAAACCATCAAGCTCATCATTTTTTATAATACAAAAGCATTCCATCACAATCGTTTACCATAACTTATTCAGCCATTTACCAATGGATGGCTACAGCCTCAACTTCCAATTTTTTGACACAAAAAAAGAACTACAATAAATATTTTTGTACAAAGACATCATTTTCCCTTTTCTTGCTGTCCTTGGATATAGCCTTAGTTGTCATAGTGTTAGGTCAAAAGGTTTGCACAGTTTTATAGCCCTTTCTCCAGGATAGTTGGATGAGTTTACAACTCTACCAATAGTAGTCTCAATTTTTTCATATCTCCTCTAGCATTTTTCATTTTCCTCTTCTGATAGGTGTGAGGTACTGTCTCAAAGTTGTTTTAATTTGCATTTTTCTAATTAGTAATGATTTAGAATGCTTTTTATGTGATTATTGAGAGCTTTGATTTCTTCTTCTGAAAACTGTCTGTTCACATTCCTTGACCATTTATAAACTAAGAAATGGAGCCCAAAGATTTCAAAGAAACATTCCAAGCCCTTCAAAATCATTCATTAATTTAAGTCAGTTAGGAAATATTTGCAGAGTACCTACTATGCAGGGAGAGGAAGGAATTGAGTATGGGAGAGTAGAAAGTGAAAAAAAGTCTTGGAATGTAGAAATGAGTGTGGTGCTATAGTGCAATAATGAATAGATTAGCATGTTTACTGCAAGGGATCTTTGTAGAGGAATGATAAAAATTCAAATTACCATGGCACATTGAAACCAAATTACTTCAGTCCTTGAGTACCAGGAAGGCCAACCTAATTAGAAAAGTATATTATACACACTTAAAAGCCAACACACTCATTTCGGATGTGTATGGGATGTAGATAGCAATTCTAGGAGATGAAGCCTCAATATAGGGAGGACATGAGAGGAAATCACCATTTTGGACCATCTGGTAGATTTCTACACTAATTATTCTTAATAACTAAGTGCTAGGTATTGATTATCTCAGAAACCTGGATTGGCGGAGCAGGGTTTTGGGGAAAAGGTTCACTCAGCTTTTGGCTACCACCAGAATCTCTGTCCAGAGCATCTGTCTTTTCTTTTTTGAATTGAGAATGACTGGGTCTGGTCCCTAGGCAGGAAATAGTAGAGATGAGATGCTCCACCAAAACATGAAAATAATAGAAATAGGGGTTCACAACTAACTTGATCCAGTCTGAGCAAATGGGTATCAATCTGTTCTCCACCAAGCACCAGAAACTAAGTGATACAGTAGATAGAAAGAGAGGGAGGGAGGGAGGGAAGAAGGAAGAAAGAGAGGAAGGGAGGAAGAAAGGAAGGAAGGAAGGAAGGAAGGAAGGAAGGAAGGAAGGAAGGGAAGGAAGGAAGGAAGGAAGGAAGGAAGGATGGAAGGAAGGATGGATGGAAGGAAGGAAGGAAGGAAGGAAGGAAGGATGGAAGGAAGGATGGAAGGAAGGAAGGAAGGATAGAAGGAAAGATGGAAGGAAGGATGGAAGGAAGGAAGGAAGGAAGGAAGGAAGGAAGGAAGGAAGGAAGGAAGGAAGGAAGGAAAGATGGAAGGAAAGATGGAAGGAAAGATGGAAGGAAGGAAGGAAGGAAGGAAGGAAGGAAGGAAGGAAGGAAGGAAGGAAGGAAGGAAGGAAGGAAGGAAAGCATATTTTTAAGGGAATGAAAAAGGGAAGGAGGTAGGAAGCAAAAGATGAACGGAAAGAGAAATCAGTTACTAAAAACCTACTATAACAACTCTGAGATACCACTACACATCTCTCAGATTGGCAAGGATGACAGGATACTGAATGTTGGAGGGGATGTGGGAAAACTGGGACACTGATACATTGTTGGTGGAATTGTGAATACATCCAGCCATTCTGGAGAGCAATTTGAAACTATGCTCAAAAAGTTATCAAACCGTGCATACCCTTTGATCCAGCAGTGATACTACTGGGCTTATATCCCAAAGGGATCTTTAAAAAGGGTTAAGGGGACCTGCATGTGCAAGAATGTTTGTGGCAGCCCTCTTTCTAGTGGCCAGAAACTGGAAACTGAGTAGATGCCCATCAATTGGAGAATGGCTGAATAAATTGTGGTATATGAATATTATGGAATATTATTGTTTGGTAAGAAATGACCAGCAGGATGAATATAAAGAGGCTTGGAAAGACTTACATGAACTGATGCTGAGTGAAATGAGCAGAGCCAGGAGATCATCATATACTTCACCAACAATACTACATAATGATCAATTCTGATGGACCTGGCCATCCTCAGCAATGAGATGAACCAAATCAGTTCCAATGGAGCAGTAATGAACTGAACCAGCTATGCCCAGCAAAAGAATTCTGGGAGTTGACTAAGAACCTCTACATAGAATTCCCAATCCCTATATTTTTGTCCGCCTTCATTTTTAATTTCCTTTACAGGCTAATAGTACACTATTTCAGAGTCCAATTCTTTTTGTACAGCAAAATAACTGGACATGTATACTTATTTTGTATTTAATTTATACTTTAACATATTTAACATGTATTGGTCATCCTGCCATCTAAGGGAGGGGGTGGGGAGAAGGAGGGGAAAAATTGGAACAAAAGGTTTGGCAATTGTCAATGCTGTAAAATTACCGATGCATATAACTTGTAAATAAAAAGCTATTAAAAAGAAAGAAAAAATGACCAGCAGGATGATTTCAGAAAGGCCTGAAGAGATTTGTACATGAACTGATGCTGAGTGGAATGAGCAGGATCAGGAGATCATTATATACTTCAACAACAATACTATATGATGATCAATTCTGAGGGACCTGGCCGTCTTCATCAATGAGATGAACCAAATCAATTCTAATGGAGCAATAATGAACTGAACCAGCTACACCCAGTGAAAGAACTCTGGGAAATGAGGGTGAACCAGTACATAGCATTTCCAATCCCTCTGTTTTTGTTTGCCTACATTTTTTATTTCCTTCACAGGTTAATTGTGCACTATTTCAAAGTCTGATTCTTCTTATGCAGCAAAATAACTGTATTGATATGTATACATATATTGTATTTAACATATATTTTAACATATTTAACATGTATTAGTCTACTTCTGGTGGGGGGAAGGAGGGGAAAAATTGGAATAAAAGATTTTGCAGTTGTCAATGCTGAAAAATTACCCATGCATATATCTTATAAATAAAAAGCTATAATTAAAAAATGATCCTTAATTAAAAAAAAAAAACCTACTATATCCCAGGCATTGTGCTAAGTGCTTTACAAATATTGATTTTTTTCATCTTCACAGCAGACTAAAGATAAGTACTGTTTTTACCCCCATTTTACAATTAAAGAAATTGAGGCAAAAAGAAATTAAATGATTTATCCAGAGTCACAGAACTAATAAGAGTCTTGGATTTGATTTGTATTTAGGTTTTCTTTATTACAGATCTAATGCTCTACCCACTATACCATCTGTGACCTCAGGAAAGAGATCTAAAGCTGGCCCTTTAGAGACCATCTAGTCCATTTTCCAGATGAAGAAACTGAAACCCAATCTGTTGAGAGGCCTGCCCAGAGTCCCATAGATAAGAAGTACCAGAGTTGAGATTGCAGCCCAGGTCTTCTGATTCCAATGCTCTTTGGACAACATCCAAGCTCTCCCAGCACTAATATTCTCTCTACCTTCTGGTGATGATATCTAGTGATATGAATGTAAGTTGGGAAATAGGGAAATGTTTTAGTTCAAATAATGGAATTAGGCTGGGAAGGCCTGCTTCCTACTTTCCCTCCCACCTGACAATAAGTGAAGATTCAGGATGTTTGGAGAGCTACCAGAGAGATTAAATGAGCAACCCTGAGCTTGCTGGAACGAAAGATTGGTAAACCCTGAAATGGATTCCTGAGGAAGTGGTGGTGTTTCTTTTTCTGGAAAAACTGAAGTCCAAGAAGAGAATGTTTTCTTGCCCAAAATTTTTTCCAGTAATTGATTCTAACCTCTGCATCACTTTGGCAGTGAACCTGAGCCATACTTTAGACTTTGCCCAGATGGAGTATTCAATAACCTGATATTTGGTTTTGCTTGATGAAGTTGTTTTTATTTGTAGCCTACATTAAAGTTAATTAAAAGTTCATGCTTTCTATTAATAAGCTACACTAGGTATTTAGAGAAGCCAAGAAAAAAAAAAATGAGAACTTTAGACATTCTCTAAGTTTCAAATTCCTCTTTTGTAAATTATTTTAGCTGAAATTTAGACAAGGTTTTCTAGCTGGCAAAGCATTTTATACCCATTATCTCATTTGAGCTTCATAACAACCTTGTGTAATACATATTATGGATATTTTTATTTTTATTTTACAGATGAAAAATGAGACTCAGAGAAGTTAAATGATGTATGGGTCACATAAGATGACAGAGGGGGTATTTTGATGAAGGCATTTTTTTTTTCCAAATCATGTTATAGAGAAGTTCACATATGACTTCTCTATAACATGAAAACTTTTGGCTAGATAATCTTCGAGATGCTTCATAGTTTTAAGAGTCTGTGGTTATTACTAGAAATCTTTGAAAGTTCCTACTTGGGAATAACCTAAATTGATCACTGTCATTTGGAACTATGATGATCCTTCCTTTACAATCTTTGGTGCTATCCTTTACTTGAATTTCTCCCCTACAGTTTCATTATCTTTAGGCACCAAAGAGATATGAAAAAGCCAAATGGGAGGAGTGAAGGGTGGAAAAGAAGAGAGAGAGAAGGAAGGGAGCACTCCCCAAAGATAGCAGTAGGGTTATGCTGGAAATCTGGTGGAACTTTTAAAAGGACAGAGGCTCTCTGTCTCTGTGTCCTTCTACATCTGCATGTCTCTTTCTGTATGTCTTTCTCTCTGCCTCTCTCTCTCTCTTTCTCTCTCTCTCTCTCTCTCTCTCTCTCTCTCTCTCTCTCTCTCTCTCTCTCCCCCTCTGGCATTTACTCTTTCAGTGTTTTCATTTGCAGCCTAATTTTCAGGGACAGTTGCTACAATGGGAAAAGATTCATGTATCTTATCTCGCAGACAGTCATTTGGTATTTCCTTGAGTTGTCTCTAGGGAGTATGTACATGTGTATATGGGGGATGGGAATGGCGGTAAGGCTGTGGGGAAGTAGAGAGAGAATTCCCCACCTCAAGATGCCAATGCAAACATATGACAGCCTCTGTCCTTTTAAAAGACCTTGCAAACCAGCATGACCCTGAAAGCTTTCCTCTATAGAAAACTCTTTCCCCCTTCCACCTTTCTCTCCTATCCCCAGAGCTATTGAGCTCTACATTTCTATTTTGGCACCAGAAGTTAGGAATGTAGTGAGTTGGGGGGTGAGAGTGGGAAAAGGGAAAAACAGGTAAGTGCTTCCCATAAGGAGATACTTACTGCCAGCAAGTGTTATGCATCTTAGACATATCTAGGAGTGAAATTACATCCTTTTCAGTATAGTCATTCCTGAAGGACTGGTTAAAAACAAGGTCCACTAGAAAGAGCTGCCATGTTATACTGACAAGAGGAACCAAAACAACATCACTTTATTGATATTAGCTTTGAAGTTCAAATTTCCTTCTACACTTCATATCTCAACTGACTCCAAGCAAATGAGAGCTATTTGCCAAATTTTAAAGGTACAGTCTCCCAACCATGCTGCTCCTTCCTGGAAATAAAGATTTTTACTTTTCCAGAGGAAAAGACTACACAAAGGGAATGCTTTTCCTGCTTGTCCCTGGGTCATGGTAAGGAGCAGTATTGATGGCTAGTTGTGATCTCATAGATTATATCAAAACTTAATAGTAAGGAGACCTGACCAGCTAAACCAAACAGCTGAATCTGATGGATGGGGAAAAAACATCAGCTACAGCAGTTTCTTCAGTCTTTCCTACAGGAAAATGCCTTTTCCCTTTGTCTTCATATTTCTCATGTCAGGTTAAAGGCATTTGTTTCCATATTAACAACTATTCCTCCAACATCCCATACCCTGCATGAGACCGAATTCTTTGACTTTTGAGGAGTTTTCTCCAGAGGCTGAAAAATGATTCCCAACAAGGGTTCCTCTGTGGCTTTATTCAAACAAACTTTGAACCTCCTGGCTAACCGTGATTGAAAGAAGATCTCCGTCCATGATGTTATGCATTACAGTGGGGCCCAGTGGGGATCCTGAAAACGGATGAGTTTTTTCTCTCTGATTATAATTTTATTATACAAAAATTTTGTAGGCCCATCTGACTATATTTGTCATTCATACTTTTCTTTTTTTTAGCCAATTCATTTTAATAGTTGAATTCAATTATGTTGGAGTTAGTATAATAGCTTTTAATGACAAAAGCATATGTCAGAATATAAAGAGATTTTTAAGAAATATATATTAAAGTTTTAGAAATAAGAATTCATGTTGCTATCATGAAGACTGTTTCCATGTCTTTAAATAAACTACATAGAAGTTGTCCTAAATAAGACAATAATTGAATTGAGATACATACATATATTTGTGTATTTTATTATGTATATGTGTTTGCATAAAGTTTTTCTTTATATTTATATTTATATCTATGAGTGCCTGGAACACTAATAAATTCTGG
The DNA here is from genome assembly GCF_902635505.1 of Sarcophilus harrisii. Classification (NCBI taxonomy): domain Eukaryota; kingdom Metazoa; phylum Chordata; class Mammalia; order Dasyuromorphia; family Dasyuridae; genus Sarcophilus; species Sarcophilus harrisii. Next base: position 65,016,032 of record NC_045426.1, on the reverse strand, counting down.
ATATGCAGGTATATGTATTTATGTATATATACACACATATTATATATATATATATATATATATATATCTCACATACACATACAAATACACACATATCATAATAGAGATATGTCTAGTTATAGAATGTGAATCTTTTCCTGAAATGGAAAGAGCCAATAAGAACAATTTGTTCCAGTGACCATGAAGGCAGTTGAAATAGGCTTAGAGTTTGGTCAGACCTCAGCAATAGAGAGATCATCCACTGTATCTCAGTCCATTGCTTAGGTATCCTGACTTTTGTCTTGCCACTAGACTCTGACAAAAGTTAATGATGTCTCTGGAAGAGAAACTGGGGGTGAAGACTGTGTGCTACTCTGACTCACAATTCCATTTCACTCAATAGTCACCTGTGATGTCATTTGTCCTCTTCAAAAACTAAAGACAAACAACAATATATACTACATATGTGTATATAGGGATCTATAGATGTGAACCAATTCCCAAATAAAAGAGGTTCTTGTCCCATGTTGATGATAGATTTAGAGTTCGAATAGACTTTGGAAATGATGATGCCTAACTCCCTCATTTTATACACAAAGAAAGTAAAGCTCTTTGAGCTCATATACTCAAAAACTAACTTGGAATTTGAATTTAGCTTCTCAGACTGCAAATTCAGTACTCTTTCCACTATACCATACTGCTTCCCATTTTGAGGGTGTTTCTGGCTCCAATATTTCCACCAATATTGTTAACAATGTGGAAACGGATATTAAGTAATTGGATGGGCTGTTATCTCACTAAAAAGTTCATATTTGTTTGTATACTTTGAGAAAGTAATGGAAAAGATTTTTTGTTGTTTTTACTGGATTGCAAATAGATACACAATCCTAGTAGTGAAACATAGTAGACCAATTTCAGGAATCATGCCTTTTAGTGGAAATAAATACAATAGTCTTCTATTATCAGCATAGTGACAACAATAATAATATACAAGTTTGTAACTTAAAGAGTTGTAACACTTATAGGTTTGCAAATCACTCTACGTATGTTATCGCATAAGGGAGTGAAAAAGAATTGGGCAAAATGTTACTTTTCCTTGCCTTAGAGAAAAATATTTCTGGGCTGCTCTGGCATCTTCTTAACTCTTGGTGTGGCCCTGTAAGTACATGTGTTAATTAAATTACCTTGAATTTATATGGAGATTTTCCTTCCAAAAAGCTCAAAACAACAAGAAAATCATGATTTCCATTCTGAAATGAACTCTGCCACTGACCCTTTGCTGACATTGAGCATTTGACCTCTCTGGAGATCTGATCTTGAAAGAGGCTAATAATACTTGCTTAGGAGCTCACCAGGATGTTGGGATAATAAACGAGTTAATTGTTAATAAATCACTTTAAGATCCTAAGAATGGACTTTGGCAACATAAAGTGTTCTGTAAATCATTTGGCAAAGCTTCCCCTCTGCCACCAGGCATATATAGCTTTCTCTTTTCTTCTAGTCCAATCACCCCAAACCACAGGATTCTTAATTTATGAATAATGCAAAGCCTACTCATCAAGGGCTATTTACCAATGGCCCTCCTTTTCAGGACTGCTAGATTCGAGTGATTTCAGCTGGAATTATACTAAGACATGAAACATTCCCAATTACAGACATTTTAAATGAAGAGGCTTCACTTTTGTATGGAGCTGATGAAAAGAATTACAAAGGATAATTTTTACTCAGAATATAAATAGCCTTGGATCACTGGGGTTATTCCATTGATTTGGTTGCAAGAGCATTGCTTTTTAACACCTGAATATTTCCCAAACAACTCCTGATGAACTGATCTAAAAAAAGAAAAAGACATCATCATTTTGCCTTTCTAGCTTCTGGGAGAGCTTTAGAGCTTCCTAAAAAGTGGAGACAGTCATACCTCACTAATCCAAGAAGCATTTATTAAACAACTACTATGAGGCAGGTACTGAATTAAATGTGGAATGTGTAAAGACAAAGGATGAAATAACCATTGCTCTGAAGGAGCTTCCATGAGGAAGGAAGGGGAGGAATATAAAAATTCTTTTTGAAATCAATGTTGCACAAAGTTATTTTAATTCTGTTAACTAGGGGCAAAATTTGGTCCTCATCTTAGACAAAGAATCACTAAGTTGAGAGAGTTTGGGAAAAGATATTTAGTTTAGCCTCCTGTGAAAGTCATCCTGGACAGACAATCTAATTAAAGAATTCAAGGCAAATAATGTAACCATACTCTGTTCCTCACTCCAGAGTTTTTTTTCCAATGGGACAATTGGATATTCTTCTTATGTTCAACTGAAAGTTCTTCACTGGTAAAAATTATAAAACTTCTTATCCTATAAAATTCTGGTCCTTGTCTTATTCACTAAGTGCTTTGAAATTCCCCTATTCCTTCCAATATTTCATGGATGCAGATATAACTATCAGGCTCTCCATCTGTTATCCCAAAATCTCACTGTAGCCTGGTTTTTGCATGTCAGTCTTAAAAATCCCCAAATCATGCTGGCTTTTTGTCATAGGGACCTATGTTCTATAGTAAAATATAGAACTATTCTTCAAGCAAGTAGAGTTCTAATTCTGGATTAACACAGTTCTTGGTACATATTATTATTACTTTTCAATTGTGCCTCACTCTTCATGACCCCATTTGGAGTTTTCTTGGCAGAGAAAACTGGAGTGATTTGCCATTTCCTTTTCCAACTAATATTACAGAGAAGGAAACCGAGGCAAACAAGGTTAAGTAACTTGCCCAGGATCATAGGGCTAGTATCTGAAGTAGAATTTGAACTCAGCAAATGGAGACCTCCTGCTTCCAGGCCCAGCACTCTAACCATTATATCTCCAATTGTTCTTAAAATAAGTACTTAATAAATGCTAGTTGACTACAGCTGATTAGTTCTGTGCCCTCACTTTCTAGTTTTAACTTTAAAAAAAAAAAAAACTATACGGCAGTAATGAACTGAACCAGCTACACCCAGGGAAAGAATTCTGGGAGATGACTATGCACCACTACATAGAATTCCCAATCCCTCTATTTTTGTCCACCTGTATTTTTGATTTCCTTCACAGGTTAATAGTACACTATTTCAAAGTCTGATTCTTTTTGTACAGTAAAATAACTGTTGGGATATGTATAATTATATTGTATTTAATTTATGCTTTGACATATTTAACATGTATTGGTCAACCTGCCATCGGGAGGTGGGTGGGGAGGAGGGGAAAAATTGGAACAAAAGGTTTGGCAATTGTCAATGCTGTAAAATTACCCATGCATATAACTTGTGAATAAAAAGCTATAAAAAAAAAAAAAAGAATAATAAATGAAAGTGTACAAAGTCTGTAGGAAAAAAAAATGATGAAGGCTTTTTATCCAGACTATGATACACAGTTAAATGGAGAGACCATGAAACTGATCTAGCAGTGGACATACATTCAAGTGAACCATATTCATGATTGAACATGAAAATGAAAACATGATGGATTGCTCTGAGAAATAGTAAAATATTTTCAATGTCCTAAGTTTATCCCTGAAACAATGGCTCATTTTAGAAATATCACTCATCTTCTAGTAATGCTTTGTGATGACAAGTTAGAAAATACCACAGTCTCCAGAGAATTAAAATTTTGTGTCACCCAAAAAAGAATAAAATGGAACATGGTAAGTTTGTAAGTAGCAACTTACAATGAAAAGTAAAACAGGAAAAGTGACACAGAGTACTTTATGAGAAAGATGGATGACCAGAAAAGGAAGCAGGCCACTTATGATCAAATCAAGGGATAATGGATGGACATCCTATGTTCTAATGACAGCTCTCCAAAATCAAGAAGTCTAAAGGAAAGCCCCATTAAAATGTAAGCTCCTTCGGGGTAGGGCCAGTGTTTTTGTTTTTTTTTTTTTTTTTTTGTATCCTTGCGCTTAACACAGTGCCTAGCACATAGTAAGAGCTTAATAAATGCTTGTTGAGTGATACAGAAAAAAAAAAAAAAAAACAACATACTTTTCAGAAATGCCCACAAAGACATTATTGATGACTAAGAAATTAAATGATGTCCAATATACTCAATTTAAGAAGATAGGAAAATATGTAAAATGCGTATTGAAAGATTCCTTTAAAAAAATATAGTTTAAGTATTAGCACTTATAAGGGTTATGTGAGAAATATATTTATTCCTCAAGGAAACCAAATAAATGAAAAGACATTATTATAAGTCAAGAGTATCAGATTACTTACAGTCCCAAGTAACTTTGTCCAAAACAGGCTGAAAAAATTCAGTTGTTGCATTATATATGTTTAAATAGCAATGACTTTCTACATTACCCTTAAATAAACAATTCATCAAAAATAACTTGCTAATCACTTAAGATTTGCTGAGCACTGTGCAAAATTCTAGGAACACAAAGAAAGGCCAAAGTTGTCTCATTCCTCAAAGAGGTGATTGATGTTCTCATGGGGAAGATAAACATGTTATTGACTTGTGTAGGGAGAGTACTAATGACTTTTCTTTGCCACGGTTTTCTGTCTTTTGGTTCCATCTCTGACCAAATGGCTTCATAATCTTGAGTAAGTTATGACTTCTCTACAAATAACTAAAGGCCATTTGATCTCCAACTCTGATACCAGACTTGTAGACGAATCAGACTCTACTCTCTTAGTCTCACTTTCCTCATTTCTAAAATGAGGTCTAATTAGGTATTTTCTAAGGCCCTTCCAAATCTACCTCGGTTTCCTCATCTGTCAAATGAGCCAGAGAAGAAAATGGCAAACCACGTTAGTATTTTTGCATAAAAAAGCCCAAAAGAAATCACCGAGACTCACATTCTAATAGTGTTGGATCCCAAAATGAATTTTTTAGTAGTTCGTCACAACTATTCTTCAAATCAAAAATATCTGCCATTCTTTTTCTTCTATATTTGTTCTAAGCCGGGTCTGACTCAAGTTTTTATTTTTATTTTCACTTTTCTTTATCCATCCTTGAGCTTGTCCTAATGAAGTTCATTCTTTTTCTTGACCATTTCTTCAATGTTTTGACATAATTCTTCATTTTGTCCTTTTATAAATTATTCATTTATTCCAGATAGAACCAGAACTAAGTCAAGGTAACAGGATTTTGTCTAGTCTATTGAAATTCAGAGGAGGCTAGTAGCATTGTCCTGAGGTTACATGAATGAATTATTGTATAGCATGGATGGGAACAAGTGAGTCAGAATCTACATCATTAGAAAAAGTATACCCATGTGTAAGATAACAGCCATCCTGGACCATCAGAGACAGAATGAAATGAGTTCAGACACCAGACTTTGGATGTTGTTGTTATTGTTCAATTGTTTTCAATCATGTGACTCTTTGTGATTTCTTTTGGGTTTTTCTTGGCAAAAATACCAGAGTGGTTTGCCATTTTCTTCTCCAGCTCATTTGACAAATGAGGAAACTGAAGCAGATAGGATTAAATGACTTGTCCAGGGTCACACAACCAGTAAGTCCACTCTTTTTGACTCCAGGCCTGGCAACTCTATCTACTGTACCATCTAGCTGCCCAGGGTTTGGATAGTTGTATTATTTACCTAGCTGGAGAGTTTGTAGGCTATAAATCATTAATCTACCACTTCACAAGGCCTTATTCTTCTCATCCCTAAATTGAACCAGAGAAAAGGAACAAAACTAACTGAAATGACTGTAATATTGATTTAAGTCATGAAGTGCTTGTAAACTTTAACAACCAGCTCTCTCCCCACCCACCCAAATAAACTACATTGTTAAGGCTTTTAAAATTAACCCACATTATTAATATTTTCTTCATCACTTTCTTGAGTCTAGACAATTAACAAATTAATAAATCAAATTTTAACTGGTAATTTTTCAATTTCTGACTTGTTAATGATCACACTGAAAATTTTGTAATTTGCTTGAAAACTGGTTAGACATGTATTGGTCAACCTACCATCAGGGGGGAGGGAATGGGGGAAAGGAGGGGAAAAATTGGAACAAAAGGTTTGGCAATTGTCAATGCTGTAGAATTACCCATGCATATAACTTGTAAATAAAAAGTTATAATAATAAATAATTAATTAATTTAAAAAAATAATAAAGTGTTGAACAACAACAACAAAAATAACTGTTTGGAATTGGTTCCAGCAAACATTTCAGTTTAGGATACTTAAAGGCAATTGCCTTCACATATTTAAATTTGCAAATGCTTTAATGCCGTTATAACATTCATGGAAAAAAATTACCCATTTCCTCCTATTATATGGAAAAATAAACACATGAAAAAATATTATTAAAAAATGAAAGTTCTTTTTTTAATAATAGCTTTTTATTTTTCAAAATACATGCAATGGTAATTTTTAATATTCACCCTTGCAAAATCTTATGTTCCAAATTTTTCTTCAACCTTCTCCTCTCCTCCCTCCCCTAGACAGCAAGTAATCCAATAAAGATTAAACATGTGCAGTTCTTCTAAATATATTTCCACCTTTTTCATGCCTATATTGTGATTCACATTCAGTCCCCATAGTCCCCTCTCTGGATGCATATAGCTCTCTCCATCACAAATCAATTGGAATTGGTCTGAATCACCTAAAAATGAAAATTTTTGAAATTAAACAGGGAAGCATTTGTCACTTATAGCTCCCATGGGAATTATGCTCCATATATTTCTTTCCATTTGGGGTGGAGGATAGGAATAATTCTCACAATGCTCATTTTTAGAGGTAGCTAAGTAATGCAGTGAATAAAATACTCGGCCTAGAATCAGAAACAACTCAGATACTTATTAACTATGTGATCCTGAGCAGTCACTTAACTTTTGTCTGCCTCATTTTTCTCATCTATAAATATAGAAATAATGATAGCACCTTCCTCACAGGGTTTTGTGAAGATAAAACAAAACTGATAAAGAGTTTTATAAACCTTAAAGCAATGAAATCAAACTGAATAGAAGGAGGGACAGTACTAAACAATAATAAGCATGTCTGCAGGCCATATATTGACTTAGAAAACTATATATTAACCTTTTCTTTGTTCAATTGTATTTTTACTTATTTTGTTAAATATTTCTTAATGATATCTGAATGTATTTCCAGATGCAATCAGTAGTGTTCCAATCTTATGTTCTGTTGCAGACCACTCTGCATGATGACTCTCCCTTAAAGTATTATATAAATGCTATTATTATCTATACACTGAATTGGATGGCAGCTAAGTATAAGAGATACAATATACTGTGGGGAAAAAAATGCTGATATAAAAGGAGCTGGATTCAAATCCAAATTTTGCTTTCTTCTATCTGTGTGACTTTGGAGAGGAAGGGGGTGGAAGATGATGGATGGTGGGGAAATTTAAACTAGATGATACTGAAGAATTCACCTAACTCTAGTCCTCCCATTTAATCTCTACTTGTCAAGACGTCTTTGTCTTGTGATGGAGCCCTAAAAGCACCAGTTCTACTGTCTATATTTTATTAGTCAACCATATTTCAATGCATAGACATAGCCTAAACTCAGTGCTGAATATTCCAAAATTTCCTTTCATCTCTGTCCCTTTCTTTTTACTGTTTTGGCAAATACTTGTAGAGGTCATGGATATCGACAGCTTCTGAATAGGCATCCATGATAAAATGCTTCTTTGCCAAAAGGCTGTCTGAAAGCACTGCTGCCAAACTTCCACAGGGACAGCCTTGAAAAATAGTTTGAGAACCCTTTAAGGCTGCCACAGTTTCCTTTAATTCCAAGCCTTCCCACATAAGACATTGCCCACATACTTCTACAACCCATTTATGCCCACCCACCAAAGCTGAAAATCATATGTCACACTTTTAGACACTGGTTTACATTGATATACACACCCTATTTTAGATAAACATTATTCTTATGGTAAAAGTGATCATTATAATATAAAGTTTGTGCCTAATGGAATTCCCTGTGGCTCAGTAATTTTAAAGAGATCGAGAAAATTATTATTTGATGTTCTATCTCTGGATTCTTTTTCTTAGGTTCATGGGCAAGATTGGCCAAATGACTGGCTCTGGGACAGTGGGAAAGTCTAATTTATTTCTCTTTTTTAGTGTTCTTTATTTTCTTAATTGGCAAGAGTTCTTTATTTTCTTCATTGGTTCTGGGATAGTTCTGTCTTAAGACAGAAGACATAAACAAGAGTTCCCCGCATGGCTGGGTTTGGGAAGTAGAAATCATTCATCTTAATATGGGTATGTAATGAGCAACTTATTTTCAAAGTCCCATTAGGTAGCCATACAGAACTCCATGTTGAATACTCAAGAACTACAAAGATTATGTATTCTTTGGCTCCTAGGACATGTTTTACTCAAAGTAAAGGACCAGGTCATAAAGAAGAAGACAAAATTGACAATAAAAATTTTCTGTGACCAACCAGAAGATTTGGACTCCTCCATACTTACCAGGTATTTCTTCATTAGGTCCTACAGGTCACAGATTAGCAATATATAGTCTGCAATGATGAATATAATAAAAGCTTTCTCCTAAATAGTGGGATTCAAATGAAGCTACTTGACTATGATTTTAAATCTAAATCACTCTGACTTTCACTGGTTGGCTAATAAAAGGCTCTAACCCAAACTTCACTTTCTCATTGTTTTGGTTTTGTTGACTCAGTGAATAATTGTTTCTTTTCCGGCCAGAAATTCTGAGTCTTTTCTACCCTAGTCAATTCTTTTATGAAAGCAAAATAGACAATCTTTTGGCTCAATTCTTAGTCTTTAACTACCAAATGAATGGGAAAGATCTGGAAAGTAACTTAATTTAAAACCGCCAAGGTCTTCCATTGCATCCAGGGCCATTGCCAATCATCCTAATCTGTGTCTTCCCAGTGGGTCTCCATGACTGGAGGAGACAGTGAGGGTGATGACTTTACATAGCTCTGCCTCACTAAAAGTCACATCACTTGCAAGTCAAAATATCACCCTCCTGAAGTCATTGGTCCTCTTCAAGAATGGAAGATGAACAACAACAGCATCTTGATAGAATGAAAACAGTTAAGAACAGACTTGTTTTTTCCAATTAGAGGGGAATAATGTGTTGTAATAGGAGGAAAAAATAACTAGAAAAAGTACTATCAGAATACCTGAACTAAAATTCTGATTTAAACTAGGTGGTAGAGTGAATAGAACACTGGATTGACTAGGTAACCCTGGAAGAGTGAATTAACCACTGTCTGCCTCAGTTTCCTTATCTATAAAATGTAAATTAAAACTATCCCCATATAGAGTTATTATAAGGAAAGTCCCTTGCAAAACTTAAATGGCAATGCAACTTATTATTAGAATCATAGCAACCTTGATTTTGGAGGAAATCGTCAAGGTCATATAATCCAGTCTCTTGTCCAAAGCAGGAAACCTTGAAGAACAGTTACTGGAAGGCTAGAAGTACAAGGTCCAAAGCAAAATGTATATTTTGGCCTCAATCTCTTACTTTCAACAAGCCAAGAGACCCCAGGAAAGACTAATGCATGTTGGCTCTGCTTTTTCCTGGCTACACTTTTCAATCTCAGTTACTGCAATTAGGTGACTCTTTAGGCTTCAGATCTTGGCTCTATCATGAAATTGAGTCTCTCTCACAGTCTGAAATGGTTCTGGGATTAGCCAACTATTGGCTAGCAAAGTAAAGCACCTTCCCCATGGGTCTCCCTGCTAAAGAATAGATTCCAAGGGGCAGCTAGATGGTGCAGTAGGCAGAACACCAGCCCTGAAGTCAGGAGGACCTGAGTTCAAATCTGACCTCAGATTCTTAATACTTACTCGCTGCAAGACCCTGGGCAAGTCACTTGACTCCAATTGCCTCAGCAAAAAAAGAAAAGGACTAGATCCCAATTAGGTTTTGTTAGCTACCCAAAGCCCCTCCTACTTTGTAAGAAAAATCCTCCATTACCTGAGGGTTGCTAAGAATTATTCTGTCAATTTTTCTAGTTAAAGTCAAATTTTCTAGTTAAAACTTTACTCTGCAGTATTAGCCCTGAGGAAGTAAGCACCAACTAGAATGTAAACTCTTTGAGAGCAGGAATTGTTTCATTCTTTATACATCTCTATTTGTTGACCAATCCATAGACAATGCAAAACTTAATGAAAGACCAAAGACTATAAGATTCACAGTCCTAATCATCCCAGTTGACCAAAATCTCTCATTAACACTCAATAAAATTTAATTTATTTCAACATTTTTTAATATCTGTTTTGAGCAAGGTACCTTGCTAGGTCATTATAAGTATAATATGCATTTAACAGAGGCTGACACTTCTGAGCAGAAGAAGTAGTCAGTGATTTGGAGTTCTCAAGAGAGGAGTCTTTTTTCTTCAAGCCCCCTTCCCATCACACTCCTCTTTGAAAAGAGGAACAACTTGAGATTTGGACTAGAAGTGCTTCCTTCAAAGCTAATGAACCTGAAAACCTCCATATCTATCTATTGAAAAGTTGGCCCCTGTTGAAGGCATATTACAAAAGAAAAAAAATTTTTTCCCTGCCTCTGAAGAATGTACAATCTACTAGTAGGGATATAACATGAACACAGATAAGTAAATATGGCCTAATATCAGGAGAAATGCAAAAAGTCTGGAATAGAGGTCAGGGTGGGAAGAAGAAGACAGGAGAAGAGAGGAGTTGGAGTTAGCAATGCATGCCAGATATAAGGAACAGCCTGGACAAATGCAGGAGAAGAATTCTGAGCTGGCCACAAATGTTCTAATCTGGCTAGAACATTGAATGTAAGAAAAGGAATAATGGGAGCTAATAGTAGAAAGGTAGAATTGAGCCAGACTGTAAGAAGTCTCCCAGTTTTTTTCCATGTAACAACAGAAACACCTCCTTAATGCTCTAGGAGGGTGGAGTTAGGTGGAGGAAGTAGGGTTCTTGATTCTCCACTGGCAGGATGAAATGACCAAAAAGAATAATCAAACACTTGCTCTGTATTCTGAAAGGCAATGTACATTTTGATATTTTCTTATCAAAGGTGAATTGGCTGATAATTTAAGAAGGCAAAATAGTTCTTTGCCTTCAAACCCCTGACATGTGGCTTAATTTCATGTGAATATATTAGCCTCCTCTATGTAAACCTGATGGCAAAAACTAAGAAAAAAAATTCAGTATCTATTGTGTGCAAAGACATTGAAAGCACACAAACAAAAAATGAAATGGTTCCTGCCTTCTAGCTTATTTATATTTTATTAAGAAAATAATGTGATTCAACTTAATATCAATTGTCATACATGTGCTCTGGATCACTTTAATCCTCTGTGTCCTTTCTTAGAATCTTAGTCTCAAACTATGTAGCCAGAGAGCCAAGAGACCTGGTTTCCAATCTAGAGTCCATATTTTACTAATTGTGATCTTAGACAACTCCTTTTTAGCCCTCAGTTTCTTCACTGATAAAAGGCCAATAAAGCCTGAAGGCAGGGGACTGAATTAGCTGACCTCTTGTTGTCCCTTGGAACCTCAAGATTTATGACTCATTTTAATTCCTTTTAAGAGTCAGTAACTTTCAAAAAGAACAGTAGAACCTCAGAAAAACATACTTTACACTCAGAAACATATTCCATCCAAATTAAGCATAGTTTAACTGCTAGGGTATAAGGAAATTTCTTATTAATCACTGAAAAGCAAACAGGGGAAGAATGGAGAGCCTCAGCATTCTGACCAATGTCCTAGTTCAAGTATTTACATTCTTCTCTTCCAAAACCACTTTGGGCCATTTTAGTTGGCTCAGTTATTTTTGACTTGGACTCTTGAAATAATGGCCAAGCATTTCTAAGGGAGCTCCATAAGGAGTATGTTCCAAGCCAGCCGAACTTGCCTGCTGGTAGGTGAAGAGACATGAGGAATTTCCTTTCTATTTAAGAAAAGCACTGAATGCTGTGAGTTTGTGTAATGTGGTAGGAGAATGGCCTTGATGGAAACTAAAGATCTGCTAGACATTGAAATACATAGCATTACAAGTGAACATGTTACAGACTCAAAATGCTCAAGGAAATTGAATCTAGTGGAAGAATCCCTGCTAAAAGCACATGTACACGTTTACTGCACCATCCGTTCCCATGAGGCAAATCTGTACCCACATACAACCAACATAGGGACCTTTCATAATTAAGGATAACAGCAGAGTTTCATAGGAGCCACAGACCTGCCTCAATCTAATTCATAGAAGCCCATGAGCTAATCCAGGCTTGCTTCACATTAAGTACCTGCTATGATTTAAAGGGGATTGGGAAGGTCTCTTTTTCCTACCCCCAGCCCTCATATGGCACTTTCTTCAGTCTTCACGTTTGGTTTTTTTCTGTTAAGGAGGAGCCATGAGAAAGAGCAACAGCGGTCTTATTTACACACACACACACACACACACACACACACACAATTAGAAATCTTGATCTAGAAGAAAAGGTCATCTAGACTAACACTCACTTTATATATTGAAAAAGAGGTCCAGCTCAGTTAAGTGAGCCCTTAAGATCATATAGGTAATAAGCATTAGTGACAATATTTGATTTTTGGTTTTTGGGTCTCACGTGGCAAAAGTCTTAAGTAACTTGTCTAGGGTCACATAGTTAGTGTCCAGTGCCTGAGGCCAGACACTATTATTATTAAATAATAGCTTCTTATTTTCTAAATATATACAAAGATAGTTTTCAACATTCACCCTTTCAAAACCTTATGTTACACATTTTTTCTCCCTCCCTCCCACCCACTCACTCTCCTAGACAGTGAATAATACAAAATATATTAAACATGCAATTCTTCTTCCACAATTATCATGCTGCACAAGAAAAATCAGATCAAAAAGGGGAAAAAATGAGAAAGAAAACAAAAAGCAAACAACAACAAAAAAGGTGAAAATACTGTGTTGTGATCCACACTCAGTTCCCACAGTCCTCTCTCTGGATGCAGATGGCTCTCTCCATCTCAAGTCTTTTGGAATTGACCTGAATCACTTCATTGTTGAAAAGAGCCATTTCCATCAGAATTGCTCATCGGAATGCAACTTCTCTTACTCCAGAACAGTATACTCTTTCCATTATACAAAAACACGCATATTTTCCTAGGGTTCATAAGCGTTCCAAAGACATTGGCCTGCCAACTCACAAGGCAAAAACAAAGTGGATGAAGAATGCCTGTTGCTTTTATTATATCATGCAGATGAAGAAGCAATCCACTGAGTTAGCTCTCCAGAACAGTATCTTTAATAGGTTATATATTGTCAGGTGGACAATGACATAGGCCCAGAATGGAATGGACTATAGCATATTTGAAATAAACTACTTGCTAATACAAAAACCTATTTTTTAAAGTTCCATATTTCCTGGTGAAACTAAAGCTATTAATCATGAGAAATGAAAATCACAGATGATGTAAATGGCAATGCAAAGACAGAGAGAGATGAATATAGGTATAGATATAATAGTTTAAGCAGACTACAGCATATTATCAGTAATGACTTATATATAAGAAATGGCACATCATCTGTACCCAGAGAGAGAACTGTGAGGACTGAGTATGGATCACAACCTAGTATTTTCACTTTTTGTTGTAGTTTACTTGCATTTTATTTTCTTTCTCATTTTTTCCTTTTTTATCTGATTTTTATTGTGCAGCATGATATGTGGAAATATGTATAGAAGAATTGTTTAACATACATTGGATTACTTCTCATCTAGGGGAAAGGGTGGGAGCGAAGAGAGGAAGGAAAAAATTGGAAACAAGATTTTGTAAGAGTGAATGTTGATGAAAATTATCTATACATAAGCTCAAATCAGGTCTTAGATACTTCAGTGTCTTTGGCAAGAAAACCCCAAATAGGATCACAAAGCACCAGACACAACTGAAAAATGAGAACTATGGGGACTGTTTAGTCTTCTAAGCATTCTCTTCTATCCCCTAGCCTCTTGAATCATCTCTTTTTTAATTTTGTCAGAGGATTTCTCCTACTTTTCTAAGAAAAAAGAAGTCATTGAATGTAAAACTGTTTCTACCCTATTCACCTCAGAGTAGCCCCAACAACTGTTTTCCTCTCTTCTAGATAAGTCCTTCTAATTAAAGCCAATCTCTATGCTTTTGTACCTGATCCTGTCTCTCTCTCTCTCTCTCTCTCTCTCTCTCTCTCTCTCTCTCTCTCTCTCTCTCTTTCTCTCTGATTCTCTCTGTCTCTGACTCCCTCTCTTTCTGTCCCTACCTGATGACTTTGCCTGCTGTCTATAACCATGCCTTTGTATCTCTCTTATTCTCAAAAAGAAATGTCCACTTGACCTTATCATTCCCTTTCCAGCTCGGACACAGCAGAGTTTATATTCCATTGACATTAGTCTTTGAAGACAATGGATTAACTCCATGCCATGATGAAACTCAGAAAAGGATTATACTGGGAGATAAGTTAAGCATGATAGGGGTTAAATAGACCTGTGTGGGCTGGCCTGAGAACTAAGCACCATATTTAGCATTATTTCTAGGGAAATATGTGTCGATTTCAAACAAGTGACTCACAGGAGACAATCAGATTGAAACATTAAACTATGAAAGTCCCCAACTTATAATTAATCAATCATCAACTATTTATTGAATAGCTGTATGTTATGTGACTAAGAAATATATAGTTGATTCTGTGAGTTTTTTATCCTTCCTATAAAATAGTATTAGTAATGATAGTTGTTTTACACCCCCCAGTCCCATTATCTAACTGCAGTTGATACTTTTATAATACATATTTTTAAAGAATACTGTTATATAGCTGTAAATCATGGACTCTAATGAATAAAAATGGATTTTCCTCTGAATATAATAGGAAGACCCGTGATACATGTAAGTGGGTCTACAATAAAGAATTATGAAGAAGAATGAGATTTTTTTTTAAATGTTATTATACAAATGTACGATCAAAAAAGGTGGACTGAAAAAAATTGGAACACAAGGTTTTACAATAGTGAATGATGAAAACTATCTATGCATGTGTTTTGAAAATGAAAAGCTTTATTTAAAATTTACCAAAAAAAATAAGGTGGACTGATTATGTGACAGGAAAGCAGACTGCTTACGTGCTCCATTGGTATCCTCATGACTTTGCAAGAAGGACCCCAGCATATAGAACTTTTCAAAGGATGTGGATAAGAGTCCACAAGAAGGGCACAAATGGGATGGATTGTGATCTTCATTGCTGGAAGGAATGATCCACTGGAATATTTTGAATTTCATATATTATCCTATAGAGGAGCTAGTAGTAGTTATTTAGCCAGAACTGTTGTTTCTATAGAGAAACAATTCAATCAAAATTTCATTTTCATAATTAATGATGCTTTGTTTCAGGATGCTCATAAATTTTTCTTGAAATCATACTTTTGTTCCTGAGGTCTCCCTATTTATTTTTGGATAATGAATTGTGTGGGGAATCAGGGGTAGCATTGATGAAATAGCTATTTAGTATAATATAAAATATGTTAAGATATCCTTACCCCATTCAAAAATGCTTCTGTAAATTTGAGATATTTTTCAACTCAAAAATTATTAAACAATACTTACCTCGCTATATTTAAAGGTTTAAAATTGCTTATAATTCATTCTCTTCTCCTGTTTACACTTAAGATAATTCCCTATCTTAAAGGGAACTGTCAATCCCCAAGGTCTTTATGATTAACTGGAAGGAAGAGAACTCAAAATTTTCAAGGCAAAGTTGTCAAAAAATGGGAAAAGACATTTTCTTATCAGCTAGGATTCACATCTCTTCCTTCTGTAAGGATGTGTGAAAGGGAGTGCTAATATGCTGGTGAACTCCACTGGGATAATAGCTCAACAAATTGTATTTTGGTCACAGGGATATGATAAAGGAGGATGCCAATGGAGTATATAAGCTCAGATATCTGAGATCCAGCTGGAATCTCTTTCATTCTCAGCTAGAATGTCTCTTCTCAGATTACCTTTACAAAAACTTTACAATGGTTTAGGTAGGTTCCAGAAAAGGTCTCTTATAAATGATAGCAAATGAGTTGAGGCTTGAGAGAAACAAGGAATTCTAAAAGGTAACAGAGGGAAGAAAATGCATTCCAGACATGGGAGAATAACTTTTGCAAAAATACTAAGATGAGAGATGAAGGACTAGGAGAAAAAAAAAGAACAAGAAAAAACCAATTGGGTCAGGTAGAGAGACAAATCCCTTCACTTGTGTGGCCCTAGTTAACTCTTCTGTAAATTAAAAATATAAATTAAAAATTAAAAAAAATTTGGACTCCCCATCATGCAGGATTATAAGAAAAATGCTTTGTAAACCTTAAAGTCAAATGTGTATGCTATATATGTATGTATTTGAATATGTCTGTATGTGTGTGTGTGTATATATATCTTTATATATATATATATATATATATATATATACATACATACATATATATGCCAGTTGTTGCTATCTTTATAATTTCTCTTTGTGCTTCAGTTTTCTGTCTTTAAAGCAAAAGTAGCAGATAGGTTATAATTGTCTTAGGAGGGTTATATGCAGGTATATAAATCCCAAGTTTTCTGAGTTGTTTCTGTAGTAGGTATAATGGTGGACCAAAAACAACCAATACTTTGACCCTACCAATCAACCAAAGCAATTACCCAACTTAGATTACTGAAATGGATCTGGCTATAAAGCTATTAATTGTCTTTGGTGCTGGGGTGGGGAGAGGAGAGAAAACAAAATTCTTACATCATTCTCTAATCTTGTCTTACCAACACTTCTCAGCTTGGGCTAACCAGATAACAAAGGGGAGAGAGCACTGAACCTGGAATCAAAAACACCTGAATTCAAATCCACCCTCAAGCACTAGTTGTGTGATCTTACTTTATTATTTTCATGTTCAGCTTCCTTATCTGTAAAATGGGAATAATAGCATCTACTTCCCAGGGTTGCTATGAAATAAGATACTTATAAAGAGCTCTGGAAATCTTAAAGTGCTATATAAATGCTTCTATTCAGTTGTGTCTGACTCTTTATGACCCATTTGGGATTTTCTTGGCAAAGATACTTTGTTTTATTCCTCCGGTTCATTTTACAGATAATTATCTGAGACAAGTAAGGTTAAATGTCTTGGGTCACATAGCTAGAGAGTGTCTGAGACAGTATTTGAACTCAAGGAGATGGTACTATCTCGTTACCCTATATAAATGCTAACATTTATTATTATAATTAACCAATCAAGATGATAGGAATGTTTAATGTCACTAGACATCTGAGGGATCACAGATTTAGACCTATAATAGGTCTTGTAATCCATGGAAATCAAACTCATTTTACAAATTAGGAAACTGGGATAGAGAGAAGTTAAATGATTTGCCTAGGATCACACAGCTAATTATTATCCCAATCAAAATTTGAATCTAAATTTTCCTAATTCCAAGTAGCATATTCTATCCTTTATCCCAGAGGTGTCAAACACATAGCACCACACTTCCAATAAGGACCAAACCAGATTAAAATGTAATTGAGAAATATTTAACAAAACAAATAAAAATGTAATAAAACAGATAATATCACATGTTAAAACTAAGTCAATATGTGGCCCACGTGTTTCCTAAGTACACACTAGTGGCCCTGTTTCTATTTGACTTTGACACTAATGCTCTGTACCTTAACATCCTGAGGAAAGGTTCTAAGCTAAATGCAAACCAACTTGCCTTCCCATTACAAGGTAAAAATCTGGATCGAGGTTGAAATGAATCTGTTCTGGTTCCTCAACAAACAAAGGGGAGAAGCCTGGATCCTGGCCTACCTCCTACCAAATACTACCTCTGTTATTCAGAGCTTCATAAAGTAACTTCTGTTTTGACATTTAAGAGTAATCAAAGGGAGATTTTAGGGTCTGTTACAAATATTTGGAGGACAGCAAGACTGAAGGGGGATTTTGGGGTGGAGGGAGAGTTGGGGATGGGAAAGAGGGATTGAAAGAGAAGCCACAATGACCTAGCTGCCCTTCTCCTGACAAGTGACTAATTAATTCTGTCCACACAGCTGCAGCAACCACAGCTAATGCTACGAGTCCCAATTGCGTTATTAACATAAACCTAGTAGTATTAAAAGTTAATGAGTGGCTTCCCTTAACCCAAATGCCTATTGCTAGATGACACAACAGAACCATTCCATTATTGGGTGTTTGGGAAAATAGAGAAAGAAAATGCCAATTTACTTTCTAGTATCAAAAAATTTACACAAAACTGCAAATCTATCAGAGATCATCTTTTTATTTAAATGTTGGAAAACACAATTTTGCCAAATACTTTGATCAAATGTACTTAAGGAAACTCATTTTAAAAAAAAAAATTATTTTATTAAATATTTCTAAATTTTATTTTAAATGTTTTAATTCTTTTTTTTTGAATTGTGAGTTTGACATGCTCTCTAACCCTCCCATCTCTCTTCCAGCCTTTGAAACATAAAGACTCATAGATATAAAATATAAATATAAAATCATACAAAATGTATTCCTGTATTAGAAATGTTGTAAAAGAAAACTAACAGGCATACACACACACACACACACACACACACACACAGAAAAATAAAATAGAAAAGAAAGCATGTTTCACTGTGTACCTAGATTTCATCTGTTCTAATTGATCATCGTTACAATATTGCTGGTATTGTGTACAGTGTTCACTTAGTTCTGCTCATTTCAGTCTTCATCAGTTTTCCTAATATAAGTCTTCCCAAGTTTCTCTGAAACCATCCTCCTCATCATCTATTTTAGCACAATAACATACTATTATAATCATATAACATAACTTGTTTGGCCATTAGAAGGGCATTTCCTCAATTTCCAATTCCTTTCCACTATTAAAAAAAAAAAAAGCTGAAATAAATACTTTCATACAATTAGGACCTTTTTTTCTTTTTTTTAATCTCTTTAGGATAGGGACCTAATAGTAGGATTGCTGGCTCAAAGGATACATAAAGTTTGATTGCCATAGGCATAAAGGAAGCTCATTTTCAGAATTTTTCTTTTTTCCTTTGCTTCCTTTCTTTTTTTTTTCTTTTCCAAAGGCATTTTGTCCAATATTTTTGTTTTGAGGTGGTACTGAAAAAAAGTGGAGCTGAGGAGAAGAGAGAAATTTAGCATAAAATGTTTTCTATAATAAGTCAGGTTCAAAGGCTTTCAGGGTTATAAAAGGGAAAAGTAATTTCACAAAATCTTGGAATCACAAGGAAATTGAGAGTCTGAAAGGTACAGTGAGGGGGTTGGAATGAACAACCTTTTAAAGGTCTTTTAAGCTACTAAAATTGAATTAATTGTTTAACTAGAGATATATGTAATATATACTTACTTACCTGATGTATGAGAACTCACTTTGATGTCTTTGATAAAATGCAAAGGGAATTAAACATAAGTTTACTTTAAAACTTATTTATAAGGGATTTAAGGAAGAACCTTGGGAGGCAACATGCCATAAATGGCAATCACTTATTTGTATTGATATGGATATGTATATATTTATTTTGATTTGTATTGTGTATATATTTATAGTTTTAAGGATTATTAAAGTACTTTATAAATATTAACTCATTTTAGCTTTACAACAATCCTGAGAGGTAATTTTTCCCCATTTTATAAATAAACTGAGGTAGACAGCAATTCTATGACCCGCTCAGGATCATAAAGCCACTATAAGCATCAGAGGCTGGATTTGCATTCTTGTCCTCCCAATTCTAAGAGCTGGCTTCAGAATCTGGAAGACTTACATTCAAAACCCATCTCTGACAGTCATTGGCTGATGTGACCCTGGGCAAGTCATTAATCTACTTTGTGCCCCCAGGAAAATCTCTAAAGCTATAAATTTCAGAGCAAATGATAATCTGTTTTGGAAGAGAATGGTGCTCACTTGGAATTCCCCATATCAGTCCCAGTTACACAAGAAAATAAGGAAGAAGCTTGAAGTAGTACTCACCTAAGAAAATAGAAGACTTAGAATTGTAACTCAATAAACTGTGAATGATAATGAAGAAGAGCAAAAATGGATTACAATCATTTTTCACAATTTGAATCTTTAAAGTGTACTTTAGCATGCCAAAGGTCACTTGGTTGATGCAAGACCTACTTCCAATAAATCAGAAGGACAGATTGGGATGAAGAGAAAAAACATTCTGGAATTTGATTGACTGAGATGATCATTAAAGTCAATTCCAACTATGAAATTCTGTGATTCAGATATCATTGTCTTTGAAAGTACTTGATATTTCTGCACCCTAAATGACCATTGAGAATTCATTCTATTATCCACAGATGGCACACCATCAGTTTGTGTATTGAAAAAAAACTATTGGGCAAAGTCTCTAGAACTTTATTTATCCCTGCCTTGACCACCAGGTCAAAATTAAGGACTCAACATCTGTGCTGAAGAACTTCAGATCACACACACACACACATACACACACATACACACACAAACACACATACATGCATCTTTTAACTTTTGTTCAGGAATTAAACAAACATTTCAATTATTTGTATAAAGGGCATGAAAATCTGTTACCTTTCTGAGACATGAGTTGCCTGGGCTAAACCTCCCTGCCATGGCCACCATTCTCCCAATACCTTAGCCCATCCATGTCAGTCCCATTCCTCAAGTGTTCCAATCCCATTTTATTCTGCCCTTCCATTGTGCTTTCTAAAAACAAGTTCTATTATTTGTAAGTCTTCTTGTATTAGAATAGTACATTTCTTACAGAATTTACATGAAAATTTGAATTGAATTGAATTTTTAAGAAAGCTACATTAAAATCTCTTTGGTAAGATCCCAGCTTCTGGGATAAGAACTCACCATTTCACAAAAATTATTAACAATTTTCAGATGAAGAAATTAAAACCATTTTTAGTCATATAAAAAAAATGCTCTAAATCATATTTTGATCAAAGAAATGAAAATTAAGACAACTCTGAAGTACCACTACACACCTCTCAGATTGGCTAAGCTGACAGGAAAAGATAATGATGAATGTTGGAGGGATGTGGAAAAATTGAGACACTAATACATTGTTGATGAAGTTGTGAACTAGAGACTATTCTGGAGAGCAATTTGGAACTATGCCCAAAGGGCTATCAACTGTGCATACCCTTTGATCCAGCAGTGTCTCTACTGGACCTATATCCCAAAGAGATCATAAAAAAGAGAAAAGGAACTATGTGTGCAAAAATATTTATAGCAGCCCTTTTTGTAGTTATAAGAAACTGGAAACTGCGTGACTGACCATCAGTTGGAGAATGGCTGAATAAATTATGGTATATGAATGTCATGGAATATTATTGTTCTATAAGAAATGATCAGCAGGATGATTTCAGAAAGGCTTGAAGACACATGAACTGATGCTAAATAAAGTGAATAGAACCAAGAGAACATTATGCACAGCCACAGGAAGATTATACGATAATCAATTCTGATAGACATGGCTCTTTTCAACAGCAAGATGATTCAGGACAGTGAAGAGAGCCATCTACACCCAGAGAAGAGGACTGTAGTGACTGAATATGGATCACAACATAGTATTTCCACCTTTTTTATTGTTGTTTGCTTGCATTTTGTATTCTTTCTCATTTTTTTTTTCCTTTTTGATCTGATTTTTCTTATGTACCATGATAACTGTAGAAATATGTATAGGATTACTTGTCATCTAGGGGAGAGAAGACAGAAAGAAAAAATTTTGGAACACAAGCTTTTGCAAAGGTGAATATTGAAAATTATCTATGCATATTTTTTGAAAATAAGCTTTAATCAAAAAATAAAACTTAAGAACAAACTATATAGGGAAAAAAGTTTATCTCTTTGGTAGGGACCAGATTTTTTTTTTTTTTTTTTTTTTTTTTTTTTGTATTTCTGGATTCTCTAAAACATACACACTATTGGCTTTAGAACTGGAAAGGATAGGAGTCCTCTAGTCTAACCTTTATTTATAAATAAGAAAACTGAGAGACTAAAGAAGTTAAAGTGCTTCTTGTTCACTTTTTTCAGTCATGTCCAATTCTTCATGACTCCAGGTACTGGAGTGGTTTGCTATTTCCTTCTGCAGTTCATTTTACAAATGAGGAAACTAAGGCAAAGAGTGTTAAGTGACTTGTCTAGGATCACATATTTAATATGTCTCTGAGGCTGCATTTGAACATAGATCTTTCTGATTCCAGATTTGGCATTCTATCCACTGTATTTACCCAGCACAAGGAAGGAAACAAGAACTTTTAAATGCCTACTACGTCGCAGCCACTGTTCTAGGCACTTCATAAATATTATCTCATTTGATCCCCAGAACAAACCTGAAAAATAAATGTTATTATCACCCCCATTTTGCAGTTGAGGAAATTGAGACAGAGGGTAAATGAGTTGCCCAAGATCACACACCTAGTAAACGAGTCCAGCTTTGAACTCAGGTCTTCCTGAATACTCTATCCATTGTGCCACCTAGTTTATGGGCTCACCTAGGAAATAGAAGAATAAAGATTTGAACAGAGGTCCACTACCATCTGATCCAGAATATAGTCCAATGAATTAGAGGGAAGAATCCTTTATTGATGGGAAAGAAACATATTATATTATTTCATATCCTTTATGTAACAAATCTCAAATAAGTAAAACTTATGCTTGAGTGCACATCCTCCCCCTCCCACACACATGTACCACACCACTCCTCAGCCCCCAATTATAAACAGATAGAAACTATTGCATGAATCTAGAGATCTACAAATGAGATTAGAAATTCTCTTACTATGTATGTTATGATCTTATCAAAGGCAATTTTTATTGTTGGACCAAATTGGAATTCAGAAATGCGCCACTAATCTATCAAATCTGCTCACAATCACTGAAAAATATAGCTTTTCTTTAATATATCAGGACAAATGAGTTATTATTGTTGCATTTTAACATTGATGGATGGCAAACCATATTCTATCCAGGATATCTATTAAAAGAGAGAAACAAGATATTTTTCCTTCTCAAGAAATCCTGTTAATGACTAATTCTCTGGAAGAATAAACAAGATAGTATTATTGAAAAGTATTCCTCTACTCAGGGTCTAACTAGTATGTGTTGCTTGGTTACTTTTCACACAAACTGACCCATAATTTTCACCTTTCATACCCAACCTCATAAATTTTCATTAACTTCTTATTTATGATTCACTAAAATTTGCCCCTTCCTGGCCCAGGCAAATGTCTGATATTCTCTGTTCTCAGTTTCCTCTCCTATGAACATAAAGTTTTCTATAACCAGTTAAATGGACTTGATGCTTATGTAAGGATAGAGGTCCCACTTCAACTCCTATTAATCAGAGAAGGATCAGATACCTTGATTGAATCAATCAACTAAAATGTAAGCTTAGTATGAATAAGTCCTTAATTAATTTGAGAGGATTATTGTGCTTTGACTAAGGAAATGAAAAGCCAGTAATGTCAGTCAGTCCATAAGCATTTACTAAGCTCTTAAAATATTCTAGGATTATACTAAGTTCTGGGGATATAAAGAATGGCAAAAACATGATCCTTGTTCCCAAAGTTTTTACATTTTATATATATATACATTAAATATATATACACATTATACAAAGTTTATATATTTTACATTATATTATATTTACATTATACATTATTACATTATACTATTCCCAAAGTTTTACATATATACATTACATACAAGATGGAATACCTTGAAAATATCTAGGTATATAAAAATAGATATATAGAGTATTTTCAGGCAATTTAAAAGTAGAAGACACATCATACAGACAACATATTGAGGTTGGCTAAAAGAATCATCTCTGAATCTGTCTATAAAAAGAGCAATTAGTCCATATGTGGCTCTGCTCAATAAGTGGTTCAACCAGCAGTGAAGGACTCCAGCTCATTTTACAGATTAGACAAGCCCAGGATCACAAAGCTAAGTGTTTGAAGCCAAGTTTGAAACTCATGAAGATAAGTCTTCATTCTCATTCCAAGACAAGCACTGGACTACCTAGCTGCCAAAGGACCTGAGAGTACAAATCATGGTTCTTCAATTTACTGTCTGTGTGACCCTGGTCAAATCACTTTGGACCTCAGTTTCCTCTATTGTAAAATGAGGAGGATTAAACAAACTTAAAGATCGATTGCTTCCATATCTCACTCTGGGATTCTACAAACACATGGAGTTATTCCTCTTGGAGAAAAGGACTAAGAAAAACCAGGAGCTATGACTCAGAGCACTCCTTGACAAAGGGTAAGTTAGTGGTTCTCAATCAAGCCTGAGTAGAAAGGCTTTCTTAGAAAAATTTCAATTGTGTCCAACTCTTTGTGGCTCCATTTGGGGTTTTCTTGACAAAGATATTGGAGTGATTGGCCATTTTCTTCTCTAGCTCATTTATAGATGAGGGAACTGAGGCAAACAGGGTTAAGTGACTCATCCAGGATCACATAACTGGTGAAGGCAGTATTTGAAACCATATCCTCTGATTCCAAAAACATATCTCTTTCTACTGTTCCACACTGCACTACATCCGTCTAGATTGGAATAGGTGACTTTTTCTCACCAAATAATTTCCCGTGAAATGAGAAAGTTCTAGTGCAGTATCAACTATTTCTGTCCCCAAGTTCTATCAGTGAATTTGAAATCCCTCTAGTTCCTGCTGCTTTCCCTTTCTTAATTATTTCTCATTTATCCTTTCCACAGCTTACATATATTATTTGTTGGCAAGTTGTCTCCCCCTTTAGCTAGTGAGCTCCTTTAGGGCAGAGGCTGTTATTTGCCTCTTTTTGTTTCTAGAAAGCTTAGCAAGTGCACTCAGTAAATGTTTATTGATTGAATGACTGACTTAGCCAGCTCTGGATATCAATTTTCTCAGCTGGAAAGGGAGAGTATTCTAGTTCTAGCATCACTGGGATATGTCTAAGGTTACCAGCTCTGATAACAATCCATGAAAACTTTTGGAATGCAAAGAGTTGAAAGCAATTACAGGAACTTTGAAAATTGTTTTCAGAGTGAATGTTTAATAGTGTGTATTTTGTATCTGAATACAGTTTGATTACTTCCTGGTTTCTCTAGTGGTGACTTTCCCTTAGGAGTGCTTTCCTCAGGATCCAAAGGCTGTCTTGTTTGCAGATTGTGTAACAACATCCTCTAAACATCTTTGAGCACAGTTTAGGGTCCACTCTAATCTGTCATCTGTTTTGCACATTTTTGGCACCATTGTTGGACAAACTGGACCAGCAAATGTGGATGAACATTGACCTGGGACTAGGGGTTCAACAAGAAAGTCAAGCCTTTCCCTCCAATTTCAAACCAGGATAAAATTTCAAGAAAAGGCATTACCACCACTATGGTCTATGAAAGCCAAATTGAAATCAAAGAAGAATAGAGAGTATGGGGATAATTTTATTTTCTTAATGTATCCTACATTCTTATATCTGTGATAGGTGGCATTTATAAAACATGGAAAGACATGGTCAGGAATCTCATAAAGAAAAAGGAAAACATTGTGTGCTGATTTTTAACCATTTTTTCTTTCTGCATATGTCTCTCTTCATGTTATCGATAAAGTGATTAGATAATGAAAAGGGAAAAAAGTCACTATTCCTTGCAGTAACCCACTGGGACTGTGAGAACAGCAGACTTAGTTCTGTGAAAGGGAAAAGAAATACACAGCAAAGGGAAATCCTTTTCTTCCTCTTCTCCCTCCTTTTCCCTCCATCCCTTTTCACCTTTCCCATCTTTTTCTTTGTCTTCTTCTTCCTCCTTCTCTTCTTCTTCCTCTTCTTTCTCTTCCTTTTTTCTCCTCCTCTTCCTCCTTTTTCCCCTTCTCCTCTCCTTCCTCTCCTACTTTCTCCTTTTCCTTTGTCTTGTTTGTATCTCATTCTGTAAAATCTTGATATGTTATATGACATACTCCTCTCTAATGCCTGGGGAAGGAAGAGAGTAAGCATTTACCAAGTGCCTAATATATGCCTGGCATTGTGCTATTTTACAAATATTATCTCATCTGATCTTTACAATAACCCTGTGAGGTGGGTGCTATTTTTGCAATACAATAAACATTGCTTTTTTTCTATATAAAATATGTTAATGGATATGACAGGGATAAATATTGATCTCACATTTTGCCTTACAACGTATAACACAATTTAGAACAAAATTTAAAGAAATTCCTCTAGAAAAAAGTTAACTGCTTTCACCTATTATGTTTCAACTATTTTCAACCATGCTTATTTAATTGTGGCTTTAAAAAATTCTTTTTTAAGCACAGTTTTTTAAACTTTTTCTTAGCCTTAGATATTAAAAAATTCTGGACTCTACTCTGTCTGCAATTTCCCAGAGAGTATTTCTTTCTGTACCAGCAATATTAAGAGTTTAGAGTATCTTTGATACCTTGTTAATTAATTATCAAAGAAAAGATGCTAATTTGCTTGCTTAGATTTCCTAATTTACTCTAAAACTCTCTACCTATCCAATGTCTCCAAGGAGAAACTTCACTTTCTACTTCCTGTGACAATTCTCTTCCTTTCTCCTTTGTGTTCACAACAACAAAAAAAAAGGGTAGAGAAAGATTGCAGCTGTGTGGGCACATCCCCAAATCTAGAGTCCTCGTGGCTGTATCTTTTCCAATAAGAAGAAAGTTCCCTTGGCAACCATTTTGTAGTGTTACTAACTCCAACTAATTCGCTCTTCCCTCATTGGCCTTTGAAACCCATTATTGTTGTTGTTGTTGTTATTTTAAGTTACCGTGCATAGAATAATAAAGATTAAAATTCAAACAATTCAGTTAAACTAAAGCTTAATTCATTTTTTAAAAAGTTCCTTTTTCTTCTCTAACAGTATTCTGCTTACATGTGTTTTTGCATGTTTAAAGTTGGCCAGAAGTTTCTTCCTAAGCAGAAAAGTTGCTTCAGAGATGATTCCACTACCTAGAGTTTCTAGAAAACGTTTTTCTTTCCTCTTATCAAAGTATTCAGGCCATAAACAAGAAGAGAAGTTTGTAATCCTGCAAAAATAACCTAAACCATTAGGTAGTTTTACAATTTGAGATGATGATGATGGTGGTAATGATGATGATGATGATAGCAAGAAAGCTACAACAACACAATATTTATACAGATAAATATATACATATATATGCACACACATATACATATATCTTACTACTTGTCTGATTTTGAGCAAGTCACTTAACCCTGTTTGCCTCATTTTTCTCATCTGTAAAATGAGCTAGAGAAGGAATTTGGTAGAGCACTCCTGTATCTCTCCCAAGAAAATATTAAATGGGGTCATGAAGAGTCAGACACAATTGAAAAATGTATAGGTGTGAGTATGTATGTAAAGAAAAAGGCATTAAGACCCAGGAAAACCATAAAAATCTATTATAAAAAGTGGCAATTGAGCTTAATCTTAAAGAGAGCTATAGGTGTGGAGGCAAGAGATGGGATATTGTCTGGGGAAAAGATTTAGTCCAGTTTATCTGAAATGTTAAAGCACTAAGTGCCCCCATTTGTTCAGTTCAGGGACAAAAAGAGAACTTGCCAGTCAATGTCTTCCTTTGTTGCTGAAGCTACCAGAGCCATCCCACCAAATACTTATAACAGAAACAAAGAGACACAAAGAAATCAATATCTGAGTCCACCGCAGGTATTTATGAGAAGTAAATCTCGACAAGTAAAAAGTACAAGTTTTACCACAGTAAAGAAACAAACTCAGAAATTAGTTCTAGGTTGAAAAAAGGCAAGGGGAAGAGAATCAATTCAGTCAGTTCCTTCACATTCCTAGCAATCTATCTACTTTTACCAGTAGTTCAGCCATTCCAATAAACAGCAATCTTGATGCCTATCTCTGATTGCAACCTTGTTTTCATTTCTTTTTTTCCCCTGTCGGTTGGAGAGAAAAAAATGCATTTCAGCCTCTGTTCTTGGTGTTTCTATTGTTAAAATTGCTCTCAGCCAAATTGTATTCTCTTTTCTGCTGCCATAACTGCCGAGAAAGAAGAGCCATCGGCTTCCTTCTCTACTCAACTATTTCCCTCCATTCTCCAAGTCCTTCACCCAACCTTAAAACTTGCAATTTCCTTGGCCCAAGTAAATAAGTAAAAATTCAAACTCCCAGAAGTTTATGAGTTCAGGCCACTCCTACACTCATGGGAGAGGCAGAGTCTACCCTTCCCTTTCAAGAGGATCGTTAAAGATGTAAACTTCAAAAAGGTAGAAATTATAGCTATAGCAATCAATCAATCAACAAGAATTTATTAAACGCCTATGAAGCAGTTGGCACTATGCTGGGTGTTCCAGAAACAAAGGAAAAAAAAAAAAAGATTTAATCCTTGTTCTGAAGAAGTTTACATTCTGGGGGATGGGATGGAGAAAATAGCATGTAGAGAATACTTATATACAGCTATATATTTATATATACCACAAATGTAAAGCAAATACAAATTAGTTGTGGAAACTAATTGGAGTAACAAAGAAAGAACTTCATGTAGAAGTTGGTATTTGAATTAAGCCTTGAAGGAGGAAAGGGATTCTGTAAGAGAAGGAATAAGGTATTCCAAGCTTGAAAACTAGCATAGTTATAGAGACAAGAGATGAATATTGTGAACAAAGAAGGCAGAAAATACTACTTTGTTTGGATCTTAGAAGGTAAGAAGGGGAGTCAAGTGTAAAGAAACTGGAAAGATAGGATGGAGCCATTACTGTTCAAAGAGCTTTAAAATCCAGAGGCATTTATATTTTCCCTTACATCACTATATATCTTATCTATCCCTTTAAACAGGCAAGGTTTTTTAAAGATGCTTATACCCATTTTATCATAAGGTCCATATTAACCCAATAACCCAATTACATATCTTCAGGCTTAGTTGTTACTCTAAGCACTTCCTATCTCTATTAGCTCACATTTATTTACCCTTTTAAAAATTTCTTGTTCAAGTTTGGACCCTTGGACGGTCTCTGTAAATTATCTCAATATTATAGCTTCTCTAGAGTGAGAATGTCCTATGAATTTAGAAATTTTTTTTCTACTTTTTCATTAATAAACATGAGCAGTAAGGAAGAGATCCCCAAATTCACTCATGTCTGGCTCTCTAGCCATAACAAAAATTTATTTCTCCCACCCTCTCTAGGCTGTGGCACCAAAAGGTAAGTGTATGATTTGCTAATTATAATCTTCTGGATTTCTCTCTCTTTTTTAAAGGCAATTACAACTACATAAGTCAGACTTAAATTTGAATGAATAAAAGGAATGCCCTTTATTCAAAGCAGAAAAAATATCTCTTATTATGCCATGGGATGAAACCACCCCATTATTTCTTAAATACTGCTCATCTTAGAAGGCATCTCTTAGAGTAAAAGATCTTTCTTACCTCCACTTGCAGAAAGTATTCCAGAGTTGGTCCTATGCCCTTAGTGATTTTACGCCAACTCCATGGTGATTATGCCCAGAACTCTGTCCAGAACTAAAGTGTCATCAATGGAAAAGCCTGCTTTGGATGGAACATTTCCCTGTTCTGTCTAAATTCAGTTCTAAGATGTATTTTAAGAATCATTTAAGAGAAAACCTCCTTTTCATCACTTCAGCAAGAAAATATTTTGATAGTCTTTTTTTTTTTTAAACTTCCTTTGGTTTGCTTTTCATATGAGTCTATAGTCACTGTTGACAGATGTCAACAAATAGGTTGACAAAGGTCATATCATTAGATTTGGTTCTAAAATCTTTCTATACTAGTACCTACAAATAAAGTCAATGCAGTCATAATTGTGATATGTTTCCAGTCACTCTTTCCTATTGGGAAAGGGACATATACCTTATCAGAGTCAACAGGAATGTCCATTTAATTTGATCCATAGCAGAAAAAAAAGTCCTCCTTGTACTGCTCTCTGCCTTCAAACATATGGGTTCAAGGTAAGAACTAGAGTCAATAAAGCCATGTGCTTATATACTTTGTTCATAGATAAATGAACCCAACATGTTTACATAGCCTGGACATCAATAGGCTCTCATTTTCCATGAAAACACAGCATAAGGAATGCTGATCTCATGTACCATTGACTACAGAGAAAGTACAATGAAGGATAGAGACCTCTGAATTTAGAGACCGAGGATCTAAGTCCAAATTCCAATTCTTTCACTTACTATCACTGTGAGAAGAGTCAATTTGCTTTATTGGCTTCAATTTAATCTAATATAAAATTGGGAGAATTAGAAAAGCTTCCTTCCAGTTCTAAATCCTATGACCCCAAAGAATAAATAACATCATTGGATCATACATCTAGAGTTGGAAAAGAACTTAGAAGTCATATAGTCTGATTCCATTTTATAAATGAGAAAACTGAGTTTCATGACAGTAAAATGACTTACATAGGAGAATAAATATATATATATCCCAAAACTCAAAAAACTTTTCACTTCCCCTAAGTTCTTTTAACATAATATCATATGGTAATTCTATTTACTGATCTTAAGGAAGCTTCCAATTATGGCAACAATGCTATTTGTTTTCTGAATATGTCACTTTTATTCATTTGGATGCCTTCCTCTAGTACTTAGTTTTACTTATTTTTGTCATCATAATAACAGTTCTCATTTATATAGCACCTTGAGATATACAAAACACTGTTTTTAGATTGTCTCAGTTGTTATACAGTAAAATGGGGAAAGTACTGGATTTTATTAATACTAGAAATTACTTATTTGGTGTTATTCTGGAACCAAGATACCTACATTAACAATTGAGTTATTTTATTTACTATCTGTATAACTCTGAGAATACTAACAAATCTATGTAAGCCTTAATTGGTTCAAACTTTGTATCTGGAGGTAAGAAAATGAGAACTCTCTCTCCCCCATTGTGAAAACATAAAGTGTGTTGTGTATGTATGTGTGCATGTGCACACATGTGTATTGTATTGCCTATTTATTATGTACATATATGTATTTGTGTGTATACATATACATATATATTTATATATACACATACACATATATAACTTTTGTAATGATTTTAGAAATGCTATAAGTGGTAGCATGTAGTGACCCGAACAGCATTGTACTTCTCAGACAAGGGCAATACAGGCCCAGGAGATCTTAAGTTTTTAACATTCTGTATGGAGAGGCTGAAGATTCAGTGTTCTATTCTCAAAAACCTGAGGAATCGAGTTAAGATTAGGGATATGAAGGTCAGTACAAAAACCCAGACACCAAAGCAGACTCAACTACCCAACTTAGCTGTGTAGCAGGAGGCAGAGCCAGGTCCTTGCACAGAGCCTCAATTCAGAAATCAAAGCTAAAGAGATGAATTAATCAAAGAAAACACCAAAGATTAGCTCAAAAAACTCAAAACATAAGAGATCACCCAAAAGAAGAGAGTAACTGTGAAAATTATAAGCAAAGACTCAAAGGGGAGGAGGAGAATTTTTCAAAGGATTATATGAATACTTAGAAGAAATAAAGCAAGGAATTTTTAAAATTCATTCATTTTATTAAAGTTTTTTTTTCAAAACATATGCATGGATAATTCTTCAATATTAACCCTAGCAAAACCTTATGTTCCAATTTCCACCTCCTTCCCCCACCCCCTCCCCTAGATGGCAAGTAGTCCAATATATGTTAAACATGGTAGAAATATATGTTAAATCCAATATATGCATACATATTTATACAATTATTTAAGCAAGGAATTTTTAAAAATTGAATAAAATCTCAAGAAAAAATGGAAAAATAAATATATTAGAAGAGAAAGTAGTTGTAGAAGTACTACATGGCCTTTAAAACAAAGGTTGTTTAAAAAATTCATTGACTTTATGAAAAAATAATAAAGTAAAATCAAAATACTGAATAATAAAAGATAACAAAATATTTGATTTTTTTAATTCATCTGGATAGGTCAAAGAAATATAACTAAATTTTATCTTTGGAGTCCCTGAAAACTCTGCCCACTTTCTCTCCCTCTCTCTCTCTCTCTCTTTCTCTCTGTGTGTCTCTATTTCTGTTTGTCTCTCTTTGTGTGTGGGGGGGGGAGCACACGTGCATGTGTGTATTGGATACTCCTTTGTCTATTTGTATTTCAAAATTCTTACTCAGGTCTGGTTTTTTCATCAGAAATACAGTATTTC
Source organism: Sarcophilus harrisii (assembly GCF_902635505.1). Classification (NCBI taxonomy): domain Eukaryota; kingdom Metazoa; phylum Chordata; class Mammalia; order Dasyuromorphia; family Dasyuridae; genus Sarcophilus; species Sarcophilus harrisii. The sequence goes on along the minus strand of NC_045426.1, from coordinate 64,983,957 downwards.
AATATTTTTATTACATTAAAGATCTATATTGCTTTGTTCTTTACTCTATAAAATTGTATTTGATTTCAAAGGACAAATTATATTTTAGTTGCAAGACTTTATCTTTCACCTTTCTGAACATTCTATTCCAAAATCTCCTTTCATTTACATTAGAAACTATAGGTTTCATATGACCCTGACAGGTACTGCATACTTAAACTGCTTCTTTCAGAAAGCTTGAAGTATTTTTCCCCCTTTAATCAGGATGAAAGTAGGGAAAGAAAGAAGGACGTCTAGATTTTGGCTATGAATCTTTTGGTATTTTTCCTTTTGTCATTTCTTCCTGAAGATGATCAAAGAATTCTATCTTCATTTTATCCTCTCGCTCTAATAAATCTGTGAACATATGTAGAGTAAGATGAATGAAACCAGGAAAACAAGTTATACAAAGACAGCAACATTATAAAGAAAACAACTCTGACATACTTATGAATTATGAGGGGGGAGCCAAGATGGCAGAGTAAAGGCAGGAACTTGCCCAATCTCTCCCCCAAACAGCTCCAAATTCCTTTAGATAATGACTCTAAATGAATTTTAGAGCATCAGAACACCCAAACAAGATGGAGTAGAACATTTTTCAGTTGAAGGCAACTTAAAAGCTCAGCAGAAAAGATATATGACATCAAGGTGTGCTGGTGCAGCCCTGGACCCAGCCCCAGCTCCAGTCCCAGCCCTGGCCTGGCCTCTGAATCAGCAGCAATCCTGGTGGCTTCCAGACTTCTCAGCCCAGAGACACCAAAGAGGAGCTGGAAGGTCAGCAGAAAGATCTGTGGAATCAGAGTGGGAGCCTACCAGGCAATCCCAGCACAGACTTGGATCCAGCATCAGCTAGGCAGGACCTCTGAATCAACAGCAATGCTGGAGGTTCCTGGCCCTCTTAGCCTGGGAACACCAGGGAGGACCCAGAAGGTCAGTGGTGAGGGTCTGTGGCAATGAGGTGGAAATCTGGTGTGCAGTCCCAGCACAGCCCCAATCAGCAAGGCCCCCAGCTTAGGCCAGTACACTAGATCTTGCTGCTACAATGGGACAGAGACACTCCGAACAGCTCCAGGATAGAAAAGAATGCTTATGGTCAGATTCCTAGTTCTAAAAACAGCTGCACAAAATCCCTGAAGCTTGGGACAATGCACCTACCACCATGAAAACAGAGCCCTACTTTAACAAAATTAAAAGCAGAGTAATAGGCTAGAAAAATGAGCAGAAAACAAAAAAATGTTTCTGACCATTGAAAGTTATTACAGTGAAAAGAGGATTAAAACACGCACTCTGAAAATAATAAAATCAAAGCTCCTACATCCAAAGTCTCCAAGAAAAATAAGAATTGGGCTCAGGCCATGAAAGAGCTCAAAAGGGATTTTTAAAATCAAGAGAAATAGAGGGAAAATTATGGAAAGAATTGAGAGAGGTGCAAAAAGAAATTTAAAAAAAAACTAACTAGGAAAAGAATGCCTTAAAAAGCCAAAATGGCCAATGTACTAAAAATGGAGGTATAAAAGCTCACTGAAGAAAATAATACCTTAAAAAACAGAATTGATCACATGGAAACTAATGACTTTATGAGAAATCAAGATACAATAAAGCAAAACCAAAAAAATGAAAAAATATGAAATATCTTATTGGAAAAACTACTGACCTGGAAAATAGATTGAGGAGAGATAATTTTAAAATGATTGGAATGCTGAAAGTCATGATCAAAAAAAGAGCCTGATTGATCATCATCTTTCAAGAAATTTTTAAGGAAAACCATCCTGATATTCTAGAATCAGAGGGTAAAATAGAAATACAAAGAATTATCATCTGTCCAATGACTATGTCTCTAGAAATTCTATGATAAAGCTTGTCCTGACATAAAATCAAGTGATGGACACAAAAGGCTGTACGATAAATATATTTTTGGACATTGCCACTATGTGAGTTTGTTTTACTTGACTATGTTCATTTGTTATAAGCGTGTTTTCCCCTTTCAATTATTATTTGGGGATATGAGATAGCAGGGGTAACAAAGGTTAGCCAAAGAAAGCTCTGGGAAATGTGTTCCCCAACTCCATTTTTATGAATAATCTGAGAAAAGTTTTCCTATTTTTTGTTTGTTTTTGGAAAATGGCTCATCTATCCTACATGAAATAAAAAAGTATGGAAATTCAAAATGGTGTTAACTTTTTTTTAGACTACAATGTCTATTAGTATTAGAGGAAATATTCATTGATCCTGAACACTTAAAATATTTTAAAGCTTTCCAAATGGAAAAGAGATTAAACTCATTCTGCTAGAAAGAGGCAGATTTCACCTCAGTATAATTTCCAAACTTCCTAACAGTCAACATTATATAAAATCAGAATACGTTGTTTAAGGTAATACTATATTCTTCATTAAAGAAAATCCTCAAATGCAATCTGATGACCACTTCTCAAATTAAGGAAAATCAGATTGTAGGTTATGAGTTAAAGTAGATCATATCATCCAACTTTGAGATTCTATCAATGCAAACGTCTATTAGACATAACACAATCTTTCTTTGATGTTGAAAACACCTGCTGCCTCTAGTTCACCATTATGAACATCAATTTTTATTCAACAGTATGGTACTGTGAAAATATTCTGATTATTTGAATTTTGAATTCTTTGGGAGCATGAAAGAGCAGTAATTAACTCAAAATGTAAACAAAGTAAATATAAACCTATGTATAAGATTTATACTATCCTGTTTTTATCATTATCTTGAAATGCTATTTAAGTCCTTCACATTTATGAAGCAGTATCATGGAGTGAGAAAAGGACTTGATTGGGACTCCAGATCTGATATCTGATAATAATTATTATATATATTATTATACATATATGGATAATGTTTTGCATATATGTATTATATATATATGTTATATATAAATATAAAATGTTTTATGTATATATTATATATCATGTTATATATAAAAATAAAAATATATTAATGTTATTACATTATAATAATAATAACATACTTATCTAGCACTTTGAGGATTAAAAACGCACATAAAGTACTTTATTACATTTAGTTAGAAATAATTTGATGTAGTGGATGGAATATAAGACTTGGAGTCAGGAGTTCAGATTCCACCTCAGACACTATACCATGTGAACCTAACAATTCCCTTACTCTCTCTCTGCACTGCTTTCCTCATATATAAAATCAAGAGGGTGGGTTGCATGACCTTTGAAGTCCTATTCAGTTCTATATCTATGATCCTATTCTCACAATAAGCCTGGGAAGTAGGCTTCAAAGGTACCATTGGTTTATACAAGAATAATTCTTAAGATTTGCTTTCATGCTGTTTATTTTGATCCATAACTAAGGAAGTTCTCTACCTGTGGATTACTTGTGCTCTAACTTTGTGGAGCATGCCCTTCCTGTCCTTTCATCCCATGCTTCCTCCCCCAGGCTTCTCTGGCATGGGCTCCCAGTCACTATGGTGTTTCAGCTTGGGCTCTGCCCCTAGGCGAGAAGCAGCTGCTCTGTCCCCTTTGTTGAGTTCAGTAATACTGCACACACAGACTTGGCAAAGGGGAAGAAATCAGGGCAAAGTGGGAGGGCTTGGATGGGAAAACTTACTTTCCTATTCTAAAGCTGAGACAGTACTTTTCGACACCTCACAAAGCCATGGGTTCAATCCTAGAGGCAGACTTGGGGGTGACTGCACACTAATGGCTGAATGCCTTGAATACAGTCATGGGCCTTTACATATCATTTGGCTAGGAAAGGGAGCATTGATTGGGCTGTTGGTGGTCGCACCTGCTCCTTTGTAAACATGTTACCAGGATCTTTACCATCCACCTTGGTCCAGAAACAAGCTGCCAAAGTCATACAATCTATAAGTCTTGATTTAATTACAGCAGAGGGGGTTTAAGTGAGACATTAGGAAGAATCCTCTTATTGTTGAGAATCAGAAGTCTAGGAACTTATTCCCAAGGGAAAATTTCTACTCTGGAACTTTTGAAGAAAAGGATAAGTAGTTAATCTCTGGGAGATTGTTTTAGTGGCTTGAATAGGAGAAGGGGGGACTTTCTTCCACTATTTCAAGGAGTCTCAGCTGAAAAAGGGATTAACTTTCCTTCTGCTTGGCCCCAGAAAGCAGAATTAGGGGACATGGGTAAAAGTAACAAAGAAGCTAATTTCAGCTAGGTGAAGGCAAAACTGCCTACTATTTGAGCTGTCTGAAAGTGGAATGGACTGTCTAGGAGCTGAGTTACTCCTAATGGGAGGTCTTTAAGCAGAAGTTCAATATATTCCAGTACAAAATTCTGTAGGTGGGCTTCTAATTAAGGCATGGGGTGAAGCAAATAGTTTGAAGTCCATTCTGTCATTACGTCTTAATGAACTAAGCTCCAGATGAGGCATCCAGCTCCTAGATTCTATCCCCACTTCTTCCACTAAGTATCTGTGTGACCACTCAGAATCTCCAGGTCTTGAATTTCACCTTTTCAAAATGAAGGTAGCAAATCAGCAGATTTCCAGGTGTTTTCCTGCCGTAATAGTCAAGGAATTCTAGGAGATCTGACCTTGCATTAGTCCTTGACTTTCTTTGTAAGTAAATCAGTATTTGGATATAATGTTAACATCACTAGGTGATTAAGACCTTTTCCAAAATACTTGGAGTGGTTGAAACATGTTGGATGTTATGTGACTCCAGGCTATTCAACTTGTATCTAGTCTCATACCATGCTTATATGAGTCATTAAGTAAATGATTTTCAATGTTGGTATTAATTTATCAGGGCATTGAGGTCGTAGAGTGGCTAGAGTTCTGGTCCTGGACTCAAGAACTTTCATCTTCCAGAGACCAAATCTGGCCTCGGATACTGACTAGCTAGCTGTGTGACCCTGGGTAAGTCATTTAATGCTATTTGCCTCAGTTTCCATATCTATAAAATGAACTAGTGAAGGAAATGACAAAGTATTCCAGTATCTTTGCCAAAAAAAAAAAAAATGGGTGGTCTTCATGTGTGTCAGACACAAATGAACAGCAGCAATGACAAATTAATATGTCAAGAATCTGAGTTGACTATGAGAGAGCTTGGTGTCAACTAGATAGTTTTGTTATAAATAGGCAAACTAAAAGGCCATTTATCAGAAAATCATGGGAAAGATCACAAAGGCCCAATACAGTAGCTTATTCCACACTTGGAATTATTTCCTAGACCAGAGGGGTAGGTCAACCAAGTATCTATCCCCTCCAAAAAGAAAAAAATCACCAAAAGAATGAAAATAGACAAGTATCAAGCATAATGTTATTTGAGCAGTACAGCATTTGATTTTTTAGTGGCCTTGTGGCAATATAAACATATTGTCACATTCAGGCTAGCTAGAATTTTTATATTGTATATGTGAATAGGTATTCTATACTGTTATACATATATATGTTTATATAATATATAATAATAAATTTAACAAATATGCATAACTAAATGTGATAATGTAAAAGATGTTATATATGTGTATATACACACATGTATATATAATCCATATATATATATACAGTATTTGCCTATTCATATATACAGTACAAAATTCGGTTATATACCTTATTTGTGGGTGTGAGTATGTATATATAATTAGTTCTGTGAGTAAAGCCAGCCCAAAAACTAGAATTGGACAATTGAAAGATTCCTTCTTTCCTTCCTTCTTTCTTTCTTTTCTACTTCCCTCCCTCCCTCCTTTCCTTCTTTCCTTTCTTCCTTCTCTCCTTCTCTCCTTCCCTTCCTTGTCCACATAGGATATCACCTACAGATGCTCTTACAAGCATTTATTTTCTTTAATTCTTTCTTAAAAACCATGTCTTAAACCAAAACTACTCTGATTCTTATTGATTGGCCACCAGTAGGTCCTAGGAGAATTCCCATTTGGTCAATGTTTGGGTCCTGATTGATTCAGATTAAATGTAAATAGCAATCATTTTTGCTTTGGACAGAGGGTGTCCCCTTCCGAGATTTATTCATTTATTTATTTATTTGTTGGGGGGGGGGGAGGGATTCACTAAACCATGGGGGGGGGGGGCGGTGCAGGAACTAGGTGAAAGAGGAGATTCTTTGCCTCAATTTCTATCTAGCCTTAATCACTGAATGAGTGAGGCTTCAGGCAAACTGAGACCAAAAAGGCCAAGGTCTCCCATTTCATCTGGGATTTCTTAATGCCATGCGTTCCTTTGAGAAAGAAGAGGCTCACAAATTACATTAAAGGTGTCAAGCTCAAATATTTATTCACTAAACCATGCATAAGAATCCTTTCCCACCCCCTCCTCCATATTGACTTATAAAACCATATATGAACATTATTTATGTTCTATTACATTTTAATTAATGTTATTCAATATTTCCCAATTACATTTTAATCTGATTTGGGTATACTAGGGAATATTGCTGCTGCAATGTACTCATGGGCCTTGTGTTTGATCTTTCTGGCCTACATAGTCTCCACAAAATGTCCTACATGGAAAGCAAAGACAGGGAGAACATCACACAATATAAGTAGGGTGAGAAGGGGCTTGTTTTTTCAGAGACCCTCTAAGTATGTTGCCTTCTTGAGAAGTATAAACTATAGGGTGGTATAACAAGTCTTAGAAAGACTGTGTAGGATTCTATAGGGAAAGAATTACCAGAAAAATAATAGCTAATAGCACCACAAAGTTCATTTCTCTTTCAATAAACATTTATGGACTCTTGTGAATCCTAAAGATCATATGCCGTTTCCATAAGAAGAAATAAAAGGCTATTCCATATTCAATGCTCATATATCGAGTGCTTATTAAGGGAACTAGGGAGCCTAAAGCCCACATTGAGGAAAATCTAGACATGAACTATACCTAAACTACCTTTTGAAGATTTTCCTGAATGAATTCCAGGGAATGAAAGTTAAAAACAGACCCTTATGCTCTGGTGCCCAAACTCCCACAGTCAAATTCACATAGTTGGGAAGGAGAGGCAAGGAGGATCCTGGGACATGTATTAAATAAACTTTTCCAGAAGTTTGTTATTAATTTGGTATTTATTTATGACTTTAGCTTGATCTGAAAGTGATGGTATTTAAAGATTATCAGGAAAGATTATTCCCAGTTCTAGCTTTCCATAATATATCTAAAATGCATTCACTTATTAATTTGTTATTCATAAAATATTTCTTAAGTACATATGGCTATATAGTAAATTTGGATCTAGTATCAGATGAAAAGTTACTAGTAAGCTTTGATTTCAGGTGAGGGCATACCAAATTATATAGGTAATATTTCTCCTATTACATTTTGATATGTTCTGTTCTCACCATGGTAAGAAAAGCAATAAGACTTCCCTTTGCTAATAAGTTGATAGAATAAAAGACAGACTACATCTCTCTATTTGGTTTCTTTTAAAGCATGGCCAAATGTTTTTGGTGGTTTTTTTTTTTTTTTTCTTTAGGACCAAATGTATTTGGGTAATCAGTGGAGCCCATAATATTCAGTATGCTTTTTTTTTTTTAAATCAACCAAACTATCTGATGGTAGTTTTGAGAATGGTGGAGAAAAGCTTGGCTCAGTTGTGATTTGACCAGCACACATTCATGTATTCATCCCTCTCAGCTGCTAAACCTAAAAGGCATTGTTTAATGGTCTCACAGTGTCCCATAATTTGGATCACAATATGGAAAAAGCTAGTCATCTGGAGAAGAGCCTGGCCCTCCACAGATTCACTCCAAATTAATCTGCATTTTATTTTCTTTTCCTTTTTTATTTTTAATGTCCAAGCCAATATCAGAGAACACCAACTGCTTCTTAGCGGAAATAAGGTCAGGTTATAAACCTTCAAATGATGTAGTCCAGAGAAGAGAGAAATTATCTTTGTGAAAACCTGGGAACTAATCTCTGAGGAAGTTACAAAACAGCTGTGGTGTTGGGCTCTCCCTATATCTAAACTCATCATGTCCAAAGATCTCCAGATTTTCCCTATTAAGCTAAAATAGCTTCTCCATAAGGATGGTGTTTTTATTGACATTGACAAGATGGAACAGGACCAGAACAGGGTAATCAGGATAGCAGGAAGACTTGAGATCATGCTTAAACAAAAATCACTTGAAGGAAATTAAAATATTGAACCCAAAAGAAAGAAAACTTAAGCTGTCTTGGAGTATTTGAAAGATTGTCATACGTGGGACAAATAAACTATACGTGGGATAAAACTATTATAATGTTGAAAAGGTATGAAGCCTGAGCATTGAGGCTGGGCTTCCTCATTATTTGGTTGTTCCAGGTACCATGCTAAGTATGTGTGCTACGTAACTGTAGATTCAGAAAAATGTTAATAATAATAATAATAATAACTGACATTTACAGAATGCCCAGCACATTACAATTATTATTTCATTTGATCTTAACAACCCTGAGAAAAAGGTGCAATTATCATTGACATTTTACTGATAAGTTTCCAGTACCTTACTGGAAACTGAGACAAAAAGCTTAAATGACTTGTTCAGAGTCACACAGCTAGTAAGTACCAAAAGTCACATTTGAACTCAAATCACTCAACTCCAGGTCCAGATCTCTAGACACTGAGGCATGTAGCTACTGTTAAGAAGATGTCTTCAGTTTATTAAATAAATATTTTATGGATGAACAAAACAAAAATTTCATGGGAAGATAAGATATGGAAGGGCTGTGATCTACAACATTAGAGACTATATCAACAGATCCATTATGGATCCATTGAATTATCAGTCTTTAATTTTTAGAATTCTTCTTAATTGTTACATAGATGTCAAGTATTCAACACAGAACACATACATAATATACAGTTATTCCTTCCACATCACAGGGGTTAAGGGTGTGGTGCTCCTAGTGATCTGGAAAATCCGTGTAATATTTTTTTGGCTTTCCCTTCCCACCAGAGAAATCTGCATTTTTTTCTTTTTCTTTTATAGGGTGTTTATGGTACCTTACTGGAGCTAAGTATTTGGTCATAGATTCAGTGTTGTCAGTTGGCCTTCATGTGTTGTCTGTGGCTTCTAAAAAACTTCCAAAAACTTACCTTTTAATTTCTTGTGCCAATCTGTGACGTAGCTAAACAGCAATGAGCAGTTATAATGTGGAATGATTAACATTACTCAGTATTCCCCTCTTTGGACCTTAGATTCAAATGTTTAGAATCTAGATTTCGATTTTCTTTTTTTTCCACCACCAATAGGTACATTAACAGAATATTAGAAATTGTTGAATGAGTTTTCCTCAATTGAGCTAAAGTTTGAGCAGGTTTAAAAAAAAATCCCTATGAACTGGGATTGTTCCCAACTGGATTCAGTTGCTTCCTAACAATCAGAGCTGTCCAAAAGTATAATGGGCTGCCTGGGAAGGTGGTGGTTTCCCTTTGCAGGAGGTATTGAAGCAAATATTGAATGGTTATTTATCAGATATGTTGTAGAGGTGATTGATTTTGGTTTAGATGAGCATTGGTTAAAATAGCCTCTGAAGTATCTTCCAAATCTGTGATTCTGCTCTGTCACTTGTGTCCTGTTGGTCTAAGACTCAAGAGGCTAATTCCTGGTCTCAGGCAGATGGCCCCAAAGTTATCTCATTCCAGAAGAATTGAGTATCATTTTTCAACTCATCTCCAGTGAGACGAGGAGCCAAAGGAATGAAATAAAATCTGCAAATGTACTGCAACATGGAAAATGTAAGACAAATAGCTCAATCATTGCTTTCTATTTTTACAGATTTGAAATTGATTTCAAAATTAACATCAATAACAAAAGGGAAAGTTTTCTGAGATTTGAGAATAATAGAGACAGCTTTTATTTAAAAAAAGATTGATGAATATACAATATGTCATATTTGAAGGCTTTTCATTTTTAAGTTCTTGTGTACAAAATACTATATGTTTTAAAAGTAGCTAATTTTAAAAATAGTTAATCTTAGCTAATTAATAGCTAAGATCTTTTCAATCATGGTGTCTTCTATGTATCTATTTTTTCCTTTGGATAGATTTATTTGTCTGTCTGCCAAAGTTTTAATTAATGTGTATCTTTGCTACAGATAAAGATAAGCATGTGTCTACCAGATGCAAATGCATTCCTCTTCTTTAAAATAGCTGACTCTTTCACTTCATCCAATGAAGAAGGGCTTTTATCAATTTTAAGCATCTTCCCATGTGTGGAAGATGCTTGGGGGAGGGGGGAAGGGTAACAAAGTGAAGAGGAAGGAGGGGGTTCAGGAGATATTCAGTGGGAAGATAAAAAGCTAGAATAAAGTCACTGAAGGATATAAATAACTGAAAACTTCCTTCTCTGAATCTCATCCATAAAATAGGGATACTTAACAGTATTTCACCATTATTGGGAGAAGTGTTTTGTAAACCTTCAAAAACTGTGTAAATATAGGTTATCATTATTCCTACTCTTGGTAATAATAACAATTTGGGGGGGGGGGGAATAGGGGACACAATGGGTAGAGCACCAAGTCTGGATTCAGAAAGCTTCATCTTCCTGTGTTCAAATGTGGCCTCAGACACATAAACTGTGACTGTGGGCAAGTCACTTCATCCTGTTTGCCTCAGTTTCCTCATCTATAAAATGAATTGGAGAAGATGGTAAACCACTTTGCCAAGAAATCCCCTTTAAGAGAACTGAACATGACTGAAAAATAATTATTATTCCTTTTTATTATTAAATGACCAGTTGCTTTCTTGTTAGTTTAAGGGCCCTCTCTAATTCCTGACTTGATTTAATTCCTCTTAGAATTATTTGCAATGTTTTGTTTTCTTATTCATTTTCTTTATTTTTTGATATGATCTTTCTTGTGCAGCAAGATAATTGTACAAATATGTTTACACAGACAGGATAAAATGGAAATAATCACCAAAGAGAAGAGCTTGAGTATAAGAGAGATCAAGGAAAGGCTTCTCATAAAAGGTGGGATTCTAGTTGGGATTTGGAGGAAGCCAAAAAGCCAGGACATAGAAATGAAGAAGGAGACAGTTCCAAACATGGGAAATAGCCAATAAAAAATATAGTCAAGAGATGGAGTGTCACATCTGAAGGAACAGTAAGGAGTCCAGTCTCATTGCATTACGGATTACAAGGAGAAAGATGAAAAAGACTAAGGTTGGGAAGGAGATTAGGAAAGGTTTTGAATGTCTTTCCCTGGCCTCTCTCCCCAATGCATCATACTCCCTAAAATAACTGTCTCTCTCTGCATATTTGTCTTTGGTGTGTCTTTCCACTTCCAAAGCAGCTCTTCCCTCCTGCCGCCAACTACTGCTATTCCAGAGGACCCCATCACCATGTTAGTGTCCACCACTGTCATGAACACTGCTGCAGACTCCCAGACATTTTAAAAACCATAAGGTAATCCCCTGGGAAGACCCACTTTGGAATATGAATTTACCCAAGATCAAGGAAGAACAAACACAAAGAAAAGGGCCTTCATGTGTTCAAGGCTTATGCCTTGGGGGTCATGCAGAATACAAGAGAGCTTTACCTCGCATACCACCACTCACAGCCAGCTCAAAGAAGTCCACAAATTCATAATAGATACATTGACATAGTCGTTTGTTCAATAAATATTGGTAAACTCAATGAAAGCCTTTCTAACACTTTTGCACCAATGGTAACTACAATCTCAGCTGTACAATGATCAAGAATAAAACCCAGCCAAAGGCACTTTAAAGTAATGTCATGATAAGTCTACTTCATATTGCTCCCTTCCTAAGTAAGGAATAACTGAAGCAGCAAACCAAGCCAGGTTTATGAAGGACTCTGTTAGATAGGAAAAGGAACTGTTAAATGGAGAAATACCCATTCATCATCTCTGCTCCTCACTCTCCAAAGCAAAAGCATCCTGCCCATCCCCATTGACATACATCTTCCCCCAGAAAGATGTCCTTCAATAGAACACACACTTCTTGAAGACAGGAACTATTTTTCTATTATTATATCTGTAGCATCTGGCATTGCCCTTGGCACATGGTAGATGCTTAAGAAATTATGCTTCAATTGAATGAAATCCCACTATATCTGCCTTAAAAGATTTCCTATGATTTTCTGTTCTGGTCTTTCTCCACCATTAACAAAGTTGATTCAAACCACAAGTTAATGGAAGTCACACATATTTGTGTGGATATTTTATTTAAATTATAAATTCATTTTCTCTCCTAAGAAAAACTAACGGCAACCTAACAAAGTTATGTAATTTTGTCACTATATTACAGTGGATAAAATCTTGGTCCTGGAGATTGCAAGACTTTGAGTTTGATTCTTCTTCAGCCACTTGCTTTACCTGGGCAAGTGATTTAATCTCCAAAGTTAGGTAAGAGCAGAAGAACAAGAGCATAAAGCCCTGAGAAATCGGGAGAATGGAAAGCAACATTCAAGTCTGAGAAACAGTAAGAAGCAAAAGGAAAGATTTCATTGACCAAAGAAAAGCATCGTTGAATTTAGCAGCTTGCAGGCTGCACCCAGCACCTCCTGAACCTCTCTCAAATGTTTGGCCTGGAGGCATCTGGGGATGAACTAAAACAGACTTTACCAGCACCTCTCCCAGATTTGCCACAGTAGTGGGCTGGTCCCATTGAGAGGGCAAATTCTGCTAACCTTACAATGAGCTCAGTCTCTCTGCAGCCTGGGTGGCCATTGTTTCCCATTCAGCCAGGCAGACTTAGAGCTGAGAATAACATAACAGCCTCTGGGTGCATCCTGGAGGATGGAAAAGGAAGTAGGGAGGATGGTGGAAAGCAGAAGAATAGGGAAGGTGCAAGATGTTTGGCTGACCTTCTTCATCCAGATTAATCCCTTTCTTTGCGTGACTCAAACTAATTTGACAGCTATGAAAGAAAATTGTTCTCTTTTTGTACCAAACCCTGACAAATTTCTATGGTATATTTTTATTGTTAGTGTGTGCAGATGTCTAATGTGCTTCTTTTCTTCTGATTACAGATGCACACATTTAACTTATCCTTTTTTCACATACAAATGAAGGAACTGAGGCACTGAGAAACTCATTTACCCATAGTAAAAGTGACCTGGTTAAGCAGCCAGCCTTGTTGCTTAGGTCTCAGTCTAGTAACCCATGCTGAAGCTGGCAGCCTTATGGAATTAACTTTTAACCTGCAGCCAGTGATTATAAAAGGTAACATTTGCATGACCCATTAAGCTTTGCAAGCACTTTATCCATCATCTCACTTGATCCTCATAACTCTAGAAGGTTATCCCCATTTTACAGATGAGGACACTGAAGAGGACATTGTCGCATTGAGTGATTTGCCCAGGATCACAGGGCAAGTATTTGAGGAAATATTCCAACTCAGGTCTTCCTGCCTCCAAGGCGACCATTCTATACACCGTACTATCTAGTTATTTCCTACTACCTTTCCCAAGAGGATGTCACTGAAAATGTTTTTGGAAGAAAATAATGGGCACATAGGAAACCCTTTCACAGAATCCTCCAAAGTCCCCAAATGAAGCCTCCAAAATGAAATACAAAGTCATTTTTCAAAAAGTGATTATTCACATTAGAAAAATAAAATGTGTGTAAAATATATGTGTGTATGTACATATATATTCCATATTCTGACATAAAAATTAATTGGACAAGTAGACCAATGAACAACATATGCATAATGCATATACATAAAGAGAAATATGTAAATATAATGTGTGTGTGTGTGTGTGTATGATACACATCTACTCTTAACCTGGGACCCTTGAACTTCCAAAGGGAGACAGAACTCAGAATATCTGTGAATTTCAATAGGAAAAATACAACCTTATTTCAAAATAATTAGTTTCCTTTGTAATCCTGTCAATTTTATGTTTTTTTTTTTTATTTAAAACATTTTTCTGAGAAGGGGTTCATAGGTTTCACCAGACTGCTAAATAAATTCACAATAAAAAAATTAAAATAAAAGGTTTAGACTCTCCAAACTATATGTGGGTTCAGGCCCTGATTCTGAAACGTGTTTGTTATGGCCCAAAGTAAGTCACTTAAATTTTCAGGGTTCTATCTATCTTATGGTATACTGGAGCAATCCCACTGTTAAATTTTGATTATGAGATACCAATGGTGTCAAATTCAAACAAAAAAGATCCCTGTGGACCATTTATTAGCATAGAAAACCACAAATTAATATTATTTATGTTGTATTATATTTTTGTTTATTTTCTCTATCATTTCTCAATTTCATTTTAATTTAGTCCATTCTGGGAAATATTTGGAGGTTGTACCTCTGGCTTATATCTCAGAAATCACTACAGAGCAGATTTAATATTTTGCTGATTGTTTAGACTTAAGAAAATAATGGAGAAAATGACGTTGAGAAGTAAATGATTTATTAAAAATGATATAGCCACTATCAGAACTGGAATTTGACCCCCTGTGTCCCACCTCCCAGATAATGTTCCCTCTACTATACCATGTTGACAGATATTTTATTCTGTATTTACCATTCTAACCAAATTTCTATGTCTATTTTCAAGACAGAATGTTCTGGAGCATTACTATTCCAAAGGAAGAAATGCCAATTTTGTGGTCTATTTTGCATCTGAATCAATGAATATGCTTGCTTGCTTGTTTGAAGTCCAAGTCCAATAGAAAATCCCTTTGGTTTACATTTTTGCTATGTGATTATGTCTGAAAAGATGACCAAAATTGCTATTAACGCATTCCAGCTAAGACTCTTGGGTCTGGGGGTCTCCTTACACCGTTTTCTTTTGGTAGCTTTCATCATCTTGGGGGAGGCTATAAAGTTTCATTTTCCCTACCAGCTGAGTGGAATTGGGCTCATCTTCAGGGGAGATGGAGCTTGTCAGAAGAAGCTACTTTTTTTATTTGGCCCTGACTAGTCACAAAGTATTTGCAGGTTAAATCCTGAGGGAATTTTTTTTTTTTAAATCTGGCACTCCATCCTTCCTCACACACATTCAGAGCTATAATGAGGGCAAGACCACTGGTATTTTTCTCAAGGCCCAGAATTTATAGGGAATAGAAAGCACTTGCAGAGCTTCAGCAACATAGAAACAACAGAGCTTATTATCTAGATGGAAAGAATAACTAGTTACAATAGGAAGCCACCAAACATTAGGCTGGGTGAGCTCCTGCTGCTCTCCACCTCACCACTCCCAAGAGGGATCAGCCCAGCTACTAGCCCTACCTCACCTGGGGGAGTAATTTAGCCTGTTCCATGCATCTTTTTGCTTAGGTATAATTTGTGGTACTTGTTCCCAAAACAAAAATCTCAAATTATGGCTCTACTTACATTACATATCCCAATTCTCACCCCCTGAACTCTGGACCGTACCTATTTATATATCCATTTTAATAAAGGCCGCTGAATTTTTTAATGTTAACACTTCCCACAAATACGATAGTTTCCTTCTCCCTCTCAACTCCACCTCTCATTGATGGGTTGGAAGAGTAGAAACCTGAAAGTCATTGAGATGTAGCAAAAGGAAAATGGAACACCCAAATTCAGAAAATCTGAATTAGAGTTGTAGATCTACTACTTACTGACTTTAACCTTGGAGTTCATTTCTTACTTGCAAAATGGGAATGAAAATAAGAAATACCAGCGCAGTCTATTTTAAAGATTTATTGCAAAGATCAAATAAGATTATTCATTAAAAACAGCTTTGTAACCTTGGCACATTATGCAAATGAGATTTCTTGGTGCTTGCCAACCAAAATTCACTTATTTATTGATTCTCATAGTAAACTATAAGTTCTTAGAGGGCAGCAGGAAAGGTACTATTTCTTCCTTTTTCCCTTCCTTTCTTCCTTCCTTCCTTCCTTCCGATCTACTTCCCTTCTTTGCCTCTGTTTTTTCTTTCCTCCCCCCTTCCTTCTTTCCTTCTTACTTTCCTTCCTTCCCTCCTTTGTTCCTTTACTCTCTCCATCCTTTCTTTCCTTTCTTTTTTTTCCTTCCTTTCTTTTTTTCCTTTCCTTCTTCCTTCCTTCTCTCTCTCCCTCCTTCCTTTTTCCCTTTTTCTTTTCTCCTTTCCTCTCCTTTTTTCTTTTCTTTTCTCTCCCTTCTTTCTTCATTTTTCCTTCCTTCCTTTCTTATTTGCTTCCCTTCCGACTTTCTTGCTTGCTTTCCTTCTTTTTTCTTTCCTTCTTTCTTTTCTTCCCTCCACCCTCCCTTGCTCCCTTTCTTTTTTTTTTCTTTTTTCCTTTCTTCCTTCCTTCCTTCCTTCTCTCCCTCTCTCCCTCCTTCCTTTTTTCCTTTTTCTTTTCTCCTTTCCTCTCTTTCTCCTTTCTTTCCTTTTCTTTTCTCTCCCTTCATTTTTCCTTCCTTTATTTCTTGATTGCTTCTTTTCCTTCTTGCTTGCTTGCTTTCCTTTTTTTCTTTCCTTCTTTCTTCCTTCTTCCTTTCTTGCTTGCTTCCTTTCCTTCTTTCTTTTTTCTTTCCTTCCTTCTTTTTTGCTCCTTCCCTCCCTTCCTTCCTATGTCCCTCCTTTCTTTCCTTTCTTCCTTTCTTTCTCTCTTTCTCTCTCTCTTTCTTCCTTCCTTCCTTCTTTCATTTCTTTCTTTCTCTTTCTTTCTTTCTTTCTTTCTTTTCTTTCTTTCTTTCTTTCTTTCTTTCTTTCTTTCTTTCTTTCTCTTTCTTATCCCTGTCTTAGACACTGCCTTATACAAATAAGTGCTTAATACAGAATATGTTTGCTGAAGTAAATTAACATTAGGTAACCTATACAGATGATAATCTCATCAGACTGTCTTTAAGGGTTCTCAATATTAGTCAAAAACCTAAAGCCTAGTTTTTTTCATTGTAATACTTGGAGTTTTGCTTGACTTAAAGGCAATGTGTAATGTTCCATTTTTTCCCCCAATGTAGCAATCTCATTTTATGTGGGTCATTTCTAGCACTGACTTTGATCATGTATTCTATATATCACCTTGTGTTTTTTTTTTAGGGAGGAGTGTTCATATGATAACATTTACATAGCACCTTATTATTTGCAAAGTATGCAGCATACATTATCTCATTTGAGTCTCACAATAATCACATATTACAGGTTCTATTATCCCCATTCTCTCAATGAGGAAAAAAGTTCAGAAAAGTGCCCAGCCCATGGTCACACAGAAAGTAAAATGCCAAAGGGAAGACAGTAATACATATCTTCTTGACTCCAGATTCAATATTCTCTCGAATACACCACTTTGCTTCTGAAATGAATTACGAATAATAATAGTTTTTAATATTCTGAAGGGCAAACAAGTTCAGGATCATTATGGAGGTGGAAGAGAAGAATGCAAAGGCGCCATTGGAGAGAACCTGTGATGATTTGAATGTTTTATAATACCACAGAGCTCTATTTATATACCTATCCAATTAGCTGAGATTCTGGCTTAATGATAATAATAGATAATAAAAATCATTTTATCAATAATGATACTGTCTATTCTGTAAGCTCTAAGTCCAATGACCTTGGTGTGAATCCAGCATACCACAATTAGAAGCAGAAACATTTATGATATTAAAAGAATCATTTGCATGTAATCAGAATGTAAAATAGCATTTATGGAGCTTCCATAGGAGTCTGGCTAGGCTAGGAAGATTAATTGAGTCCTACTGTTCCAGGGAATTTTTTTTTTCAGTTAACTAGAAATATCATATCAAACACCTCTGAACATATTATGCATGCCAGTAACTGAAGTATTTATAGGCATACTCCTCTCCCTACAATCCACTTGTCATTTTATTTCAGAGTGAAAGCTGAAACTGTTTCATTTTTGTCTTTGAATCTCCAGTACCTTAGCCCCATGTCTCACTCATCAAAGATGTTTCATAAATATTTGTTGAATTGCTTAATTAACTTGGAATCTTTTATGATTTACACATTGTTGTTTAGTCATATCTGACACTTTGGGATTTTCTTAGCAAAGATATTAGAGTAATCTGTCATTTCCTTCTTCACCTCACTTTACAGATGAGGAAACCGAGATAGATAGGATGAACTGACTTGCCCTAGTCACATAACTAGTTAAGTTTCTAAGCCAGATTTGAACTCGGGAAGAAGAGTTTTCCTAATTCCTTGCTTAGTTTTCTATACATTGTACCACCTAGTTGCACATAATAGGTTCTTAATAATGTTTATTGATTGACTGAATCAATGATTTTTATAACTTAAGTTTACCTACATGGCAAAGGCAAGGAATGCCAGGTGGGCAACCAGAGTGTTTCCCTAGGATCCTCAAAAGGTCCGAAGACTTTGAGGAGCTTGTGGAACCATTGAGATTACTTTGGGGGAGGACATGGACAAAAACCACACAAAATATGAAGGCATGGAAGGATAACAATCTACATCATGGGAGAGAACTCCCAAGCCACTGAAATCACAGATCCATTTGAGTAAAACCAAGCCAGTGTTTTTCTTTCATTAACATATTGTTGTATTGACACCCACTCATTAGGGATTTATAAACTTAAAGGGACCCTCAAAGGAGAAATAATGGAGCATTCAAAAACTTCAGAAACTTGGGTAATGAATCTAAAACTTTCTCATTTAAAAAAAAGAAACCTCAGGTCGATAATGTTTTCTTTAATTTAAAATAGAAATGAAACCAAGAACAACAATGAAGAAAAGCATCAAACCACTTGATTTTGGCTGAGGCAAAATATCAAAATAATAGATTTTCTTAACCTAGAACATTTTTAATGAGAACCTGTTCTGAAAAAGAAATCCCAGAAGACAACTAGGGAACAATCCAAAAAATTGAGGTCTGAAATCAGAACCATAGTTTATAATAGAACTTTCAAGCAGCAATTTCAAAAAGAGAGGAAGCATTGAACATATGAATTAATTTTGTTAAAATTGACATTTTTATTATGTTGGCCCTGCCTACCCATGAACAATTAATATTTCTCCAATTATTTAAATCTGGTGGAAGGGAAAGACAAAAAAAGCTAAATTATTATTATATATTTAAAAGAAATAGCAATTTGTGATAATAGATTTGCAGTTTCATGAACACTCAAATTTTTTCTATTCTATTATATTAAGGACATGCTTATTTTATTAAATTCAGAATAAAATAAATAGATAATTTTTAAAGGAAGAAACAACCTCTCCCCACATCAAACCATAAACTTGGTAACTTCTGATGTGACAAGAAAAGAATTACTTCTTACTTAATTTTTTAATTAATTAATTAATTAATACTTCACTTAATTAAGGGAAATTCAACTGAGAAGAGTCATTGTAATTGCTTAGAAATAGAATTTCTAGTAGTGGAGATAATTTAAGTTCAATTCATGAGATAGTTGTCTCCTAGAAGAGACAACTAAAAGAGAGGTAACTCCCTAACCTCTCCTATAATTGGGAAGAGGTTAAACCAAGATCATTGTTCATTCTTGTAAGTTAGAATTGGAAAGAGGCTGGTTTAATTGGAAAGGAAGGAGGAATGGTGAAGACGGAAGAATCAGGGTTTGGATTTATTTATGGGATTTATGGAGAGAGTATAGCAGTAAATATGCTGCAGTCCCTTTTTCTCACAGCCACTGAACACAAGCCTCCTCCTCTCCATTTACCAGCCAGTGTTTGAGCTCCCATTAATCTCCCAGCTCAGCTCCTGAATGCCAAATTTCAAAATTATGTTTTGCCTGCTATAACATCCTGGAACTTCTCTCAGGGCCTGGGTTTCACCCTAGTATATCTAACTATACCTAAGGCCCTTTCACATTCCAATATCCCTCTAGCTGATCAGTCCCCCTTATGACATAGATGAATTCCTCTTTGGGTCACTATTTTGTATCTTGGCCCAGACTAGCCAACTTTCATTTCCCACCTGACTGTGCCAGACCTCAAAGTCATGCCAGATACCTTTATTTTCCTTTTCCCCTTGGTTTTGAGTTCTTTTTATTTGTTATCTTCTTCCATTAAAACATAAACTCTGAGCAGGGACTCTCTTTCTTTTTTATTGTAATTGTTCCTACAGTGCTTAGCACAGTGCCTGGCATATAGTAAGAGCTTAATAAATGTCTATTTTTTTATTCCTTTCCATTCCTCTCACTTCCTTATATTGTACTGAAGGAAAACATGTATTAAACTTCTGTGCCATTCTTGGTCCTGTGGGTAAATCCCTTTTGGCCCCCATACTTGTTATAGTTCTATATCCTGTCCATTTGGATTACTACTCTATTTGACCTTGGAAAAGATCAAATCCTAAGGTTCTTCATCAGACTATAAGGAATTCTCCTTTCTTTGTACTTATATACAAGGAGATGGAAGATGTACCTGTACCCCAGAAGACATCTTTTCTACAATGTTCTTTTTTTTTTCTATTTTTTTTTCTACAATGTTCTTACAGCCTTCTTACCATGGAAGATCCTTCCACCCTCTAAGTCATCTTTCTTTGATTAGTCAATTCCTCCCATTAATCTCAAGGAACAATCCAGGCCAAATATGTTAACTCATTCATTCCTATTATACCTCCATTCTTGACTTTTCAGATTTTCACATAGGTACCTTATTCCTACTACCACCCTTCCTCCCTTTCAAATTTCTTTGTATATATTGTATTCCTTTGTTAGAATATAAGCTCCTTAAGTGTGGATGCAGTAGATGGAGCATTGGTCCTGTAGTCAGGAAGACCTAACTTCAAAACTGACCTCAAATACTCGCTCTATGACTCTGATCAAATACTTAACCCTTTTTGCCTTTTTTTAAAAGCGGGGGGGAGAGGGGGGAGACAGACAGACAGATAGACACAGACACAGAGACACAAAGAGACAGAGACACAGAGACAGAGAGAGAGAAACACAGAGAGACACAGAGATAGAGACAGAGACAGAAACACAGAGAGACACACAGAAACAAAGACAGAGAGACAGAGAGAGATGGAGAAACAGAGAAAAAAATAAGTTCCTTGAAGGCAAGAACCATTTTTCCTTTTCCTTCTATTTGTATCCCTAATGCTTATCACAATGCTTGATACATAATAGTCACTTAATAAATATTTGTTGATTAATACACTAATTTATTCATAAAGTGAAAAGGTTCAAAAAGATTGCAAAGCTCTATCTTTCTAGCCTTATTTCAAGTACTACCAAATACAATACCACATAGTTTATGTTAGTCTTCCAATTAGCTATTCACACTATATTCAGTCCAAATGGATTGCCTATTTCTCTCTGACCCCATATTCCATTTCTTTCTTTGGGGCATTCCCCTCAGTTATCACTCATATTTGAGAAAAGTCCTCAGCTCTGCCTCTCAGAATCCTAATTTCTTCAAGGATCAGTTTTGGGGCTACCTCTTCCATGAAGCCTTTTCTAATCTCCCTAAGTATTAGTGCTCTTCCCTTCTTCTAATAATTTCTAGTATCTCCTTCTCTTAGTGCATATTCCATTCATCCAATAAATGTAAAGTCCTTGAGATAAAAAAAAAATAATAAAAATTCTTTTTTCTCTTTGTATCAGTGGAGCCCTGCAGAATATCTTTAGAATAAATGCTTATTGAGTTGAATCCAAGGCCCTTTCCAGCTTTAAATCCTCTGATCTTATAATATAATCTGAGAAATTCCATAAAAACTTCCGAAGCCATGTGGAAATTTTATTTTTAAATTTTCCAATTGAAGTTTTATTTATTTCCCATTGGAAAGTCAAAGTTTTAGAACTTAAATATATATGAACAAATGAAATTCTAACTATTTTTAGTTAGATATAGATAATAATTTTTTTATGTAATCTGCTAACCATACAAAAATAAATATCTCTAAGCTCATCATTTGTTACTAAATCAGGAGGAATTAAGGACAAATAAAAACTTGGTGCCAAAGAAGAGATGGAAAAGGCAGAAAGAATAAAGGCAACATATCTGTTAAAGGCAGGGAAATAGGGGGATTTGGAGTCAGAGGACCTATTTTTGAATTTTGGCTGTTTTTAATATTGCTTCAATAAGCCACTAACTCTGTGAGCCTAGGCTATAAAATGAGGGAACTAGACGAGATGATTGCTAAAACTTTTCTAGCTCTCTATCTCTAAGTTTCCAGTTTCAAAGTAGAAAGCACAAGAGCTGTGAAATGAAATTTGTGCCTCTGATGGAATTAGTAGCAGGTAAATCAGGTAAAGACAAATTATTACATTATAGTATGTCTGGCTCTTACGTGCTATCTCAAACCAATTCCATTCTTGAATTCATCTGAAATTGAATAATGACCATTAATAAAGTGATAATTCCCCCGGGTTTGGGCAGCAAACTGTCTTGTAAGGAAGCCTGTTGGCCATAAGTAAACTTAGACTTCCAGAAAACTAATTTGGAACAAAAAAGAAGTAACCTAATTCCCTAATAATAAAATCAAATTGAAACCTTGATGGTACCATGTTGCATAGAGCACTGGACCTAGAGACAGAAAAACATTTTCCTGCATCCAAATCTGACCTCAGAAACTTGCTATGTGATCCTGGGCAAATCATTTAACACTTTGCCTCAGTTTCCTCATCTATAAAATGAGATAGAGATGGAAATGGCAAACTGCTCTAATATCTATGCCAAGAAAACCCCAATTGGGGTCATGAAGAGTCAGATGCTACTGAGAAATAAACAAAAGTATCAAATCAAATAAGATCATTTGATGAAAGTTTCAGTTCCCCACTATACTTCATTCCTTCTTGGGTATTTTGATGAGCTCACACACAGAAAAAAGGGAAATGATACTGCCAGTGGAAGTTTTTTAAAATATTCTTCTAGCATTATTGAACAAGATTTCTACTGGCATTTGGTACCTGGGTACCTCTCCCTAGAGAAGAGAAGGCATCCCTATCCCAATCTTACAATTTCACCAGCTTGGAACATGTCATTCGATTTATGATTCATTACTTTAAAAAATGTCCTGTTATTCTGGGACATTGATGCATTGTTGGTGGAGTTGTGAACGAATCCAACCATTTTGGAGAGTAGTTTGGAACTATGCTCAAAAAGTTATCAAACTGTGCATACCCTTTGATCCAGCAGTGTTACTACTGGGCTTATATCCCAAAGAGATTATAAAGAAGGGAAAGGGACCTGTATGTGCACGTATGTTTGTGGCAGCCCTTTTTGTAGTGGCTAAAAACTGGAAACTGAATGGGTGTCCATCAGTTGGAGAATGGCTGAATAAATTGTGGTATATGAAAATTATGGAATATTACTGTTCTGTAAGAAATGACCAACAGGATGATTTCAGAAAGGCCTGGAGAGACTTACACGAACTGATGCTGAGTGAAATGAGCAGGACCAGGAGTTCATTATATACTTCAACAACAATACTATATGATGACCAGTTCTGATGGACCAGGCCATCCTCAGCAACGAGATCAACCAAATCATTTCTAATGGAGCAGTAATGAACTGAACTAGCTATGCCCAGAAAAAAGAACTCTGGGAGATGACTAAAAACCATTACATTGAATTCCCAATCCCTATATTTATGCACACCTGCATTTTTTGATTTCCTTCACAAGCTAATAGTACAATATTTCAGAGTCTGATTCTTTTTGTACAGCAAAATAACGTTTTGGTCAGGTATACTTATTGTGTATCTAATTTATATTTTAATATATTTAACATCTACTGGTCATCCTGCCATCTAGGGGAGGGGGTGGGGGGTAAGAGGTGAAAAATTGGAACAAGAGGTTTGGCAATTGTTAATGCTGTAAAGTTACCCATGCATATATCCTGTAAATAAAAGGCTATTAAATTAAAAAAAAAAAATGTCCTGTTATTGAATCAACTCGTCTAAGCTGATTTTTGGTTATTTTCTCTTATTCCTTACCCTCCAAATAAAATACTTCAAGGTTTTTAAAAAGGGCTGAATTGTAAGATAAATATCTTCCTTTCTGGCTTTCTGAACTGTTACCTCAAACCAAATTAGCATGATCTTTTTAATGTTGGGCATTAAAAACTGGTACGAGCTTTCTTAGCCTCTTTCATTTCTTCTGGAAATAACTAGCTCTGCCTTCCCTAGGGGAAAAGGTAACAAATTTATAGTGGAAAGTATAAGTTGAGTCTGGTCCCATGTGGGGAGCCGGCACTAATCTACAGGCCATAAGGTGGTAAGGCCACATTCCAAAAGACTGCCCTAACCTTGAATAGGAATCTCCTAATCACATCATGGAGTTTCCTACATGGCCAAGACCTGCCCTAACCTTGAATAGGCAGATATCTAGGCATCTCCTAATCACATCCTGGAGCTTCCTACGACCAAAGGCATCTGATCAGCTCATCCTTGGGCGGGAAACCAATCCTTTGTCTAGGACCCCCATCCTGTACTAAGTTCGGGCAACCCTGCTGCTATATCTGTACTATTGCACCCATTAAAATGAGGCTTGATCAGATGATTTTGTCTTCCCTCCATTCTTCACCGTCCCCTCTCTCTTGCCCTTATTTCTTTTCTTCCAGGGTCCTCACACTCTGCCTCTCGGGCCGAGGCAGTCCCATATACAAATTCTTTGGATTATTGAAGCCTCTATTTCTGGACATTTTCAAACCAAAAGGGATTTGGGTGGGGGGCAATGGGGATTAACATGAATTAACCAAATAACATCTCATTGTAAAATTCAGTCCAAACTAACTTAACCCACTCCTTATACTTGTGACAGAATGATATGACCTGCTTCAGTCTATATAGAAACCAAAACTAGACTATAGTGAAAGAATGAGAGACAATAAGTGAATTAATCCTGGAATGAAGAGAATGGAAGTACAATCTTAGCTCTGACACAGGATGATCGGCTAGTCATTTAACGATTTTTTTAGAGTTAGTTTTTTTCCTCTATTAAAAAGGGGATGATTTTATTTCCCACTTCTCTATGTTGTAATAAAGAAAAAAACTTTGTAAATATTAAAGGTTCATATAAAGGTAAATAGTTTTTAATTTCTTCATTAAGTAATTCTATGAGGGGAGGAAATTATTCATAGGAAAATCAGTTATAATTTTTTCTTTTTATTTTTTTCAGATACAGAATAGTTTTTATATGAGTTACTTATTGTACACCCCAGATTTCTCCAGGGGCAACTTTAGTTCTTGAAAAGTTAGTGTACTATTCATATAGTTTAGTCATTTTTCAGTCATGTCCTACTCTTCATGACCCCATTTGAGATTTTCCTTGGCAAAGATACTAGAATGGTTTGTCATTTTCTTTTCTAGCTCATTGACAGATGAGGAAAATGAATCAGAGTTAAGTAATTTACCCAAAGTCACATAGTTAGTAAGTGCCTAAGGCCAGGTTTGAACTCAGGAAGATGACTCTTCCTAATTCCAGGTCCAGCACCCTATCTATTGTGCCATCTAATTGTTCCTAGACTGTTCAGAAGATTTTGCCAAAGGAATATCTTTTCTATATTATTGTTCTGTAAGAAATGACCAGCAGGATGAATACAGAGAGGCTTGGAGAGACTTACATGAACTGATGCTAAGTGAAATGAGCAGAACCAGGAGATCATTATATACTTCAACAACAATATTGTATGATGATGTACTCTGATGGAAGTGGATTTCTTCCACAAAGAGACCTAACTCAGTTTCAATTGATCAATGATGGACAGAAACAGCTACACCCAAAGAAAGAACACTGGAAAAGGAATGTAAACTGTTTGCATTTTTGTTTTTCCTCCCGGGTTATTTTTACCTTCTGAATCCAATTCTTCCTGTGCAACAAGAGAATTGTTTGGTTCTGCACACATATATTGTATCTAGGATATACTGCGACATATTTAACATATATAGGACTGCTTGCTATCTAGGGGAGGGGGTGGAGGGAGAGAGGGGAAAAATCGGAACAGAAGTGAGTGCAAGGGATAATGTTGTAAAAAATTACCCTGGCGAGGGTTCTGTCAATAAAAAGTTATTATAATAAATTTTTTTTAAAATTCACAAAAAAAAAAAAGGAATATCCTTTCTAAAGACATCACTCTTATTCTTTAATTTGAAAATACCATCACCAGAATCACGTAGCTAGCTCAGTGTCCAGCAAGAAAATCCTGAGGCCAGTCTTTGCTGAGGAAGATCATATGGTGTTCCTTCCTCTTTTGAGCTCTTTGTGACAAATTTTTAGGTTCAGATGTCTTTGTTTCCAAATATTTTTACCTTTCTTAAATTCTAAGCTCATTAAAAAATGGATGATAAGTTGTTTCCATTTCTTCTAGGGGTTAAGATGGTATTTAGCATAAATAAAGCATTCTGTAAATATTAGATGAATGAATGGACAACCATGCTAGACTTTTAATTTTTTTTCAATTAATCAAAAAGCATTTATTAAGCTCCCAGGCACTGAACAAGGGACTGGAGATACAAATACAAAAGACCTGATAAATACAAGTATGTGTAAAGTGGTTTTCTAATGTATATATAAATGTAAATATAATAGAATGTATAGTGTAATATAAAAGTATGTAATATATGTATATACATATTTATGTCTGATGATACTCACCTTTGGGGGAGGGAAGACCATGGCACCTTTAATTCCCCATCTCCTGACTCCTGCATTCCCTCATATAGCTCCCAGGCAAGTCAATTCTACAAATATGCCTCTTTGGCTTCAAACTGCTTTTGGTTTTGTTAATACCTGTACTAATTGGGTAAAAGCCCTCCCTTGAAAGATTAAAGATTCGAGAGTTTCTGTTGGGGGAGATCACACTCACTGAAGGTCACAATGTTCCACCCATTGCACCTATTCCTTTAAGGAAACAAAAGCAGGAATTTGGGGAAAACACTTTGGTATTTATCCTAGGAAATCTGTTTGGATGAGAAGCATTCATGATAGCCTCTTCTCCCCCCAAGTCTTCCTCTGAGTGGGGTTCCTTGTTACTGTCCCTAGTAACCTCCATATTAACTCCACTTTTGTTTATTCTTCTTCTTTTGCTCATATTTGGTTCTTGCGATTGTAATCTACTTGAGAGTTGTTTCTTCCAGATTCCAAGCCATGAAATTCCAACTCCTTAGTCAATCTGACCAGAAGAGGAGGCCTCCGTCCCTTTGTTCCAGATGAATCTGGGTCTGGACTGCTTGAGGTGAAAGGATATGACAACGGCCCTGCAGCCCCAGGCCTCCACAGTGCTGGATTTCTATGGCTGCCAGATGCCAGTCTGTTGGTCTGTGATGACTGGGTTTCCAAGATAGTGGAACTGATGGAATTGGGGTCTCTGACTCCTGCCCATTGTTTTAAGCAGCAATATCCTGTCACCAGCTTGCTTATGCGCTTAATCACTAGAATAGTTCTAGTTTTCTCAACTAAAATGGTTCCTGAAAGCTTCCTCTGATGCACAGGTGTTGGTTCTAAATGGTAGAGAACAGATTATTGAGGAGGGGGACCGGCCGGAAGGCCTAGATAACAAAGGTGGCCTAATGGAAGAAATATACCAAGATTGGTGCGAGAAATCTTCAAACACATGGAAGAGGAAATGGACTGAGTGGGACCAAGTGAAGGTTTCTCATAAAGCCTGAGATGCAGGGGGTCTATGGGCCTGTCATATGATCTCTATTCCCAGAGTTCTACAAGGCAGGAAGGTGCAGACTTGGGTCCAGGTTGCAAGAAGTCACATGATTTTTAGGCCTAGAGTTCTGTAGGCCAAGAAAGGTGAGACCCTAGGTCCAAGCTTCAGGAAACAGATGACCTTGCTAATCATTGGCCAATAATGATTACTTCCTTTTTAGTCCATCCAATGAAAAGACTTGGATCTTTTGCTATTTAACGAGAGTTACTCTTTCAGGCTTGCTAGGGCCAGGCAATGTTGGGAGATGGAAACTGAGAGACTCTATGATGGCCTGGGTGTGCTTGGATCTCTCCCTGCAAGGACCAAATAAATGTTTTCTCTTTGTATCTTGAAAAAAGAACAAGAAAAAAAGAAATGCACTTGGGCTAGAAAAGGTCTAAGGTCCTTTTCAGCTATAAATGCATGATCCTGGGAGACTGACACTTCTCCAGTGCAGCATGAGATGCCTTTTTATGCTGCTAAAGATTAACATGGGAGCAGCTAGGGGTGCTATAATACATGGAGCACTGTGCCCATAGGCAGAAAAACTCATCTCCTTGAGTTCAAATCCTACCTCAGGTACTTGTTACCTGTGTGATCCTGAGCAAATCACTTCACCCTGTTTCCTTCAGTTTCTTCCTCCGTAAAATGAGCCGAAGAAGGAAATGGCAAACGTCTCCAATATCTTTGCCAAGAAAAATCACAAACGGGGCCACCAAGAATCAGACATGACTGAAAAATGGCTGAGCAACAGCATTCAATTAGAAGCACTCTCCTGATGTTATTGGCCGTCTTTGAGAATGAAGACCCAACATTAAAAACAATCCTTCAAAACAAATTGCTGTCTAATTCTAATTTCCCCAGCTTGCACTTGTGAAGATGATAACATGTGTCAGTAGATATGAATATTTTATCTTGCATGGATTTTTTTTTCCATGTCAGTGAAAGGATACTTCAAAGGCCAAGGATTGAAACCATTTTTGAGCTGGAATTCCTTCTAAAGTAGCCTTGCCATTTGATCATCTGGCCTTTCCTTGAAGATCTTCTGATGGACCTCTCTGGGTTATTGTGGACAGCTCTAATTTTGATTAATTTTTATTTTCTCTCATTGGGCCAAAACCTGCCTCTTTGCGCCATCCAGCCATAAGTCTTAGTTCGACCCTCTGGGGCCAACCAAAACACACCTAATTCCTCTTTTGTAACAGCCCTTCAAATACTTCAAGACAGCTAACATGACTCCAATTCTTCTCTTCTCCAAGCTAAACATCCCAGTTCCTTCAACGATGCCTTGTAGAACATGTTTTTAAGTCCCTTCACCAACATTGTCATTCTTCTTCTGATATACACTGACTTTTTCCATTTCCTTCCTAAAAATGCAGCGTGTAAAATTCAGTAGATATTGTCTGGATGTGTCAGAATAAAGCAGAATGGTGAACTCCATTCTGAATATTATTTTCTATGAATGAAACCTTAAAATGTCATATTTGTTTATTCAACCCTGCCCACAAGTGTCAAGTGCTAACCAAACTTTCTCTTTTCATTGGAATATACATTTATCCTGAATTAGAAAAGGTTAGTAAGCAAAAAGCAACTGCTCTCAGGTAAGATTTGAATTGTTGGAAGGTCAAACCATGAAAGTTTTATTGAAGTAATCAAGTGTAATAGAAGTAAAGGGAGCTTTGCATGCTCCTGATTCCTTTCTGAGGAAACTTGTGTTCCAACCCTGACTAATATTATATGAGTACAGCAATTCCTCATTAGACCCCTAGTTTCTTGAACCATGTGATAGGAAGAATAAGGCCTGGGAGTTCTGTCAAAGATGATTGATAATTGAGTCAAGAAGAACAATTCAGTTTTGTGGCTTATAAAAAGTAAGGAAAATGAAGTGAGTAGAACCAAGAAAACATTTTACACAGCATCAACAAGATTATGTGATGATCAACTTTGATGGACATGGCTCTTTTCAACAATGAAGTGATACTTTGATGGACATGACTCTTTTCAACAATGAAGTGATTCAGGCCAGTTCCAGTAGACTTGTGATGGAGAGAGCTATCTGTATCCAGAGAACTAGGAAGACTGATTTTTGTGGTTGTTTGTTTGCTTTTTTTTCTTTCTCATTTTTTTCCTTTCTGATCTGATTTTTCTTGCACAGCACAATGATTGTGGAAATAGGTATCGAAGAATTGCATATGTTTAATAAATATTAGATTATTTACTATCTGGAGAGGAAGTAGGGAGGGAGGGAAGGAGAAAAATTTGGAATACAAGGTTTTACAAGGGTTAATGTTGAAAACTATCTTCATATGTATTTAGAAAATAAAAAAACTACTAATAAATAAAAAGTAAGAAGACAGCGAAGAGACAATCTATGTCCTCAAGCCCACCAGTGATTCCAACAAAGAACTCCCTTAAAAGATGCCAGAAGCCATATATCCTCACTCCTTATACAACAAAGAGTGAGCAGGTCTTCCTGGCTCAGTTGCCAACCACATCCTTGGTCCAATCACTGCTTTTGCAAGAATATAAGGACAGATGCTTTAGTAACCCACTTTTTAGCTTGTAGCAGATACACTCTTTGGGGCCCTTGTAGTATTGTGTTGGAAGCTTATAGCTAACTGGAAAGTCTAAAACAGTTGCTAAATCAGGTGTCTTCTAAATATATCTTAACACCCCCAGTTTTTCTCTTGTGAAGATCATCTGGTAGAGGATTGTTTGGGTGTGAGTTTTTGCTTATTTATTTTGCTGCAGTGCCAAGTAATCATGGTTCCAAAATTTAGTCATGTTTTGTACAACTTTGCAATTCTCTCAGGTTACTCTAATACCACATTCAAAAGAGTGGATTATCGTCTTTGTCTCTCCTCCCTACCACCCCAGTTTGTTCTCATAATAATGATACAAGGACATTTCAGCTTCAGAACAAGTATAGACAGGCCTTTGAGACCATATCAAGGTAAAATCAGCCATATCTAAACTTGGCAGAGAGCCCACTCTTGACTTTCTGGTAAGAGAGTTAGTAGGTAACCATATAAGTGTTCAGGTCTGTTAGATGTTAATAGGAAAAGAGAGATTCAGCAACTACTGTCAGTCTGGATCACCATATGCCCACTGGTGGTTTAGAAGGAGAAGGCCAGGATTAAAGATGTGCTGAAAATCAATTCAACAAACATTTCTTAAGTACTTACTGTGCTCCAAGTCCTAAGCCAGCACTTTGACAGTGGGATAACACAATAAAAAAAGACCATCTCTGGCCTCAAAGAATTATTATTCATAGGTCACAGTATCATAGATTTCAAGGTAGCAGGAAACTTAGATATTTCTGAGTCCAACTCACTCCATTTACAGATGAAGAAACTGAGGTCCAGAGAGGTTACATGGCTTATGGAAGGTCACTCAGTAAGTAATAAAGAAATATTGACACTATGGTCTTCCTGACTTCCCAGGGAGTATTATTCATTGTAGGATAATCCTCTTGGAGGAATACAGAAATATTCACATAGATAAGTAAATGCAGGGTAAAGAATAACAGTGAGAGGGCAACAACAAGACTACACAGTGATCAATTCTGTTCAACAATGGGATGATTTAAACCAGTTTCAGTTGTTGAAGAAAGCCATCTACACCCAGAGAGAGAACCATGAGAGCTGAGTATGGACCACAACATAACATTCTCACTCTATTATTGTTTGCTTACATTATTGTTTTCCTTCTCAGGTTCTTTTTCTTTCTAGATCTGATTTTTCTTGTGCAGGAAGATAACTGTATAAATATGTATATATACATATATTGAATTTAACATATATTTTAACATATTTAACATGTATTGGACTACCTGCCATCTAGAGGAGGGAGTGGGGGGAAGGAGGGGATAATTTGGAACAGAAGGCTTTGCAAGGGTCAATGTTGAAAAATTACCTATGCATATGTTGTGTAAATAAAAAGCTATAATAAAATAAATCAAAAGAAAAAAAGGATAGTGAGAAAAAAGCAAAACAGATAATCAAGGGAAAGACAAAGAGAGACAAAGATAGAGAGAGAGCTCTTTGAGCCAGGAAATAGGGGTGGGAGGAAGAGAACAATTAAAGAAGAATTCTTGAAGGAAGTACAACTTCCTTAAAGTCCTTAAAGAAGATAAGAATTTTAAAAATTGCTAATGAGAAGAATTGTTCTACCAGTCCAGGAGGAGGTGGAAAGGAAATCATTCAACAAGTCTTTATTAATAAGCATCTATTATGTGTTAGGTAGGACAGGTAAGTGGCACAGGTGGACAAAGTACCAGGTCTGGAGATAAGAAATCTGGTTTCAGACACTTTTTAGCTGTGTGACTATGGGGCAAGTTCACTTAGCCCTATTTGCCTCAGTTTTCACATCTGTAAAATGAGCAGAGAAGAAAATGGCAAGTCATTCCAGTACCTTTGTCAAGAAAACCCCAAATGGAGTCACAAAAAATTGGACATGAGTGAAATGATTGAACAACACCAAAATGTATCAGGTGGTGTGCTGTGAAGAGCACCTCTATCTTGCCAGGAACTCAAATCCACAACGTAGGTGTCATCCTCAACTCTTCATTGTCTCTAACTGAGCCCTCCCACCCCAAGTTCCAATCTATTGCCAAATCCTGCAGATTCTCGCTTCGGAATACCTCTCCTATACATATACCCTTTTCTCCTGATATTACACCACCCTGGTGCATGAAGGGCTTCATCATCTCACACCTAGACCATTGCTATAGCTTGCTACTTGATGTCCTTGCTTGATCCACTTCAGTCCATCCTTCACTTAGATACCAAAATTGTCTTCCTAAATCCAAGGTCTAATTATGTCACCACCATCACCACTTAATAAATTATAATATGGAGGAGAAGTAGGAGGGAAGGAGAGAATTTGACAAAATTTTGGAAAAATGAATGTTAAAAAAATAAATGGCTAAATAGATAAATGAATGAAAAAATAAACAAATAGATAAGTGAATATATATACAAATATGAAGAATTCGAGCTCCTGGAGGGCAGATCCTCTGTTTGCCTTTCTTTATATTCCCAGAGATTAACACATTGACTACTGCTTACAAAGTGCATATTAAATGTTTGTTGATTGACTGAATCTGGTGCTGGGAATACATGGACAAAAACAAAATAGTACCTGCCTAGTTCAGAACATCAACTTGTCTAACTTAGCTGACACATGGAATTCTTTTTTTAATATGTTAAAGTATATGTTAAATACAATATGTGTATACTATTTATACAGTTATCTTGTAATTTAGAAAGAAGGTAAAAATAACCTGGGAAGAAAAACAAAAATGCAAGCAAACAGTAACAGAAAGACTGGAAATGCTATGTTGTGGTCCACACTCATTTCCCAGTGTTTTTTCTCTGGGTGTAACTAGTTCTGTTCATTACTGATCAATTGGAACTGAATGGCATCTTCTCATTGTCAAAGATATCCACTTCCATCATAATTGATCATCATATAGTCTTGTTGTTGCCATGTATAATGATCTCCTGGTTCTGCTCACTTCACTTAGCATCAGTTCATGTAAGTCTCTCCAGGCCTCTCTGAAATCAAACTGTGCATACCCTTTGATCCAGCAGTGTTACTACTGGGCTTATATCCCAAAGAGATTATAAAGAAGGGAAAGGGACCTGTATGTGCACGAATGTTTGTGGCAGCCCTTTTTGTAGTGGCTAGAAACTGGAAACTGAATGGATGTCCATCAGTTGGAGAATGGCTGAATAAATTGTGGTATATGAATATTATGGAATATTACTGTTCTGTAAGAAATGACCAACAGGATAATTTCAGAAAGGCCTGGAGAGACTTACACGAACTGATGCTGAGTGAAATGAGCAGGACCAGGAGATCATTATATACTTCAACAACAATACTATATGATGACCAGTTCTGATGGACCTGGCCATCCTCAGAAACGAGATCAACCAAATCATTTCCAATGGAGCAGTAATGAACTGAACCAACTATGCCCAGAAAAAGAACTCTGGGAGATGACTAAAACCATTACATTGAATTTAATCCCTATATTTATCTCCACCTGCATTTTTGATTTCCTTCACAAGCTAATTGTACAATAATTCAGAGTCTGATTCTTTTTGTACAGCAAAATAACGTTTTGTCATGTATACTTATTGTGTATCTAATTTATATTTTAATATATTTAACATCTACTGTCATCCTGCCATCTAGGGAGGGTGGAGGTAAGCGGTGAAAAATTGGAACAAGAGGTTTGGCAATTGTTAATGCTGTAAAGTTACCCATGCATATATCCTGTAAATAAAAGGCTATTAAATAAAAAAAAAAAATCATCCTGTTGGTCATTTCTTACAGAACAATAATATTCCATAACATTCATATATCACAATTTATTCAGCCATTCTCCAATTGACGGATATCCATTCAATTTCCAGTTTCTAGCCACTACGAAAAGGGCTGCCACAAACATTTTTTGCACATGTGGGTCCCTTTCCCTTCATTAAGATCTCTTTGAGATACAGACGCAGTAGAAACACTGCTGGATCAAAGGTATGCACAGTTTGATAATTTTTTGAGCATAGTTCCAAATTGCTCTCCAGAATGGTTGGACCTGTTCACAACTCTACCAACAATGCATCAGTGTCCCAGTTTTCTCACATCCCTTCCAACATTTGTCATTATCTTTTCTTGTTATCTTAGCCAATCTGACAGGTGTGTAGTGGTATCTCAGAGTTGACACATGGAATGTAAAGAAAAATAATGTGAAATTAAGCTAGAAAGGTAGATTGGAATCAAATTTTGGCTGATCTTAAATGCCAGCCTAAGGAATTTAGATTGTGTTCTATGGGCATCTGAAAATCACACACACACACACACACACACACACACACACACACACACACAATGACTATGGGAATGGCCTGGTCAGATCTGTAGCTTAGGAGATATTGGGACAGTGGTGTGCAGAATGACTTTAAGACAAAAATGAAGAATAATAGACAAATCAAAAAGCCATTTTATTGGTTCAATTGATAGAAGCCTGAATTAGATGCTCAGTGTACAAATGGAAAGAAGGGTTGAGATCAGAAAGTGCTGTAGACCTAGAAGCAACAAGCTAAGACTTGTTGGCTGAATAGAATTGGAATTGGCAGTAAGAACCTCACCTTCACCTTATACTCAGCCTGAGGCTGAGGTTCAGAGCCACTGACCTTAGTTGCCCTCAGCAGGTGAAGTTATCCTGAAAGGGAAAATTTCTTTCCCTCTCTTGAACTCTTGTGAGGGAGATAGAGCTAGAAAGGTATCTGTCTAACCTTTCAGAAACATCAAGAACCAAAGGGACTCTTCACCTCCTTCTCCTCTGATAAACATGAAGTTGCTTAATTCCTCATCTACCTTGATAACATACATTTTATGCCAATTTTTTTCAGGCATAAAATAGGAGCCCAATTATTACACAGATCACAGGATCATAGATTTAGCCCTCTACAGGACCTTTAGAGTTCATCTCCTCTCAGTCTATTCCTTTTTGCAGATGAAGAAAATAAAGCTTAGAGAAATATCACACAGAGAGTAACTAAGTTGTGATGGAAATTCATAAGTATTTAAGCTATAGTTAGAAATTTGACCATGCATTAAATGGATCCCTTAAGAAATGACGCAATGACTATATCTACAAAAGTATCTGACTGACTAAGCCAAAGAATGACTTCGGTATCAGAAAATAAAATCCCAAATCATCTTTAAAACATGACCTTATTTTGATGGAATTTTGTTTGGATTTTTTTAAATCATACTATAGGTATCTGTTAGGGAAAGCCAGAATATAGTAGCCATGGCACTGGGTTTAAGGTCAAAAATGTCTGGATTCAAATGCTGCCTTTAACACTTACTAGCTGTGACTGTGTAAATGATTTCAGGTTTCAGTTTCATCATCAGTAAAATGAAAATTTTAGATTACATGATCAATGAGGTTCCTACTAGTATCCTACAATGACGTTCTTTGAAGAGGAAGATTCATCACACAGAGAAAGCACAGGTTTCTTTCAGATTTGTGATTTATAAATATCAATGTATATTCACAGTTATCCCAGAATAACCAAAATTGGTATCAGGTTATAATCTAACTTTTATTTTATGTAATGCTTATTCAGTAGAATCTAAATTTCTTGAGAAAAGGAATTATAATTTTTCCTGCAGCCCATCCTACATTTACTATTTTCCATTTTTTGTCAGCTTTGCCAATCTGTTGGACATGAGGTCAAATTTCAGAGCTACTTTAGTTTGTGTTTTTCTGATTATTAGAGATCTAGAGAATTTTTATGATTGTTGATAGTTTGGATATTTTTCCTTAAAACTGCTTTTCATATCCTTTTTCCATTTTTCCATTTATCTTTTGGAAGGAATGATTCTTCTTATAATTTGCAATCATGTACTTAATAAATCCTAGAAATGAGACTTTTTTAGGGAAACTAGTTATAAAGTTTTTCTTTGAAGTTAACTATTTTCTTTTCAATTTTACCTGCATTGGTTCTGTTTGTATAAAAATATTTTAAATTTTACATAATAAAAATTGTCTGTTTTATTTTTTTAGAATCCTCTCTATCTTTTCTTTGGTCATGAATGATCACATATACATATAACAAGATTACAGGACTGATTTTCTTGTGGGACTTGAAAATTACCATGAAAATAAGTGGAAGGAACACATTAAAGGAAAATTCTTGATGCTTTCACTGACACTTGAATGTAAAGCAACTTATCTGATACCTAGAAACAGCCTGGTATATCTGACACAAAACTGGTCTCCAAACCTAAAAGGGTTCATATCTTGCCTCAGACACATGCTGGCTGTGTGATCCTACCCGAGCACTGGATGACTCTAAGACTACAAATTGCAGAAAAGGTGACACCTTGCATTGGCAAAGTGAGTTCCCTCACCCAGGATTTCCCTATGCCAATGAAATCACTTGTTCAAACTTTACCTTTTATTTGACAACGAATTGGCCTGTGCTTTAGGACAGATCCAAACAAAACAACTGTGTTACTAGGGAGTTCTGTGAGAAAGAAATAAAACAAAAAGGGAAAGAAGCTGCCCTTCCTTTGACTTTCAATGAAAAGAAATGCATACAGCATTATTTATGATCCTTTAATTTAATACTGCATAAATACACTGCCCTTGGTGATTTAGTACAACAAAAATCCTACTAAATGAAGGGGAAATTCTCTGGGGTGTCATGATTTCTACATTATTGCTTATTTCATTAACAAGATCTGGAAGATTGTGTTGTAGACAAGAACTTCTCTCTAATAGGATTCCCCAACTTATTTCAAAATGAAATTATGGGAATAACCTGTAGGAAACTTAGCAAAGTGAGCTGTAACTATTTTGGAACAATCCATACTTCAGGGTACCAACACATGGAGAAAGTAACAATCACTTCTACATTTTCTCTCTCTAGATACTCCCAAATCAGAGAACTTCCACCCTTGTGGGATACATTGGGTGACTGGCAGCCCCTTCCTAGGTATAACTATACTCATAACTGTCTTTTACTGCCCTTTCTCACCTTCGCCATACCATCATTCCCAATGTCCTATAAACTGCTTTGCTCTCCCCAACTGACTTGGTCCCAGATACAGTTTCCACTAGCTATAGCTCTAATTAGATTCATGAATACGAAGAATTTTCCTTTGCCCCATTTATATTAGAGTCAGATTTACTTCTATTTTAAAAAAAAAAAAAAGCTCTACAAAATGTTTTTGTTTCTTTATCACCAAAAAAGCATATGAGATCTCTACCTGAGTAGTAATACTCAAATGAACACTCTAAATCTTTGATCCTATAATACTAAATATAATTGACCTTGAACTGTGAGATGTTGAGGGTCACCAAGAAATGTTTTAAGTAGCTATAAGGTTGCAACACACAACCAAGAGATAATTGCTCAAGAGAAGCAGAATGGGAGGTTGGGGAAGGAAAATAGGCAAATGCCCTACTGAACAAGAGAATTGATAACCTGTATGTCAAGAATAAAAGCGCAAATTTGAATAATGGAGGTGCCGTATTTGGAAATGTCTCCAATATAAAAGCTAAAGACATCAATAAAACTCATTTTTGAAAAGGATGTATACAAGATGAATTTTAATAAATATCTGTTGAATTACTGACTAAAATCCAGTTTTCCTGATTATCTGTATGACTAACTGCTCTGGATAAGTGTAAGCGTGTTGGATAAACTCAATCTTTCAAGCCCTTTCCAGCCCCCACATAGTTTGTGACATACAGTCATTTGCCTAAGCTATTCTGGTGCATAATCAGATAGTCGAATATCAAAACTCCCATGAAATCCCAGAACTGCATAAAGGAGACAAGCTGCCATGGCAAAACTCCACGCCACTAAGTCCTATTCAAGTTGGAGAGTGTTAATTACACCCTCTTTCCTTTCATTCAGCCAGCAACCCTTTTGAGTCCAAGGATTTGTATAGAAATAAAACATTGCTTTGTGTTTTAAGAGACCCTGGAGAAGGGTAAGTACTCAGTGCCATTTTGTTGTCTGTATGCGCACATCCTGGCTTTCACAGCATGCAAGCCATGTCTTGTTTCCAAACGTTGCCAAATAACATCAAAAGTTCCAGTGATGCACCTAGTAACCAAATGCAGAAACACACTAAAGTGTGAGAAGTCTATCAGCACTGCTGAGGTCGGCTCTTCCCCAAGGAAGCAGAGGAAGCTCTATTATGATAGAGAGCAGGGGATGGGGAAAGGGGGAAATTTAGTTACTATGGCAACCAGCAGGTGCCATACTCACCAGAGCTTCCCTTCTCCACCCCCAGTGGGGTCCCAGCCCCTCCTGCAAGCACCAGAGACTCTTGTGGGAGTATGTAGTTAGGACAGAAAAACTGGGATCATTTTCTACCTCTTCCCTAAAACAATCAGAAAAGCCCAAGTTAATTAATTATGTGTGTAATCCTTACCTCTCTGGATTATTATGAGACTCAAATGAGATAATGTATGTACAAACTACCTTTCAAATACTAAAGTACTGTATAACTGAGTTACATTTTTTATGATGATGATTATTATTAGCCATTGAAATAGGTAATAGATTTCCATTTCTGACCCTAGCTCTATTCTCTCTCTGTCTCCTGTTATATCTCTATCTATATGTCTATCTGTCTGAATTTCTCTCTATCTCTCTTTATTTCTCTCTCTATTTGTCTGCATGTTATCTACCCCTATAGAATTGATGTTTCTTGAGGAGGACTGTTTCATTTATGTCTTTGTATCTCCAGTACTTAATGCTTAAAGAATGTTTGTCAACAGATAACTAGAAGCATGATAACTTGCATTTATATATCCCTTTATTCCACTAAAATCTGAATCTGTTGTCTCACTGATCATGGAAGTAAGCCTAGATTCTCAAAGCTAACCTAGCGGAAGCAAAGTTTTGCTGGGTTCTACCAAGCTGGAAAGGTTTAAACCAACTTGACTATTAAGAGAAGTTTTCTATCATCTCAAAGAGAATCTAGTAAATTTCAGAAAGATTCATTGTAGTTCTGAGTTGGAAGTGAGAGGTGGAGCACCTATCCCTCATGCAATCCCAGTTCTTTAAAGTATTAAAGAATACATAGCCCTTTAAGGTTTATAAATCATTTACTCCTTTCTATGTTCTATATTCTTGGCTAGGCAATCATAAAAGATATATAATTGTACTTGCCAAATTCTCCTATATTTTGTATTCTTTTTTTCAAATCTTCTGAAATGGTCCTTACTCTTTTTTTTTTTTTAATAGCTTTTTATTTACAAGTTATATGCATGGGTAATTTTTCAACATTGACAATTGCAAGATTTTTTGTTCCAACATTCCCCTCCTTCCCTCCACCTCTTCCCCCAGATGGCAGGTTGACCAATATATGTTAAATATTTTAGAGTATAAGTTAAATACCATATATGTATACATGTCCATACAGTTATTTTGCTGTACAAAAAGAATTGGACTTTGAAATGGTGTACTATTAGCCTGTGAAGGAAATCAAAAATGCAGGCAGACATGTGTGTTGTATGTATTGTTGTTGAAGTATATAATGATCTCCTGGTCCTGCTCATTTCACTCAGCATCAGTTTGTGTAAGTCTCTCCAGGCCTTTCTGAAATCATCCTGCTGATCATTTCTTACAGAACAATAATATTCCATATATTCATATAATGGTCTTTACTCTTGAACAAAGATGTATTTATTTAGGTTCAGGGAACACTAATGAGTGGAGCAGACAACTTTTAAAATAAAGGAGATAACAACATACTTCTCTTCACTTTCTACCATCTCATTACTTACTAAATTTTATTCTTTGGGAAAATCTCTGCAATTGAATATACTCATCTTGTGAAACTAGCTATAGGAAAACTGAATATTAAAAAAAAATATGTTTGAATTGACTTACTGACAAAAGAGAAACTGGGCAAATAAATTCTCTTCCTGGTTTCAAACTGGAGGAAAAATCCATGATATGTAAAATAG
The DNA here is from genome assembly GCF_902635505.1 of Sarcophilus harrisii. Lineage (NCBI taxonomy): Eukaryota > Metazoa > Chordata > Mammalia > Dasyuromorphia > Dasyuridae > Sarcophilus > Sarcophilus harrisii. The sequence goes on along the minus strand of NC_045426.1, from coordinate 64,943,975 downwards.
AGGAAATCCAGAGAAATTCAGAGCTAAACAGAAGGAAGAAAGAAGGAAGGAAGGAAGAAAGGAAAGAGAGAGGAAAGAGGGAGGAAAGGAAAGCAAGAGAAAAGAAAAGAAGAGAAGGAACAGACAAATGAATAAAAGGGAAGAGAGAAAGTTTGGCTTGGGGAGGGGCAAAAGATTAAAGAAAAGCAATTGTTTATGACCACATGATTTTGTCAGTGGATAAATGGAAACTTTGGCTCATTCAGAATGATTCCAATGTGTTTCCAAGTGATCTCAAAATGCTAATTCACTCATGAACCTCACTGGCCATGAGGTTTTCTTGGTAAAGACACTGCCATGATTTGCCATTCCCTTCTCCAGTGGAATAAGGCAAACAAGATTATTGGTTTTGCCCAGGGTCACCCAGCTATTGTATGTCTGAGACCATATTTGAAATCAGATCTTCCTGACTCTAGACCCTGTGCTCTGTCCACTGAGCCACCTAGCTACCTCTACTATTAGGGTTACCAAGGATAAATCAATCATTTTCCCTCTCTGAGTCTCAGGTTTCTTCACATAGAAAGTAAGTATAATAAAACCTCTAGTACTAACATCATAGTTTGTTATGAGATTCAAATGAGATCATGTAGGTAAATCAAACTTGGAAGCATCATATAAACGTCAGCTATTATTATAGTTGCCAAATTAATGTGATTCATATTACAGAATTTAGAGCTTTGAAGGAACCTTAGGAAGGCTCTTAAGATGGTTCATCTAGTCCAGCTGTTTAATTTTACAGATGAGGAAACTCCTGCCCAAAGAGATTATGACTTATTCAACATCACACATCCAGTTGCAACTAATAACTTTCCTGAATTTCTGAATTTCTAAATCTGGATAATTTAGCTCCAAGCTTAGCAATGTGCCTTCTTCTCTTCCCATGGTACAAAATGGCTCAATGCCCTTTATTTTGTTCCTGCAGGAACCAGGTGGTTGAACACAGGAGGGAAACAGCAAGCTGCCAAGTTGTTCTGCCAAGAAAAAGATAGAAAGAAAGAAAGAAAGAAAGAAAGAAAGAAAGAAAGAAAGAAAGAAAGAAAGAAAGAAAGAAAGAAAGAAAGAAAGAAAGAAAGAAAGAAAGAAAGAAAGAAAGAAAGAAGAGAAAAGAAAGGGGAAGGAAGGAAGGAGAAAGGAAGGAAGGAGAGAGGAAGGAAGGAGAGAGGAAAGAAAGGAGAAGAAGGGAGGAGAGAGGAAAGGAGGAGAGAGGGAAAAGGGGGAGAAAGAAAAGAGGAAGAGAAGAAGGAAGGGAGGAAAGAAATAAAGAAAACCTGAGACTCATATGTTGGTTCATGTACTGATAATCATATGTTGATTCATATACTGATAATCACCACTTCCAAACAAAACTCTACCCTTTCTCCCACCATTACCAAGACTCCTCTTTCCAAGTTCAAATCCAGCCCCAGACACTTAGGAGCTATGTGACTCTGGGCAAGTCACTTAATCCTTTTTACCTCAGTTTTGTCATCTATAAAATGAGTTGGAAAAGGAAATGGCAAATACCCCAATATCTTTGCCAAGAAACCCTCAAGTGGAGTCACAGAGTCAGACACAACTGAAAAACAACTCAGCAGCAACAATTGTTCCCAAGTTTAGTCTTCTCTTCTCCAGGTTAAATGTGTCTATTTTCTTCAACTCATTAAGCTGTCCCATGGTCTATGAGCCTCCCATGGCCACTAGGGCACGTGGAGGAAAGTTAGTTCTGGAGTCAGGACTAATAGTGGGGAAGTCACTTTACTTCTATCTACCTCAGTTTCCTCAATTGTTAAAAAAAAAAAAAAAAGATTTTTTTAATGCACATTTTTTAAAAAAATTAATTTTATAATTTAAAAAAATGCACCTACCTCATAGGGCTATTGTAAGGATCAGATGAGATAATATTTGTAAAACACTCAGTGCTCCTGGCACATAGTAGGCACTCATAAATGTTTATTCTCTTCATTCCCCAATCTTTAAAGGAGTGTATTATGTAACACACCAAGATTTTTACAAAATGAGATACAAATAACACAAAGGGGAGAGAAGGGGAAGGGAGAGAAAGAGAGGGAGGAAGAAGTGGAGGAGGAAGAAGACCAGGAGAAGGAGGAGGAAGGGCAAGGAGGGAAGGGAAAAAAGGAAGGAGAAGAAGAAAAGTGCTGTGTATTTCTCTTCCCTTGAACAGAACCAAATCCCCTATTCTCACTGCTCCAGTGAGTTACTACAAGAAATAGTCAGTGACTCTAAAGACTTTCTTTTTCATTATCTAATTACCTTATAGATAATGTGAAGATAGACTTTAAGATGCAGAAAGAAAAATGGGTGAAAATCAGCATACAATATTGTCCTCTTTGTGACATTTCTGACCATGTCTTTCTATGTTTTATAAATGCCACCTATCACAGATATAAGAATATGGGACATATTAACTAAATAAAATGATCCTCATACTCTCTATTCTTCTCTGATTTCAATTTGGCTTTCATAGTCCATAGCGGTGAGAAACACTTTTCTGGAAATTTTGTCCTGGTTTGAAATCGGAGGGAAAGGCTTGGCTTTCTCGTTGAACCCCTGGTCCCAGGTCAATGTTCACCTATATTTGCTGGTCCAGTTTGCCCAAAAGTGGTGCCAAAAATGTGTGAAATGGATGACAGATTAGAATGGATGTAAACAGTATTCAAAGATGTTTAGAGGATGTTGTTACATAATTTGCAAACAAGACAGCCTTTGGATCCTGAGGAAAGTACTCCTAAGGGAAAGTCAACAACAGAGAGACTAGGAAGTAATCAAACTGTATTCAAATAGAAAATATACATTTTTAAGTATAAAACATTCACCCTGAAAACAGCTTTCAAAGTTCCTGTTAATTGCAATCTTAACCCTTTGCATTCCAAAAGTTTTATGGATTGTTATCAGAGTTGGTAACCTTAGAAACATCCCAATCAACCTAGAACTGAAATGCCCTCCCTTTCCAGCTGAGAAAACTGATATCCAGAGCTCACTAGCTAAAGGGGAAGACAGCGTGCCAACAAATAATATATGTAAGGATAAATGAGAAATAATTAACAGAAAGAAAGCACCAGGAACCAGAGGAATTGGAAAAACCTTCAAACTCACTGACAGAACTCGAGGATATAAGTATTAGTGCTATATTAGAACTTTCTTATTTCACAAAAAGTTATTAGGTGAATGGAAATCACCTATTCTAATATAGGATGATGTAGTGCAGTGTGGAACAGTAGAAAGAGAGCTGATTTGAAAATCAGAGGATCTGGCTTCAAATCCTACCTTTACCAGCTACTGCTGATATGACTCAGTTTGCCTCAGTTCCCTTATCTGTAAAATGAGCTGAAGAAAGAAATGTCAAGAAAGCTCCAAATGGGTCATGAAAAGTCAGACATGACTAAACAACAATGAGAACCTTTCTTCACTACTCTAATGTTATTTCCAAGGATTGTTCCTGCTTGGTTTTATAGATAACAAAATTAAATCTCATGATCTTCAAAATAGAACTTCCTTTCAATCAATACATAAACATTTAATAAGTGTCTGCTATATTCCAGACACTATGCTAAGCTCTGAAGATACAAAAAGAAACACATAGTATAGTCCTAACTTCAAGGATATCCAAAGCTGGCTAAGTCAGTCATTTAATCAGTAAACATTTATTGAGTGCACTTGCTAAGCTTGCTGGGAACAAAAAGAGGCAAATCACAATCCCTGTCCTCAAGGAATTTACAATCTAATGGGGAGCATAATATGCAAACAAACAGATATACAAAGTGAACTAAAAACGAGATAAATAGAAAATATTCAAAAAGGGGGGGGGGGAGGCTCTAGAACAAAGACAAGTTGGGAAAAACTTTCTGTAGAAACTAAGATTTTAATTGAGCCTCAAAAGAATCAAGAGATGGAGAAGGTTGTCAGTAATTGAAGAGAAGAAGGAAGAACATTGCAATCAGGAGTGAGTGATGGTGTCCATTTATCTGTTTACTAAATGGGGGAAGAATCAGCCCAAAAGCCATTATCTCATCCAAAATTTCCCAACCTCTGAAAGTGGATATGTTTGGCAGGCAGCTTGCCTTGTTTTGTTTTGCCATCCCAGACCTGGGCATGATTGAGGAAGATTTTAGTATGCCTTTGGTCTTAGCTACAGGGACAAACAGGACAACCAACTCTCTGACACTGACCATGATGCTGAGATTCCAGGATCTTAAAAGATATGGTGCTCATCAGTCAGCCTGCTGTACCTGTGTACCTGTGTACCATCTGAACTGAAAATGGGTCCTACTTAAATACTCCAAATATTAATCAGAGCTAGTTAGATGGCCTGGTGGATAAAGAGCCCAGCCTAAAGTTCAGACTTCACCTCAGACAATTACCCTGTGATCCTATGCAAGTCACCCCTTCCTTAGTTTCTCCATCTGTAAAATAGCGATGATAATAATAGCACCTACTTCCCAAGAATGTTATGAGGATCAAATGAGATAATAATTGGAAAGCACTTAGCACAGTGTCTGGCACGATATAAATGTTAGCTATTATTAGCTAATATCATTAATCCCTATGGGACACATCTAATGCCAATAAGCAGCAAGGGGTAAATAGGATTGGGCTGCAGCCCAAACTACAATTGCTTTCTCTTTTTCTTTCAACCTCTGATCCCATATTGTGTATATACAACCAAGAAGTCACTTTTAGGATGCTCTCCTAATGGTCTTTTGCAAGATAAAGTCCAGAGATGATATTTGCCTATCCAGATATAGATGTGATCCCAGAAATTTTTGTGGGGGAGAAATGATTGTCCCTTATACTTAAGAACTACTCTTTCTTATGTTTTGACAGCCCCTACAAGTCTTTGTCTAATTGTCCACAGCCCAGTGAAAGGCTCCTCAAAACAATTGGGAATAAATATTTCCTCCGATACACATCTTTACCTGTTACAGCAAAATAGAAATGTTAGAATCTTTTGACTAGAATAAACACCACAAACCATTCCAAGGATTAGAAAAGAACCTTTAGAGGGTTTGGAATAAAGCAAATTGCTCCAGGACACTAGTTCAAGGCCATTATCACACAGGAAGGCAGGGTAACATGGGAGTATTTGATATATCACCCCATCTGATAGCTCTCTGTTTTAACTAATTATACATGCTTCCTGGATGCCAAATTCTACCATTTCAGTTCTTTGGCAGTTATTACAAGTTCTATGAGTGCCCTCTAAATTTGACACTCTGAGGCAAATCCCCAATATCCACAGGCAAGCTACAGCTTTGAGGGTCCATTTAAATTAACTGGATAGAGTTCATTTCTTAATTCAGAATCATTATTCTTTGAAAAAATAAGTCAATTAAGGCACTTATCTTATTCAAATAACTAAATATACATAACACTTTGTTAACTATAAAACACCAAAAATGTAAGGGATTGATAAAATGACTAATATAGAAATGTTTTGCATGGTTTTACATGTATAACCTCTATCAAATTGCTTTCTGTTTCAGGAAGGGGAGGAAGGAAGGAAGAATAGAATTTGAAACGCAAAACAAAAAGAATGCTAAAAATTGTTTTTAAAATGTAATTGGGGAAAAGTAAAATATTATTTTAAAATGTGAGGTATTAGTATTATAGATATAAGGCATATTATAGTTGGAAAGGATCTGAAAGATTATCTAGCCCAACCCCTCACTATATTATTTTTTCATATTTATTACTTAGAGAATTATAAGATACTATCTATCCATTAAAATATTCCTCCTTTTCTAACTACAAAACTATATGAGGCCAGATTTTCTTCATAAGATTCAACCAGAATAACATATTGCAATAGAATAAATACAGAAGCATATATAATAGTCCAGCTGTGTTCTAAGCCAAATGATAAAAGAAACTTATAAATAAAACAATGATTATTTTTTTTCTGGAAAATGGCTATTTTTTAAATGTTATTTACATTAGCATTTATTGTATTTATTATTACTTTTAAATATTTAATAAATCAATATTCTAAATTTTATCAGTTTTCATTCCCAAAAAAGTAAATGTCAATAGATATAAGCCATATAAACAAAATTAAAATTTCCAGCACAGTTAATATCAGTTGATATCATAAACAAAACAGCTTTTCTAGATGCTTTGGGATAATCATCATGAACAAAGAAGTGTAGAATTTATAACTAAAGATAATCTAGCCCAACAAAAGTATTTTAGAGATGAAGACATTGAGGTCCAGATAGGGGAATTACTTTATTAAAGGCCACAGAAGTGGAAAAATAGCAAAGCAAGGATTTAAGAGTCTTTCAATGTTTTATTTGAGTTTTTACTCTAAATCTAGTACTCTCTATCTCAATCATACTTGAACATTAATATAATAGTACTTCAGTTCTCAATTGTACTTCAGTTCTCAATTGTACCAGATGATGCAAACTTTGGGCTCCAGCCTAGATTCTGCTATAGGGCAGCTAGGTGGTGCAGTAGAGAAAGCTCCAGGTCAGCTTCCTGAGTTCAAATCCAGTTGCATATACTTGGTATCTGTATGGTCCTTAGCAAGTCACTTAACCTTCTTTGCCTTGGTTTCCTCATCTGTAAAATGAGCTAGAGAAGGAAATGATAAACCTCTCCAATGTTTCTGCCAAGAAAACCCCAAAAGGGATCATAAAAAGTTGGACAAGATTGAACAATAACAACAACTGAACTAAGCTCCCCCACTTATTATCTGTTTGACCTTAGTTAAGTGCTAACTCTTTGACTTTCAGTTTCCTTACAAATAGAAAGCTCTTAAGAAGTGCCTTTTAAACTCTGGGAGATGACTAAAAACCATTATATTGAATTCCCAATCCCTATATTTATGCACACATGCATTTTTGATTTCCTTCACAAGCTAATTGTACAATAATTCAGAGTCTGATTCTTTTTGTACAGCAAAATAATGTTTTGGTCATGTATACTTATTGTGTATCTAAGTTATATTTTAATATATTTAACATCTACTGGTCATCCTGCCATTTAGGGGAGGGGGTGGGGGGGGGTAAGAGGTGAAAAATTGGAACAAGAGGTTTGACAATTGTTAATGCTGTAAAGTTACCCATGTATATATCCTGTAAATAAAAGGCTATTAAATTTAAAAAAAAAAAAAAAAAAAAAGTGCCTTTTAATTAGCTCTTTTCAACAAGGAGATGATTCAAGGCAATTTCAATAGATTTGTGATGGAAAGTGCTATCCCCATCCAGAGAGAGAACTACTGAGATTGAATGTGGATCAAAGCAATGTATTTTCAACCATTTGTTGTTGTTGTTTATTTGTTTGTTTTTCTTTTCTTTCTTTTTTTTTTTTTTTTGCCATTTTTTCCCTTTTGATCTGATATTTTTTTTTCCTCAGCATGATGAATATGGAAATATGTTTAGAAGAATTGCACATGTTTAACCTATATCAAATTGCTTGTTATCTTAGGGAAGGGCAAGGAGAAGAGGGAGCAAAATTTGGAACACAAGGTTTTACTAAGGTGAATATTGAAAGCGATCTTTCCATGTATTTTGGAAAAATAAAATACTATTTAAAAAAATAAATACTTTTTAAAGAAATACTTTTTTGCCCATAAAATGTGGGGTTGTTCTAAATGTCATCTCAATTTTCTTTCAACTCCTAAATTCGATATTTCTGAGTAAATGATAGATATTCAGTGCTGTGTGGCTTCCAACTCACCTTTGCAAGACGTCTGGAGATAAGGGATGCAACTTGCTAGCACTAATAATGTTATCCCTGCCTGAATGTCTTAATAGTAAGAAGAAACTCGGGATATTTTAAACCAGATAAGAATATTAGCAAATGAAAGGTCTTATAGTATGCCATATTAAAGCAAGAAGTGGGTAGCAGATAAGTCTCTAAAGAGGTAAACTGTGAATGAGTTATGATAAGGACCATTCCTCTCTCCTTGTTCTTATTTCCTGAAAACCCACTACAGGGGAGCCACTCAATGATTGGTGTTTTCCTTTAGAGCTCTTGACACAGTTTGGACACCAGTGAGACAGGGGAATTATTATATTTGATCTCATAGACTTCTTTTGAAGAAATTGTCTTACAAACCTTAAAGTGAAAATAGAACAAAAGAGAATATTTTCTTGGCTCTATGGCTGTCTTTAAGTATGCCCCATTATTAATTTCCTTGAGGCTTGGGCGCATCTCTCAAAAAAAAAAAAAAAAAAAAAGATATAATCTGAAGTTAGACAACCACATTCGCACAGACTCTAGACACAAATAGTTTGTCTTCTAATCTCTTTTAAACCCCTGGGTTGAAGGATGAATAAATAGTCAAAACTTCAAACCTGGCCCCTGCTACTACTCTACTCCTTTCATTTTTGGCAGCCGCAGAACCCAACAAAAGAAGACACCAGATGAAAGTGCTTTGAAAACTTTTAAATACCACACGCCTGGACTGGTCAATTTTAGAGCCATTTTTGTATTATGACTCCTGAAGAATGGGACTGGAAGTCAGAATTGAATTCTAATCTATTCCTTCCACTAAATAATTTGTGATGTTGGGCAAGTCAGCTAGAAATCCTATTAGTGAACCTAGGCAATTCACTTAACCCCAATTGCCTCAGCAAAAAGAAATGAATGAATGAATGAACGACTAAATAAAAAATTAAAAAATAATAATAAACAAAATCATATTAGTTTTTCCAAGCCTTCCTATATATTGCTGGTTTTTGAAATGTGGTCTGAGGACCCCTGGAGATTCCCAATAATATTGCAAGGTCAAAATGGCAGAGTTTTTTAATAATGAAACTAACAAAAAGTTTTAATTTTAAATAGGGTAAATACCAAAAGGCATGATCCACAGTGTCTATTAATATCCCTCCCCTCCTTTTATTGTTTAAAACAGCAGAAGCAGCAGTTAAGAATAACAACAACAATTTCCCTTCCTAGAGATGTCTCTCTTTATTCATCTTTATTCATCTTCTTCTCTAATTCTGGCAATAACTAGAATTCCACTTCTCTCCAGGAAATACTGCAACCTTGGCCAGCTTCACCTTCAGATACCTTCTCTCTACCCCTCCCCTATAATGCAGTGGACCAGGAGGAGGAGTAGATTTAATCCCTGTTCCTTACTGTTGCTTCCAGACCATCGCCTTGCCAACATCACTCAGCAACCTCTCCTCCATCTGTCTCTCTCACCTCATCCAGGTCTCTCACATACACACTGAGACTTCCATACAGAGACTCACTGGACACACTTCCCTTCTCTTCTCTCTTCCCCTAACCCAGTCATCACTTATTCAATATGATTCCCACCAGGAACAGATTAGCTCTATCTTCTCTAATTTCTTTCACTGATGGGAGAATTTAGGAATTGTCCTAGGAAGAAATCATGCCCATCCATGCCCTTGCACATGAAAAAGAGCTTAATGGTTATCCAACCAACACAAAATCAGCTTTTGAATCCTCCATCTGGTCAAGGATACAAGTATTTGTCTCACAGTTCTCCCCAGAATAATAGCACCCACTTCCCAGGTTATTGTGAGAATTAAATAAGAGAATATTTTTAAAGTATTTAACATAATTCCTAGCTCATAATAGGTGCTTAATAGATCCCCTTAACCTTTTAAAGTCTCACTTTCTTCAGTCACAAAATGGGGATCCAAATAGTTGTGCTACCTGCCTCAGAACTGTTGCAAGAAAAGTGCCTTGCAACCTTAAACAAAGCACTATATAAATAACAGGCTCTCTTTGCTATTCCCTCCCAGTCCTGAGAGAGCTGGGATTTAGCAATATTTCACCCACCTCCATCCCTCAACAAGTTCCCCCAGCTAGTTAGTGTGACTATCCAAGGACAGAATTTCTTTACCTTTTCTTTTTCCTAAAGAATTAAGTCACCTTTCAGAAGAGAAAATGTTAGAAGGTCTTTGGCTAATGCTTTAGGAATGCATCTATGGGTTTGAGTCTCTTCCAAATTGTTGTAGAACACTATGGGTGGCTCATACACTTAGAAGTTCCTAAGGGCACAAAGATGGTCCAGAAGTTTTTGTTCTGGCAAAGGCTGGTATGAAAATCATAGAGCTCTTTGGCTCTGCCTCCATCTTAGTCTCTGGAAGCCTGTAAAATTGTCTTCAATGAAGACAAGCCTGGAGAATCTGTTTCAGGCTGAAGTAGCTGAAGACATTGGGTCACTGCCTCATCAGGGTCAGGATGTCTGTAAGAGGTCAGCTTAGCCCTGAGTTTCTTTCTTAATTCACTAAGGAGAAGGAAGTCCATCGCCCTCCAGAAGGAAAAGATTCTTGGGGAGCTTAGGTCATTTTCTTCGTCTTCCCAATCAATGAGCAAGCATTTTGTAAATGTCCACTATGTGCCAGAAACTTTGGTAAGTAGTGAAATGCCCACTACCCTCAAGGAGATTACATTTTAATGGAGAAAAAATGAACATGTATTTATAGTGTGTGTGTGTATATATATATATATACACATATATACATACATACAAATACATATAGATAGATCTATATACACATATATACAGAGACACACAACATAAATACAAGGCACTTTAGAGAGAGAGGACACTAATCTCAAAATCAAGAAAAGCTTCAAGTAAAAGTTCAACTGAATAGTAAAATAAATCAGGGATTCTGAGAGATGAATATGGTGTAAGAGTGTTTGCTAGACATGTGAGAGAGAAATGATGAGGGGAGATAGAATTTTGCATATTAAGAAAGTAAAGTAACATGGCTGGACCAGAGACTTTGGAAGTGTAAGAAGACCGAAAAAGTTAGAAGTTGTGAAGAAATTTAAATACCACACTGAGGGGGTTATATTTGACCCTAGAGCTAATAAGGAGTCCTTGTAGCTTATTAAGAAAGGGGGTGGGACATGAATAGGCCAATGCTTTAGGAAAATCATTTTGGGAACTGAATAGAAGATGCATTAGAGTGGAGAAGGATTTGTGGCAGGAAGAGCAAATTAGGAGGCTGTTGCAATAGAACAAGCAAAAGGTAATGTGGATCCAAATAAAGGTAAGGACTATATAGAAAGAAGGAAATATATGTGGAATATGTTATGGAAATATTAATAGCATGATCTGGCAACTAAATGGGTATAGGAGTGAGGAGATTGAGTGTAAGAGTGAAACATTTTAAGGATAATAGAGATATCATGAACCTGGGTAAGTAGAAATTTGGCTGTACTCTCAACAGTAATGGGGAAGGGTTTGGGAGGGAAGATCATCCCTAGTTCTGTTTTGTACATGGTGGGTTTTGGGATCATCCATTTTGAAATGTCAAGTTGGCAATTGGGGATATAGGACTAAAGCTCAGAAGAAAGATTATCTAAAGATCTGGAAGTTATCTGCATAGTCACAAAAATAGAAGCTATAAGAGCTGATGAGGTAATGAGGTGAGAAAATACAGCAAAGTAAATAGGATTTCACTGAGACAGAGCTACATAAAGTCATTAGCATCACTCACTCTTCCAGAGCCATCAAAATTCAGTGACAAGACAAAAGTCAAGATGGCCCAAAATGCAGTGGGTGACCTTGAAGATTTCAATGTCTGACAAACCTCTGAGTGCTCCCCAGAACCTGGTTTAGCCACCTTTGTGGCTGATGGAATAAATTGTTCTTATTTGCCCATTCTGCCAGAGGAAGACTTCGTATGCTTGGGTAGATATCTTCCTAATTTAAGAGTGGATCTGAGGCCTATCAGGTACCCTTAACCTGGGTCAGAGTTTTTCCAAGTTGTAGCCACCACTCAGGTTATATCTTCTTGGAGCCATACGTGAAAGACTTAGAAGAGATCTAGAAAAGGAAACTTAAGTAGTGGCTTTTCCAAGGAATTTGTATAAGAAAGGAAGATGAGATAGAGTAGGATTACTAATTGCTTAGAAGGAATCTAAAGATAAGGAGGGATTTGAACGTTAGAAACCAATAAGGGCTGACTTTTTTGAGAAATTGGGAAGGGATGGAATTCTAGGTCCATATAAAGACTTAGGAGGACTCTACATCAGAGATCAAGGGAGTAAATAAATAGTGGGAGATATTGTCAAATAGTTGTAAGATGAGGAGAAAAGGAGAAGAGGGTCTTAATGTTCTCTGTAATGAATGTGGTGAGATCCTCAGCTGAGGAGAGGAAAGGGGTGTCTCTGAAGACTAGAAGAAGGAAGAGGTTTGGAAAAGCCAAGAGAGTGAATAGACAGAAAATCTCTCACTGAGGAGGAAAAGTTTTATCTGGCCTGAAGTGAGAGCTCAGTTGAGATTAGATAACAAAGTTGTAGGTGACTTAATCAGCTCAGTTCTTTGACTTCCTCCAAATCCTTTTAGCAGAGGAGATAGAAGGTGAGAGCAATTGGAGGTTTTGAGCCACAAACTGAAGGAAATACTTTAATATCCACACCAATGATCCTGAAACCAATTTGGACTCTAGGAATGCCGATTGAGCTTTTGTAGGAGTTCATGATGTGCCCCTAAATCTCAATTCTAATCACCTCATTCAATCCAAGGCTGCTAGTATTGTTACTTACACTTAAGGTACTCCTTCAACCATGATGGAATTCAAGGTATGTTGGGCATTATTTCTCCCTATTTTCATTGGTAAATGAAACTTCCACTGAGCTCAATAATTTTCCTAGCTCCCTCTAAGAGTTCTGAAACTCATAAATGATAAGAAAATCAAAGGAAAAGCAAACATGAAGAAAAGAAAGTAGGGGGAGGGGGAACTGGGGTGGAGAAAGGATATGAAACCTGATTTTCTACCTTGAGTGTGAGAGGCAGGATTTACACAAGTCCACACAGGTACCAAGAAATGTGTCAACCACACCTCCACATAAGAAAGAAAGCAGCGGCTGCCCAGTCCATGGAGCTCGAGTGGATCAGGAGGGACATTTTGTGTACACCATCTTCGGGATTTGAGTGTATTCTTCTGACAATTTCATTCCTTTAAATCAGCAGCCAAAATACTTCCAAAAAGGGTATGGTTTTGAAAGAATAAAAGATTATAACTCTCAGACTGAATTTAGGCAGTTATCATATTTCAAAGGAAATTCCAAGTCCCTAGTAAGAATTTCCATTGCCTTCTGAGTATCTGGATTTTGTGCCTCTTACTCAGCCCTGCTGATCGACCGATTCAAGCATAGGGAAATCGTGCTGTTATTTTAAGACAACCCAGTCTAATCTTGAGAATGAAGCCTGCATTAAGGATGATCACTCTGAATTGTTCTGGGCTTTTTATTTTTGTGGTCAAAGGTCAAGCAGAGCTTTGCATGTTCAGCAATCACTTCAAAGTTCATTTTCCCCACTGGATGGATCAGTCCATAAGCAGCAAGTTCTTCTCAGAGACATACCTCTGCATTCTTCAAATTCTATTTTTGGCTGTCTTAAGTATTTAAAGAAGAATTGGGCCTCCTATGTAGGAATAACCCTTTCTTCTCCCCCTACTATAGGCCTTTGTCAGTTTAAAAAATGAAATCTCAGGTACTGGCATAACCTCCAGAAATCTTAAGTAAACTCTCCCCTGATTTTAATTGGCCCACTTAAAAGGCCCTTGGGTGTATTTCCCAGCCTAGCAGAAAATAATATATTCCATGCAAATTTGCATTGGCCTTTCTCACATATCATTGTCATGTGTCAAGGTTTATTATATCCACTAATCCTAGTTGCCCTGAAGTGTAGCAAGAGCTCTTCAAGACAAATAAATGAGGAATATCAGTCACAGATGACTATAAGAATGCAGAGACCTATAGTGTGATTTGAAAGACCAGCACAAGCCCTATTTACCATAGCATGGCTCCCTCAGCGAACACAGTACAACAAAATGAGCTCTGAATTTAATCAGAGAATTTCAATTGAAAATCATGCTCTGTTATTGACCACCTTGCACAAGTCACATCACCTCACCTTATCTGTTAAATATAATTGGATTAGATCAGGGATACTTAACCTGGAGTCTTGATTTAAAAGAACATTTTTTTAATACCTGCATTTCAATATAATTGGCTTTTCTTGTAATTCAAATTATTTTATTTTATTCATTTAATGGCATCATTCTGAGAAGGGGTACATAAATTTCACCAGATTACCAAAGGGGTCCATGACACACAAGAAAAAGCTTAAGAATGTCTAAACTAGGACATTTCTAAGAGCCTTTTTAGTTCTAAATCCTTGGTCCTAGGTGCCTAAAAGTCATACCATTTGAGTCATCCTCTCAGTGACAACAAAGACAATTTCAGAGAGATATTGCTAATATAGGAAGCAAAGAGCTAAGTTCAACCTCAGGATCTGACTTTAATTAGATGTGTGAATTTGGATATGATTGAATTTTGGATTGCCCATCCATAAAATGAAAGAGTTCAACCTGTCAACCTCAAAACAGACTTTGCTTCACATATTCAGCCATCCAAACTGGCCCTTTTTCTGCCATGCATCCTTCTTCCCCTTTCCCTCAGCACTCCTATCTTTCCCCTTTTGTTCTGAGAACAATAACTAAGTTAATAATACCTTTCCCTGGGAAAGATGTGAGAAGAGTCTGCCCTGACCATTCTTGGTGATTTCCCAGATCCAAACATTATTGTCCAGCTATCACTTCCTTACCTATATCATACATCCCTATTAAAATGTGTAAGGACAGCTTAGGGGCACCATAGTGCACAAAGTGCACTGAAGTCTGGAGTCCTGACTTCAAATCTAGCCTCAGACCCTGCACAAGGCACTTCATGCTATTTGCCTCAGTTTCCTCATCTTTAAAATGAGCTGGAGAAGGAAATGTCAAAGCATTCCAATATCTTTACCAAGAAATCCCCAAATGAGCTCATGAAGGGTCAGACATGATTGAAACGATTGAACAAACACGTTATTATGTAAACTTTTGCATTTGGATTCCTTGAATTTGTCCAATATTTGGACCAAACAATAAGTGTCTAATAAATACTTTTCATTCGGTTAGAAAGTTTTACCTCTAAAGTTTTATTCTATCTGGGAAAATAAGGCAGACCTTTTCTCACTTTCCCCCTTGGCACATTTACATGGACTATTTCTTCAAACTGGTTAATTAAAACCTCAGAAGGCACAAAGAACTTAACCATCACAATTTATAGGCATTTGAAAAAAATGCTGTAAATCATTATTGACGGGGAGGATTCTGGGAAGATGGAGAAGTAAATTGGTAAATTTCAATCTCTCCAAGTTTCCCCCACTAAAAGAACAAATTTGCATCTCAGGGTGAACATAACCTGGTGAAAAACCAAGAAGACTTGGGGCAAAACTAGAGTCCTCCAGATACAAACCAAGAAGATCTGAAGAAAGACAGGACAAGGGATTAACCTGTCTGAAGTGCTAACACCTCCGGGCTAGTTCCAAAGAAACACCAAGTAGGAACTCGGGTTATCTGGGTGTGGCTGGAGTCTCGGAAGGAAACAAAGAGACTTTCACCTCCTTGACTGTGTGTTGAATCAAGATAGGAGTCCGGGAAGATCAAGTTTCTGCTGACACAGTCCTGGGTGAGAAAGAACCAAGACGCAGTGAGTGCAGAGGCAGTGAGGCAGGGATGCTACTGGCTGTGGGCACTTGCAGGAGGATGGAGATCTTATTTTGGGGTTCCTGATCACAGGGGAGAGTTGAAGGGAAAGCTTGAGACACCATCCCTCCACCCCACGATTCAAGGTGCTTACACTAAGAACTCATTATTAAAAAAAAAAAAAAGAAAAAAAAAAAAAGAATTAAACCGTTGAAACATATTACAGGAACAGCAAAGAACTGAGTTCATTTTCAGAGGAGGATACTTTAGTGAAAAAAAGTTTCTACCCCAAAGAGTAACGTGAAGTGGCTCTTCATCCAGAAAGAATTTATACAAGAACTCAAAAAAGAATTAAAAAATCAAATGAGAGATACTGAGGGAAAACTAATAAATAAAAAAAAACCATTCAAGAAAAACAAGATTATGGAGGGGGGGGGGGGGAGTTAACCAACTAGAAAAGGAGATACAGAGTTTCAAAGAAGAAGATAATTCTTTGAAATCAGAATTGGACAAGGGAAAGCCAGTGAAGCTATTAAGAGACCAAGCAATAACAAAACAGATTATAAAGAATGACGAAACAGAATATGAAACATCTTATAAGAAAAAAATGACAGATCTGGAGAACAGATCAAGAAGAGAAAATATAAAAATGATTGGATTGCCAGAAAGTTGTGACCAAAAGAGAGAGAGAGAGAGAGAGAGAACCTTGATAACAATAATGCACAAAATAATCCAAGAAAATTGTCCTAGAGTGATAGAACACAAGGAGAAAGTAGAAACAGAAAAAATCCAGTGATCATCACTTCAAGGAGATCCTTTGTGGAAAACAAGGGAATATTATTGCCAAATTTTGAAACCCCCAGATGAAAAAGAAAATTTTGAAAAAAACAAGGAAAAAACAATTCAAATATGCTGGATCTGCAATTGAGAATTGTACAAGATCTATTAGCAGCTACAATAAAAGACCACAGGTTCTGGAATCATATCTACTAACAATCAAAAGAAACTAGGCCTGTGGCCAAAAATATCATATCCAGCAAAATTATCTATAACTTTGAATGAGAAAAAAAATGGACTTTCAGTGAATGTGCATATTTTCAGGACTTTCTATCAACTAAAGCCAGACTTAACAGAAAATTTGCCATATAAAAGCTAATATCAAAGATCAAGTTTAAGGAATTCAACAATGGACAAACTGTTTAAACATGAACAAATTTTTTAAGTGGGAAATGTATATTTTATGTTTAAGATTCATATCAACAATAGGATAGATCAAGGAAGTTAGGTGGTATAGTGGATAGAGCACCAGGAAGTCAGGAGGACCTGACTTCAAATCTGGCCTCAGGTACTCTGTGAGATCCTGGGCAAGTCACTTAACCCCAATTGCCTCAGCAAAAAAAGCAACAACTACCAAAAATAATTAGGTTAGATCAAAAGAAAAACTCTCAGAGTTAAGATAAAAATAGTAATCACGTTGTACAAATGAAGTACAGAGGAAGAATAGAAAATTATTAGAGCAGGAAGGAGGGCTTGTAGTTCTGAGAACCTACTCACATTAGAAATGGGTTCAATAGGCAATACTACATATATACCATGAAGAATATAGCACCCTCCAAAATCTAAAAAGAAATAAGGGGAGAGAGATGGATGGATGGGGAAGCGAAGATGAGGGAAGAAGACAAGGGAAGGGTCCTTAGAGTGAAGTGAAGTAATAGCAAGTCAAATTATGGAGCAGAATTTAATGAAAGAGTCAGCAGGGATAGGAAAGATGTGTGCTGGGGGGTGAATGTGTATGTTTCTATATATCTATATATCTACATATGTATACATAAATACATAAATATATCCCCTGTTTGGGGATAAGGGGGGTGAAAGGGGGAAAAAAGAATAAAGTAAATAAGTTGTGCAGCAGAGAGCCAAAGAACAATTTACAAGGAATTTTTTAAAATGAACATTTATGAATATAATTTCTTTTAGTAATATATATACTTTTTTGAACACTATTTGTTGTTATATTATTTTGAATCCTCCTGATGTTCTGCTGAACACATAACAATGTTCTATTTTGTTTTGCATTCCTTTTCTGGTTTTTTTTTTCTTATTCTGTTCTTTCAAATAAAATAATTTTTTTTAAAAATTAAAAAAAAAAACAAGCTCTCACATTTGTTGAGGGTAAAAAGGCAGAACAAAGGGAGAGAATATATGAAACAAAAGAATCTAAAGGACCTAAGATCTGGAGGGGTCAAAAGAAAAATATGGAGAAGAATTAAAGAATAACTAATATTTCACATGAAAAAATCATTATTCACTAGTGAAATGCAAATTAAAATAACTTTGAAATATCATTTTATATCTATCAGATTGTTTAAAACAATTGAAAGGGAAAATGAAAAATGTTGGTGAGGGGGGAGGATGTGGAAAAATTGAGACACTTCATTGTTGGTGGAATTGTGAATGAATACAAACATTTTGGAGAGCAATCGGAATTTTATCCAAAAAGTTACTAAACTACATATTCTCTGTGACCCAGCAATGCCACTACTAAGTCTATTTCAAAGATGCTTAGGGAAAAAGAAAACTAATCTATATGTTCTAAAGCATTTATGTGGTAGCAAAGAACTAAAAATTTCAGGGATGCCTATCACCTAGGGAATGAATGAACAAATAGTATGTAATTGTGATAGAACATTACTGTTCTATAAGAAATTATGCACTCAATGATCTTAGAAAAACATGAAAAACCTTGTATGAAATAATGAAGAAAGAAATGAGCAGAACCAAGAGAACTCTGTATACAGTAACAGCAATATTAAGAATGATTTTGATTGAATAAGTTATTTTAACTATTATAAATACCCAAATTAACTATAAAGGACATATAAAGATGCTATCTACATCCAGAGGAAAAAATATAAATTAATTTATATATGGAATAATTTTATGCATGTATATATATAATGTGTGTGTGTGTGTGTGTGTGTGTGTGTGTCTAATGGTAGCCATCTCCTGAAAAGAGAGGGGCAAGAAGAAAAATAAAAATAAATTTACAGAATAATTTTGCTGTAAATCTGAAAGCAAAAGCAAACTGTGTATAGTACAGTTGTAGTTTCATGTGTAATTATCTTTTTATTGAAATATATTATAGAAATGCTTATTTTATTCCATAAATTAAAAATAAAAAGCAAAAAAATCAGGCAAAAATATATGCCTTGAGTGAGGAGGGTGACTATGAGGATCATAGGCCCAAGTTGGTAACTGTCTTGATATTCTTGAACTTAGGTGGTATATAGAAGGTGAGCAGCACATTACCTCTTTCTTACTTTTTTATTCTCCCTTATATCATAGCTTCTTTACAAAATAGTAACAAAACAGTACAAAACAAACAAAATAGTAACAGAAAACACAATATGACTGAGGACTAATTTGATTATCAGTGTTTCAAGCTATTGAATTGAGTTGAGTTGAATACTGGAGAACAATATATAATTTACAATACTTTAAAAGCATTTTGTGGCTTAGATATCTGATTTATTCAGCTCAAGTCTACAAATACTTGCTACTTGTCAGATTAATTTAGGATTGTTGAGAGACAAAGCAATCATATGATCATTGATATCAAACTGGCCTATTGATTTTATAAATGAGCAAACTGAGACTTAGTGAGATTAAATAACTTGCCCAAAATCACATAAATAATACAACTGGGATCAGAACCCAAGAACTGACAAGTCTAACTCCAAATCCAGTACTCATTACACTGGGCTTTACTGCCTGAAATAAACAGGAAATCCTTAAAACAGAACTGAAGGAATTCAAACTAGAAGACTTCTACTAACAGTTCAAGGACAATTTGATCAAGTCCCTAACTATTTGGCTGACTAAGATTTTCAATCTCCATAACAATGGCAAAATAACAGCAAACATTTATTAAGTTCTAACTGAAAGATGCTATGAAGATGAAGACAAAAAAACAAAAAAACTGTCCCCAAGTAGGTTTGTATTCTACCTATACAATAATTACATTAATGGATTAATATAATATAACCTATTTTAACCAATGTTTTTCAGTGTTTTGCTTAAAGGGAGTATAGATCACCCAGTCTATCTTATTTTACAGTATGAGGGGAAAAAAGAACCTAAATGACTTAGTGGCTAGAATGAAAATGAGTTCCCAATATTCTTTCAACAGCATCTCCATGGTTGTGTTGCACAATTTTTTTTTCCTTAAAGGGACTTTAGAATAAAGGTTTGGAGTTATCAATCCAATGCTATCTGTACACACTAAACTGAATCATGTAATGATGGGAGATCTACTGAATCTGTATTTTTATTAAAATGTGGTCCTTAACATCCCTTTACTTCTACCCATATTCATTTTGGACCTCCATGGAAGCTGTTATGCATAGCCTCAAATGCTTCCAGTAAGAACAATATGTCCTATATATTTTACATTTTTGCTATTAATGTATTTTGGTATCTGGCTGCCATGCCTCATGCTACCACAAAGTTGGCAAGAATATAAGTAATAATTTTTTTCTCTCCTTTTCAACCACATAACCATATTCAGCTCTCATACAAGTAATATTTATTCTGTCTGGTGATGTATTTTCATTGTAGATGGTGAGGGGAAGGCAAAGGTTCATTTTTATTTTATGTCTAAAGCCAAAGAAATAAGAGGAGCAGAATCACCTTCTTTATAATGGTCAATTCTGGAAGGATTTAATAAAAGTGATGGGCATAAATTTTGAAGCCATTTCTTTAGAGAAAGCTGCATCTGCTAGAGAATCCTGAGCAGCAAGCTACCTCTTCCGCAGTACTCCTCCTTCCAAATTTAGATTCTGTCAATCTAGGATACAGAGCTGAGGATGAGGAAGTATGAGGGATGGAGAGAAAAGAAAGGGAGAAGAAAAAGGGGAGAGGGAAGGAGGGAGACAGGGAGAGAGAGAGAAAGAGAAAGAGAGAGAGAGGAAAGAGGGGACAAAGGGAGGGAGAGAGGGAAAAAGAGTTGAATAGTCTTTGAATCCTTTGATTTCTTTTTTTACCATTTGGTTCAGTTCTTTGGATATCAGTCAGTTCAAGACAGCTGGCATCTTAGACAAGATTTAGGGCAAGTTAAAATCCTGGCAGCAACCATTCAGCACTTCATCTGCACCTACACGGCATAAGGGATTGTTTGAATGTGACCTGAACCATCCCAGTTCAGCCTGCCCTTCCTTTATATACATGATCCAATTTCATCTTCTGAAAGATAATGGATGAATCTTTTTATTTTTTTCTTCTTCTTAGCAACCCAATGCAAACAGAACATCATTTTTTTTAAAGTTATGAAGAAGATGATCAGTGTTTCCAATTAAAGATAAATTTACTCTTATCCTGTGCCCACAACTATAGATCCATTTTTTAGTTATTTGCCGTAAGCCTGTCTATGGACCCAGCTGTTAGATACCAATATGTTTAATTAATAGTGTGTGCATCATGGCTGGTAGGTGTACTGCTTCAAGCTGGGAACTCATTGGCTCTCATTAGCTAAGCAGATTTGGGGAGTTGGGGTACTTGGCTGGGATGTAGTCATAGAGAGGCCAGACACAGCAGGAAGCGGTATATGCAGAGCAGTAGACTGTCTTATGTTTCTCCTAGTTGATACTGAAGCAGTTGTCCTTACTGCTATTTAAGTGGCTCAGTGTTCTTATGTTGGGGTCCTCAGCTAGTGCAGACCTGCTGACACCAGCTGGAGTCTGAGCACTTACCCACAATTATTGTCGCCTCTACAACCTTCAGAATTCTCTGGATAGATTGACACCACTTATACAATTAGAGAAGCCTTATTGCTTGGTTACATCCATCATCTTGTCCCTTCTTCCTCTCTCTCCTTCTGCTGTCCTGGACTTATACCTCTCTCATCTCCCTTGCCAACGTGCCCCAACGACAGGTATATGTATAGCTTATGTATCCAGGAGCCCAACGCCTGAGACGGTGGGGGTGTGATGATGTGTCTACAGGCTGTGTACCCCAGACCTGTAATCAGTGAGGCAGAACCCACATCCAAGGCCTCAACATCCATTCCCAAGAATAAGCTGACCAAGATCCAATCAGCCAAAGACCACAAGGGTCAGGTTTGCACAAGATTTGTCTTTGCACAGACTTCTTGCTTACGCAAATGGGGCCTTGTGTGCAAGGTACACGATGAAGGGTCACAGATTAATGCAGGCTCTTGTTATTTTGTTCCCTAGCATTCTTGTTGCTAAATTCCCTAGCATTCTTGAAGGGAAATTATACCTGAATCATGATAAACCTCATGAAACTAAAGGTTTTTTGGAAGGAGTATATGTTTAATAACTGACAGGAGGGGAGAGAAGGATATACATATGACACACTTTTAAGTTTAATTTGCATTGCTAACATTTTATCCATCTCCTCTTAATTTTGGACAAGCAATAAAATAATAAATCATGCCTTGATTGTGGCATATACCAATTTCCAAGATAGAAATGCTCACACTAAAAATATTAGAATGGACTCTCGTGAACTATTTTGATCTGGTTCCAGTATATCCTTATGTTTTGGTGATCATCAGTGATTGTTCACGTTCATTTACATAGTTTTTATGATTTAGGAAGTATTTTTAATACTGAATCTATTCAGGCAATTTCTATGCTGCCAAATAGCTAAATATTTTAAAGCAATCAGATAATTAAATTCTTCAGTTTTCATTTGAATATTTAGTATTTTATAGATAGTCAATGCCTATTAGATAATTCTGAATTTATATAACTGATCCTCTCATAATTCCAAATTAATACTATCTTTGTTACCAATTTTTAATTGATGAAATTAAAGAGAATATAAAAACATATTTTGTAATATTTCATATGCATGATATGTATTATATTTCTTGTCTTCTCAATTAGTGGGGAAAGGGTGAAGGAAAAGAGAGAATTTGGGACTAAAAATAAAAATTAAATTAAATTAAAATTAAAAAGAGATTGAAAAGTAAGGATATTATGTAATTTTTATATAACCATGTGGCAGAAAATATTGTAAAAAGCAGGAAAATTCTCCAGCCTCTACCTACCTGTTCTCTATTGGAGTCTCTAGGTTTGCTCCCTATTGAAAGGAGGAATATAAAACCAGAACTTACAGAAACACACAGTATGTAGATTATTTAAGAAGTTATGGGAATTCATGGACAAAAATGATTTGAAAGCAGAAGACATAGAGATATCACAATCTGTATTTTCAAAGGAAATTCAGGTCTAATTAAAGTATTCCATGAACATCTACAATATACTTATCAATTTGTTAAACCCTGAAGAATTTGAAATTTATGGCTGCTACACTCAAGCTGTTTGCCATTTAATTGGAGAAAATGTCATTGGTAAAGTCATAAAGAAAAATAAAATTAATTCAGATGCCACTTATTTAAATTTTCCCTAAACCAAAATGATTGATTATCTGATAATTTTTATATAACTCAGTTGTGATGTCACCCAAAACCCCAAATGAAAGAAAGAGAACTGAACTAAAAATCAGGAGACCTGAATTTTATTTTCTCTTTTAATTTTAATTTTAAAAATAATTTTTTAAAAATTTATTAATTTTTTGTTTATTCATGTAAATTCATTTTCCTTTTTACATATTTTTCTTGTGAATCACATTTAGGAGAGAAAAATTAGAACTAATAACCACAAGAGAAAAAGAAAACAAAAGAAAAAGAATTTTAAAAGTGAATATAGCATGTGCTGATTTACATTCAGGGTAGACTTAATTTTAGTTCCAATTCTGCCACTGATTAGTATTGTGACCTTAGTAAATGGCTTTAGTTTTTTGTTCTAAGTTTCTTCCTCTATAAAATGAAGGAATTACATTAATCTCAGACACACCTTCCAGTTCTAGATCGCTGTGATTCTATGACTCTTGACAAACTAGTTTCCTTTCTGTTAAGTAAACATATTTGATTTACTTTTCAAGTGCTTCCTCTCTCTCAGTGCATATCTCTGGGGGCTGAAATAGACCATGGGAGCTGTAAGATCAGTTGTGAGGCAGTTAGTGGTCATAACTGTGAATGCAAATAGGATAAGCTAGTCCACTGAATAAAAGCATATAGCATATAGCAGAATGGGTTGGAAATCAAAATCCAATAGTATATTGTGTACAAGAGACATTCTTGAGACAGAAAGACACATGGAGAATTGAAATGAAGGACTAGAACAAATGAAGGACTGTTTCAAATGAAGAGGGCAGGGCTAGCAATCAGGATGTCAGTCAAAAGCAAATCATGATCTCAAGGAAAAGCAAAAATAGACCTAATTGGAAAAAAAATAATCAGGGAAACTACATCTTGCTAAAAGGTACCAATAACCATGAATTAATATATATGTGTGTGTGTGTGTGTGTGTGTGTGTGTGTGTGTATGTGTGTGTGTGTATGTAGCAAATTTCTTCTATAAAGGTCTTATTTCTCAAAAATATACTGAGTATAGAACAGAGTCAAATTAATAAAGAATAAGAGCCATTCCCCCAAATTATGAGTGGTCAAAGAATATGAACAAATAGTTTTCAGAAGAAAAAATTAAAGCTATCTACAATCATATGAAAAAAATGTACTAAATCACTAATATTTAGAAGAAGGCAAATTAAAACTGAGGTATCACCTCATACCTTTTAGAAATGAAAAATGCTGGAATGGTTGAGGGAAAAAAGATACATTAATGAATTGTTAGTGGAATAATGAACTAAGCCAACCATTCTAAATAGCAATCTGAAACTTATAAAATGGTGCATACCCTTTAATACAGCAATACCAATACTAGATTTGTCCTCTAAAGAGATCGAAGAAAAAGAATCTATATGTACAAAAATATTAATAGCAGCTTGTTTATGATAGTAAGGAACTAAAAACTGAGAAGTTGCTCTTGTAGCATGATTGTGATGTGGTACTATTGGTTATAAGAAATGATGAGGGAGTGATTTCAGAAAAAAAAAAAAAAAAAGATGGCAAAACCTATACAAAGTGATGCAAAGTGAAGTGAGAAGAACCAGAAGATTATTGTGTGGCTACTTCAATCAATACTGTGATCCAAGACAATTTCAAAGGATGCATAATGAAAAAATGTTATCCACCTCCAGAGAAATGATTAACTCTGAGTGTAAATTGAAGTATAAGTTTCTCACTCTTTGTGTGTGTGTGTGTGTGTGATATGGCTAATATGGAAATATATTTTGCATGATTTCACATATATAATGATATATTTTTTGCCTTCTCGGTAGGTGGGGGAAAGGTGGGAGAGAGGAAGAGAATATGGAATTCAAAATTTTAAAAGAAAATAATGTTTAAAATAAATAAATAAGAAAAAGATCACTTGGGAAAACAAGAGAAAATACATTGAGTGAAATGGAAAAGGTGAGGCATTCTCTATTATGACTTAAAAGACTGAATCCCTAGCTGTGTTAATGGGAAAAAATGCTAAGAAGGTTAGTCAAGCCTTCTTTGGACTTTGAATGACCAGTGTTCATTTTAAAAATGGGAGCCCTACTGGAATAAAGTCTTCCTGGCACACTCAGGCCTTCCTTGCATGAATCTATTGCCTCCTTGCCCACAGAGGCTCCTGCCCTTGGCATTTTCTGTGTTCTACTCTTTGCCTACTTCCCGGATAAATACAGAGGGCAGAATTTCAGGGAAGGGCATAGCTTCCAAAAATAATAGATACACTGTGCTGAAGTTGTTGCCCATAGCTTTTAAGGTCACTTTGCAGTTTTTAGCCCCAGTCGGGACCCTATTACCTAACTAGAGGTTGGAGGTAGGGATCAGGCTTATTGGAAAGGAGGGGGGAAATGCAGGTTTATTACATTTTTCCTTTAAGCCCTAAAGCAATCCTTCTGTAACCAACCTCTTCCCTTGAGGCTTGAGGTCAGAGAGAGGTTTTTTGTTTTTTGTTTTTTTTCAGTCTCACTTTCAAGTTCAACAAGAGAAATTAGTCTCTGGTCTGCCTGTGGCAAAGGAGGAAAGTTCCTTGTGTGGCCATGTCTCTAATTGGGTGCCCTACTACAGGAAGCAAGATGATTTAGCATGAGTTCCTCCTTCAGGAAAACTGATTTCTTTCACTAATGAATTTACCTCGTCCCTTGAAGCCTTGGTCTCCTTAGTAAAATGAAAGGTTTGTTTTGTCTTGTTTGTTTTGTTTTGTTTTGTTTTGTTTTAATTGTTTGTTTTTCAAGCCTTCTTTGATTCTGGAAATAACATGATCTGGAATAGAGTGAGCAGATCAAATGGATAACTCATGCTTTCAGAAATTCTACTTTTCTCCAATAACTATTTCAAATCTGTATTTTGCAAAGCAAATGCATGAACAATTATTGAATTACAAAACAATAGCTAGAAGAGACCCTAGAGACCATGTGATTTAATTTCCTCATTTGATAAACAGAGGAATAAAGGCTCAAAGATATGAAATCATTGGGTGGCCATGATCACACAAGTAAGGTATAATTGTCTAATACTTTATCTCTGAAAGTGTACAGTTCTTGATCCAGCCATTCTGAAGAGCAGTTTGGAACTATATCCAAAGGACTATCGAACTGTGCATACCCTTTGATCCAACAGTGTCACTACTGGATCTGCACCCCAAGGAGATCATGTGAGAAATGTTTGTAGCAGCTCTTTTTGCAGTGGCAAGGAATTAAAATTAAGTGGATGCCATTCAGTTGGAGAATGACTGAATAAATTATGGTATATGAATATAAATGGAATATTATCATTCTACAAGAAATGGTGAGCAGGCCTATTTCAGAAAAGCCTGGGAAGATTTACACAAATTGATGCTAAGTGAAGTGAGCAGAACCAGAACACTGTACACATTAACATCCATATTATGTGATGATTAACAATAATAAAGTTATTTCTTCTGGGCACTACAATCATCTTAGACAATTCCAAAAGATTTATAATGGAAGATACTATCCATATCCAAAGAAAAAACTGATTTCTGAATGCAGATCAAAACATACTCTTTCTATTTATTTGTGTGGTTTTTTTCTTCTTGTGTTTTTTCCCTTTTGTTCTGATCTTTCTTTTATAACATGACTAATGTAATGTCCGAGCTAGACATCTTGTCCTTGAGAATGGGCAAGAATAGAATCCAAAGTCTTTACTGTCTCTTACACAGACTGTATCTGTCATAGTCTGACCCAATCTCAGTCTGACCCAGTCTCCTCTAGCAGTCTGACAGTCTGACAGTCTCAACCAGTCTCCCTCTGAGTCTGACTTTGTCCCCACTTTTAATACCCTATTATAATTACATCATTACAGTATACTGAATATGTGTGAATTAGAGAACCATCATCTCATCAATTCCACTGAGTTAACACCTTGCTTTAAGTATACTTCTCCAGAGTTCTGGCTCTCTACAGACCCTCTACAGACTACAGACTATATGGAAATATATTCAAAATGATTGTACATGTATAACCTATATCAGATTGCTTGCTGTCTTGGGGAGAGGGGAGGGAGGGATAAAAACATTTTAAATTCAAAATCTTACAAAAATGAATGCTGAAAACTATCTTAACATGTTATTGGAAAAACAAAATATTGTTAGGTAAAAAATAAAGAAAAAGAAAGTTTACAATTCTAAATCATACATGCCCAACAAATTTGGCCTTTGATTCCCTTGGAGACCCTTAAAAATACACTTGCCGAAATAACTGTATGGACTATATATATATATATATATATATATATATATATATACTTTAACATATTTAACATGTATTGATCTACCTGCCATATGGGGGAGGGAGTGGGGGGAAGAAGGGGAAAAATTGGAACAAAAGGTTTTGTAAGGGTTAATGCTGAAAAATTACCCATGCATATATCTTGTAAATAAAAAGCTATAATTAAAAAAAAGAAGAAGAAAATATACTTGCTGGAATTTTTAATTAATCTTGGATAATATGATGTATATTGATATAGTAGGGAGGAGAGAAACAGACAGAGACATAGATGAGAGTGACAGAGACAGAGATAATTTAATTATCTAGTATGCTCATTTTCTTATCTTTGACAGACTACATGGAAATTAGATGGAGATAAAGGGAGACATGATACAAAGGAAGTCACCCCTTTTTGCCTTAACAAGAACTCTCTCTTTCCTCTTAAAAATCTCTGGATTCCTTCAAAGTTCAACTCATGAGACCTGTTTGAACTTTCAAATGAAATGATCTAGTATTCAATATATATTTTGTATGAAAGGCAATATGACATAGTTAATAAAAGGAAACTTAATAAAAGCCTCCTAATTAGGAAGTTTTAGATTCAAGACCTGCTTCTGACACAAAATATCAACATGATTCCAGGCAAATCACTGAGTGTCTCAAGAGTCCTAGGTAATAGTTGAATGCCATAAGCAATAAAGCAAATATCAGTCTGTTTTGGGAGAAACAGTTTTCTTGTCAGTGGTTCCCTATACCAATGTAATCAAAAGTCTATTCCCTTCAAAAATATTTTGTATATATTTATATAGGCATGGATACTTTACTTATTATAAGCTCTCTGAGGGAAAGGGTCATTCCATTTTTTTGTCTTTGTGCTCCCAGAACTACCCCAATGCTTGGCACATAGTAAGGAATTAATTAGCACTCGTGGTTGATGGTTGTGCTTCTTTCTAATTAATTAGGATCAAATGATATTATGTAAAATGTTTCGTAAACCTTAAAGATCTGTATGTGTCATTTATTATTCCAAATCAAATCCAGTTCAATTCAATTCCACAAAGATTATTTAAATAACTATGGTGATTGAGTACTTTGCTAAGTGTTTTGAATGAGAGGGTGAAAAAATGACACCATTTTTGTCATCATGAGGCCTACAGCCTCATGGTGGAGGAACAAAAAAGCATAATACAAGGGCAAATTAGATCAGTGTATGGGAAGGATCTAGATGAAATGATGTGAAAAATTTGAGCTGGGAGAAATAATCTTATCCTGAGGGTTGTCACTTTCTGTTGGGGGGGCTCAAGGATGAAGCAGCATCTGAGCTGTCTCCCTTCTAGTTCTAAATTGAAGAGAAAGAAGAATTTCAACAGACAGCATTTCAGAGGTCATTATTTCTAGGCATGGCAATACAAGGGGGTTTGGGGGACACAAATAACTATGGATTTATGAACCAGTAGGACAAGCTCAAAAAGAGTCAGTGGTCTCATTTGACTGGAAGGAGGCAGTATGAAATAAGACTGCAAAGGTAGAATCAGAGATTTTAGAGCTATAATAAACCTTAGAGATTATTACAACATATTTATTTTATAAACAAGAAAATTGAGACCTAGGAAGGTTAAGTGAACTGCCAACTAAGTTCAAATTCTCTCTGTTACAGCTGCCTTTTGTAGGCTTGGACCCAAACTGTGGAAGTCTTTAAAAGCTAGATGAAGACTTACATGTTCACCTTTAAGCAATGGAGAACCCTTGAAGTTTCCTGAGTAAAGGGATGATATGACTAGTCTAGTTTATAACAAAGATTATTTTACCAACTTTGTGAAAGATGGCTCTTAGAAAAAAGAAATTAGGGGGATAGAAGCCATCTGAGAGGCCATGATAATAAATCCAAGCAAGTGATGATGAGGGAGAGCCTTAGCTAACTAACATAATGAGAGTGAAAAAGGAATGTAAGGAAGGGACGGAACACATCATATCAAGGTCTAATTTGGCAACTGGATATAATGGGTAGGAGTGAAAAGAATAGTCTTAATCTGATTAATTAATTAATGAGTTAATTTGAATTTGAGTGGCTAGAAGAAAAGTAGTATCATTAATAAAAATGGGGAAATTGAGAAGAGAGAGAGATTTTTTGAAGAAGATAAGTTCATTTTAAATACATTGAGTATGAGATGTTGGTAAGACATCCAGGTGGACATGTTCACTTCTCAACTAGAATTGTAGGTCTAGGGCTCAGACAAGAACTCCCATTGAATATAGATTCAGGAGCTATCATCAGAAGTTTAATTGAATCCATTGAAATAAATGATATTACTAAATAAAGAGTTTAAAAAGAAGGAAGAAAGACTGACAGGTAATATAATAGACATAATATAATAGCAATAAATATAAATATTGATATATGTCCAAAAAATCAATTGTACAGTATAAAAAATGAAGGGGTTTTCTTGTTATAAAAAAAAAAAAAAAAGAACTTTCACTGAGGAGAGAGGGATAATGAAATGACTATTTAATATGAGCCAATAAGTAACCTGGCAAAGAAAAATGCTAAAATGATCCTAGGCTGCATTACCAAAAGCTAAGTGTCCAAAGCAAGCAAAGGGATAATTTCCCTGTCTTTTGACCTGGTATGATCCCATCTACAGTATTATTCCCCACATTTTGAAGAGGAGATTTACAAACTGTGGCAAGAGCAAAGAATTGTGACTGGAATAGTGAAGAGATAAACAGCAACACTATTCACTACATGGAATCCTCTATGGTCTCTTCCCAAAGTCTTCTTCTCCATGTATGTAAGTACCCATTTTATAGAAGAGGGCCTGGGCTTTTTTTTTTTTTTTTTTTTTTTTTTTTTACCTTAAAAGTCAGAATAAGGAACAGTGGATGATAGCTACAGAAAAGAAACTTTGCTTGATATAGGAAAATAATTCTAAATAAGTAGATCTGTCTACATGTAGAAAGAGTTGCCTTAATACAAAGCAAGTTCTCCATCCATTAGCTTGTAAATATCTCTATTAGATTGTAAGATGCTTGATAATAGGGACTGTATTTTATCTATTTTTGTATCTCTAGCACATAGCACAGCTCCTGACTGTCCACCATAGAGGCATTTAGTAAATATTTACTGATTGATTGATTATTCAGACAGAAATTGTATAATGATTGGTGTGTGCAGCTGTAGGAATATGCTTGCTCAAATTAAACAGTATAACCTTTGAAACTGAAGTTGAAGTTGAAGTAACTATGAAAATAAGGAGTCCATCAAATGTCAATATATTTTCAAAGATATAGTGTATACTGGACTTGGCATTAGGGGACTAGAATTCAAATCCCCTCCACTCTCCTTACCGTTTACTGTTCATGGGATTTTGAACAAATCATCTAATCTCTCAAGAATTCAGTTTATCTGCAAAAATGAAATATTGGAACAGATGATGTTGGAAGTCTTCTTCTAAAAATCTATGGTTCTATGAACCATTCAGATCGAGTCTATCTGCTGCTATGGTGAGAAAAAAAAGCCCAGTCAGAGATGAGGGTATTTCCATACAATATAAAGAATCAGTTGGCGGCCTGGAGAGACTTACACGAACTGATGCTGAGTGAAATGAGCAGGACCAGGAGATCATTATATACTTCAACAACAATACTATATGATGACCAGTTCTGATGGACCTGGCCATCCTCAGCAATGAGATCAACCAAATCATTTTCCAATGGAGCAGTAATGAACTGAACCAGCTACACCCAGAGAAAGGACTCTGGGAGATGACTAAAAACCATTACATTGAATTCCCAATCCCTATATTTATGCACACCTGCATTTTTGATTTCCTTCACAAGCTAA
The DNA here is from genome assembly GCF_902635505.1 of Sarcophilus harrisii. Taxonomy (NCBI): domain Eukaryota; kingdom Metazoa; phylum Chordata; class Mammalia; order Dasyuromorphia; family Dasyuridae; genus Sarcophilus; species Sarcophilus harrisii. The sequence continues at coordinate 64,912,917 of NC_045426.1, read as the reverse complement.
TTGTACAATATTTCAGAGTCTGATTCTTTTTGTACAGCAAAATAACGTTTTGGTCATGTATACTTATTGTGTATCTAATTTATATTTTAATGTACTTAACATCTACTGGTCATCCTGCCATCTGGGGGAGGGGGTGGGGGGTAAGAGGTGAAAAATTGGAACAAGAGGTTTGGCAATTGTTAATGCTGTAAAGTTACCCATGCATATATCCTGTAAATAAAAGGCTATTAAATTAAAAAAAAATTAAAATTTAGAGATTGTTTTTTTTCAACCTATACTGATCCATATTTAAAGTTTTAAAATGCACAAGAAACCTATCCATATTATATGATTCTTTATTCCACCAACACAGATTATAATCCTATGCCTTTGTATATATGTGTGTGTATATGTGTGTGTGTGTATGTATATATATTATATATACATATGTATATGGTCTCATGAGTTGTTTTGATTAAAAAGAAAATAAACATTTATATAAAATTAAAAAAAAAAAAAGAATCAGTTGGCAAAGGAGTCTGTTTCACTATTTCCTCCAGCAGGGTATAACCTACTAGACTACGAGGTTATCAAGACTATATCCTCTTTCAGTAGTCTTTTTCCCAAGTGGGAAATTTCTGAAGAATAATAGCCTTAAGATATTAAAAGTAGATGAGTCAAGAGACTAACTACAAAAAAGTCTTAAGAATTTGGGTGGGAGGATGTATAGGAAAAGGTCAGATCATAAAAGAAAATCTATCCAATGCATGCATTATGTCAGGTTTTTATCTAATAACTCTTAGAATATTCACATTATATGCTTATTCCTAAGAGTTTGTGTCACACAGACACATAGGTGCTCACACTGACTTGGAAATCTTTATTGTTATATCACTAACTGTCTTTCATAATTCTATTTCACTAAAGAGAAATAATTTTTAAGATAGAGAAGAAAAATAATATTAACTAGATATAATAGAAATTTTGAAATAACTGACTTTTCCTAAGAATTTATTAAGTACCAGCTATGTGCAAGTTATTGTGCTAAATAATGACCAAAAAAACCTGCTTTCAAGGAGTTGACATTCTACAGAAAGAAGTGTACAATATTTACACATATTAAGTAAATGCAAAATCATTTGAGAAATTATTTTTTTAAAAAACACTAGCAACTAGAGGAGAAAGCAGAAAGACTTCAATAAATAAAAAGAGATAAGATATGTAATTTTGTTGGTATAAGTAAGGCAAGGACAGTATTTGATCTGTAAATGACAGATTTAGAGAATTGCCTGAGAGGTTATGACTTACCTAAAGTCAAGTATGTGTTAGAGGCAATATTTAAAGTCAAATCTTCCCAACATTTATATTCTTCAACTATATCACGTTGCCTCTCTATAAATAAAAATAATTTTCAATCATTTAAAAATTATAAATTATCTAAATATAAATTATAAAAGAAATAAGTAATCAAAAATTAAGGAAAATAGAAGTTATCTGAGAGGTTATAGACAGAAATAAGAGAAGTGAAGATCACAAGAATTCTGTGACTCTGTAGGAAAAAAATGCTGACCTGAGAGCAAATAAATTTGGATTCTCAGCAAGGTATTCTAAGTGTGAAAAATGTTGAATTTGAGGGTGTAAAATGACTGGGTTCAAATCTCATCTCTAAGATTTAATAGATACAGATCCTAGGCTGCAGTAAATAATCCCAGCTAGTTTCCTTATTTGTAAAAATATAATATTTGCATTACCTCAAAAGGTTTCTGTAAAAGTCAGATAAGATTTTGCATATAATAATTTAAGAACCCTATAAAGCTACATATATTGTCATCTATTGTTATTTTTTTTCCTGCCCAACTCATTTCATTTGTTTGGGGATGAGTCTACTAATCTAGGCACCTATTCTTGCAAGAATGTAAGATAAAATCTTTCTTGCATTCAAAAAAAAATTTTTTTTTTTGTTTGGGGACTCCATTTCTTCCTAAAGTTTAGAGATTTGGATTAGACAATCTCTCACATTGGTTCAATATCTAACATTGAATAATATTAAATAGGAATTGTTCTCAAGTCATTTTTTTTTTAAGTAACTGACTTCTCTGTGCTATGATACATGCCCTTAGATCCCATATTGTCTTGCAAAATGAATTCTTTTCTTCTTATAGTACAGTAAACAGTCTAAAGAAATCTTCTGGAAACCATTCAACAAAAACAACAAAAAAAGTACATTTACCTCTTCCTTTAACCTCCTCTTCCTATGCCTGCTCACAATTGAATTGAATTGACTTAAAAGAGACACAATATGCACAGAAATAGGCATAAAATAAGGTGGTTTGTGATATACCTTAAAGAAATGTATGAATTTTGTATTCAGAAACAAGACTTCAGAGGAAGAAATCATTTTCAGTTCAGATGATTTTGTGGAAGAGATGAGATTTCAGCAGGATCCTGAAGGCCAAGTATAATATCAGTTTGAGAATATAGGAGGAAATATTCCAGGTAGAAAGTAACAGAATGAGCAAAGTGTAAGTCATATGTGAGTATAGGAATACTCTTTCTTCTCCAAGTTATAAAATTGGTGTAGGGATATAGTGGAAGGTTTCGATAGAAATTAAGGACTCAATAAATATTTGATGCCCTCTGTGATTTTGTCAAAGTATCATCCATCCTTCCCTTACATTGTCTCACTTCCTAAGGCCCATAATTAGACATCCTACATGAAGTGTTTATCATATCAGTTAGTGATTCTTTGAGATAGCTTTGCCCCTCAATAGAATCAATGGGGAAATGAGAAAAATGATTTTTTCTTTTTTTTCCTGAGGCAATTGGGGTTAAGTGACTTGCCCAGAGTCACACAGCTAGAAAGTGTTAAGTGTCTGAGACCAGATTTGAATTCAGGTCCTCCTGACTTCAGGACTGATGCTTTATCCACTGTGTTACCTAACTGCCCTGAAAGAAATAATTATTAAGAGGCAATATCTTAAGGAGATCTAAAGCTCTCCCTTTCTTCCAAAGTCCCAATTTTAAAAGCTGTCTCTTAAAGGAAATCGCTGATAATGATAGTACTTACTTTCTTGTTCAAGACCCCAGCCTGGCAAAAGTTATTTTGTTCTTCTCAGACTTGGTTGCAATATGCATTCTTTGAATAGATAGGTGGGTAGTCTAGTATAGATATATTTCTCCATCCAAGGGTGACATGCTGTCACTTTTAGCCAGACATTTTAACATAGTTCATCTTCCATTGTATTATCCAATCAGAGTTAATTGCCAGCCCTCAGGAACACCTTCTCTTTGAAAGATATATGAACTGCCACCGTGATTGTCTTTGGTTTAAGAGAGATTGCCACATGACCCTCCTTTTTATTAATAACTCTCTGCCCTTATTATTAAAATGATTAAATTACCAAGAAAATAAATGAATATTTGATGAATAAATAATGAGTTATGGGTAGATTCTAGATGAATATGTTTATTCATAGTCACGAGGAGATAGGAGTTTATTAATAGGGAAACCATTGAAGATTTGCAGCAGATAAATGAATTAAAACATGCTTTGGAAAGACTACTTTAATGATGATCCTCATGATTCATTAGTTAGGGGAAAAATTGATGGAAAACCAGTTATGAAGCTATGTCAATAATTAAAGATTAAAGGTTTATGGTAGTGGGGAAGAAAACCTGGGGGAAGATGATAGAGGTATTCCAAACAAAGAATGCACTGGATTTAATAACTGATTATACTTCATAAGTAAGGAAGAAGATAAAGCTAACACTTTGACCCTAAGTGATAGGGAAAGTATAATTCCATCAAAAGTAATAAAGTCAGAAGGAGAATTGAGATGTCATAGGGAGTATTTGGGAGGAGATAGTTCAATTTTCACATTTAATTTAAGGGACAATTAAGTACTCCAGAGCTGGTTGAAAATGCAAGAGTGGAATTCAGAAGATGTCACAACCAGAGAGATTTGGGAGTCATATGTAGAGAAATAAGTAAAATATCTTAGGAAGTTCAGAAGTTCAGGAGTGCCTTATATTTAGGGGCTAAGGAAGAAGGAAGAGGACCTATCAACAAAGAATGCATTTTACAGAAATCCACAAAAAAAAAAAAAAAAAAAAGAGTTTCAAGAAGGAAGTAGAATTCTGAATTCAAGGAGAATAAACCCTGGGGAAAAAGTCATTGAATTTGAAATGGAGAGAAATGAGGATAGAAGAGGAAAGGGATAATCTAGAGAACACATGTATAATTAAAGAACACAAGAGGGCTAGTGAGAAAATGTCAATAGATTTCTTATTAATATTATTCTAAAGGGAATGCAGCAGTGGATATCCAAACATGAAATCAGTCCTCCCAAGATATGATCCTTTGTAAATATTTGATAAATTCTTTAGGAATTAAACAAAAACCCCAACTTTCTGGGGGCAACTTGTTCTGTATCCAATCTAACCATTCCAAAAAGTACCAACAAGAATTAATCAAATTTCTATCACATGCAAGACACTGTACAATAGATATCAGGTATACAAATATAAAATCAAATTAAACAAATTCTTGCCCTCAAAATGCTTTCATTCTACCATATATAAATACATAGGTGTGTGTGTGTGTGTGTGTGAGAGAGAGAGAGAGAGAGAGAGAGAATATATGTGTGTGTATGTGTATAAATACACATATATTATATATGTTAATTTATGGATAGAGAGAGCACCACCAATTAAAGACACCAGAAAAAGCTTCCCATAAGAGAAGGCACATAAACTAATCCCTGAAGGAGGCAAGCTTTGGGATTCTTCCACTAATTTCCTGAACAGCCCAGACACTTAACTTCTTTGGATCTCCAATTTCCCTCCAAAGAAAGCAACAAGAAAATATGCACATCTCTACAAAGTGACATTTTCCAATAGATTGATGCCATTAAAGGGATGAAGATGTCATGTACATAGAGAATAAATATGACCAGAAAACACACAGGTAAAGCATACAAACATCCATACAAATTTAAATTAGAACAAAAGATAAACCAAAGAAAAGAAGTCATTGTTCTCTGTATCCCCAGGTTACCATTTTTTTTTCACTACACATTCAAAATAAACAAATAAGTGAACTGACTTTTTTTGCATGTTTTCACCAACAAGAAACCTTATTGTCTCCCTAAATTCTCTCCTTAGGAAAGAATTTATAATCTGAGAAAATTACATGGAGTATACTTGAATATCTTTGAATATACATCATTAACATGATCATATAATATAATCAAACATGATCATTCCAACTATCCATAATCATGCAAATTATGTAACTAACTCATGGCATTCTCACTGGAATTTTGTATAATTAGCTTTACTATGGGCAACAAACAGAAAACATAGCACATAATAATAGTGTATATGAAAACAAGGTTTATAATAGACCAAAGACACAAATCTTATGCAGAGGATACTAAATATCACTTGTAATTTTTATATAATATACATTGGTCACATGCAGAAGCTCACAACACTTACTATTTCTTTCAGCATATTTCCTTCAAATATTTCCTTCAAAACATGACTAAGTAGACAACCCTGAGGATTGAGTTCTAGGTCTGGAGTCAGAAAGATCTAAGTCTTTTAACTCCAATTTGCCTCAGTTTCCTCATCTGTAAAAAAAAAAAAAAAAGGATAATAATAGTACCTATTTCCTTGGGTTGTTGTGAGAATCAAATGAGATATTTGTAAAATGTTTATCACAGTGTCTGGCACATAATTCTATAGAAATGTTAGCTATTCATCTATAGGACTATAGGAACTGAATATGGATCACAACATAACATTCTCACTCTTTTTGTTGTTGTTTGCTTGCATTTTGTTTTCTTACTCATTTACTTTCTTTTTCTGATCTCATTTCTCTTGTGCACAAGAGAATTGTATAAATATGCTTATACACATTGGATTTAACATATATTTTAACATGTTTAACATATATTGAATTGCTTTCCATCTAGGGAAGGGGGTGGGGGGGAAGGAGGAAAAAATCTGAAACACAAGACTATGAGGTCAATGTTGTCAAATTATCCGTGCATATTTTTAAAAATAAAAAGTTTTATAAAAAAAAGAAATATTAGCTATTATATACCGTAAAGACAGCTAAGGCATACAGTGAACAGAAAGGTAGTCTTGAAGTCAAGACTTTGACTCAACTTCCCGAGTTCAAATCCAGTCTTGATGACACTTACTAAACAAGTTACTTAATCCTATTTGCCTTAGTTTCTTCATCTGTAAAATGAGCTTAAGAAGGATATCTCTGCCAAGAAAATCACAAATAGTGTCACAAAGAGTCAGATATGAGTGAAATAATTAAACAATATATAGCAAAGAAGCATAAACACAGAAAGAAAAGTATAAAACATAGCAAGATAAAGGTTATATATGATACATAGCCTATGATCTCATAGCCTATGCTCATGTAGTACAACCTTCCCATTTTACAATGGACCCTAGAAAGTAAAGTTTCTTTATCCCTTTCTAAAAGAAATTAAATGAAATTACTCAGTCATACTATTAATAAAAATCAGAGGTAAGAGCTGAACCTAGATCTTCTAACTTCAGAGGAGTCTTCCCATAGCATCAGATTGGTTACAATAGTCCATCATTTTTTTTTTCTATTTATCCTCAATTTTAGGACTAATTTGGGACTAATGTCCAGTACAGTCTTGGTCACTGACCAAACCAATCTGACACTTTCACAGTGAATTCAAGCTCAGAGATGACACAGGATGATGGCGAGCATCTAGGCATCTACTAGAAAGCCAAGAATCTAGCATTTTAGAAAAAGAAGAGAAATTCCTGCATAGTGCCAGATTCAAAATTGCCTCTCTAGGTACTCCACATTTAAGATTTCAATGAGCTGCCATCTAAAGAGAAAAAAAGGTAATTAATTACATGAAAACACCAGTCTTTGGGAGAAAAGTGAATCTCAGAATATTGTCTTTTCCAGTAAGTGTAAAGGGCTAAAACTCTGAATAGGTGCACTGGAATCAGAAAACCAAGCACTCAAAGCTAATTACCTATTGGATAAGATTCTATTAGCATATGCTTGAGAAAGCATATGCTTTCTCAATAGTGAGAAAAATGGCCCTTCTCACTATTCTGTGCTGGCTCCATCTTTTGGTGTATACAAATAATTGTAGGAGGGATTAGGGGGTGGAGTAAGACAAGCCAGTCACTTTGGAGGAGGACAAGAAGGGAGGTCTGTGGGTGGAGAGCTTATGGAAGTTTCGTCCATCTCCTTTATTTCTCCCCCTAAAGACCAAGGACTTTTGCTGATCCTGACTCTGGCTGATCCTGAGGTCAACAGGGAGCTAACCCGGACTTCACATTTGGTGCCCAACATGTGGACCAAGGACCCTAATTTCACTGAAGAAGTCCCCGGTGACCAGGAAATAGGGTGAGTATTTTAATAGACAAACAAAGAACTTACTTTGTTAAGGGCTAAACTAGTAACTTTTCTAACTGAAATGGAGCAGATATTAGGAAAAGATTCTCCCCCATCCCCAGCTCCACACACCACCCCTCTGCCCTGACGGGGCACTATAAAAAACATACTTAAGTTGATCAAGGGACAAGGCTTACTTGTAATTTGGGAGCAGATGACTGGACTCTTGGATACATTAGAATGCACGTCCCCTTGGTTCTTAAAGGAAGAAGCTATAGAGGCAGATAATTGGAAACTAGTAGGAGATCAACTATGTGAATACTACAATGAAGGTCCTGATTCAATTTCCATGGAAACATTCTATATATACAACATAATACAACTGACCTTAAAGAATCCTGCAAGTTATAGAAAAAAGAAAACTTTTAAGAATGGCCAGATGAGGAAGTGTGAGGAAAAGGGGGAAGACAAAGGACAGATTAATGGCAATATTACCAGAGGGCATGAGGAGTTAAGTAAGGTTGAAGAGTGTGGTGATTCTCCCTCTCACAAGGCAGCTTCAACTCTGCCTATGGAGCAGGTCATTGATATGCCCCCATCAACTTCACCTTCCTGGATGGAGGGAGAAGGAGCAGTGGGAGGGACAGTGATACCACCAGCACTTCCCCCCCAACAATCACCCCCTCCTATGACTAGATTACAAAAGGCACTACTTAAAGCCACAGAGGAAGAGCAGAATACAGCTGATTTGAGAATAGAAATGTATCTTGTGATTCAACATTTTAACTCTTTGGGTCAAGAAAGTAGAAGATATGCTCTAGAAATCCTCAAAAACGTGAAAAAGGCTTGCACTCTTTATGGAGCTACAGCATCTTATGTTAAGATGTTATTACAGAATTTGGCTTATGAAGTCTTAACCCCTAGGGACTGGAAATCTATAGCAAGGATATGCTTAAAACCTTGACAAAACTTGTTATGGCTTTCTGAATACAGTGAGCTCTGTAGGATACAAGCCCAAAGAAATAGGCAAACTGGAGTTAATACTCCAATCACCTATGACCAGCTAATAATTGTAGATTCTTTTGCAGACATTTCAGTACAGATTAATTGCCCCATAATAGCATATGAGAAAATTGCTGCTACTGCTATCAAAGCATGGTGTTTTATTCCAGGTAAACACTACAAGGGAGAAGCCTTCACAAAAATAGCACAAGGACCAAATGAACCCTTTGCGAATTTTGTGGGACCTTTGAAGACAGCTATCATATGAACTATTGGTGAAAATGCAGCAACAGATATTATGATAACACAACTTGCTAATGAAAATGCTAATGAGGTTTGCAGAAGAATTATATGAGGACTACACAAGGATGCTCCTTTAGAGCAGATCATAAAATGCTGCGCCACAGTGGGCACAAATACCTTTTATAGCCAGGCTATGATGCAGACTTCCCAAAACCCAAACATGGGAAGATAGGGTCCCGTTTGGCAAGGGACTTCCAGAGAGACTTGTCAATGCTTTCAATGTGGTAAAATAGGGCATCTGAAACCTCAATGTTGGCATAGAGACAGAGTAAGAAAATAGGGTGGGAGAACAAGACCCAAAACCCATGTCCAAAATGCAACAAAAGCTTCCATTGGGCATGAGAATGTAGGCTAATTCAGGGAAATAGGATGGGGGGCCCAGCCCCATGGCCCAAGGCAAAAAATACTTGAGGTATGATGGCAGCCAATGCTACATGCAGAGAGCCTTTAGAAGTTCAATACCCAGACATGACCAATCAGCCAGGAAGCAACCTGATGGGAGAAAGGATTACAATTGGGGAGAATAAAGTTGCATGCAGCTGGGACAATTGAGATACCCCCTGGAGAGGTGAAATCTGGTCCTCTCTAGCCTATGGATCTCTTGCCTCCAGGCACAGTAGGCTTGACCATTTCACCTTCTGAGAGCACTTACAAAACAGTATTCATTCATACACTGATGTGGAAAACTGAGGAATGTGTAGATAATATCCCAGTCACTAATACAGGTAGACAATGTGTGACTTATCAACCAGGAGAAGTGGTTGCATCAGGTTTACTGATACAGATTCCTAATAAGCAATGTGGTGATAGTCAACCAGATTCTGACTCCAAGTAACAAAATCCAGAAATATTCTGGACAGCAGTTGTGACAGCTGACTGACTTATGCTCACTATCTATATAAATGGCCTACCATTGGAAGGATTGGTAGACACAGGTACAAATCGTACAGGCATTAGAGGTGCCAACTGGCCCAGTCACTAGCCAAAGATTAAGGCAGACAACTACATGTCTGATGTTGGAGGATCAATAGCAGCTGAAGTTAGTGCTACCCCTTTGAGATGGACTTTTGAAGGTGAAACAGGAGTTTTTACTCTTTTTATAGTTGAAAAATCCCCATCAATCTGTGGGGAAGAGACATTTTACAACAATTAGGGTTAAAAATGAGTACCTCTGTTTTTTAGGCAGGGCTGTTGTTGAAGGCCTGCCAACACTTTCACCTGTTCCTATCCAATGGAAAACAGATACACCAGTGGGGATACAACAGTGGCCCTTAGCTAGTGATAAAATTCAGGCCTTATTAGATATAGTACAGGAGCAACTTGACCAAGGACACTTACAACCTTCTCTAAGTCCTTGGAATTCCCCAGTATTTGTTGTAAGAAAGAAATATGGAAAATAGAGGATGTTGAATGATTTAAGAAAGGTAAATAAACAGATGGAAACTATGGGAACTCTTCAGCCTGGACTTCCATCTCCTACCCAGTTGCCTAGAGAATGGCCTCTTTGGGTTATAGACATTAAGGATTGTTTCTATTCTATCCCTCTAGATAAGGAGGATATGAAAAGATTTGCCTTTTCAGTGCCCAGCATTTACTTAGCTGAGCCTTATAAAAGATATGAATTGTGAAGATCGTGTATTTTTAAATCGACAGGAGTCAGGAATTCAGGTTAGGGGAAAATCGTCAGTCTTTATTCTCAGTGAAGAAGGATAGAAGGTGGAAGAGAATCGGCGATAGCAATTGTAAGCTGAGTCAAGAAGCTAGCCCGACCAGCAGCCAACAACCAGCAGCTCGGAGTCTAGAACCCAGCCCAATCTCTCCCAAGCTTCTCTTCCTGTCTCTCTCTGCCTCCACCCACTAAAATCCATTTCCTATACAACACATCAGGACTTGCACAGAGGTGGAGGGACCATTCTTTATCCAATCATGTATTAATAGAGTATAGCCCAATTATATTTAGCTCACATACTTGGGACCTCATGCATCAACTCAAACCTCAGCCCATTACATTCCCGCTTTCTTTATTTTTAGAACACAGGTGGTCATGCCATCCCTGACTCCTCAGGGAGGTCAGAGCCCCCAAGGGGAGGTGATCACAGCCTCCCTAACTTCTCAGGGAAGGAGGTGAAAGCACTAAAAAGGAGATGATCACGCCCTACCTGACATCTCAGGAAGGGAGATGAAAAGCACCAAAGGGAAATGGGGTTGCTAGGGGGTTTCTGGGCTGAAGGGTCTTATTATGCACAAACCCATCAGCATGGAGGTATTACATAACATAGCAATAACGCAGAGGTTATTAGGGATGACCCTCCCTCAGTCAGTGCAGGCTCGATGTGGTGTAACAAGCATGAATTTTACCGCATCGTAGCAAATAGCAAACAATATAAATCAACATGGTGGGAAAAGGATCACCAGAAGTCCTAGAAAGGGGGTATGTAAAACAGTCACACATACACCTTCTTCAGCAGCCAAGAGATAGTCCAAAACCAATCTATTGTCCATTGTTTCACATGTCAGGGAATCCAATGATACCCCTGAGTTTTGAAGTCCTGCAAAAGTCTTTTTTGTGTTAGGGAATCCAATGATTCCAGTAGATTTTGAAGTGTTGTAACAGTCTTATCATTTCTCAGAGAATCCAATGACTCCTGAGAGTTTTCAAGTCCTATGTCTCAGAGAATCCAATGATTCCTGAGGATTTTCAAGTCGTATGTCTCAGAGAATCCAATGATTCCTGAAGGTTTTTGAGTCCTATGGCTCAGAGAATCCAATGATTCCTGAGGGTTTTGAAGTCCAACAATCTTTGATGTCCATGAGTCAAATGCATAATGCCAGCTCTTTTCAATGGTAGCACAATCAAACAGAACCACCTGATATTTCTTGGGTCTTCTCCTTTGTTTCAAGGGTCTGCTCCATCTCTCTGTGATGGACAAAGGAATATGGTCGTGGTACCATCTGATCCTTCTCCACCTGTAGAGATACAAGCAAACCCTCTCCCAAAGCAGTTAGCCTATCTGGTCCTTTCAAATTCACCACTTTCTGTCTCCCACATCACCGGATTATCTAAAGATAGTGGAGCTGCTCGCATGGACATGACCTGCCGGTGGGTTATAAAACCTTCAGCCGGGCCAGTGCATCTTTGTCAAAAATCAAGAATTAATAGTATAAAGAGCTAGATTTAGAAGTTCTCTAGGGTTACCTGTGGCTCCCCCTTTCTTTTGTTTTTGGAGGAGCGTCTTAATATCTCTTTTTCTCCTCTCCACTATTGCCTGTCCTTGAGGATTAAAAGGTATGCCCATGGTGTGTAAAATCTTATACTGTGCACAAAAGTGTGCAAAATGTTTTGAAGTATAAGCAGGACCATTGTTGTTTTTTGTTGTGGCACACCATAATGGAAATGCTTGCATGAGAATTAGTGACCACTGGCTGTCTCTTTTGCTGCTGGCATTGCAAAGTGAATCCGAAAAAGGTGTCTACCACAACATGGATGAAAGACAGACGACCAAAAGATTTATAATGGGTCAAATCCATTTGCCAGATTTCATTGGGTCTCAAACCACAAGGGTTCTTCTCTGGAGGCAGTGTAGGAGCGTGGAAAGGAAGGTAAGCTGTACAGGCTTTTACTAGGCTCCTAGCTTCCTCTCTTGTTATTCCAAATTGTAAACATAAAGCTCAAGAGCCTGATGATATTTAGAATGAGATGCCTGAGCTCTTGGAACAAAGGGTATTGACCAACATAGTTAGAAGGTATCTGCCATATTTGAATTCCATCAAATATGGGACCTGAAGTCCACTATGAGAATGGACATGTAATATATAGATCTTACCTGGATGCTTTCTCACTTGCTCTTGAAGTTTCTTAAAGAGCTGATATAATTAGAGGCTGCAAATTTTATTTGAGCTGTGGCAATTCTTTTGTACCACACACCTACTGAATAGGCCGAATCAGATATTATATTATGTCTCCTGGATAATAAGTAAAGGCTAGAATGATCCGTCAATTCATTCTGCTGAGTGGATTGAAAAGAAGTTCGATACTCTCTTTAGAGATAAGTCACGAGGTACACACACAAATATTAGTTTGGATGCATCCGTGAAGATGGTTGGTCCTTTAAGGGAACTTTAGAAACTTTTTCTTCAAGAATCCATCGCCAATTATGTAATAGTTAGTTTCTTTAATGAGACCCATGTAAAAATTTGGAGTCATGGATAATAAAATTTGCCACTCTGGGATGGTCTCCCACACATTAATTTGTGTATTGGTATAAAAGGTGTATTCTTGTCAGGTCTTGTCCAGATAATTGTACTGCCTCGCTTAGTGGCCTTTAATAAAATTCAACAAGCACTGGGTAGGGGTGTAAGGCTTTGATCTGGTTGGCTGGAGGTTCACCACTTATCACACTGTGTCCTTGATGAAGGACTGCTGTGGGTGCCCTCTTGTGTGGCAAAACTGATTCTCCAAGGGTTTTGGTGACTCTTTCAACCACATTGGATAAAGCCATTCAACTTCTCTCAAAGCCTCTTGAGCTTCTTTTGTAAGCTCGTGAATTTAAAGCATGTCTCCCCTTAAAATGTCATATAACGGTGTAATTGATAAGTAGTCAAACCTAACACTGGTGCATCCATTGGATATCTCCTATCAATTTCTGAAAATCATTCAATGGTTTAGCTTTTCTGTTCTTAAGGAGAGTTTGAACTGTAAGCACCTTAGGGTATTTCATATCCTAAATATTGAAAAGGAGCATGTCTTTGAATTTTTCTGGTGCTATGTATAATTTGTAATTCCTTAGTGTTTCTATGGTCTTTTGTAGACATGCCTCTAACATTTGTTCCTCAGGTGCACATCCCAAAATGTCATCCATGTAGTAATAGCATAACTTTGGGAAGCTTTTCTTACTGGAGCAAGAGCAGCAGCAACATACATTTGACACATAGTAGGGCTGTTTTTCATTCCTGTGGCAAACTGTCCATTTCATATCTTTTATAAGGCTCAGCTAAGTTAATGCTGGGCACTGAAAGGCAAATCTTTTCATATCCTTCTTATCCAGAGGGATAGAATAGAAACAATCCCTTAATATCTATGACCCAAAGAGGCCATTCTCAGGAACTGAGTAGGGATGGAAGTCCAGGCTGAAGAGTTCCATAGTTTCCATCTGTTCATTCTACTTTTCTTAAATCGTAACATCCTCCATTTTCCAGATTTCTTTTCACAACAAACACTGGGGAATTCCAAGAACTTAGAGAAGGTTTTAAGTGTCCTTGGTCAAGCTGCTCCTGTACTATATCTAATAAGGCCTGAATTTTATCACTAGCTAAGGGCCACTGTTGTATCCACACTGGTGTATCAGTTTTCCATTGGATAGGAACAGGTGAAAGTGTTGGCAGGCCTTCAACAGCAGCCCTGCTTAAAAAACCGAAGTACCATTTTTAACCCTAATTGCTGTAAAACGTCTCTTCCCCACAGATTGATGGAATTTTTCAACTTAAAAGGAAAAACCTTTTTTTCAAAGTCCATCTCATAGGCGCAGCACTAACTTCAGCTGCTTGATCCTCCACACCAGACATGTAGGTGTCTGCTTTATCTTGGCCAGTGACTGGGCCAGCTGGCATTCTAATACCGTCCAATCTGCACCAGTGTCTACCAATCCTTCCAATGAAGGCCATTTATATAGATTGTGAGCATAGGTGGTCAGTTGTTACAGCTTCTGTCCAGTATATTGCTGGAATTTTGGATCTGGAATCAGAATCTGGGTGACTATCACCAGGTTGCTTATTAGGATTCTGTATGAGTAAACCTGATGCTACTATTTCTCCGGTGATAAGTCACATTGTCTGCCTGTATTGGGACTGGGATATTATCACCATTCCCCAGTTTCCCACATCAGTATGTGGATGGACACTGTTTTGTCGGTGCTTCAGGAGGTAAAATGGTCAACCTACTGTGCCTGAGGCAAGGGATCCATAGGCTAGAGAGGAACAGATTTCACCCTCCAGGGTATCTCAGTTGTCTCAGCCAACAACTCTATTCTCCCTAATTGTAATCCCTTTCTTCCATCAGGTTGCTTCCTGGCTGATTGATTGAATCCCTTTCGCCATCAATGGCTTCCTGGCTGATTGGTCATATTGGGGTATTGGCCGTCTAGGCACCTCTGGGTGCACCATTGGCTGCCATCATGCCCCAAGTGTTTTTTGGGGCCCTGGGCTGGGCCCTCATCCCTTCCTGAACCTGTCTACATTCTAAGGCCCAATGGAAGCCTCTGTTGCATTTTTGGACATGGTGATTGGGTCTTGTTCTCCCACCCTGTTTTCTCCTTGCCTCTATACCAACTTTGAGCTTTCAGATGCCCTACTTTACCACATAAGCATTGACGTTCTTCTAGAAGTCCCTTGCCGGAAGGGACCCTGTCTGCCCATGTTGGGATCTTGGGAAGTCTGCATCATAGTCTGGCTATAAAAGGCATTTGTGCTCACTGTGGCCAGCCTTATGAACTCCTCTAAAGGAGCATCCTTGGGCAGTCCGTATAATCCTTCTGCATACCTCATTAGCATTTTCCTTAGCAAGTTGCCTTATTAAAACATCTGTTGTTGGATTTTCCCATTAGTTCTTGTGATAGCATCTGCAAACGTCCACAAAAGTCAGCAAGGCTCATCTGGTCCTTGCATTATTTTGTGAAGGCCTCACCTTTGTCATTTTATTGTGAATCAAAGCCCACACTTTGATAGCATTAGCAGCAATTTGCTCATATGCTGCTACTGAATAATTAACCTGTGCTGTGACGTCTGCATATGGACCTATACCTTGTAGTAGGTCATAGGTGTTCGCAACATGAACAGCATTTTGACTATTTTGTTGGGCTTATATCCTACAGAACTCACTATATTCAGAAAGCCACATGTAATTTTGTCCAGGTTCTAGGCATACCCTTGCTATAGATTTCCAGTCATCAGGAGTCAAGATTTCAAAAGTCAAATTCTGTAACAGCATCTTAACATAAGCTGATGTAGCCCCATAAATAGTGAGAACCAAGGGGAGATGCAGTTTAATATACCCACAAATCACTCTATCTGTTCCCAAGTTATAAGTAACCCATGTATTTCTATCAGCTTATGCATGCTTTCTATAGCACCACTCTTGGGTGGGGTTGGGGGGCGGAGATGGAGAGTCTAGCTAGCATTTGTCCCATTTTAGCCAAAAAAAAAAAAAAAAAAAAACGATTACTGGTTTAGTTTTAAGAAAATAAGTTCCTTATTTGTCTATACAATACTCTCAAGTTCCTGGTCACCAGAGACTTCTTCAGTCCTTGGTTACCGTCGCCAAATGTGAAGATCGTGTATTTTTAAACGACAGGAGTCAGGAATTCAGGTTAGGGAAAATCGTCCAGTCTTTATTCTCAGTGAAGAAGGATAGAAGGTGGAAGAGAATCAAGGAAGCAATGTGTGCAGCTAGTCAAGAAGCTGCTCGACCAGCAGCCACAGAACCAGCAGCTCGGAGTCTAGAACCCAGCCCAATCTCTCCCAGCTTCTCTTCCTGTCTCTCTCTCTGCCTCCACCCGCCAAAATCGTCATTTCCTATACAACACATCAGGACTTGCACAGAGAGTGGGCAGGGGCCATTCTTTATCCAATCATGTATATTAATAGAGTATAGCCCAATTACTATTTAGCCTCACATACTTGGGACCTCAGTGCATCAACTCAAACCTCAGCCCATTACAATGAATGGACAGTTTTGCTACAGGGAATGAAAAACAGCCCAACTATGTGTCAAATGTATGTTAGTGCTGCTCTTACTCCAGTAAGAAAAGCATTTCCAAAAGTAATGTTATTACATTACATGGATGATATATTGGGATGTGTACCTGAGGAACAAATGTTAGAAGCATGTCTACAAAAGACCATAGAAACACTAAGGAACTACAAATTGCACATAGCTCCTTTTCAATTTAAAGACATGCTCCTTTTCCATATTTAGGATATGAAGTATACCCTAAGATGCTTACAGTACAAAAACTTTCCTTAAGAACAGAGAAGCTAAACACCTTAAATGACTTTCAGAAATTGATAGGAGATATTCAATGGATGTGTCCAGTGTTAGGCTTGGCTACCTATCAATTGCAACCATTATATGACATTTTAAGAGGAGACAGTGCTTTAAACTCACCACACCAGCTTACAAAAGAAGCTCAAGAGGCTTTGAGAGAAGTTGAATTGGCTTTATCCAATGTGATTAAGTCACTCAAAAACCTTTGGAAATATCAGTTTTTGCTACAAAAGAGGCACCCACAGCAGTCCTTCATCAAGGTGACAGTGTGATAGACTAAGTAAACCTTCCAGCACAACCAGAACAAAACTTCACTCCTTACCTAATGCTTGTGGCTAGAATTTTATTAAAGGCCATTAAGGGAATGGTACAATTATCTGGGATAAGACCTGACAAGACATACACCTTTTTTACTAATGCACAAATTAATGTATGCTGTGAAACCATCTCAGATTGGCAAATTCTATTGTCCATGGCTCCAAATCTTACAGACGGGTCTCCATAAAAGATAACCAGATTATTACATAATTGGCCATGGATTCTTGAAGAAAGTTTCTAAACTTCCTCTTAAAGGACCAACTATCTTTTTCAGATTCATCCAAACATAATATTTGTGCTGTATACTCTCATGACTTAACTATAAAGAGAGCAATCAGAACTCCTTTTCAGTCTATTCAGCAGAATGAATTGTATGTGATCATTCTAGCTCTTACTTATTATCCCAGAGATATAAATATAATATCTGATTCGGCCTATTCAGTAGGTGTGGTACAAAGAATTGCCACAGCCCAAATAAAATTTGTAGCCTCTAATATATATCAGCTCTTTAAGGAACTTCAAGAGCAAGTGAGAAAGCATCCAGGTAAGATTATATCTCATAATGGACTTCTAGGTCCTATTTTTGATGGTAATTCAAAGGCAGATAGCCTTCTAACTATGTTGGCCAATACTCCCTTATTATTATAAATCTTTTGGTCGTCTGTCTTTTATCCATGTTGTGGTAGGCACCTTTTCAGGATTCACCTTTGCAATACCTGCAGCAAAACAGACAGCCCAAGTGGTCACTGAATTCCTTATGCAAGCATTTGCAATTATGGGTGTGCCACAAGCAATAAAAACAGATAATGAACCTGCATATACTTCTGAACATTTTACACACTTTTGTGCATAGTATAAGATTTTACACACTACTGGCAAACCCTTAATCCTCAAGTACAGGCAATAGTAGAGAGGAGAAACAGAGACATTAAGACGTTGCTCCAAAAACAAAAGAAAGGGGGAGCCACAGGTAACCCTAGAGAACTTCTAAATCTAGCTCTCTATACTATTAACTTCTTGGTTTTTGACAAAGATGCATTGGCTCCAGCAGACCCATCAGAAGAGCAGTGTTCAGTGCAAATAGCTCCATTATCTTTAGATAATTGCCAGATGATGTGGAGAGACCCAGAAACTGGTGAATGGAAGGGACCAGATAGGTTAACTACTTGGGGGAGAGGGTTTGCTTGTAGCTCTACAGATGAGAAGGAACCAGATGGGTGCCAACGAGCCATATTAGCCTTGTCCATTGGAGAGAGATGGAGCAGACCCTTGAAATGAAGGAGAAGACGCAAGAAACATCAGGTAGTTCCATCGCTGATTGTGCCCACCACTGAAAGAGCATGGAAGTTATGTCATTTGCCTCATGGACATCAAAAATTGTTGGACTTCAAAACCCTCAGGAATCACTGGAATCCCTGAGAAATGAAAAGATTATTGTGGGACTTCAAAATCCTCAGGAAGCATTGTATTCTCTGAGACATGATAAGACTGATCCAGGACTTGAAAACCCTCAGAAATCATTGGAATCCCTGAGAAATGAAAAGATTGTTGTAGGACTTCAAAACCCTTAGGAATTATTGTATTCTCTGAGACATGACAAGTCTGATCCAAGACTTGAAAACCCTCAGGAATCACTGGATTCTCTGAGACATGATAAGACTATTGTAGGACTTGAAAACCCTCAGAAATCCCTGGATTTTTTGAGAAATGATAAGACTGTTGCAGGACTTCAAAAACTTGTGGGTATCATTGGATTCCCTGACAATGGAAGCAATGGACAATAGATTGGTTTTGGACTATCTCTTGGCTGCTGAAGAAGGGGTATGTGTGATTGTTGTTTACATACCCTCCTTCTAGGACTTCTGGAAATCTTTTACAACACCATGTTGATTTATATTGTTTGTTATATCACTACTTGCATGTACACTTCAAGTTTGTTACACCACATGCACCAGCTGTGGGGAGCTGTGGAGAGAGTCATCACTAATAGCCCGACCTTTACTGCTATGTGATTGTGTAATACCTCCCATACTGATGGGTTTGTGCATAACTGTTTCTAGTAAGACCCTTCAGCCCAGAAACCTGCTAATAATATCTGGCTTGACTCCCTACTTCCCTTTGGTGTTTTTCATCTCTCTTCCTGAGAAGTTAGGGAGGGTGTGATCATCTCCTTTTTAGTGCTTTTAGCTGTGTTCTAAAAGAAGAGAAAGCAGGAGATATAAAGGGCTGAAACTCTGAATAGGTGCACTGAAATCAGACAACCA
The DNA here is from genome assembly GCF_902635505.1 of Sarcophilus harrisii. Lineage (NCBI taxonomy): Eukaryota > Metazoa > Chordata > Mammalia > Dasyuromorphia > Dasyuridae > Sarcophilus > Sarcophilus harrisii. The sequence goes on along the minus strand of NC_045426.1, from coordinate 64,893,605 downwards.
AGCACTTAAGGCTAATTCCCTACTGGACAATACTCTATTAGTATATGCTTGGGAAAATGTCCCTTCTCACTATTCTGTGCTGGTTCAATCTTTTGGTGTATGCAGATAATCATAGGAGGGATTAAGGGGTGGAGTAAGGCAAGCCAGAGTCACTTTGGAGGAGGACGAGGAGAAGGGGGGTTGGTAGGTGGAGAGCTTGTGGCAGTTTCATCTATCTCCTTTATTTCTCCCCCTAAAGACCAAGGACTTTTGCTGATCCTGACTCTGGCTGATCCTGAGGTCAACAGGGAGCTAACCTGGAATTCACAAGTAAGAGTAAAAAAATTCTTGAATACTGCTAACTTCTTAAGGAGAGAAGAGTTTTACACTTGACCTTAGCAAGGATATGATATTAGGGGAAGGGGTGCCTGAAAATTCTATATCACCATGATCTATTTGGATAAGTGCAAGTACAATGAACCTCAAGCTCTTTTCCTTTCTTAGGGGAGTTCAAGTACATAAAGAAGTACATTAGAGTATGTGCTGACTACAGTGTACAAAGCAGCTCCTAGCTCCAGCAGGCCATAGTTACCTGATCTAGCTCTGTGGTCTCCTTATTGCCAGCAAGTCTTTTTTCCAGCAAACTGACCTTCTTCAAAGTGGACCTAAAGAGGGAAAGGCTCATAATGAGGCTGGGTTTTAATATTCTCACAAAAAACAAAAACATAACCAACAACCAGAGAATCAAGGCTGATCTTCCTAGCATCAATTACTGTTTGAATAATGGAGCCATGTCCATTGTTCTGATGAACCACTTAGGCTGATCTGATAGTATCCCCCATGCCTGATAAACACTTCTTGGAGCCTGTGGCAGGACTACTCAAATTCTTACTTGGCAAAGATAGTTTGTTCCTGAAAGATTGTGTGGCTCCAGAAGATGGGGAAAAAAATCTGTGTTAACCCACCTAATGATTCTATCATTTTATTGAAGAATCTTTGCTTTCATATAGAAGGAAAATAAAAAGACAGAGATGCTTCTGGGAATAAGATCAAAGTTGAATTAACCAAAGTAGAAGTCTTCCAAGGAGCCCTCTCCAAGCTGGGAGCTGCCTATGTCAATGATGTTTTTAGTACTGCTCACTGTGCCCACAATTTTATGGTGGGAGTGTGTCTGCCCCAGAAGACATATGGTTTCCTCATGAAAAAGCAGCTGATTTATTTTGCTGAGGCTCTCTTGGATAGAGCTAAAGTTACTGACAAAATCTAGTTGATCAACAATATGCTAGACAAAGTCAATGAGATAATCATTTCTAGGCACATGGTTTTCATCTTCCTTAAAGTATTCAACAACATAGAGATTGAAACTTCTCTTGTCAAAGACCTGATGGCCAAGGCTGAAAAGTTGCCTGTCAACTTCATCACAAGTTTGATGAGAATACCAAGACTGGCTAAGTCACATTGGTCTCTGGCATCCTTGCTGAATGGATGGGTTTGGACTGTGGCCCTGAGAACAGCAAGAAGTATATGGTAGCTGTGGCCTGGGCCAGAGTGTGTGAAATTGTCTCACTGAAGTATTTGAGTGGGAAGCCTTTACTTGGGGAACCAAACTATGTGGCAGAGGACCAGCAAGAAGGGCTGCATTGCTATCATAGGTGGTAAGGATACTGTCACTTGCTGTGCAAATTGGAATGCTGACACCAAAGTAAGCCATATAAGCCCTGGGGGTGGTGTCAGTCTAGAGATGCTGGAGGCAGAGTACTTTCTGGGTTGACCACCCTGAGCAATGTCTATTGGATGCCACTTTTCTGCCTGCTGGTTCCTGTGCTAACCCTTCCAACATGTCATTTTAGTACTTCCTGTCCCCTTTCCTTGGCACTAGGCAAAGTTCTCCCTCAAGACTCAACCAGTAGTCAGAAAATGGGACAATGAGAGTCCCAGAAGAAATTCAACTCAACTTTATGTTTCCTAGGTGTGCCTATTGTCAAATCTTATTTGAACTTTAGACTCTTGTAGACACTTTAGTATGTCGAAACCATTGCTGTGATCTAAAAGACATACAGACAGATTGATCAATAGATAGATAGAAAGGTAGATGATAGATAGATAGACAGACAGACAGATATTGCATGTGGGTGTATGTAGTATATCTTTCAGAAAGGAAAAACAGCTTAAGCTACTGTTAACTATGCTCTCTTGAAATTGTTTTGTTCAGCTTTGTCAGCGGCTTTTTCTGTCTTTACCCTCACACAGTTGAATACAAAAAGAAACTCCACTTTGTGAGAGGGGGGAAAGGTTGACCTGCTAAGTAAACATTTCACAAACTCTTTTGCTGTTTAAAGTGTTAAAGTGTTTACCTGGGGGAAGGGGGAGAACAGACAGACAGACAGACAGAGAAGGATGGAAGGGAAAAAGAAGAAAAAAGTAAGGGAGGGAGGGAGGAAAGGAGAAAAGAAGGAAGGAAGGAAGGAAGGAAGGAAGGAAGGAAGGAAGGAAGGAAGGAAGGAAGGAAGGAAGGAAGGAAGGAAGGAAGGAAGGAAGGAAGGAAGGAAAGAAGAGGGGGGAGAGGGAGAAAGAAACAAAGAAAGAGAAGTACCATAAGGCAAGAGGCTTCTGTGTGTCCCTAGGGTGAAAATGGGACTCCCCAAAATGGAAGATCACCTCTATAACAAATTCAAGTTCATTTCCCTTCTGAAGAAAGTCCAAATCACAAAGTGTTGCTATAAATACAGAAGAATACATAGATCTGTGATGGGAAGGGATTGATTAGAGTATAGCTACTCTAAATCCCTTCTGAATTTTTTTATGGGGAAAAATAAAAGTTGTTCTGTACCTGATACATTTACTGTTACTGTGTTTACTTGTATGGAACCCAGGGACCCTTTGACACATTTTTGTAGCAGCCCATACATTAGTTAAATTTCAGTAATACTCTGAGATTTCCCAAAGGGAATTCTGGGTGCATGCAAAAGTAATCCAAAAAGAAGAAATTTTCAGAATTGTACCCAAAATAAGCCCTCGTCTATTTCATCCCAGAAACCATGTGCTGGTTTGTAGTTACTAGATTATGAGTTTCAGGGGATATTCTCTTCTGAGGTGAATCTACACTGTGACAGAAAGAATCAAGTGTCTGAGTCTTAGCACAGCAGTTAGCACAATGCATGGCACCCAGTAGGCATTTAATAAATGTTTGTTGTTGATCAACTACATAAACAGATCAGGGTTAAAAGCAGGACTAATTCAATCTTCAAAAAAACCCAAAAAACAAATTTAGAACTTTAAACCTTGACCTACCCAAATGTCCAATTACATTTGGAGAATGTTAGATTTGCCTGGGCGCAGGCTATCATAGTCCTTATTTGTTTATCTCTAGTATAGTATCTAACCACTCATCAGGTGAGTAATTAAGAAACTTAGTTTGGACAATTCACATAGGCTCTAGTTATTGAATCCTACTTATCAAATCTATAAAATACTGAACTATCAACCAAGCAAGAAAAGAAGGTATGACAGACCATTGAACATGGATTCAACAGCTAACTCTAACACTACCTTTCTGACCTTGAACAAATCATTTGATCTTTTGGATTGTCAGATTTCTTCCCAAAACAATGTAGTACTGAACTAAATTGTATATAAGGTCCCTTCCAACTTGGACAATTCGGGAAATTGTAACTAGTTTAAAGAATTATTGTGAACAGTAACTATTCCATACCTCTTTTATTTGAATTCCCATAATACCCAGCCCAAATCACCATTGTTCTTATTTTCTAATGTTTAATCCAGTCTGCCAGATTGTAAATTTTGGTAACCTTCTTCCAGTTCATATAACTATAACAATGTTTAATTTAGCTAGAATGAGATTTTTTACATAACTTATTTTATTATACATTGTACACTATATATTGTATGTAATTGTATTTTATCATACAAAATAATTTTCCAGATAACTAGTCTATTGTATTTAGATGGCAAAAACATTTTAAAAATTAATTTGGACAAAAATCTTTTAAATCTATGTAATGCTTCTCTGCCTTCTTAAGCATAGTAAATATATTTCTATTTCTTGAAGACTCTGAATCATCATTGTAAATATTGAAATCATAGCATATTAATACTATTATGTCCTTAGGGTCTATTGAGATGGATAGGGTTGTTTGTCCTTATACTAAACAGAAATGGACTGATAGAATTTTGTTTGTTTGTTTGTTTTTATCTTTTCTTTTTTTATAATAGCTTTTAATTTTCAAAATACATGCTAAGATGGTTTTCAACATTCATCCTTGCACAACCTTGTGTCCAAATTTTTTCTCCCTCCTTTTCCTTCACCCCCCTTCCCCTAGACACCAAGTAATTCAATAAAAGTTAACATGTGCAATTCTCCTAAACATATTTCCACATTTATCATGCTGCACACACACACACACACACACACAAATCAGATCAAAAAGAGAAAAAAGTGAGAAAGAAAAAAAACAAGCAAACAACAACAAAAAAGGTGAAAATACTATGTTGTGATGCACATTTAGTCCCTATAGTTCTCTTTTTGGATGCAGATGGATCTGTCCATCACAAGTCTATCAGAACTGGCCTGAATTACCTCATTGCTGAAAAATTACCAAGTTTATCACAGATAATCATCGCATAGTCTTGTTATTGCTATATATAGTGTTCTCTTGTTTCTACTCATTTCATTTAGCATCAATTCATGCAAGTTTTTCCAGGCCCTTCTAAATATGTATGCACATATTGGATGTAATATATATTTCTACCATGTTTAACTTATATTGGATTGCTTGCCATCTAGGGGAGGGCATGGGAGAAGAGGAGAGAAATCGGAACACAAAGTTTTGCAAGGGCTAATGCTGAAGAATTGTCCTTACATATGTTTTGAAAAATAAAAAGTTTTCATTTAAAAAAATAAAAATTCACTTCAATTATCTTTGAACCCTCATTGTAAATTATAAAAATTGTAAAATTTGAAATTGTAAAAATGTTTTAAAAAAACAAAAATGAAATTGCTGTAATCTAGTAATATACAGGTACATGTCCTATACTTTATAAACCATGAAAGCTAATACTGAGACTCCCTGATGGATATAATGATTACTTTAGTCACTCCTGACCTTGAACTCCTAGAAATAAAGCAACTTTTCAATGCAAAAAAAGAAAGAAAGAAAGAAAATAATATTCTACTACATTAACATTCCATAACTTATTCAGCCTTTCTCTCTAACTGATGAGCATCTACTCAGTTTCCAGTTCCTTGCCACTAAAAAAAAGGTCTGTTACATTTTTGCATATATGTATTCTTTTCCTTTTTTTATGATCTCTTTGGGATGGAGACCCAGTAGAGACACTGCTAGATCAAAGGGTATTCAGAGTTTGGTAGCCCTTTGGGCATAGTTCCAAATTACTCTTCAAAATGATTGGATCAGTTCACAAATCCACCAACAATGTATTAGTGTCCCAGTAAAACTGAATTGTTACTAAAATAGGAATAAATAGGTTGTAAGGAAAGCTTTCCTATATGAAAAATGTGTGAATGCAAATACATGCCCTTTGTAGCTTCTATTTTAACTTTAAGACAATTTTTGGTCATTTCTTGGTGTATTCTAGATAACTGAACCATATTTAGATTTAGATGTGATACAAAACATGAGTAGGCTTTGATTATGATTTTCTGGATGAAAACATACACAAATGGGAAAAGTAAGTTTCTTGAGGTGTGGGCTTGTGTGTGTGTGTGTGTGTGTGTGTGTGTGTGTAAAGATCTTTATGTCTTCCTGCACTTTGTAGGATCTTATGTTTATTTGTACATAATTATGCACACTATTTATGCCCTCTCATTTGTGTGGAATTATGCTTATTTGGTTTAAGGAGGTTGAAAGTTGTCCTAAACCTTTGTGTTTCCAGTTTCTAAATGGGACTGGAATGAAAAGTGGAGTGGAAATAGTATCTTTAGCTGTTGTTTTCATGATCTTTCCCTCTCTATTTCTCAGGTGCCAAAGGTTCAGATAAGTGCATGATCTCTTGGTGATCATCCAAAACTAACCCAAATATTCCATCCTCTAAAATTCACTGACCCCTAACCAAGACCTTGGCATTTAATCGGTAATTCTTTCTGCAATATTTAGTAGTTCTTTGGGAGTTATAAAGAAAAGAAAAATCTGGGATGATTATGAATTCTGCATTATTTGAGATTGCCTCTCTACCTCCTTTTTTTTTTTTCAGTAGAAATTCCCATCTGTTGCTGTGTTGCAAAAACAACCTAGGTATTGTGTACCTGAGTATACCTATTACTTCTGCCAAGCCACAAATGGTCTGCCAACTATTCTAACTATTTCACCATAGTACAGCACACCTACCTGAGCAAACATTCTCAAAAACAGCCCATGGGGCCATTACTACCCAAATGGACCCAGGGTCAATGAACGTCTTTGCTTCCAAGCAGTTGAAGTAGCTCCAGGAATAAGCTTTACCATATTAATAAGACTGGAAATAGAGAAACCATGGGGGGAAAACACTCTATTGGATCTGAGTTTCATATCTAGAAAGGTTAAAAAATCTTTTGATTAGGACAATAAATAGGTTATTGGGAAGTATAATCCTATTACCAGGTAAATTATTGAATCTCCCTTGCAAAAGGGCAAAAAACCTTTTCTTGCTATGAGGGGATCAAAATAACAATGAAGTCAATTAGTTCATAGTTTGTAAAGTTAAAGTTGAATTGAATTTCAGAGGCCTTTTAGTACATTTTATAGTTGTAACAAAGATATCAATGGGTTGTAGGACTGAGATTACATAGATAAGAAAACTGAGAGACAGGAAGATTAAGTGGCTTGCCTAATCAGGGGTGGGATTGGACCCCTGAATTTTTCTAACTCCAGGTTCTTGTTTGTTTTTTTCCAGGATACTACTGCATATTCAGCTGCATAATGGGTGGTAACAAATAAACAAAGAAGAAAAGACAAAGTTCTTCAAACAAGTTTGCCCTTTAGTGGAAGAAGCAAGGTCAGATGGCAATGATAATCATAACAATGATCACTACTGCATCATCATAGCTTACATTTATAAAGTACTGGATACCTTACATAGCAAAAAGTACTTCATTTGGATGACCTCTTTTAGTCCTTACAACAACCAAAGCAAAGTATAATAAGATCATAGCTATGGAGCTGGAAGAGATCTTAGAGAACATCTAAATCAATCTCCTAATTTAACATTTGAGAAACTGAGGATCAGAGAGATTTAAAATTACAAACTGAATAGGTGGTAGAGTTATGACTTACTCAGTTCTTCAAATTCTAGGTCCAGAATTGCAAAGGACTTTAGGGATTGTCTAATTCAATCTAGACCTTCCAAAAAAATTTTTTTTAAATCCTTTGTGAAATATACTTGGCAAGTGATCACTCAGTTTTTGCTGGAAAATCTCTATTGAATTACCTCCCAAGGCAGATAGGTAGCACAGTAGATAAAGTATTGGGCAGGGAGTCAAAAAGGTGAGTCTTCCTGAATTCAAAAATAACCTCAGACAGTTATTAGCTGTGGGACCTTGGGCAAGTCATTTAACACTGTTTGTTTCAGTTTTCTCATCTGTGAAAAAGCAGATAATCATACTATCTCCCAGTTAAGACTTGTTGCCTGGGAGATAAGTACTATGATTATCCACCTTTTAACAAGTCTTACTCTGGAATTGTTTCTGTTGCTAAGAAATCTTTCTCTACATTACTAAACATAAATCTGCTTCTCTGCAGCTTCTTGCAAACAACTTTTAATACCTTCGTTCGTGTATAAGATAGTCTTTCAAAACTAAAGCCAGCTATCACATCTCCCTTAAGTATTTTCTTCTTCTCTGCTATCAACCCTTCCTAATAGGATGTGACCTTGAGGTCATATAACACAACTATATCCCATCATATGACTATAACCTTAGGGTCTATTAAAGTGGAAAGAGTAGATTGCCCTACATTAAATGACAAGACTACTAACGGACTCCTGGATCTCAAATTGAATTGTGTCTAAAAGAAAAATTAATGGTATCTGAATGAGAACCTAAAGGTCTTTCTTATATTTATTTTTAAGTAAGTATATGGTCTTGAAGGGTCTCATTTTAGGCACTCTGACAATTCTTGGAAGTTAGCTTGTATTCTAGATAGCTGAGACTGATAAGTAAATCCCCAGGTAAATAAGGTGCTACTGAACCATAGTTAGATTTCTAGAATTGACTGAAATAATATATGAGCTTTGATTATAAGATGATTTTCTAAAAGAAAGCTAATATTTACAAATGGGAGAAGTAAGCTCCATGAGGGCAAAGTAGAGACGATTTCGATTTCCTTCTTTGTCTTCCAGTATCTTGTAATTATACTAACCTGTGTGTGTATTTTTTTGTTAAATGGAACTGAAGAATGGGCTGCCTGTCTTGGCTTACACTGTGCTTCTAGTTTCTAAATGAGACTGGAATGGAAGCTGTCAGCAATATCTCTATCTCTCAGATGCCAAAGATTCAGATAAGTGGATGATCCCTTGATAATCCAAATCTAACTCAAATATTTTGGGTGAATAGAGTCTAGCAAGTCTCATCTTCATGAGTTCAAATTCAGCCTCAGACACTTATTAG